>NC_057926.1:24953945-25568945 GCF_018873765.1 Telopea speciosissima | reverse complement strand
GACCATGTCAGGCCAAGTACGGGTACATGACAGGTCCAAAGACATTAACCAGTAATGAGCAACGCCAGTCAATGAAAATTGAAATGCCTGACCTAGCATGTCATTAGAATAGCCCTTGGCCCTTAGTTGGCAGATGAAAAATCTCAAATGAAAATGATGGTTCCCTATGCCATCAAATTTCTAAGACTTCCACTCGAAATCATTCGGCAAACTGACATTAGGGAAAAAGCACGAGTCTTCAGGGTCAAGAATTTGGCCTTCGACTCCTTTATAAATGGTGCCTCTTTATGTCCCTTTGATGACCATACAATGGGTGCTTGAATTTCTGACATGATTTCTTTTTCGACTTCTTTCCCTTTGGCATCCTTAAGAGCATGTTCCGAGATTTTCAGATCCAGTGCTTTTCCCCTTTCAATTTCAAACACCTCCGCAGTATGATTAGAATTTGTCACCCTAACCTCTCCTTTCTTCAAATCTAGGTTTGAGCAAACAATCTTAAGAGCATGAGGGTGACTTTGATCCAAAATCTGCACTGACTTGTATGAATCCATTAACTTTGTTAGGGAAAGTGTAAATGACCCTATACCCTATACCCTCCAAGTCATCCCTATGATGGTGTTTTGATGATAACAAATAAGACCATCTTTGGACTAATGCTTGTGTTCTAAGTGTTTTTAGAGTCAAAGTATAGTACCAAGTGAGGGGGAGCATATACAAGTGTACAAAGACCATTCTCAAAGAAGATTGAATCTTGGAAGTCAAAGTCAAACTTTGGAAGCTTAAAGTGTTGAAGATTGAAGACTTTGTAAAAATTCACATATGTAACTTTTATTCTTTTTGAGTCACATTTGATGTAATGCACACACACACGCATATATCCATCTAGAATGACCTTAGGAGGCTATTTGACCCCTAATCATATGACCAAATGGGTTTGAAATTCCCAAAACAAACCCTATGGAATTTGGACTGAAATTACACTGTATTGCCCAATCCGGCATACCGGTTCCCCATCCGACATACCGGATCAATGGTGAATCTCAGGAAATGGGAAACAGTAGCTCAGTTAAGCATGCTGGATGAGGATCCAGCATACCGGATTCTAGATTACTGCTATGTGCCCTGATCCGGAATACCGGATCCCCATCCAACATACCGGATCATTTCTGACTATTGTAAAATGACCGTTATTCCTTTATTTGAAAAGAAGTTAGGTAATCCGGCATACCGAATTCCCATCTAGCATACCGGATTATTTATAGACTGTGGAATCCGATCCTTAATTGGATTCCTAATTGATTCTAGACTCCTAGCCTATAAATACCCTCTTGATTAGTGCTCTACACAATATAATTATTCATAATCAAGAGCTCTCAAGAATCAATTACTCCCTACTGAGATTATACACTCAAGATCAAGGAAATTCAATCTCACTTTTGCTCCCTTAAGTTGCATTAGCACTCAAGCTGCATTGTTTGAAAGGTAGCATCCATTTCTCACTACGGTCTGAGGTAATACTAAACCCTTAGTGTTTATTTTCAACTTTGTTTTTAGTTGGTTGAGTCCTCTTACTCGAAATCAAAAGGAGTCCTCTTGCTCGAAATCAAGAGTAGTCTTTGAGTCCTCATGCTCAATTCTCAAGAGTAGTTGTACGAGTCCTCTTGCTCGAAATCAAGAGTAGTCTTTGAGTCTTCATGCTCAATTCTCAAGAATAGTTGTACGAGTCCTCTTGCTCACTCGAGATTCTAAATAGTGAAATTCTCTCTAAGGTGAGAGGAGTGGACGTAGGCACATATTGGCCAAACCACTATAAAATCCTTGTGTCTCTCTTCTTATTGTTTATTGCTTGTCTTTACTCTTCTCTATCTACAAACTTTTGTGTTATATTTCTGTATAGTTTTTAATTTTCGAACCTACACCTATTCACCCGCTAGGTGAATCTACAATTGGTATCAGAGCAGGTGGTTGCGAGTTCGAGTCTCCCCGGTGCCATGGGTGCTCTGTTATTGGACGTGCATTTGGGGGGGGGGATTGTTGGGAGTGACCCAAAATGCCCTGCCCAGATCCTGGCTCTGGCGAGGGAGTGGTGCGCACTGGCTGGTGTGTAATAAGGAATTAAAGTTGCACCTTCCCTCACAAGGCTTCTTTTGGGGAATTGATAAACGCTTAATCCTACTAAGAGTTAAAGACCATGGGAACCTCTGCTAACTGTAAGTTTGAAGGTTATAACATTACCCGACCCCCCTTCTTTAAAGGTGAAGGATTCTCCTATTGGAAGAATCGTTTCAAGAACTTCGTGTGCCAATAACATTGACGCATGGGAAGTTATAGAAAATTGACCAAATACCATAGACAAGCCCAAAGAAGAATGGACCTCAGCTGAAAAGGCTAAAATGTAACTTAACTATGTAGTTATAAGCTATCTCCAATGTGCATTAGGAGAAAAAGAGTATAACCGGACATGCATGTGTGACTCCGCTAAGGAGATGTTTGATAAGTTAGTAGTGATTTATGAAGGTACCTCTGAAGTTAAGCAATCTAAGATTGACATGTTGGTAAATGAGTATGGATTATTTAAAATGAAAAATGATGAAGATATATATGTTATGTTTACTCGATTTACTAACATTGTGAACAAGTTGAAAGGATTAGGTAAGGTTTACTCCAATGGTAAGAACATTTGAAAGATCCTAAGATCCCTCTCAAAGGAATGGAGACCCAAGACTACAGCTATAAGAGAATCAAAAGATATTGACAAGCTAAACCTAGATGAGTTGTTGGGATCACTTCAAACACATGAGATGGAGCTATAGCAAGACACCAAGGAGGATGAGCCTAAAGAACCTAAGAAGAAGGTTATCGCATTCAAAACCTATGATATCAACGACGATGATGAAGAACTTTCGGATGATGAAATTGCCTATCTGTCAAAGAAATTCTCAAGATTTTTGAAGAACAAAAGCAAAACTTCATTCAACAGAAGAAGATTTTTCAAAGACAAAAAGTGTAAAAATGTTTCTAAGGATAATTCTGACGCTTCTTCAAAAGAAATTGTGTGTTATGAATGTAGGAAACCTGAACATTTTAGAGGAGATTGTCCTAAAATGAAGAAGTATAAAAAGACCTACAAAGCTGAACATACCTTCGACTCAAGTGATGAAGACGAAGATAATGAAGAATCACAAGAAGAAGAGAAACAAACGAATCTTGCTTTAATGGCTACCGAAGAAGAAGAAACTCAAAACGAGGCAACTCCTACTCCCCCTTCTAAAGATAAAGACTATTTAGAATTAGAAGAAGTTTTTGAAGATTTATATCAAAGTAGCATAGAATTGGCTATTACTAAGAAAAATCTCTTAAAGGAGATAAACACCCTCAAAGACCAAAACACATCTCTAACTTCTCAAGTACATATCTTGGAAGAAGAAAAAAAGAAACTGTGTCAAGCCTTAGAGTCCTTCACAAATGGCAAAAAGACCCTTGATATTTTACTTGAAAATGCCTCCAAAGCATCATTTAACAAGAAAGGAGTAGGTTATGATATAAACAAAGAGGCAAGTTCAAGTAAAGTAACAAGTAAGAAAGTGAAGAAGAAGTTCTGCAATTATTGTAAAAAGAAAGGACATTCAATTGAGGAATGTTATGCTAGAAAGAAAACTCCTCAATTTAGTAAACCAAATCCCAAAGGGAAGACTCCATACTACCCTCAAATTATTGTATGCAACAATTGCAACAAGAAGGGACATACTATTTGGGAATGTCATCGTATGAATCAACACTTCCATCATCCTAGAAAACTTTATAATGGTCAAAATAGGAGGAGTCATCCAAAGCGATCAAAACCAAGTAGAACTCCGACCAAGGTGCAAAGACCACCCAATAACCAAGGCTCATATAGAATGTCTCAAAATTAAAGACCTTGGAACCCTTAACCATACACAAGTTGGTATGAGAACCAAAAGGCAAATGGTCACCAAATGGTGTAGAGACCAAGAAGAATGCATAATACTAACAATGATGGACCCAACACCCAATAGGGACCAAAATCTTATTAAGCACTCTTGTCTTGTAGGTGCATTTAAGCAACAAGGAATGGTACATTGATAGCGGTTGCTCGAAGAATATGACATCCAACCCAAAATTATTTTCGGAACTAAAGAGACAAAAAGGAGGATGGGTGTCCTTTGGAGACAACAGTAAAGCAAGAATCATTGGAAATAGATCAATAAAATTTAAAGGTACAGTAATCTCTAACATTATCCTAGTTAAGAATTTGAAGTATAACTTGCTTAGTGTAAGTCAACTTTATAATAATGGCTATTTTATTACATTTAATGCCTCCAAGTGTGAGATTAAAGATTCTAATGAGAACATGATTCTTGAGGGATCTAGGAAGAAGAATGTTTACATTTGTACATTTGATGTGAACTCTCATAATATTTGTCTCATATCAAAATTTGATGATGCAACCTTGTGGCATAGAAAATTGGGACATATTAATCGTAAGATTATTAAATCCCTCTCTTCTAAGAACCTTGTGAGAAACTTACCTAAGTTGAATTTTGATAAGCATCACACTTGTGGAGCTTGTCAAAGAAGTAAACTTACCAAAGCTTCTCATAAGGCCATTAATTTTGTTGCCACTTCTAGACCTCTACAATTACTTCACTTAGACTTATTTGGACCTATACAAACTACTAGCTTGGGAGGAAAGAAATATACTTTCATTATTGTAGATGACTACTCCCGTTTCACTTGGATTTTTTTCCTCAAGCATAAGAATGATGCATACGAGGAGTTTGTAGCTCTTTGCAAGAGAATACAAAATCAAAAGGGTTCTATGATCACTTTCATAAAAATTGACCATGGTGGTGAATTTGATAATATAGAAAAATTTGGTGAGTTTTGTCGAAACCAGAGTATAACACATAATTTCTCAGCCCTTAGAACACCACAATCAAATGGTGTAGTTGAAAGAAAGAATAGAACTATTCAAGAAACGGCTAGGACAATGCTTAATGAGTATTCCTTGCCTAAGAACTTTTGGGCTGAAGCTGTTCACATAGCTTGCTATGTATTAAACCGGATTTTGATAAGACCTATTCTGTTAAAGACCCCCTATGAATTGTTTCATAATAAATTACCTAAAGTGGATTTTTTCAAAGTTTTTGGTTGTGGTTGTTTCATTTTTAATACTAAGGATAACTTAGGAAAGTTTGAAGAAAAGGCTGATGACGGCATATTCCTAGGCTACTCCACAAATAGTAAAGCATATAGGGTGTTTAATAAGAGAATACTAGTTGTGGAAGAGTCTATGAATGTTAGATTTGATGAATCTATGACAAAAGAAAAATATAAAGACCTAGAAGATGATGATGAAGATGAAGTACTTGAGATTAGGAAGAGAGTTAAAAAAGTTACTTTAGATGAACCTAATGATCAAGTACATCAACTTCCTAAAGAAGTTAGAACTGTTAAAGACCATCCCCTTGATCTTGTCATTGGAGACCTAAATAAAGGTATACAAACTAGGAGTAAAATCCAAAATGTTTGTTCTAATATTGCCTTTATATCTACCATCGAACCCAAGAACATTAAAGAAGCTCTTTTGGATAGTGATTGGATAATCGCTATGCAAGAAGAACTTAACCAATTTGAAAGGAATCAAGTTTGGGATTTAGTGCCAAAACCCCCTAACTCCAAGATTATTGGGACTAGATGGGTTTTCAGAAATAAACTTGAGAAGATGGAAATATCACTAGAAACAAAGCTAGGCTAGTTGCTCAAGGATATAACCAACAGGAAGGTATTGATTTTGATGAATCATATGCACCTGTAGCTAGACTTGAGTCAATTAGAATATTGCTTGCTTTTGCTTGTCATAAGAATTTCAGGTTGTGCCAAATGGACGTCAAAAGCGCATTCTTGAATGGTTACATCAATGAAGAAGTCTATGTCTCTCAACCGCTTGGTTTTGAAGACTCAAAGTTTCCTGACCATGTATACAAGCTGAAAAAGGCCCTATATGGCTTAAAATAGGCCCCAAGAGCATGGTACGACAGACTGAGTAAGTTTTTAGTTGATACTGGTTTTTCAATGGATAAGATAGATACAAATTTATTTGTTAAACATGATAAAAATGATGTGACTATAGTTCAAATTTATGTTGATGATATTATATTTGGATCTACAAATGAATCTTTTTGTCATGATTTTAGCAAATGCATGAGTAATGAATTTGAGATGAGTCTCATGGGTGAACTAAATTTCTTTTTAGGACTTCAAATTAATCAAACCCCTAATGGGATTTTCATTAGTCAAACTAAATATCTTAAAGAATTACTGAAAAAGTTTGACATTAATGGACAAAAGTCATCAAGTACTCCAATGAGTACATCTATACCTTTGTCCAAAGATGAAAATGGAATCCTTGTTGACCCAACTAAGTATAGAGGCATGATAGGTAGCTTACTCTACCTAACGGCTAGTAGACTGGACATTATGTTTAGTGTCTGTGCTTGTGTTAGGTTCCAAGCCAAACCTATGCAATCCCATTTGAGTACTGTAAAGAGGATCTTTAAGTACTTGAAAGGAACACCAAGCATTGGACTATGGTACCCTATGGACAATGACTTCGACCTTGTTAGCTTCTCTGATGCCGATTTTACCGAGTGTCATCGTAAGAGTACAAGTGAAACTTGTCACTTCTTAGGATCTTGTTTTGTGTCATGGTTTAGTAAAAAGCAAAATTCAGTTGCTCTTTCTACCATTAAGGCCGGATACATTGCAGTCGGACGGTGTTGTGCACAAGTGCTTTGGATGAGGCAAACCCTCCAGGACTATGGGGTAAAGTTTGACACCTCCTCAATCCAATGTGATAACACAAGTGCCATTAATCTTAGCAAGAATCCGATTTTACACTCTCGAGATAAGCATATAGATGTTCATCCTCACTTCCTACGTGATACAACTCAAAGAGGTGAAATCCGACTCGACTATATTGAGACCGAGAAGCAACTCGCAGACATCTTCACAAAACCCTTGAGTGAAGAAAGATTCTGCTCTCTTAGAAGAGATCTTGGCTTATGTGACCCTTTTGAATAAACTGGAAAATGTTTTTCAAAACTTACTTTGATTTGAAATTGCTGATTTTTTTCACTGTTTTGCTTGAAACGGTATACCGGTTATTAAAATGGCACACCGGATCAGCATTTCTGGCAATTGTTAGTCGTTAATGCTTAAAACGGTATACCAGATGCTCAAACGGTATACCAGATCATTTGAATTTTTGCCCCTTTTTTTGCTGTTGCTGCACTTTTCAAAGTCTATTTAAGCCCTCTTTCTTGTCTCTTTCTAATTCACTGTTCACCTCATCTCTCCCCTATCTCATTTCATCTAAAACCTCTAAAATTCTCTTTCTCTCTCCTCCACTCTCTCTTACTACAATGAGTAGAAGAGGCAAGGATGTTATGCCAGAAGGGCAACAACCATCCAAAAGGAGTAGAACCGGCAGTTCCTCGAGACAACCTTATGCTCCTGGAGAAGATCGTCTCTTTCACTCTTTAAATGCCGTGCAAATTGGCCTCTTTATCTTGCTTGAAAAATCGAAGAAGGCCGTGAAGTCGACATTTTCTCTTTCAATAGCATTCAGCTTGAGAGAATGTTCAAGGAAATCAGTTGAGACCCTCTTCTCAACATGGATGACCTCTGCTACCCTCAACTGGTCAAGTATGTCTACACAAATCTCTATTTCAGCGGAGCGGATGAAACCTTGAAACTTCACTCTTATGTGAAGAGTACTCATATAGAGCTCTCCATTGCCACTTTTGATACTTATCTTGAACTTTCTTGCGATGGCCCCTGCATTTTTTGGACTCCTAAAAGCACCATCTTCAGGGACATCATCGACCATGAAGAAGTCTACTCTTCCATCTTGAAGGTTTATGATCCACAGGCAGCAACAGTGGTAACTGGAAAACTTCGCCTCATTCCCCATGTTATTTCATACATTATTCAGCATAATTTTATTCCTCGGAGAGGCGATCGAAACAAATATCTCACTCCTCAAGCCTATCTCACTTACTGTGTTTACACCTCTACACCTCTTTGTCTTTCTTATTTCATCATGAGGTATATAGAATCTTGTGCTCACCCCCAAAAGCACACCATTCTACCCTATGGGAGACTTCTCACTCTTCTCTTTAAAGCTTTTGATATTGATCTCTCTCTCTCGAGAAGAATCATCCGTGACTTTTCAACCCATTACCCGTAATAGCTTTCATACTATTGCTATTCCCTCCCCTTCTGAGGTGTTTGTTGAAGAAGAAGTAGAATTGGATGAGAATATACCTCCTCCTCCTCATCAAGCTCAAGAAGGAATTCCAACTTCCTTACAAGAATGGGTGTCAAGCATCGATGACTACATGGACGAAGCAAATACACGCATAATGGAACTTGAATTTGGACAACAACGAATTCAAGATGAAGTGGCTTCTCTCTGAAATGATGTGCGGACCGGATTTGACTCACTCAATGTGCGCCAAGATAAAATTCTTAATGCTATTCAAACTCTTGCTTTAAATCTTAGTCACCTCTCTCTTGACACATCGGGTGCCACTCCTCAAGGAGTTCGTCCACCTTTCCCCGGTGCAACAAGTTCTATTCCACCTCTTCCTCCTTTTGATCCTACCTCTTAAGTTGTGATGCCCCTCTTTTTGATAATATCAAAGGGGGAGAAGTATTGAAGTTTGAAATTTGTTAAGTTGTAATGGAATGTTTATGTGTTTATGTTTTATGTTTTATGGTCTTATTGTAATAAACTTGCTTGGATTAATGAAGTGTTATTATGAATTGTTATTCTTGTCTCTTATTCCTTGCATACATTGTTATTTGCTCCATTGCTCCATTATTTCTTATGGATTATTTGTCATCATCAAAAAGGGGGAGATTGTTAGGGAAAGTGTAAATGACCCTATACCCTATACCCTCCAAGTCATCCCTATGATGATGTTTTGATGATAACAAATAAGACCATCCTTGGACTAATGCTTGTGTTCTAAGTGTTTTTAGAGTCAAAGCATAGCACCAAGTGAGGGGGAGCATATACAAGTGTACAAAGACCATTCTCAAAGAAGATTGAAGCTTGGAAGTCAAAGTCAAACTTTGGAAGCTTAAAGTGTTGAAGATTGAAGACTTTCTAAAAATTCACATATGTAATTTTTATTCTTTTTGAGTCACATTTGATGTAATGCACACACACATGCATGCATCCATCTAGAATAACCTTAGGAGGCTATTTGACCCCCTAATCATGTGACCAAATGGGTTTGAAATTCCTAAAACAAACCCTTAGGAATTTGGACTTAAATTACACTGTATTTGCCCAATCCGGCATACCGGTTCCCCATCCAAGATACCGGATCAATGGTGAATCTCAGGAAATGGGAAACAACAGCTCAGAAGCATGCTGGATGAGGATCCAGCATACCAGATTCTGGATTACTACTGTGTGCCCTGATCCGGCATACCGGATCTCCATCCAGCATACCAGATCATTTCTGACTGTTGTAAAATGACCGTTATTCCTTTATTTGAAAAGAAGTTAGGTAATTCGGCATACCGGATTATTTATAGACTGTGGAATCCGATCCTTAATTGGATTCCTAATTGATTCTAGGCTCCTAGCCTATAAATACCCTCTTGATTAGTAATCTAAACAATATAATTATTCATAATCAAGAGCTCTCAAGAATCAATTACTCCCTAGTGAGACTATACACTCAAGATCAAGGAAATTCAATCTCACTTTTGCTCCCTTCATTTGTATTAGCACTCAAACTGCATTGTTCGAAAGGTAGCATCCATTTCTCACTAAGGCCTGAGGTAATACTAAACCCTTAGTATTTGTTTTCAACTTTGTTTTTAGTTGGTTAAGTCATCTTGCTCGAAATCAAGAGAAGGAGTCCTCTGCTCGAAATCAAGAGTAGTTTTTGAGTCTTCTTGCTCAATTCTCAAGAATAGTTGTACGAGTCCTCTTGCTCACTTAAGATTCTAAATAGTGAAATTCTCTTTAAGGTGAGAGGAGTGGACGTAAGCACATATTGGCCGAACCACTATAAAATCATTGTGTCTCTCTTCTTATTGTTTATTGCTTGTCTTTACTCTTCTCTATCTACAATCTTTTGTGTTATATTTTCGCATAGTTTTTTATTTTTGAACCTACTCCTATTCACCCCCTAGGTGAATCTACAACTGGTATCAGAGCAGGTGGTCGCGAGTTCAAGTCTCCCTGATGCCATGGGTGCTCTGTTATTGGACATGCATTTGGGGGGGGGGATTGTTGGGAGTGATCCAAAATGCCCTGCCCAACTCCCGGCTCGGGCGAGGGAGTGATGCGCGCTGGCTGGTGTGCAATAAGGAATTAAAGTTGTACATTCTCTCACAAGGCATCTTTTAGGGGATTGACAAGCGCCTAATCCTACAAACTTTTGTACCATGACTGTCAGGTTAGACAACATCCACTCTATAGTAACTACTCGGGCTTCTAATGATTCCATGCGAGTGAGAGGGATATCTTTGTTTGAACTCATGCTTAGGGACTGTGTTGAGATGGTCCTGGCGAAGAGAGGAATGGAAAGAAACTGGATGAGGGTTGGATGCTGGTGAAAGTTCTGGTTAACAGGGGGAAAAACATTCAGTAACTAAAATGATGCCAAATCAAAACTCAACCCAAGCACTAGGTCATTCTAAATGGATCTCTTTTGACCCTAATTCAAACTCAGATGGAGCTACTACTATGCTCAAACTTTTGAAGGATGCGGACCAATCCCAAGTCCAAATGGTTTATCTTTCAACCAAAATGAAATATGACCTATACATGCAAAACATGCAACAATAGGGTTATAAATGCTTACCTAAAACATATACATTTGACACAAATCAAAGGAGGTTAGTATAACAAGTTAGTTCACACAGAGACAATATTAACCCAGTTCTATGTCGACCCAGTTCATTGAGGACCAAAATGCTTAGCTTGGCTCATCCAAATCAAAAGGAGTGAATCATGCTACATGGGAAAGCTTCCGGTAGCATGGGAAACGATGCTCTGACCAATATGGGTTCAAACTTCCTATCCAAAACAAAGCCAATGATCGAAAATCACTTGACGTGGAGGTACCAAGTACAATAGGGCAGAAACCACGCCAACAAAAAACAACTTTTGAAAAACTTAACTGGAATCATATCCAATGGAAATTTTGACACAAATTCATTTTGATTGTACGCGATCAACATATCGAGGAAACAACTCAAGGCATTCTCAAATTCGAAAAACAAGGATAAAATCCATCTACTCTTTAGAAACTCAATGATGACCAAAATCTGGTAGACTGGAAGTCGATTAAAATCAATTGACTCTTTGGTCTATAAATGTTAAGGCCTGAACTAGCTATATTTTGAACATCAATTTTGTAAATAAAAAATCTAGGTAGAATGATTCTATTTCAAGGACTCTAATTGGCTACCTCCGGATCAAAGGGATCTGCTAGATCTTAATGTCTCAACCACCTATTTTTGGAATGTGGAAAACAAGAGTAACAAATCATGCAAACCAAAGGTCTAGATTGAAGGAGTCCAATGAGGCATCCTAGATTAGGCCAAGCTAAAACATCATGGTTGACAACAAGTTGGATCAAATAGAATCAGGCTAAGGCAGTTCCCACATGATAAAGAAAGAACAAAGGATGACTATACCAAACAAGTTAGTTCAATTGAGAGTAGAATCAACTCAATGCCAAAGTTGAGGGAACTATCAATTGACGGATCAAACAAAGTGGTTCAAATAAGAACATCCGTGTAGATGGCATTACATCGAATCAATCGCCAAACACCGTGTGATGGAGGAGATCGAGTTTGTCCTCAACATCAAGGTACACCCCACTGTTTCTAGATTGGTCGTGTAGGCATCACCCCAATCACAACAATCTTGGAGTGGACATAGGAATCACCCTATGATACCACCCCTACAGTGGAGTGAAACACTGGTAGGGAAAACAAACACTTATACCTCAATGAAAAGAGGGTAGAAACTCAAAACCTCGGTTGGTGGGTGACAAATCGAAATGGATAATACGGTCTACAATAGGGGTTCTAATTTGAACCTCAAGTAATATGTACGTTAGTTGTGGCGAACCTATGCATTGGATCTATGTTCCTACATGATGCATGCAAAAAGATTGACTTAGCTTAGGACAGGGTCCCCTTGTCAAGGAGCACCATATTGTACCCATCATAGTTGTGTCCGTGGATACGTCGGCACATCCTTTTTATACTGCTTTGAGAAAACAACTCGATAAATCAATCCAAGTACTGTCCCATAGTGCCTTCTAGGCACACCTAAATGTATGGCTTGAAGATCACTAGGTAATACATTGATTGATATGATCAGTTATGACTTAAAGCCATACAGGATCAAGGGTTGTGATGCCACCGGGGGAATCCTACAACTGCATGTGGGGCCTTACCAATGACACCATTGGGGTTAAAGTAGACCGTGCAGTGCACAATGCAATGATGTGAGTGTGAATGCATGAAAGGAAAATTAACAATGAAAACTACATAAACTAAAATTACAAGCAAGCTAAGCAAACAATGGTCAATCAGGACTCTGACATAAATCCCTAGTGAAGTCACCACTGTAAGAACCATGGATTCCAAAAAAAAAAACAAATTCCACCTGATAAGGGGTGGTTCTTTCCTCATGCGAACCGGATCTCGCCGATGAATCCTAACACAAGGACCCTGATCCCTCCCAAGAGGGCAAATGGGTAATATCGAAGCCACCACCTAGAAAGGGTCTAGGACCCAAAAATGTTCCCACTAGGGGAAAGACTAATGATTCAATGGATAAAGGTTGTGGTCTACCCAGATCATCGGGCAAGTGTCAGGTTACAGACTAGGAAGGTGTTAGGCAACCAGTCCGCCCGGCCGAAGCCGATCATCCTTTGCTTTGACCATTGTTGCTCACTAATACAGTCCTAATTTCAAGCCACTTGTCCTATACTAGATATCTAGACATTACACTTGCAATCCTACACCAAATTTCTATGTTATTCTATCCTAAGGTGTAAAAATAATTAAATCGACATAACAAACAATTAAGCTAATAAAAAATGGTAAATATATACAGTCTAATCACATTAGCACATGCAATATATAGCTAAATTATTCTAATTTGGCTAGACATGGCATGCATGGAATTCACATAATTAAAACATGCAAATCTGCTTATCCTAATCATATCAAGTAAACGATAAAATAATTACTAAACATCCGCAGGCTAGATGACGGGCTAGCCCAACTCCCGTCTCAAAGAGTGTACATCTACGTCTCCCGGGATCCCAACATATAGCATTTTCACTCGGGCCACTAGATGGGCATTCTTACTCCTCCGCACACATTCTAATTCTACCCAAAATAGGTTTTAGAAATTCATTTGACATCCCTTAAACCCAATCGAAAGAAAAGGGGGGGGTATGAACTTTGGATTAAATAGTACACTCATAAGCCCAAAACAATGGGCCCAAACTTCCCACAATGACTTATCCTTAGTCGGTGGGCCTAAACCCAAGATAAAGTCCAAATCCACTTATAGGCCTAAAGCATGGGCCCAATCTTGTCATACATGACTCAACCTTGGTTGATGGGTCGATGCCCAAACCAAAACTAAAGCCAATTGATTTGGGCCCAAACCAAATTCACAATCTTAACGGTCTGAAACCTAATTCCAAATCTCAGATGAAATTGATGAAGCCCACAACAAATTGAAACCTAGACCTAATCATCAAAATCCAATTAAATATTGAATGTGACTTAAGCCCAGCCCACGAAACACGATCCGATTCGAGAATTAACTCGTGAAACCCAAAGCCCTAGACCGGTAAACCGCTTTGATAGCTTAAATAACCCTAACCCAAGAGTCAAAATTAATAACTAGCCCCTCCTTCATTAAATTATATTAATTTAGAGCAGCCCAAATACCCAAATATCCAAATATCTGGGTTCAACTTTCAGTCATTGAATCAACCGACGCAAACAAAGGAGAAACCCAAGTTTCAAGATGGCACAAAGAATGACAAGGAAAGAGAATGACTATGGGAAAATTTTCTTTATCCATCAAAATTAAACTTGACATGGTCACCACCATGAACACATCAAGGCAATCCAACCGGCAACCGATCAATACAATTAAACTATATGAGTATGGCGATGGGATCATGCATCATATGACTTTATATAATAAATCTCACCATCTAATGAACACAATCACATATATTACAGCATAGACTCATGGAACATGGCAGCAAATATAAATCAAAACAGCCTCAGATAGAAAGGGTTCAAGGTCATAGCATGGAGTTTGTAAAGTAATAAAACAAATGAAGCAAAAGGAATTTACCTGAGGAGATGGCCGGCAGCTTGAACCCAATGGCTGAATGAACTTGAAGCTACTAGTGAAGCTTGGCCAAGGCAGGTTGACGGCTGATCGATCAAAGTAACAGGGGGGGGAATTTATTACAGACCAAGGATTATAGTGGGGAAAGGATTTAATTGCCGATCAAATAAAAAATAGAATTATTACAGCCCATTACACAAAGCTAAATGAAACCAAATAAGAAAAAACAAATACCAAAGATGAACCTAGCCAATGTTGTAGCAGCACCGACAACAAACAAGTTAGAAATAAAATGGGAAATGGAGATGGAGATGGGATGGTGGGGGTTCGGTCAAGTTGAAGTTTCAGTGGTGAAAAAGAAATGGAGAAGGGGATTCTAGAAAGTGGGAGAAAAGAAATAAAACATAATCAAAGGAATGGCAATGAATGCTTTGGTTGATGGTGTTCCCAATTAATAGAAAGAAAATGGAAGAAAAATAGATGAAGAGAAGGAGAGGATTCGGTCATTAGTGAAACTAAAAGGGAAATGGGAAAGGGTTATGGTGAGGGTCAAAATCAGATGGGTGAGCTACGGTAGGAGGTAGGAATAGTTGGTTCGGTGATGACTGAAAGGGGTTGGGAAAATGGAAGGAGAACGGAGATGATCCGATGGGTTCTGTTGGGGTTTCGATCACAATGGCCACTGAAGGCTGATAACCATGGCTGGAGTAAGGAGCAAAAGAGAAGAAAATAAAAAATAAAACGAGAAGAAGAAGAATCACACTGGCTGGGCGTCTTTTCCGGCTCAGAGAAATCTCGACTTCACTGCCTCAGATTGGTTCCTCCATCTCTCTATTTCTTTTCTTTTCATCCTCCCTCTTCTCTATCTCTTTTTTCTCTATGTTCTTGCTCTCTTTTCCCAAAAAACTCTCCTCTCTTTTGGAATCCTCTCTGTATCCGTTTCTTTCCTCTATTTTTTCCTCTCTGTTTTCACTCTCTCTACCAATTTCCTTCTCTGTTTTTTTCTTTTTTCTGCGTCTGTCACTGTTTCTCTGGTTTTCCTTCTCTGGTTTTCCTCCCATAATGACGACTACCACTCTCTCTTTTTAGCTTTTTCTGAAATCCGTTCCCCCTATTCTGTTCCCCTCTTTCTTTTTTAATCCCCCCTCTCTCATCTCTCTTCTTGTTGTTTTTGATCTTTTTCTCTTATTTTCGGACTTAACTCCTCTCAGTTCCTGTCCGATCAGGTTTGTCGGTTCCTCTCATAGGGGATCAGAAATGATGACCTCACCCCTTGTCCGAACACATTATTCAGGTGGGGTGAAGTCGTCATTTCCGTCCTCCTTATCAGAGGAACCTACGAACTTCACAGGACAAGGAACCTGAGAGAAGAAAAATTCCTCATTTTTTGTTTTTTATCCTTTTTTCCTCCCTTTTCAATTCTCTCTTCCACTTTTTCAATGAGGGCTACCATCTTCTAAAACATTCCCTTTTCCTTCTCTTTTAAAAACCTTTTCTTAGTTTAGGGTTTAGGTATTTTTTATGTAGTTCCCTTTTTATCCCCTTCCCTCTTTAGGGTTTTGGATATTTTTTCCATTTTACCCCTAGGTTTAGAATTTTATTTTTCTTCTTTCCCATTTTACCCCTCCCCTCTTTTAGGTTTAGGTATCTTTTTGCTTTTTCCCATTTTAGCTTTAAATGGAATCCCATCTTAGGTGCCTCATTTTTTAAATGTTTTTCCTATTTTACCCTCCCCCTTTTGATTTTAGAAATTGCTTTTTCTTCTTTTGTTGTTCCCATTTTGCCCCTGCCAGATTAAACCCTCAATGGGCTTGATCCAGTAGACCTTCATGGGCCGGGACCTAGGTAGTCTATTTTTTTATTTTATTATTATTATTATGATTATTTATTATCATTTATTTTTTGGTATCTAAGATAGAGATTGCCGGTACTCTATGTATCGTCATCGCCAGGGGGGGTGACAAAACTTAGGTGTCTACACCAGCAATGAAAATCGAAAGAATGTCACAGGAATCGATTGGAACCTTCGAGATTTCTCCGATCAGAACCCTAAATCTCCTCCGTTTTCTCTGTGTCTCTCCCTCTCTTCCTTGAAATGAGAAACTCTAAATCTTTTCTTCCGCTCTTTGTCTCCTCTTTTCTCTCCGCTTCATCTTTGTTTTCTCTCTCCCTTGAACCAAAAAAATGAGAAGTCCCCCAAAGGATAAAAACCCCCACGTGTTCTTCTTCCCTCCTTCATGTTTTTTTTTTTCTTAATCATTATTTCTATTCTAGAAAAAAAAGGAGAGATAAGGAATATGGAGTCTATGTGCCTATTTTTTGTTATTTTCATTATATGATAAGTTCGAAACTGCCCTTCCCTGATTTAATTGATTTAAACCGATTCAGTGAACCAAAGCGAATGGGTTGATTGGTTTTTTTTTTTTTTGTTTGGATTGATTTGGGTTGGATTGGTTTGGTTTTGGACATAATTTTTATTTTATTTTTTATTCCGTAGGTTGGTTTAGCCAATTAACATTTTTGATCTAGAATTAATTCAAGGATACCTGACTAGGTTAAACTGACTAGAATACCCCTGAGTATTCTATGGCTTTGGGAAAAATCCTAATGGCAAAATTGGAATGTCTACAGAAGTGCAACCAAGAACACGGGCTTTGATACCAATGTTAAATGAAAACTACATGGGTCTAGGATTACCTCGATGTGGATTTTCACGCAGTGGAAAGGATTCGGTTGCTCTACGCATCGATGTGAATGAACTTTGACGCCACAAGGTTCTCAACAATCCACGTATACGTTAGGTTTCTCCAATGGAGATTCCACACTCCAAGTCCAACGGAATATCATGGAATCCCTAGCGATACATACTCACACACTCGTTGATGTAATCAAAGTGAGAGAGAGAGAGAGAGAGAGAGAGAGAGAGAGAGAGAGAGAATTGGGGAGGAGAGGCTGCTACTCACAATTGTTTGGCTGCCTTTTCCTTCCCACAATATATTATATATAGTGAGGAGGGGACCACCTAGTGGATCCCCTCAAAGCCCTAATGGGTCATGGGCCCCACAACAGCCCCAAATGGGCGCATGGATTGGGTAAAACCCGATCTACTAATAGTAAGCATGAGTTAATTTATCTATACTAAATACTAACACATTTTGGATGTTAATGATAGGGAAAGAGAACGCTACCGGACCTCTAGGACCTGCACATGCACGGTGGACAATGAGAGCATGCATGGAGGCATCATGGGTGGCGGGATTTTTTCCTTTCCATGGGGGGGGTCATTTCATACCCCCCATGAGTCTAGGCGCAGGGTCTGCTGGTCCGGCTAGTGCTCTTTTTTCCTTAATAATATGTCATGGATTTGTTTTGGATTATATAAATCTCAAACTAATCTAATATTTCTACAATTTTGGGCAACATGTAAAGAAGTTTGTGAGGGAATAGGAATTGTATAAGGGGAATGGATGAGGGTACGTATAATAAGGATTGTTAGAAGTGTGTCCCTCAAACCGAATTATTTAAATTAAATTTATTTAATTATCAGGCATGCTTTATTAAGTTTTAATTTAAAATTGTTCATCATTAGGAATTGGTCTGGGCTCCCCCGTTCATATGGTCGTTGCACTGTGTATACCTAGAAATGGAGATTCCATGGCACAAGTGTGAATGTACATACTGTGTGTACACCAAACCGGATGCAAGTGCATTATTGTAATATACATTTTGAAAGAAATTATCATCAGTAGTATACGATCGATCCTTTGACATGAGGGGGTCCTTATTGATGTGGGCATTATGAATTTTGGAGCACCAACGGTTGATGTCTCCTTGACTGGACATCGGTGTTTGGATTTGTAATATTTGATCAAATCCAAAAGAGATGCTCAACATGGAATTTGTTTCCTTATTTGGGATAATATAGAATAAAGAGAATGTTTGTAATTGATTGGAAACAATCCAGATATGTTGCCATTTTGGTAAAATTTTTTATAATGTTTTAATTAATATTATTTATTAATATTTATTTTCACAAGGTCCAATAGAAAATACAAAATCTTTACAATTACATTTTCTATAAAATGGGCTAATTTAGTCAATCTATCCACAATGACCCATACCGCATAATGATTTCTGGGTGTCTTAGGTAGAGAGGTTACAAAATCTATGGTCACATGCTCCTACTTCCACTGTGGTATTTTCAAAGGCTGCAACAGCCCAGAGGGTCTCTGATGTTCTACCTTAACTTGTTGGCATATAAGACATCGTGCTACAAATTGAGCAATTTCCCTCTTCATACCATTCCACCAAAATATACCTTTCAAGTCTTGGTAGATCTTGGTACTACCTGGGTGTACCGTATAAGCTGCTCGGTGTGCTTCTTTTAAGATCTCCTGTTTTAACTCTTCTTCATCTGGTACACACAATCTGGCTCTAAACCTCAGAACACCATCATCGAAGATAGCAAAATCAGGTTTCTTTCCTTCTTGCACTCCCTTCCTGATCTTTTCTAAGATCTCATCAGTACCTTGTTTGGCTTTAATCCTATCAAATATTGTTGGCTACACCATAAGGTTTGACAAGACAACTGTAGCACCGCCAACAATTACTTCTGTTTCCAACTTCATCAAGTCATCAAGAATATGTCGTTGTGTTGATATCAGCTTTTCTGAAAATCCTTGTGCCCTCCTGCTAAGTGCATCAGCAACAACATTAGCCTTCCCTGGATGATAGTGAATATCAAAGTTATAATCCTTTAATAACTCAAGCCATCTACGCTGCCTCATATTCAACTCCTTCTGAGTAAATATGTATATCAGGCTCTTGTGGTCCGTGTAGATTTCACACCTTTCTCCATATAAATAGTGTCTCCAAATCTTCAGTGCAAACACAATAGCTGCCAATTCCAAATCATGAGTAGGGTAGTTCTTTTCATAATCTTTGAGTTTCCTAGAAGCATAAGCAGCCACTTTACCATGTTGCATTAACACACAACCCAAACCCAAGTGTGAAGCATCACTGAAAATAACCAACCCACCTAATCTTGAAGGTATAGTAAGTATAGGGGCTGATATCAATCTTTGTTTAAGTTCTTGAAAACACTTATCACATTTATCAGTCTACTCAAACTTCACGTTCTTCCTGGTTAACTGAGTAAGTGGCACTACAATGTGGGCGAATCCTTCAATAAATCTCCTGTAGTATCCTGCTAAGCCTAGAAAGCTCCTTATTTCAGTCACACTTGTCGGTCTAGGCCAATCCAATATCGCTTGAACTTTACTAGGATCTATAGAAATACCTTCTTCTGAGACTACATGTCCCAAAAACACGACCTTATCTAACTAGAACTCACGTTTCTTGAGTTTAGCAAAAAGTTTCTTCTCCCTCAAGGTCTGGAGCACGATCTTCAAGTGTGCCTCATGCTCTTCCTTACTTCTGGAGTAAATCAGAATATCATCAATGAAGACAATGACGAACTGATCAAGATATTCATGGAAAACTCTATTCATTAAATCCATGAAAGTTGTCGATGCATTTGTTAATCCGAATGGCATCACCAAAAATTCATAGTGCCCATATCGAGTCCTAAAAGCTGTCTTGGGAACATCCTCCTCTTTTATCTTCAGTTGGTGATATCCCGAACGGAGATCAATCTTCGAGAATATCTTTGCTCCCTTTCACTAATCAAACAAGTCCTCAATATGGGGTAGAGGATACCTATTCTTGATAGTAACCTTGTTTAATTCCCTATAGTCAATGCACATGCGCAAGGTACCATCCTCTTCTTTACAAATAAGACTGGAGCTCCCCAAGGTGACATACTAGGTCGTATATGTCCCTTGTCTAGCAATTCTTGCAATTGACTTTTCAATTCCTTCATTTTGGAGGGAGCTAAATGGTATGGGGCTTTTGAGATGGGTGCCGTACCCGGTAGTAAGTCAATCACAAACTCAATTTCCCTATCTATAGGTAAACTAGTCATATCATCTGTGAAAACATCAGGGAAATCTCTAACAACCTTGATATCTTCAAGGGCTGACCCCTTAGCCTCAGTGTCCACAACACTAGCTAAGTAACCAAGGCATCCTTGCCTAAGAAGTTTACTTGCTTGCAAGGCTGAAACAATCTTCAATGGTGAAGACCTTACTCTATCTCCTTTAAATCTGAACTCTTCTCCATCTAAGGGTTCAAATACAACTTCCTTCTCAAAACAATGGATCCTGGTATGATATCTTGCTAACCAGTCCATACCCAAAATAATATCAAAGTCTTGCATATCCAATAAATACAAATTTGCTCTAAGATCTCTACCCTCTAGTTGGACCATACAAGATTCAAAAATCATTTCTGAAACCATTATCTCCCCTGATGGTGTCAAAACAATTAAATCAGTTTCTAAGTCTTCGGTAAGATCTTCAACTTAGTAGAAAAACTATACGAGATGAAAGAGTGTGTTGATCCAGAGTCGAACAACATAAAAGCAGGATTACCATAAACATATAACATACCTGAAATTAATCATGCATACTAATCAAACATCATGAAGCAGTCATCATACAAAGTTAAACATCAACAAGTAATGTAATTACCAAAAACTACAGCTAGAGAGGCCTCTGCGTCCTGTTGAGTAAGTGCAAAGACTCTCCCTGGAATCTGGGTCCTCTGACCTCCACCACTTCCTTACCCTTGATGCTGCTGCTTCCCTTGAGTGTTCCACAATGGGCAGTTCTTGATATGATGTCCCTCCTTCCCACATTTGAAACAAATTCCGGTTCCAAATCTGCATGGACCCCAATGAAGCTTCCCACACTTGGGACACGATTTAGGAGCCTTAATAGTCGGTGCTCCCTGCATATATTGAGTTATTTGCTGCTTCTGTGGAGGATAACTCCTGCTGCCCTATGCTGGGAAATGCCACTTTCCTTGCCATTTGCTTTAAAAAAAACCTTCTGGGTTCCTTTTACTGGCCCTTCATATAACAGGGCTCTCCTCACAACTTCAACATATGTGTTAAGCTCCAAAGCTGTCACCATTCTCTGAATTCCATTATTAAGGCCACTCTCAAATAATCTTGCCTTATCAACATCTGTGGCCACAAGATGTGGTGTATAATGAGACAATTCCTCAAATTTCTTCTCATAATCTATCACCGTCATGCTTCCTTGCTGCAACTTAATGAACTCTGCTGCCTTTGCTTGCCGAACAGTAATAGGAAAATACTTCTCTCGAAATAGCTCTAAGAACTGGGCCCAAGTAACAAGCTGGCCCTCCAGAATACGCTTTGTGGTCTGCCACCACAAGTCAGCCTCTCCTTGCAATATATAGGTGGAACATGCCACCTTCTGCTCATCCGAACACTGGAGTAACTCGAAGTTCTTCTCTAGTTCCCTAAGCCATCCCTTTGCTATAATAGGGTCTGCAGAGGTACCCTTAAATGCCAAGGGGCGCAACTTCCTGAACTCAGTCACCATTTTAGACGTCCCATCGATAGGCCTAGGAGGATTGTTTACAGGAACTGCCTGAGCTTGTTGTATAGCCCCAACAAAGGCTGCAGTAAAAATTCCAATCATCTCATCTCGATTTATGGTCGCACCTTGAACAGGTGGTGCGGGGAGATCTTCTTGCTGCCAGTTTGGTACCTCAGGCAAATGTATCTCATCCTCATCTTGAGGCTGATGAGAGCTTTGACTACGCCTAAGTGGTGCCATTCCCTAGCAACCAAAATACAGAACAAAAAAAAATTGCATCAGACAATTTTTCATGTTCGTCCAATGCTAAGAAAATAACACACATAAAGTTTACACTTATGTATATCTATACGTAATGATCGCACATTATAACCTATGCCACCAGTTCTAAGTTACATACTTCAGAGCTAACCTGGCTCTGATACCACTCCTGTAACGACCCGGACCCAATCACGGATGATATAGATCTCCTCCTTACGTAGTAACCTTAAGTCACAAATTTCTTAATAAATTAAAATAGATAATATCCCAGGTCATCCATTTTTAACACATGTGGAGGCAACTTCATTAATTAAAACATTTCCATAATTTACTCAATACTGGTGGTAGGAATATATTAACATATAAATATATATACTATCCATTACTGAACCAAAAGAGTGATATAGATATTACATAACTCCTAGAAAGATTTGTTTAAATACATTAAACAGTTCCATCATTCGTTAACATGATTACAAAAAGGCTCCAACACTAGAACACCATCCAAAAGAAATATAAAAGAGCCTATCACATCAACTGGGTGCTCCTCCTCCAAAGTCTTCTACCGTGTACTCCTCATCATCTGCAAAAGATTCCACTTGAATGGGGTGAGCTTACGCCCAGTGGGGTACTAAGTACACTATACACAAGCATGAATAAAGATAGATAAAGAATAAAATAATAAACTATTCAATGTAATCATTATTCATTCCTTTAATTAAATATAGTCATAACCATTTGTGAATTATGGAGTGTGCACACACATTAAGGATTCTCACTAATCACTTAATTGAACATGCTCTAGTTTATAACTCATTATCTCATTTATTATTTCATGTATCGAAATACATTCTATAGAGGATCCAACACCTCACAAGATGTGCTCAACTCACTCGGGGACCCAACATCTATTAAGATGCGCTCAACTCCATTCAAGGATCCCACACCTCTCAAGATGCGCTCAACCCATTCGGGGACCCAACATCTTTCGAGATGCGCTCAACTTCTCTTAAGGAATGATATTGTCATCATCAATTCATTCATTCATAACTTTTATGATACCATAACCATTCATCTTTATATAAAAAAAAACTTGACAAAATGCATAACCATCTTAATGATTCAATCACATGCAATTCATATTCATATCACGTAATGCATCAATCACTCAATGTTTCATTATGCATTCAAATCAACTATAAGTTTGCAATGTTGGACAAGTGTGTGTCCATCAAACCCAGCTCGGTCCGGTTCAACCCGGTTCACCTTTGTATTGAACATTTACACATTTTAGTTTAATATTGTCACATGTGATATAAACTTTTTGAGCATTCTGTGCCCGTAAATTTACTTAAAATGGTAGTCACGACTAGGGTTTAGGCTGGGCACCCTTAACATATGGTCATCGCATTGGGTATGCCTAGACATGTGATGTCACGGTACAAATGCGAGTGCTCACATGTTTGATGTGTGCATTAGCGAAGAATCTACTTTGTCGATTCCCTCATGTATTACTGCCAGATGTAGGAAGGGATCGACATGTGTCACCGACACCCTATGCCTGAGGGAACCCTGTCACTGCAAAGTGTGACCGCATTCTTTGGTTCATCAATGACTGAGACTCAAGCGAGTCAAAGCCAGTGTTCTGGGAATGCGTGAACACTTTGTGAGCGAAGGAGTTATCCAACATGGTCACCACTGCCCCATTAGGGGAACACCAAGATTGAGACTATCTGTGTATGGTCGAATCAGAATCTAGATCCAGTGCCATTTTGGAGATGGTTTTGTAAAAATCTATTTTACTTAAAATGATAGATTATATATAATTATTTGAACAAAGTGTTTTATCGAGTTTTGCGGGACCCGCTCAGATGCATAGACGCTCTTATATGGACATGTACTATGGATTGGGGTTTGGCAGTACTTGTGTACATGCCCTAGATTCCATAATGATGGTGTTGATTAGTGGGGGGGGGATTGTAGATGATAATTGTTATCATATAGGGAGTTATTTGGAATTTTCTATTTTAATTGGTTCTTTATTTAATTAATAGATATGGTTTTAATTATAATTATCCATAAATATTAAATAAAGCAATTAATTAGTACTTTTCCTATTAGATTCTGCTTCTTCACCTTTGTAGCACTCTGAGTTTAAACAGAACTGCCAAACTGAGAGAGAGAGAGACAGATTCTCACTGGGATTAAAGTAATCCATCAGGGTTTTAATTAAACCCTCACCTATATAAGGGGACCAAAATGTAGAGGGGGCACACAGTGCTCTGTGTTTCAGCCTAGCCCCCTCTCTCCTGCGTTTTGGTCTCTCTCTCTCTCTCCCTCTTATGATCTCTCTCCTTCTTCTTCTAGTTTCTCTCATTTGTGTTTGAGAGTTAGGGTTGGTGAAACCCTAGATCTGTGCTAAAGAATTTGAGAGCATCTGGGATTGGCTTGAAGAACCTTGGTAGCACCATTTGGAGGTTTAGATATGTTTACTTAGAGCACTCATTGGAGGAAGAACCATTATCTATTGGAGGAACAACAATTGAGGCTCACCAGGTTAGCAATTCATTATTAATTCCTTCTGTTATTAATTATTAATATTTATGGGATGCGAAAGAAACTCGAATCAATTAATTTCCGCTACGCATTCGAGTATGGGATGGATTCCTCTTGCCATGTGATGAACTAGAGATGAATTTCTCCGTTCCTATTGTGATATAAAATATTATGGGACGCAATACGGAAGGAGAAACCCTAATAGGGATGCACTAGAGTTCCCATGGACAACCATGGGAAACCTTAAAAATTAAATTGGGCACCCATGGGACACCATGGGATAACCCAGGGCATGCAATACCCTAATTGATTTATAATTGGTTTTCCTAAGGAGCCATGATTTGATCCCTGGACCTTAGTTTGACAAACAGTGTGGTATCAGAGCCACCTTTCCCACCCATTAATATTGAATCATTAATGGTTAATATGATTATCATGAGTGGGATGCAAGTTGGCACATGGGAGGTTAAATTATGGTTGTTGTAACAACCTTCCCATGTGCACATGGGTAGTTACAAGGTTGTTAGTGTAACAACCTACCCATGTGCTGATGGATTTGATTATTTTATTGTGTTATTTCCAATAATTGAACATGTATCCAAGTAAAATGTGATGATTATTTTTTTTAAATTTTAATCATGTGTGGGGGGGGGGGGAGCGCATGTTGCCAAGCCTCTGCGCATGCCCCTACCCCCTTTTCCCTGCCCATTTACGTATTTTCCTTTTTTTTTTTTTTTTTGGGCTGCTGCCTATGGTGCCAGTCGCTTCTCCCTACAATGCAAGTGGCTACTACCTACGGTGCCAATCAATTCTGCCTACAGTGCCAGTGACTACTGCCTATGGGAAAAATAGAATTTTTGGTTTTAAAGGAAGAAGATGGGTGAAGGGATCCCTCCCTCCACTCACTTTCAATTAAAATATGATTTTAATTTTTGAGCTTGGATACATGTTATCACATGTGTTGTGGTGGTTCAATAATTGAAGGAATCCATGTAATTTTTATTGGTTTACTTGCTTTAATGCCCATGCATGAAATTATATTATAATGTGATTATGAGAATGGCATTCTAATAAATGGATGGATTGTTTATGTATGTGATACATGGGGTTATGGGTAGATGTGATGCTTCTCTCTCTGTCTCTCTCTCCCACTATCTTTTTTATAAACAAATGTACTCCACCCCATGGGCAGCCCAAATGGTGGGTTGGTTTCTCCATGCGGGGTTTCTTTATTATTATGGAAAGAAAAGTGTATAGAATTTTTCTTAGGTTTTCATTATAATTTTAGAGGAGTTAGGACTCCCAGGGCATGTTGATGGTGATCCACATGTGATGCTCAAAGCTTATGGAGATGAAAATCACCTACTTTGAAGACGTGATCAGGCGGAGGAGATGATTGAGGCGTGGCATCCATGGCATGGTTAATGCACCCAAGTTATCAGTTTATTTTTATTTGGGAGGGTTTTTTAAATTGCTTCTAAATAAAAATGCCGCCATCCCATAATCACTATTAATTAATGTTGATTAATCATGAATGTTTAAATCTGTCCATGATATGTGAGAGTTGATTAATCCCTCTTAATTGATAATACATGTATGATATGGACTAGTCTTAACTAGTAGACATATCCATGGCCTCCTATTGAAGATAAATATAGAAAGTGTGTGACATGACCCCGCATAAATCGACAGGATATTGCCAGGACCTCTATCACACATTTATCTATATTTACCTCTATCAAGATATGTGAGGGTATGGATTAGTGAGAGGGCACTGCGACAGTGGGCCATCTTTCATGATTCCATGATTCTAACTAATGCAATAGGTAAGTACATGACTTGGGTGTATGTCAGCCGACAGGATCTGGACATGACACCCAGGTAGCCAAAAATATTGGAAGCCCATGAGGTGGACAGCTTAGTCCACACTACCATGGTGTGTATAATGACTCTTGATAGGGTAAGTTATGCATGTAAGGGTTGTAGGTATCCAATTCATCTTTTGGGTTATGAGGGAAACCCATATCATGAAAGACCATTGATGTGTGTGTGCTTAATTTATTAATTTCAATGGTTATTAATTAGCATGTGGTTATTTACTTGTGCATGTGTAGATAATTATACAATGGTTGTCGTTAATTTCAACCTTTTGGCACTCATTAGTGAATACAAACTTAATGGTACAAACTATGTCGATTGGTACCAAAGCATTAAGTTGGTCATGACTACTGAAGGACTGTACACAGTTCTAATGAACAAGTTCCTCCTCAACCCGACCCAAACAATTTTGAGACAAATGAAAAGATCCAGGATTTCCTCATGAGGGATTCCAAGGCATCACTTTATATCCTAGGATCATTGGAAAATTCAGTTGTAGACTCGGTCAAGGATATACGCACTGCTGGGGGTAAGATGGATAAGCTTGCTGAATTGTTCCACAGGCAGTTGACACACGCCCATTCTGATGTGGTGAGTCAGATCCACAATACCAAGATGTCCAAGGGGACTCCAGTGATGGATCATGTAATGAAAATGATCAATCCGTTTGAAAAATTAAAATCCATGGGGACTAATTTCAGCTTGCGATACAAGATTGATGTGATTTTAGCGTCACTCACCCCTGCCTATGTAACCTTTAAGATGTCCTACAAGATGTCTGACAAGGAGATGGAGCTCACCGAGCTTGCTAATGCACTAGTAGAGGCTGTAGCGTCCTTGATAAAGGACAAGGTTGAGGTCAATGCAACTGAGGCAAAGCCTTCTTCAGGTGGGAAGAAGAAGAAAAAGGGAAGTAAGGGTAAGACCCTAAAAACCAAGGGTGGGAAGTCTGGAAATAAAGGCAAAGGCAAGTGTTTCTACTGCAAGAAGGAGGGTCACTGGAAAAGAAACTGTCGTGCTTAGCTAGCTACTGTGAAAGACAAGAAGCCGGATGAAACAAAGGCTGCTAAAGAAGGTACATGTGATGTTTACGTTCTTTATGAGTCTAATTTGTCTTTTGAACCAACCAATTCTTGGTGGATAGTGGATCCACTGTTCACATTTGCAATGATTTGCAGGGGTTCAAGGAGACAAGGAACCTGGAAAGAAATGAGGTGCGTCTTCGAATGGGCACTGGAGCTGAGACCATGGCGATGACTTTGGGAACTTTTATTTTAAATTTTAGTTCTACTAGTTTAGTTTTAAAGGATTGCTATTATGTACCCTCTTTCAAGAAGAAGATAATTTCAGTTTCAAAACTTGTTTTGGACGGATATAGTTTTTCCTTTAATTCTAAGTTGATTATTCGTTTTAATAATTCCTCTGTGGCATCCGGATATATGCAAAGTGGTTTGTATTTTCTAGATTGCCCTGTTAGAACGAATGTTGTTTTAAATATTGATTTGAAACGGAAAGCAGCTCTAGTGAACTCAACATACTTGTGGCATCTAAGATTAGGTCACATTAACTTGGACTGAATCAATAGATTGGTGAGGGATGGGCCCTTAGAGAGTCTGAGGGTGGAACCATTCCCCACCTATGAGTCATACCTTCAGGGCAAAATTACCAAGAAACGCTTTAGCAATAAAGGTACTAGAGCCATAGATCTGTTGGAGTTAATACACACTGACGTGTGTGGACCCATAAACATACAAGCGAGGTATGGGTATGAGTACTTTATCACATTCACTGATGATTACTCTAAATATGGTTACAAGCCGAGGTCAACAAATAACTCGACAAACGCGTCAAGTCCTTACGATCAGATCGTAGAGGGGAGTATCTATCGGATGAATTTAACGATTTTCTCATATCACAAGGGATAGTTAGTCAACTAACTAATCCAGGCACACCACAACAAAATGGTGTATCCGAACGACGCAATCGGACCCTATTGGATATGGTCTGGACGATGCTCACTTATAGTGAGCTGCCTCTTTCTTTCTGGGGGTACACTTTAGAGACGACGATATATATCTTGAATAGGGTTCCATCTAAGTCTGTAGCTAAGACACCCTTTGAATTGTGGAAAGGGCGAAAACCCAGTATTCAACACCTTAAGGTATGGGGTTGCATAACACATGTGCGAAAGCAACAGACAGACAAGTTGGAATCTAGGACTTAGAGATGCTATTTCTTAGCCTACCCCAAAGGCACGATTGCATATTATTTTTATGACCCGGTTGACCAAAAGGTCATTATAAGTAAACATATCACATTTCTGGAGGAAGAAATGATGACCCAGAGGTTCGAACCAGTAGTCATTAAGGAGCAATCAGATAGCTCAGAAACGTCACTTCCAGAAGTGAGACCAACTGACATACCCACTGAAATACCAACACCTGAAGAACCTCAAAGCAGTGGGAGGACTATTAGACCACCCACTAGACTTACTCTTCTAACTGAAGAGGAAACAGTGGAAGAGTTCCCCATGGTATCTGTTGAATCGGATGATGATCTGATGACATACTTTGAGGCTCTAAAGGATGTTGATGCCACTAAGTGGCTAGAGGCAATGCACTCTGAAATCCATTCGATGCATTCCAACAAGGTCTGGACTCTAGTCGATCCACCACTTGGCGTCAAGCCAATTGGATGCAAATGGATCTTCAAGAGGAAGAAGGGCGCAGATGGAAAGGTCAAAAGACTCAAAACGAGACTGGTGGCAAAGGGCTATACCCAGAAAGAGTGTATAGACTATGAGGAAACCTTTTCACCAGCGGCGATGATGAAATCCATCAGGATTTTATTGGCTATCGCTGCACACTTTGATTATGAGATCTGGCAGATGGATGTGCAGACTGCATTTCTAAATGGGTTCTTGCAAGAGAAAATTTACATGGAACAACCAGAGGGGTTCTCTTCCTTGGAGGAAGAAAGAAAGGTGTGCAAGTTGCAGAGGTCCATTTATGGACTGAAGCAGGCTTCCAGGAGCTGGAACATCAGGTTTGATCAATCAATCAGATCGTTTGATTTTGATCAAAACATGGATGAACCATGCATTTACAAGAAGATCAGTGGGAGTGCATTATGTTTTCTTATTTTATACGTAGATGACATATTGTTGATTGGTAACAATGTAGGATTTCTTTCATCAGTAAAATAGTGGTTATCCACAACATTTTCGATGAAAGACCTTGGTGAAGCTAGCTATATCCTTGGGATCAAACTCGTAAGAGATCGCCAGAGAAGGATGCTAGGCTTGTCATAGGCTACCTATATAGACAAAGTCCAGGCTAGATTTAGCATGGAGAACTCCAAGAGGGGAAGTGTTCCCTTCAGACATGGAGTCAGTCTTTCCAGATCTCAATGTCCTCAGTCTCAGACAGACATTGAAGAGATGAAGAGGATTCCCTATGCCTCAGTAGTAGGGAGTCTTATGTTCGCTATGTTGTGTACGAGGCCAGACATTTGCTATGCAGCAGGTATGGTAAGTTGTTATCAATCTAACCCTGGACGCGAGCATTGGAGTGCTGTCAAGAATATCCTTAAGTACCTGAGAAGGACTAAGGAATATTTTTTGGTTTTTGGATCTGATCAGTTGTGAGTATTGGGTTACACAGATTCGGATTTCCAAAGTGACATGGATGACAGAAAATCCACTTTCGAGATGGTATATCTAATGGGTGGAGGTACAATTGTGTGGCGGAGTGCGAAACAAAAGTCTACAGCCGATTCTACTATCAAAACAGAATACCTTGCAGCTTGTGATGTAGCAAAAGAAGGAGTTTGCCCGAGAAAATTTCTATCAGATTTGGAGGTAGTCCCTGACCTTGTCAAGGGCCCCATTTCCCTATTATGTGACAATAGAGGGGCCATTGCATAAGCTAAGGAGCCAAGGGCTCATCAGAGGAACAAACACATGCAGCAGAAGTATCACCTCATTAGAGAAATTATCTAGCAGGGGCGACGTGAGTATCTCCAAAGTGGATACAATTGAGAATGTGTCTGATGCCATGACAAAGGGTTTGTCTCCAGGAGTGTTTGAGAAACACATGGAGGGCATGGGTTTAAAATGTATGGGGAATTGGCTTTGATGTACAAGTGGGAGATTGTTGGACAAGTGTGTGTCCATTAAACCTGGTTCGGTCCGGTTCAACCCGATTCACCTTTGTATTGAACATTTATATATTTTAGTTTAATATTGTCACATGCGATATAAATTTTTTGAGTAGTATGTGTCCGCAAGTTTTACTTAAAATGGTAGTCACGACTAGGGTTTGGGCTGGGCACCCTTATCATATGGTCATCGCATTGGGTATGCCTAGACATGTGATGTCAGGGTACGAATGCGAGTGCTCACATGTTTGATGTGTGCATTGACGAAGAATCTACTTTGTCGATTCCCTCATGTACTACTGCCGAATATAGGAAGGGATAGACATGTGTCACCGACACCCTGTGCCTGAGGGAACTCTGTCACTGCAAAGTGTGATCGCATTCTTTGGTTCATCAATGACTGAGACTCAAGCGAGTCAAAGCCGGTGTTCTGGGAATGCATGAACACTTTGTGAGTGAAGGAGTTATCCAACATGGTCACCACTGCCTGATTAGGGGAACAACAAGATTGAGACTGTTTGTGTATGGTCGGATCAGAATCTGGATCCAGTGTCGTTTTGGAAATGGTTTTGCAAAAATCCATTTTTACATAAAATGATAGATTGTATATAATTATTTGAACTAAGTGTTTTATCAAGTTTTGCGGGACCCGATCAGATGCACAACTATGGATTGGGGTTTGGCAGTACTTGTGTACATGCCCTAGATTCCATAATGATGGTGTTGATTAGTAGGGGGGTTGTATATGATAATTGTTATCATATAGGGAGATATTTGGACTTTGCTATTTTAATTGGTTCTTTATTTAATTAATGGATATAGTGCTAATTGTAATTATCCATAAATATTAAATAAAGTAATTAATTAATACTTTCCCTATTAGATTCTGCTTCTTCACCTTTGTAGCACTTTGAGTTTAAACAGAACTGCCAAACTGAGAGAGAGAAAGACAGACTCTCACTGGGATTAAAGTAATCAATCAGGGTTTTAATTAAACCCTCACCTATATAAGTGGACCAAAACGCAGTGGGGGTACACAGTGCTCTGCGTTTCAGCTTGGCCCCCTCTCTCCTGCGTTTTGGTCTCTCTCTCTCCCTCTTATGATATCTCTCCTTCTTCTAGTTTCTCTCATCTGTGTTTGAGAGTTAGGGTTTGTGAAACCCTAGATCTATGCTGAAGAATTTGAGAGCATCTGGGATTGGCTTGAAGAACCTTGGTAGCGCCATTTAGAGGTTCAGATCTGTTTACTTGGAGCACTCATTGGAGGAAGAACCATTGTCTATTGGAGGAGCAACACTTGAGGTTCACCTCATTGGAGGAAGAACCATTGTCTATTGGAGGAGCAACACTTGAGGCTCACCAGGTTAGCAATTTGTTAATAATTCCTTCTGTTATTAATTATTAATATTTATGGGATGCGAAAGAAACTCGAATTGATTAATTTCCGCTGCGCATTCGAGTATGGGATGGATCCCTCTTGCCATGTGATGGACTAGAGATGAATTTTTTCGTCTCTATTGTGATATAAAATATTATGGGACGCAATAGGGAAGGAAAAACCCTAACAGGGATGCACCAGGGTTCCCATGCGCAACCATGGGAAACCCTAAAAATTAAATGGGACACCCATGGGACACCATGGGATAACCCAGGGCATGCAATACCCTAATTGATTTATAATTGGTTTCCCTAAGGAGCCATGATTTGATCCCTAGACTGTAGTTTGACCAACATGCAAGTCCATCATGTATAACAATTAACAGCCATCATACATTTATTTACAAGTATTTCAACAAAGCTATAACAACAATAAACCCCGACCTCAACTTCAACTCCTTCCTTGATCCAAGTGCGTCAAAGCTCCCTTGAATGAAACTCAATCAAAAAAACCTATGTAAATAATAATATAGATCATTAATATGGCTTATCACATCATTAAAAATACCCAAAGACCCATTGAAAATAGTCCAAGCATGAAGAGGGGTCAGTCTATCCGTCAAGAAATTTTCAGATTTATTCTGCTCGGATTACAGAACTTACAAGGGGATTCTGACCCTCTTCTAAGTGGTTTTACGAAAAATACTATTTCATAAAAGTGGTAGATAATTGAGTCTATTTTCAAATGCCACCACTAAAATCATGTAATTTGAGTTCTAGATGAGGAAGATGTGCCCCACGGACTGCATAGAGGTCATTCTGCCAGTAAGAAATTTTCAGATTCGACTCTGTTCAGATTACTGAACTTACAATGGGATTTTGACCCTCTTATGAGTAGTTTTGCGAAAAACACTATTTTACAAAAGTTGTAGATAATTGAGTCTAGTTTCAAATGCCACTAGAATCAGGTAATTTGAGTTCGAGATGAGGAAGATATACCCCACGGACTGCATAGAGGTCATTCTGCTAGTAAGAAATTTCTAGATTTACATGGGGTTTTCTTCCTAAAATTCCTAATGGATTCGAATGAGGACTTTGTTTCATCTTACAAAACACATTCATGGGGCTCTTAATCACTCAAATACACTTCTAAAACCTATGCTATCATCCATTAAAAAAAATCAAAACCATTACATAAGCACATTGCAATAATCGAAGTGACTCACCTTCAAGTTCTTGCCTTTTTTCTTCAAATTTTTTAAAGCTCCTTTGATGAACAACTCCAGCAGCTTTGATTCTTCAATGAACTCCTCGAACAAGACCTTGATCATGCATGCAACACCATCTTAGCATGATCACACCATCGAAATTCAAGTGATTGAACCCATTGAAGCTTTCTCCCTCCTCACCTTCTTCCTCTTTTCTTCTTCTTCTCTTCTTTCTTCTTCTTTTCTTTCTTCTTCTTCTTCTTCTTCTTTGGAGAAAAGAATCTTTTTCCAGCTTAATCCCAAATAGTCCATCATATAGACATGATACTAATTCTCAATTAAATCTCCAAATGAATGATAAAGCACAAAACCAACTTAACTAACAACTAAGCAAATTAACTAAACTAATTGAACTATAATGGCTCTCATTGTAATAATTCAAATCCTCTTTGAATTTTCCATTATGCCCATGGTGAATAGTACCTCAAATATTGCCTCCACCTAAGAATTATCCAATAGATTCTCATGCAAGTTTACCTAACTCTTTCACATTCCAATCCTACCCTTGGTCAATGTTCCTATTACCCACATGCATCTATTATTTACTTAAACTAAACCAAACTGAACCAAAATCAATTCTTGACCCAAAACCATGGGTTGAACCACCTATGACTTAAATTGACCCAATCTACACTATACCATATATAAGAACCCTTATTATATAAGCACTATTCACATATTTACATTAATCAATAATACAAGCTAAGAATTTCACTAGACCATAGTATATATTGCATCAACCAAACTTTATAATTAACAAGACCTTTATATAAATTATTAAAACATTCATTCCTATCATATTATGTTATAAAGTACTATATACCTCATTAACACCTTAGAACATCATAAATACAATATATAAAACACAAGGCATCATATATCTTAGGCCAATAACATGCAAATATAGCCAAATATTCCCAAGAACATTAAAGTATTAATAAACAAGTATAATATTAAAATATTCATAACAAGGAAGGGGATGTTACAATGTGGATCATGCAGCAACAACAAGAAATGCTAGCCCATATGACCACTCAGTTTGTGATCATGATGCAACAAGAAGCAATGCCACCAGCCAATCAACCTCCACAATTTCCACCTTTGGTGCCTCAGCATGCCGTAGACAACTCCACTGCTACGGTAATGGAGAGGTTCAAGAAACTTCAACTGCCCGCTTTTTCCAAGATCGGCTTGGAGGCGATGGAACCGGAGAGATGGATTAGTGCTTTGGAAAAAGCCTTCGCCGTATTAGAATGTACCGATGCCCAGAAGTTGATATGTGCCGGGTACCAGTTGTAGAATGAGGCTGAAGCATGGTGGAAGTCGACGTGACCAAATTTGGAGGCAACTCATCCCAACCCCACTTGGGATCTGTTCAAGGAAGTCTTCTTTAAAAATTATTTTCCTGAGAGTTTCAGAGACAAGAAAGAAGCTGAATTCTTTGCCCTCGTACAAGGATCGAAGACAGTGTTAGATTACATGCAGCAGTTTGAGGATTTGTTCCATTTTGCACCAGAACATATAAAGGGGGAGGCTAGCAAAATGAAGAAATTTAAAAAGGGGCTCAAGCCTGAGATCGGGTCCATCCTGTCAGTCATGGATATTCAGACCTATGCATAGATGGTCGATAAAGCCAAGACTATAGAAGATAGACTGAAGGAGGGGACCAGAGTATCAGTAGGGCTAGGCAAGTGGCCTAACGCCTTCCAAAATTTAGAATGACCCAACAAGACCTTCTGAGGATCTAACTTAAGCCCTAGCCCGAAACAATATCGTAGGCTTGAAATTGGTCAAGCATATCAATCCATTTGCCCAACATTCGAACAGCCCACACAATATTATCGCCATGCATCAAGCCAATCCACTCTACCACCTTGCCTAGTGTCGAGTCAAGAAGGCCTGATTGCTTCTCATCCTATCTGTCCTTCACCTGCCTATCCACTTGTTGGACCTAGCTACTGCTATACATGTAAACTGCCCGGACACATGTCTAGAGATTATCCTCATCGTAGATTTTGTGCACCACGATGGGATACACCTACTACTCGGCCTTTTCCATTCCAAAGCAATAGAGTCCAAAAACAAGTATATGCCTTGGACACAAGGGAAGCTGAGGCGAATTCAAATAATGATAGGTACCCTACCCATATCATCCTCACTTGTTGAGTATTATTTGATTGCGGCGCATCACACTCTTTCGTTCTACTGATTTTGCTAATGCAAGGAAGGTGCCCTCGAAGAACTTAGAACACAAATTGGTGGTTAGCATTGTTAATAAAAATGTTGTGAAACTAAATGAAGCTTATGGATCCTATCCATTTGAAAATTCTATATTCATACGTAGATTCTAGAAGGACGATAAAAGACCATAGGTGCGTAGTTAGGTCTTGGTAAAGTGTTATACCGCAAACCAAACGAATAGAATATCCCAGGCAGGATTCAGAAAAGTGTGAAGTATACTAGGTAGTTGGAAGTAAATAACAGAGGTGAAGAATTTAAGTTGGTGACAAGGATGGAAATGGGTGTTAGTATAAACCAAGAACAACCAAGAGCAGGAAGAAACTGGATATAAAAGGATCTGACAAAACCTTGCTGAACAATTGGTATGAAGGGGGTCATGGGTCCCCGAATGTACCCTCCATTATTGGGAGTGAACAATAGGGATTCCATCAATATCCCAATTCATCCTAAAGTTGAGACTAGGTATTAAGAAACTAGAAGTTAAAGTATTCGAAGGAAGAGCTGTGTAGGAAAGATGGTGTAGACTTATGCCACATAACCCAAAGTCGTAAAAGTATAGATTATTAGGCAAAATATGTAGAAGTAGTTGGACCGCTTGATTTCTTTTGAGGTATATGTTGGGAATTCGATTTTCCTTAGGCCATTAAAATCAAGCTAAACATTAGATCTGTCACGCCCCTATCTTGAGCTTATGCCATAAGCACAGTCAAGAGGATGATTGGGATGCACACGTCACCCCAATACCTACCAGGATCAACGACACAGTGTCCTAGCGCATGATCATCACCCAAGGGCCCACCCAATAAATACATTGAGTAAAAAAGAATATAAATCCAATATTAGTCAGAGTCATAATGAGCGGAAGCATTAATTACATAAGCAGTTACACTATGTTCAGCAGACTAAGTGATAAAATAATATTTAGAGTTTACTATTAGCTAACCATGACGTAACTACTCAAAATAATAATAAAGCACTATATAAGAGTTCATAACGGGCACAAAACCCCAAAAGATTCAAAAGTTAGGGAAAGATCCCTGAAAGTGTTAATGCCCATAGGCATAATCATCACAAGGGCAACCGTCGTCGTGTTCCTCCGACACGTACCCAAGTTCCTCTGTCCCGATACCATCATACTCTACCGGCTGTGCATCCAAGCCGGCCAAGTAACCATCACCTACATCAAAGTCTAACAAGTTGTGTACACAGGGGGTTAGCTCCACTGAGCTAGTGAGGGGAAAGGGGAGTGCACATACATACAATCACACATAGTCCATGATGCATGAAAAGTTAAATTCATATTTTCCACCTAGCAAGCAATCTAAGTCATGGCATATGCTACTGTGATAACTCGGGAGGCACTGAGAGTCATTTATCCTATCATCCTAGTGAAACCTCAATTATAACAAGGGATCTGCGCCGATAGAAGCCATCATGACCATCTAGTGGCAAACCCCGATAGTCATCACTACCCCTATCCTGGCCTCTCCCACCTCCACAAACCACAGATGCTCAGACTATCCAACACCTAAACCCCTGTTGGCAAGGGTCGTAGCATAGGGAACTAGCATCCTAATCGCAGTTACACTATATGCACGTCCTATCATCCCAAGAGGTATTCCGGGTGCATTGACATCCCATTCGATCTAGTACCCGGGTACCAGCATGGCACGGCGCATATAGACCAGGATGGCAAACAAGTAATTATTGTATTCATAAAAGTAACAGGGTTCCGGTACCAGCGTAACCGGCATCGTAACCAAATATCACTATATAAAACATCATGCTCACATCTCATCAATTTATGTCCACAAGTTGCATATGCAAGATGCAACATGACAAGAATGGATGTAAACACAGAAATCAATATATTAATCTAGGTAATTCATTTCTATAATTATATATGCCAATCCCAAACATCACCCAAAGCCCACTCACCGATTGTTTGATTGTTGTTTGGTGAACTTTGGTCAAGTGCACGTACTTCAATATGGGTTCCAAGGTTTGAGAATACGTGAAAGCAGCGTTAGGAGTATATAGGTGGGTCCCATAAAAGATCCCAACAAAAGAATGTCATTTGGGCCAAGACAGCAAGAACGGATGAAGGAACGGAGTTAGGCAAATGAATCAGATCGTGGATCCGCCCAGACCATGCCTTGAAAATATATGGAACGGATTCACGGGCAGATGCAAAATGTGAGTCCGCTCGTAGATCCGTTCCAACCCTGAGACACTCCCGAGAGAAACTTAAGGATTCTGTGTTTCGGGCGGATTCATCTTAAGTGGGTCCACTTGTAACTCTGCCCAAGAGGAAGGTCGTAAAAGGCTAAACAGACTAACGAACAAATACACTACAGTGAGTCTGGTCGTTCGTTCGCTGCCCCTCTTTTGAGCAGCTGCGAAGAGCATCACTTCCAGCCCTTCGTTTATGGATCCATTAGGGTATTGGGGTAGGGGAGGTGAGCTCAGACCTTCGTTAGAGGTCCAACACTTGTAGCCCTATACAAAGATAAGGGGATTTGGGGATTTAGGTCCATTCCCAAGGTTCTTCCCAACCTAAGCTAGGTTTCCAATGATTTAACAACATAAGGTCATTCAAAGGCCATTAATGCACTAAAGAGAGGAGTAGAGGATTCAAAGGAAGAAATTAGTGAGGTCCCTTGGGTTCTCAAGAGAACCCCCAAGCTTGGAATCGATCCCAAGGAGGTCTCCAAACTCGGAAATGGAAGAGAGGAAGAGGTAGGTGAGGCCATTACCTCAAAGTTGAACCAATCGATGTCCTCCACCTCCACAGCCTCTCAAGTCCTTCTTCTCTAAGCCTTCAATGCTCCCACAGCTCCAATGGGTTTGAGAGTTAAGTCTTAGGTTTAAGACTACTCTCCCATCTTAGGGTCTATTTGGCCTAAGGCTTAATGAGCTAAAACTCATTATAAGGCTTACTTGACCTATGGGTTCACCCAATGGCAACCCCACAAACCAAGGAAAGACAAGGATGAGGCTAACCTCGTCCAACAGACTAAACTAGGGTGCCTGAGGTATGGGGTGTAGGTCCCACACAAGGAAAATACACAAAACCCAAGGACAGCATGGGCGGACTAACAAACGGATGAAGTACTGATGGGTCTGCTCGTGCGTCCGTTGCTACTGTAAGGGCAGAAACTCAAGGGAAAAGGGTCGGGCTTTGGCCCAAACTTCAAGGTTAACTAGAGTAAGGTTCAGTACTTATCACCGTGTTAAAATCTTACCCCTCGATCGTCACGACGTGTCCTTCGTGATCCCAAATACCTTCCCGATCACAATACTGAGTTCATCGCCGAAGGAGGTATCCAACTGTGGGGACACGGGGTATGCCTTTCGGTACTCCTCACTTTGTGGACTCGTGCTGGGAGGATGATTGACGAAATCACCATCGATAAATCTTCCCCACTGCTGTAGACGCTGAATTTTGGCACCTTGGAAGTGAGACTCGGCGATGATGATTAAAGCTCGATTGGCTTGCGTGGTGACCAAATGGTAAAAAATTACCAATTTACCCTTACCCCATTTTTTGTAACCAAACTGTCCCAAGTAGAGCCCAAATCTCTAGGATAGCCTTGTTTAACCATTTTAAGCCCACATGTGAAATTTCACTCCAATCTGTCGCCTTTTTATCAAAATGACTGTCTTACCCCTGGCCTGGTTCTCAGAATCTGGACTGCCCGATTTGGCCCAAAACACTTTGGATGACCTTATTTGGTCATATTAAGCTTTCACGAAAAATTTTGGCCAAATCGGATAACTTTTATGAAAATGACCATTTTGCCCCTGGCATGGTTCTTGGTACCCGAGCCACCCGATGTGACCTGAAACCATTTGGATAACTTTATTTGGTCATATTGTGCTTACACATAAAATTTCATGTAATTCTGGTATCATTTGGACCTTGATCAGTGTGAAACACCATTTACATGCTTTCCTCGATATCCATGCCATTTTTAGGCAAAATCTAACCATATCTGCCACACAGATGGAAAGTACATGTTGAGACCTTCGCGGCGATATGTGGCGCATCAAAATTGGCCATTCGGATCAAAAGATATTGATGTTTGAATGTGGACCTTTAAAATAGAATCTTTAAATGGTTTATTAAAAAATAAATAAAATAAAAAAAGGTGGGTCAAACTGAGTTGACCCGAACCGAGTCAACCCAGTCTGACCCGGCCCAGCTGGACTGTCAGCAGGGGACAATGCCCCACCATTTAGGCTGAGCCACACAAGGCCCATCACCCATGCCCACCTGCCCAGCAGGCCTAGGCACACCCATGCCCAGGCTGCACAGCAAGCCTAGGCACACGCAAGTCCAGGCTGCGCAGCAAGCCTGGCCACACGCAAGCCAGCCCATCACTCCTTATCCTAGCCATTAAGGCCCCAAGGGTCTTTGAGACCTTTCCTCGAACAGTTTTTCCCCTATAAATAACAGGCCATTTGGAGGGTTTAAAAACCGAGAAAATTCATGAAAAAATTATCATTGTGAAGTTCGTTCTCCCCTCTGTCCATCCATTCCAGAGACATCTCCATATCATGCTTCCATAGACATATAAAATTCCTCAAATACCCCTTGTTCACCACTCTTGCCATTCGGGGCAAACACACTTGGAGTGGCTTTCGGTGCCTTCTGGCGATAATTCCGGCCATCCAAGGATATGTACACTGAGCCCAGACACTTCCACGCTTCAAGGGTAGGTTCTATATATCTTTATTTAGTTTTTATGTATTTCTTTTGATTTTCTTTAGTTAAAAGAGGCTATTTTCAGTTAAAAAATCTAAAAAAATAACACAAGAGTGGTAAATTTCTGAAAATTTAAGGAAAGATGTTCCCCACTGTGGTTGATGTCCATTAATTTTCTCAAGCTCCAAATCACGGTTTTTGTGACATTTTTGCCCCTGTGAAGAATTTTGGATCATGTAAAATCTGAACCTGTGTGTGGGGATTTGGACAAAATCATTATAACCATGTTAAATATCATGTTTTGATTAGTGGGTGTGGGCTCTGGTTTGATCCAATTCGGATCTATGTTGGGGATTTTGTATTTTTCTTTGTTTTCCCTTCTTTTTAGCATTTCAGAAAATATTAAAAATAGTATAAATGTATAAAAATTCACAAAAAAATTATGGGATACATATTTCATCAGGATTGATTTTATGGGCTCATTAATCACTGACATGAATGTTTGATCATTTTCATAGGTGTTCCTCACCATGTTAGGGATGTAGATGTCATTTTTCTATTTGTTGTGAAAATCCATGAAAATCAGAAAAAATACATTTCTAAGCATTAAATTCTGTTTTAAGTTGTTTTAGAATGTTTTCATATGCATACATGCCTACCATGAATCATAACCATGCATAAAAAGTCACTTCTGCCCTCAGGGGTATTTTGGCCATTTTGCGACCAAATCATATTTAGGGCCCTGGAAAGGTTTCTATCACTTTATTTGTATGTTTTAACTTCCATAAGCATGTTTTAAGTATAAGTTTGCATTTTCATGCATATTTGTATTTTTGCCTTAATAGGGGCATTTTGGTAAGTTTACTACTTTGTAGCATTGTATATATTTTAATGATTCACATGCATGCCATTAATCATGTTTTAATCATTTCAGCATTTAAATGTGATTTCTTGCCTTTGTACATATTTTGGTCCTCTAGGGGCATTTTCATAATTTTGGCCATTTTGGCTCTACATAATCACCTAACTTAGGGGTAGTAATTAGGATTAAAACATTAATTTTAATTAGCCTAATTAGGTCCATAAATTTCAACAAAGATAATCAAAACACCAAAAAATAAAATAGTTTAATTAGGTGCATAATACGCATAACACAACAATATACAATAGAGTTTGGTCTAGGAAGACCGGCCGTTGACCGGGCGGTTGCTGGGTGCCTAACACCTTCCCAACCCGTAACTTGACACCTACCCAGAGATCTGGAGCAGATCATCCATTGAGTCATTGGAGTTAATTAGCGCCCTTCTCTGAAGAACGGGCACCATTTGTGGGTCCTAGACCCTGATCTAGGTGGCGACTCCCTATACCATCAACAACAATCCCCGCACCGCTCCCACACTCGGGTGCACCACGCCAGAAAGAGGTCGCGGATTGATCTTCATCCATTGCGCCTACAGTGGCGGCTCCACTGGGGATCGTTAAACTTCTGATTGACCATACTCTTTGTTGTATACTTGTTATGTTATACATATTTGTCTATATATATCATAATTGTATTGATTACATCATGCATCATGTTCGGAGTGAAATTAAACGACGAGGGTACTCCCTGTTGTGTCTCTACCCCTAGGGAGTTGAGACACATCATACTAAGTACTCTGAGATCGGATGATACCCGCTTCCTACATAAGAGTGTTCGAAGTGAAATTAGGCAATGACGATGTTCCTTACGGATATTCTGAGTTCAACTGATGGCCACTTTCTGCACTACACTCATGCACACACTCACCGCATGGAATCACTTTAACCACGTGGTTTAGTCATTGGAACCCATGTGTAGTCATGGGTAATCCACGGCTAAGTCACACCCCTTGACATTGTACTCTACGGGTTTAGAATCACCGGCGAGGGTGGTCACTAGTGTGCTGTGGGGTACATTCGATACTCAAAAAAGGCACTAGTTTGATCATTCTGAGATCGACTGATCTACTCCCCTGGTATATCAAAGGAACCATGTACCCATGACTCGCTTATACGAGCGATAGCTATATCGGATCTGTCAAGGGTGACCTGTTCTGTCCTATCAGCCTACCCTTTGCATGCATCATGTAGTGGATATAGATCTGAATCATTAGGAATGCCACAAATGTAAAACTGTTTGAGACTTGGATTAGAACTCCCCATTAACTAGTTCTACCCGTTTCAGTCTTCGTCCACCAACGGATAAACATGGTCCATCTTTAACGTTAAGATTTGAGTGTTGGTAACTACATCAGCGTTGACTTATGTATCCACACCACGTGGTTAGCACCGTAGGGTGATGCCTACACAATTGATCTGGTGTGATGTACATTTCAACCTAGTAAAGGTACCATGTCTCTGTCTCGATGTTAGGGACAGACCAAGTTCATCCATTACATGGTTCTTGATCATTGTTTCAATGTAGAATTGGAAATAGGGTTTGTTCTTACCTAAGCCACCCTTGTATGGTTCGGTCATTTTGTTTTGCGCATGATTCTTGCCTTGTGTTCTATCAAAGGAGTGAGTCCATCCCTTAACATCCCTTATAATCTATCATTGAGTCATCTCACCTCAAGTCAAACTTGATCAAGGTGTGTTTCTCAGTTGTAAGGCACCATTTTCCAACAACAGAATCAATCTTTGTGGGCTCGGAGGGACGACCGTCTTGTCAGAATATCATCACCACCAGTTAGTCAAAGTATTTCATTCACCATGAGCTCAACTAAAAATCCCCCTGTCAGAGAAGAGTCTTTGCAGGAGCAGATGAACAAATTGCAAGAGGCAGTGGCCAATTTGTCAGCAATGTTTCAGTCACAGTTTCAGGCTAGTAGACAACCAGAGTATGAGCAGAGTGTTCCTCATACCCCATGGAGCATCCGACACATGATGTTGGATGAAGAGGAAGATGTGGTGTTCAAGCAACACCAAAATCCTGAAGAACCCCCTGAGACAGAGAGGGAGAAGCTTATGCGTGAGAAGTCCATTAATTTTCTCAAGCTCCAAATCACTATTTTTGTGACATTTTTGCCCCTGTGAAGGATTTCGGATTATGTAAAATCTGAACCTGTGTGTGGGGATTTGGACAAAATCATTATGACCATGTTAAATATCATGTTTTGATTAGTGGGTGTGGGCTCTGGTTTGATCCAATTCGGATCTGTGATAGGGATTTTGTATTTTTCTTTGTTTTCCCTTCTTTTTAGCATTTCAGAAAATATTAAAAATAGTATAAATGTATAAAAATTCACAAAAAAATTATGGGATACATATTTCATCAGGATTGATTTTATGGGCTCATTAATCACTGACATGAATGTTTGATCATTTTCATAGGTGTTCCTCACCATGTTAGGGATGTAGATGTCATTTTTCTATTTGTTGTGAAAATCCAAGAAAATCAGAAAAAATACATTTCTAAGCATTAAATTCTATTTTAAGTTGTTTTAGAATGTTTTCATATGCATACATGCCCACCATGAATCATAACCATGCATAAAAAGTCACTTCTGCCCTCAGGGGTATTTTGGCCATTTTGCGACCAAATCATATTTAGGGCCCTGGAAAGGTTTCTATCACTTTATTTGTATGTTTTAACTTCCATAAGCATGTTTTAAGTATAAGTTTGCATTTTCATGCATATTTGTATTTTTGCCTTAATAGGGGCATTTTGGTAAGTTTACTACTTTGTAGCATTGTATATATTTTAATGATTCACATGCATGCCATTAATCATGTTTTAATCATTTCAGCATTTAAATGTGATTTCTTGCCTTTGTACATATTTTGGTCCTCTAGGGGCATTTTCATAATTTTGGCCATTTTGGCTCTACATAATCACCTAACTTAGGGGTAGTAATTAGGATTAAAACATTAATTTTAATTAGCCTAATTAGGTCCATAAATTTCAACAAAGATAATCAAAACACCAAAAAATAAAATAGTTTAATTAGGTGCATAATACGCATAACACAACAGTATACAATAGAGTTTGGTCTAGGAAGACCGGCCGTCGGCCAGGCGGTTGTTGGGTTCCTAACACCTTCCCAGCCCGTAACTTGACACCTACCTAGAGATCTGGAGCAGACCATCCATTGAGTCATTGGAGTTAATTAGCGCCATTCTCTAAAGAACGGGCATCATTTGTGGGTCCTAGACCCTGATCTAGGTGGTGGCTCCCTACACCATCAACAACAATCCCCGCACCGCTCCCACACTCGGGTGCACCACGCCAGAAAGAGGTCGCGGATCGATCTTCATCCGTCGTGCCTACAACTGCCGGTTAAGGAACCTCTCTTCCACAGGTAGGCCCGTGATGTGGTCAACGATCTTGTGACTAGGTTTGACCACAAACAAAAACAGTTCACCAGCATATATGGCAGCAAAATCTACGCATCACGAGAGAGGAAATATTAGTAAATAATAAATCCGAGCTCGGGTGTAACAAGATCAATCAAACTCGGGAGAAATTTAGATAACTTATTGGGAGTTGGATATGTTTGAGAACCAAATCTTTATAGCTCAATAAAAACAATGAGCGATGCCGATTCAAGACAGAATGACCTGAAGTACGTCATGGGCAATCAAGTATTTCCTTGGGAATCACTAACCTAAAGGGTGGTGTGGTTCGATAAGAAAGGGAAGTTGCATCCGAAAATTATGACCAGTAGCGTACTGATTGGAAGAAGTCCATGGCGTATTCCATGCATCGATGTTGAAGAAGTACCTCCCGGACTCGACTCATGTCTTGACTTAGGAACCACTTAGACTCATTTTCGCCATGACATGTCAAGAGAAACCCGAAGAGAATGTAAGATGTGAGAAGCATAATCTCCACAACCGGATTATCTTATTGTAAAGGTACTGTGGAATAGTCGGCTCGATCAAGGAATGTCCGATTGACGTGAAGATGTAAGGCAGTCAAAGAATCCTCATTTACTTGAATCCCCAAAAACATTCAATTTCGAGGACAAAATTTTTATAAGGTTGGGGGAATGTTACACCCGTGCCCAAAAATACGGACTAATTTGAAATTTTGTTGGAAGTCCAGAACCCGAGGTCAAAGCTACCAGTACACTGTGGTGCATTGAACCCGTGGTTGAACATAATGAGGTAGCCTCGTTGGTGAGGACCTACATGCCATGAAGAAAGCAAACACCAACTCCTTGTGACTATACAGCTCACCACCAAATGTACAGCCTGAGGAAGGTACCATCCCTTGATTCTAGGACCCTTGGACTTAATCCTAGTTCTAGGCTAAATTAATGATGATCCTCATCACTTTAAATATTTTAGATAAGGCATTTTTAAACCCAATTACAAATTTGCATGATTAATTTGATGATGAGAACCCAATTCCATACATACATCTTAAATCCCAACATAAATGACAAATTCTGCTAATTTACAGATTGACCTTCTCTTAGTTAAAATGATATAACTCCACGACCCGAACTCCATTTGTCTTGATTCTAATTTTTTTAGAAACTAGACTCATAGGGCTGAATTTTGTTAGAAGTCACCATTACCTAGTTATGTCCCTAAGTTAGTTAAAAGTTCACCTCAAGTTGCTGTCAAAATCGGATCCTGCTGTCTTGACAGGTTGACTATTGCATAATAAAAATAACATAACTTCATAATCCAATCTTCATTTCATTTGATTCCAGTTTTGCTAGAAACTAGATTCATAGAGATTCATTTTCTTATAAGGAACCATGATTCAACTATATCTATAAATGAACTGAAATTTCATTTCAATCCAAACAATTCTGCAAATGAATTCTCTGAGCGATGTACACATCACCCAGAGACATCGCCCGGAGTGGGAAAATGCAGTATTTTAATTTGCAGATGTGTGGGGACAACCCATATTGGCCATGAACACCCTCCATAGGTTGAGAGGAGTCTGAGGGACCCCCTCATACCCTTGGATCACTGTGGACCCCACCTGAGTGTCCAGAATGGCTGAGAATGCAGTCAAAAATACATTTTCAAAAGGGGCCTTAATAGCCAAACAGACCCTAGTTATGGGCTGGGCTATAAATAGGGGGCCTTAGGCTCATTTTAGAACCCTTGGCACTATTGAAATCATGGGGGAAGGAGAAGAAAGAAAAGGGAGAAAAGAGAAGGAGAAGAAGAAGAAAAGAGTAGGAGAAGGAGGAGGAAACCTCACCTTGGCATGAATATACCACCAGACTTGCTGAAAGGTATAAGGATCATATTCCTCGTACTGCTATGCTATCGTCCTCTATTTATCTCCATAAATCTCTATGTTTTTTAAGCTTAGTTTCCATTGGCAGCCCAGAACAGCTGGGGGCTGCCATGAACCATCTCAGATCCAACATGCAAACATGATGCATGAAGGATCTAAGGTTTTTGCTACTATTTTACAGCCTGAGACTGAAACCCAAGCTGTGCCAGGCTGCACTACCCTATTACACTAAGAACAGGTAGGCTGGGGCCCAGATTGTATGCCCTAGCTGCATGAAACCTAACCCTAGGTGGTAGCAGCCTTGGATTACTGTTTTACACATAAATCCAGCCTTGCCTGCAGCCAAAACCCTGATTTGCAACTGAAGACATGCTGGGTTACTATTCACTAGGCTGTCTGGGCAGCTTCTAGCAGCCAAGTGGTGGGCCCAGGTCAAGAGCCGAGTGGACCAGTGCAAACCACTCCCCATGAGGTCCACAATGACCTAACATGCATGTAGGGTCGATCAAGGCACTGCCTATGGTGCAAAACCCAAGAAAATGAGCCTATTCACGTTCTAAGCATTCTCTAGATGATGCACTGGGCGATGCACACATCACCTAGAGACATCACCCAGTGAATTAAAGTGGACTGTTTTGCAAATTTGAGTTTGGGGACCTCCACATATGGACTATAAATAGTGTGAGAAGGTGAAAAATGACCAAAATACCCCTCCTCACATCTATCCATAATTATGAACACCTTGGGTACCTAAGCGGGCCCCGCAGGACTTGGAAACCTTGTCTGTGTTGGTCCTGTAGCACTGCTGACCTGGGGACTGTGTTGTAAGACTATTGTGACTTAGAACCATATACTACAGTGGTAAAATACCATATTAACCCTAAGCCACATTCTCCAGATGATGCACTAGGACATAGGCCTAAAGCCCAGTGCAAGGCCCAGAGAATTCCAAGTGATATCGGACTGAGCACCAAGTCAGACCAGTGAGCCTAGACCAACACTAGGTTATCCAAATTAGTTTGAATAATTAAAATAACATAATTTAAATTTATTACTATTGGATTTGATTCTGTGCTCGAGGTGCACAGCTAGATACTGGCCAGAATGGAATAAACAACTGAACCGGTAGGATCAAACCAAGGTGAGTGGATTTACACCATGAGTGTTACACCCGAGCCCAGATTTATTATTTAATAATATTTTCCCTCTCATGTGATGTGTAGATTCTTCTACCGTGTATGCTGGCGAGTTATTTTCACTTGTGGTCAAACCTAGCCACAAGATCATTGACCAGTTCACGGGTCTGCCTGTGGAGGAGAGCTTCCTTAACCGGCAGTGGGGAAGATTTATCGATGGTGATTTCGTCGATCATCCTCCTAGCACGAGTGCACAAAGTGAGGAGTATCGAAAGGCATTCCCCGTGTTCCCACAGTTAGATACCTCCTTTGGCAATGAGCTTAGTATCGCGATCAGGAAGCTACTCGGCATCACGAAGGACACGTTGTGACGACCGAGGGGTAAGACTTTAACCTTGTGAATGATACTGTACCTTACTTTAGTTGACCTCGAACTGTGGGCCAAAGCCCGATCAAATTCCTTGTGTTTCTGCTCTTATAGCAGCAACGGACGCACGAGCAGACTCGCCAAGATTGAATCTCGTACCTCAAACACTCTAGTTTAACCTTTTGGACAAGGTTGGTCTCAGCCTTGTCTTTCCTTGGTTTGTAGGTTGCCATTGGGTGGACCCATTGGCTAAGTAAGTCTTTTAATGAGTTTTGACTCATTAAGCCTCAGACCAAACAGACCATAAGGAGGAAGATTAGCCTTAAAACTTAGGCTTAACCCCCAAACCTCATTCACTTCTCTACCTACCCAATCGTTAGAGCAGTGGGGGCATTGAGGGCTTAGAGAAGGAGGGCTTTGAGAGGCTTAGAGGTGGAAGACATTGATTGATTTAACCTTGAGATAAATAATCTCACCTACCTCTTCCTCTCTTCCATTTTTGGGTTCAAAGATCCCCCTGGGATCGATTCCAAGCTTGGGGGTTCTCTTGAGAACTCATTGAACCCTATTAATTTCCCTTTGAGACCCATCATCCCTCCTCCTGGTGCATTCATAACCTTGAATGACCTTATGGTGTTCAAGCATTTAAAACCCAGTTAGGTTTGGGAAGAACCCTGGAGATGAATCCAAATCTATTAAACCCTCTAAGATTTGTGTTGGACTTCATGTATTAGACCTCCAACGAAGGTCTGAGCTCACCTCCCCAACCCCAGGACCCCTGTGGATCCATGAATGAAGGGCTGGATGTGATGCTCTTCGCAGCTTTTCAAAGGAAAGGCAGCGGACGAACGACTGGACTCACTGTCATGTATCTGCCCATTAGTCCATTCAACCTAACCTGACTGTTCTTCTGGGCGGAGTTACGAGCGGACCCACCTAAGGTGAATCCGCCCGAAACGCAAAATGCTTAGGTTGCTCTTAGGTGTGTCTCAGGGTTGGGACGGAAGCACGAGCGGATCCATGTTTTGCATCCGCCCATGAGTCCGTTCCATAAATTTTCTGGGCATGACCTGGACGGATTAACGACCGAACTCACCTGTTTGACTCTGTTCCTTCATCTGTTCCTGCTATCTTGACCCAAACTTCATTTATTTTGTTGGGACCCTTTGTGGGACTCACTTATATGCTCCAAATGTTACTTTCATGCATTCTCAGACCATAGAATCTATACGGGAGTGCATGCATTTGACCAAACTTCACCAAACAACAATCGAGCAAGCGGTGAGTGGGCTTTGGGTGATGTTTGGGATTGATATATGTATATATATATATATATACAATTATAGGAATGCATTATCTAGATTAATATATTGATTTATGTGCTTGCATTCATTCTTGCTATTTTACATCTTGCATATGAAACTTGTGGATACAAATTGATGAGATGTGAGTATGATGTTTTATATTGTGATATTGGGTTACGGTGCCGGTTACACTGGTACTGGAACCCCGTGATTGATATAAATATGATATTTACTTGTTTGCCATCCTGGTTTGTATGCGTCGTGCCATGCTGGTACCCGGGTACTAGATGGAATGGGACGTTGATGCACCTGAAATACCTCTCAGGATGATAGAAATGTATGTAGTATATGTAGTTAGGGTTTATACTCCGTTATGCTACGACCCTTGCCAACAAGGGTTTACGTGTTGGATAGTCTGAGCACCTGTGGTCTGTGGAGGTGGGAGAGGCCAGGATAGGGGTAGTGATGGCTATCAGGGTCTGCCATTGGGTGGTCATGATGACTTCTACCGGTGTAGGTCCCTTGTGATAATTGAGGTTTCACTGGGACGATAAGATAAGTGACCCTCAGTGTTTCCCGAGTTATCACAGTAGCATATGCTATGACTTAGATTGCTTGCTAGGTGGAAAATATGGATTTAACATGTCATGCATCATGGATTATGTGTCATTGTATGTATGTGCACTCCCCTTTCCCCTCACTGGCTCAGTGGAGCTAACCCTCTGTGTATACAACTTTTAGATTCTGATGCAGGTGATGGATACTTAGTCGGCCTAGATGTACAGTCGGCGGAGTACGATGATATTGGGATAGAGGAACCTGAGTACGTGTCAGAGGAACACAACAATGGTTGCCCCTGTTATGATTGTGCGTATGGACACTGATATTACTAGGGTGTTGACCCTTCCTTTTGATTCTTTTGGGGCGTTGTGCCCGTTATCAACTCTTTCTGTAATAACTTATTATAATTTTGAGTAGTTATATCATGGTCAGCTGACGTCAGTACTACTATTACATTATCATTTAGATGGTTGAACATACTGTAACTGTTTATGTAAATATTGCTTCTGCACTTAATAACTCTGACGGTGACTTGGAATATATTTGAATTCCTATTTACTCAAATGTTATTTATTTGGGTGGGCCCTTGGTGGTGGCTATGCGCGGGGACACTGTATCGTTGATCCTGGTAGGTATTGGGATGACGTGTGTCATCCTAATCACCCTCTTGACTGTGTTTGTGGCATAAGCTCAGGATAGGGGCATGACAGTGTGGTATCAGAGCGGTGATGCTCTGCACTTGCCATGGTTCACCAAAGGCTCTTGATTTACTTTACACAATAGGTTCAAATTAAAAGCTTTTAACAAGCATAATTGGAATGTGAGCAGAACATAGGGAGAGGACTAGCTAATGAGCAATACGAAAATATAGCAAATAATAGGGACAACATGAGAGTTAAAGAGTTATATATATATGTGTGTGTGTGTGTTAAATGAGTTCCTTACACCCCAGATGATCTTGCTTTAACCTCCTGAGGAGGCAAGCAAACTACAAGGGACCCAACAAGATAAAGTTCCAAAATTCTAGCTGGTAGAACCATATTTACATTATCAAAAAAAAGGGGGGAAGAGAAAAGCTAGAATAAAAGAAAAGAACAAGTAAACAACAAAATAATAACATTGTTCACAGACTTTCCACAGACCATAAAGGAACTGAACTAATAAGAAGCCACAAACACTCCATCGGAATTGGGGTCTAATCCCCCATCCCACCATCATTGTCCTCCTCCTCGTCATCACCACCTTCATAGTAGAGGTATGCATTGATGTCGGGGATGTCCTTCTCCATCCTCTCCAAGCGATGGTTGTACGAAGTGAATTGCCCGTGGACACCTACAAAACCATCCAGCATATCTGAATTTAGCTTGGCAAGGTTGAGGATGATCCCATCACAAATGACAAGATCGAGATTTCCTCAAATTTCCATGAGTACTTTGGTAATAGCTTTAAACAAGAAGTTGCACAAGAATATAATAACAATAAATCCATGTAAGGTGGGGAGAAGGAGAAATAGACTTCATGTTCTAGAACTAAACCACCAAAACTAGGGGAAAATTTTCAATTTTTGGCAAGGGTTTGGCTAACCCTAGCCCAAATCGGTGGGGGTGTACATGGTTGAACATGTTCACGAATAGATTAATAGTAATGAGAACTAGAAATTGATGTCTCCACATATTCTCAAACAATCCAACACAATGTGAAGAGAAAGGGAAGAAAATATGAACAAAACCCTAAGAGAAAGACTAAAACAAGTCTAAGAAACCAAGGAGGAATAGAATCACTTACCTTAAAGTGAGGGAGATGGAGATAATTAAAAGCTTTTAACAAGCATAATTGGAATGGGAGCAGAACATAGGGAGAGGACTAGCTAAGGAGCAATACGGAAATATAGCAAATAATAGGGACAACATGAGAGTTAAAGAGGTATATATATATATATATATATATATATATATATATATATATATATATATGTGTGTGTGTGTGTGTGTGTGTGTGTGTGTGTGTGTGTGTGTGTGTGTTAAATGAGTTCCTTACACCCCAGCTGATCTTGCTTTAACCTCTTGAGGAGGCAAGCAAACTACAAGGGACCCAACAAGATAAAGTTCCAAAATTCCAGTTGGTTGAACCATATTTACATTATCAAAAAAAAAAAAGGGGGAAGAGAAAAGCTAGAATAAAAGAAAAGAACAAGTAAACAACAAAATAAAAACATTGTTCACAGACTTTCCATAGACCATAAAGGAACTGAACTTATAAGAAGCCACAAACACTCCATCGGAATTGGGGTCTAATCCCCCATCCCACCATCATTGTCCTCCTCCTCGTCATCACCACCTTCATAGTAGAGGTATGCATTGATGTTGGGGATGTCCTTCTCCATCCTCTCCAAGCGATGGTTATACGAAGTGAATTGCCCGTGGACACCTGCAAAACCATCCAGCATATCTAAATTTAGCTTGGCAAGGTTGAGGATGATCCCATCACAAATGACAAGATAGAGATTTCCTCAAGTTTCTATGAGTACTTTGGTAATTGCTTTAAACAAGAAGTTGCACAAGAATATAATAACAATAAATCCATGTAAGGTGGGGAGAAGGAGAAATAGACTTCATGTTCTAGAACTAAACCACCAAAACTAGGGGAAAATTTTCAATTTTTGGCAAGGGTTTGGCTAACCCTAGCCCAAATCGGTGGGGGTGTACATGGTTGAACATGTTCACGAATAGATTAATAGTAATGAGAACTAGAAATTGATGTCTCCACATATTCTCAAACAATCCAACACAATGTGAAGAGAAAGGGAAGAAAACGTGAACAAAACCCTAAGAGAAAGACTAAAACAAGTCTAAGAAACCAAGGAGGAATAGAATCACTTACCTTAAAGTGAGGGAGATGGAGATTGAGGTTGAAGAAGCCCAATCCATAGCCTTTGGGGCAATGTAACTCGAGCGGACGAAGCTTGGGCACACTTGCTCTATTCTCCTGCTCCTAATCAACCAAAAAAAAATATAAAATTGAAATGCGGTTACTATTTTGTTATAAAATCTATCGAGCGGACGCACGAACGGACTCACTAATCGTGAATCCGCTAGTGGAACCGCTGTGCCTATAGACTCTGACCTTTAGTCTTCTGTACTGAGTGGATGAATGAACGGAACCATGATACGAGGATCCATCAGTTAATCCATTCGACTCCTTTCCTCTTGGCCTGTGAGCACCTTGAGAACGGACGAAGGAGCGGACTCACATTCCGCATTCGCTCGTAAGTGCGTCCGGTCTAAAATTTTTGAACGGACCCACAACCGGACTCATAGAAGTTGATCCGCCTGTGGATCCGCTCGTGCTCTAAAGGGCCATTAGCCTATATTTTTGGGCTTAGCCTCCCTCTTAGGATTCTTATTGCCTCTATGTGTTGGGAAACACATTTCCTTGTGTAGTCATGTACTCTTTCCCTATATTGTGCTTATTCCTCTCTACCTTGTGCGAACATGTGAGGCATCTTAAATCAGGTGCTAAAACATGGTCAATACTCGCAACTGGAGTCAGAATCATTCCCCTCCTAGGGATGATGCCGGTGATGTTTCTGAGGAAGGTTTGCCTATACCTCCTCCGATGAACACAAATGCCGATGTCGCAGCGCTCCTAGGAAATATTCTTCGTGACATGCAAAGAGAACATCGGGATTCCCATAATGAGTAGCACATTTTTATGTGTGATGTGACTACCTAGCTCTAAAATGCTGGTAGGGAAGGACCAAGAGTACCACCTGTTGCACGGAGTGCCAAACCCTCCGGCTAATGTCACTCCCATCATTCCTCCTCTTGGGCCGGCTGCTAATGAAGTTTCTGCAGCACAAGTAAACTAAGATCCACCTCCTCCTCCTCCGGTTGCCCTACTTGTCAGAAATGTGGCATCGGAATGGGTTAATGCCTCCAAACTCTCCGAGAGATTTCAAAAGCATTATCCTCCCACTTTTTACAAGCTGATCCATGACTCGATGCTCCCAGCTACTTGGTTACGGGATCTCGACCAAATCTTTGAGGTGGTACCGTGCAATGATTTCAAGAAGATCCAATGTGCTACCTTCCAGCTCTGAGGTGATGATGATGTGTGGTCGTATTCTTCGAAGGATTACTTCTGGGCAAAGTATCCCATTGCTTCTTGGGCTCAATTTAAGGAAGCTTTTCTTGAGAACTACTTTCCAAGAAATTTCTAGGAAAAGAAGGAAATTGAATTCATGAACCTCAGTCAAGGATCCAAATCGGTCCATGAATACCAACAACTCTGAGGAGTATTTCTATTTTGCTCCGATTCATTTGAAGACTAAGGACGTGAAGGCAAGAAGGTTTGAAAGAGGACTTAGAGCCAGTCTGAGTACTGCAGTGGTATTACACAAGTACCCCACCTATGCAGAGGTGGTTGAAGCTGCTAAGCTGATAGAAGACCAGCAGAGGGAGAATTATCGAGCTATCCAGGTAGGCAAGAGGCTTATGCCATCTCATGATTCCAGGGGACCTAGCATGTTCCAAAGAAAAGGGTCTTATACCAATGCAACCTCGATTCAATTCCGTAGGCATAATTCGGCTCAAGTGCCTAAATCTGTACCTGCTTCTCATTATGGGGCTCAGACTCTTATATGTTAGAACTGCAAGGAGTCTGGTCATATGGCCAAAGATTGTCCACAACCACGACAATCGGGTTCATGGCCGGTTGTGACTTCTAAACCACCCCTGGCAAGGACTGCTACTCGCCCAGTTACTCCTTCTCTAGTGAGCAAGACTCAGGGGCGAGTCTATTCTGTTATTCATGAGGAAGCCCAATCTGACCCTGGTGTTATCACAAGTACTATACTTAACCATCTTAGTTAAATTAGTTAAATTTAGTTTACCATATTTGGCTATTCGGTGTTTCTCAGGCATGATTTCTGTGTGCTCCTTACCTGCTTATATGTTATTTGATTCGGGGGCGTCACACTCGTTTGTATCCCCCTCTTTTGAGGAAAAGTTACCTATTGAACCGGTCATACTGGAGCAAAAGTTAACAGTTAGTACATGTTGGACAAGTGTGTGTATCCATCAAACCCGGTTCGGTCCGGTTCAACCCAGTTCACTTTTGTATTGAATATTTATGCATTTTAGTTTGATATTGTCACATGCGATATAAACTTTTTGAGCCTTATGTGTCCCTAAGTTTTACTTAAAATGGTAGTCATGACTAGGGTTTGGGCTGGGCACCCTTATCATATGGTCGTCGCATTGGGTATGCCTAGACATGTGATGTCAGGGTACGAATGCAAGTGCTCACATGTTTGATGTTTGCATTGGTGAAGAATCTGCTTTGTCGATTCCCTCATGTATTACTGCCAGATGTAGGAAGGGATAGACATCTGTCACCGACGCCCTATACCTAAGGGAGCCCTGTCACTGCAAAGTATGATCGCATTCGTTGGTTCATCAATGACTGCGACTCAAGCGAGTTAAAGCCGGTGTTCTGGGAATGTGTGAACACTTTGTGAGTGAAGGAGTTATCCAACACGGTCACCACTACCCGATTGGGGAACACCAAGATAGAGGCTATCTGTGCATGGTTAGATCAGAATCTGGATCCAGTGCCGTTTAGGAAATGGTTTTGCAAAAATATATTTTACATAAAATGATACATTATTTATAATTTTTTGAACAAAGTGTCTTATCGAGTTTTACAGGACCCGATCAGATGCACAGACTCTCTTATATGGACATGTACTATGGATTGGGGTTTGGCAGTACATGTGTACATGCCCTAGATTCCATACTGATGGTGTTGATTAGTGGGGGGGTTGTATATGATAAATGTTATCATATAGGGAGTTATTTGGAATTTGCTATTTTAATTAGTACTTTGTTTAATTAATGGATATGGTGCTAATTGTAATTATCCATTAAATATTTAATAAAGTAATTAATTAATACTTTCCCTATTAGATTCTACTTCTTCACCAAGCAAAGGACTCTGAGATAAATAGATAAAGCCAATCAAGAGATAAACAGATAGATTAAATTAGGAGAGAGAGTGACAGACTCTCACAGGGATTCTTCCCATATGGGTTTTGGAAATCCATCTATAAATAGGACCCAAAATGTAGGAGGGGAGGTAGGCTTCCACGTTTTTCACAGTCACCCCCTCCCACGGTTTTGGCTCCCCCTCTCTCTCTCTTGTGATTTCTTCTTCTTGCTCTCTAGTTTTGAGAGCTAGGGTTTTAGAAACCCAGATCTAGTTGGAGATATATTGGGATTGGCTTGGAGAACCTTGGTAGCACCAATGAAGGTTCAGATCTGTCTGCGTGGAGTGCTTCTTGGAGGAAGAACCACTGTCTATTGGAGGAGCAACACTTAAGGCTCACCAGGTTAGCAGTTCCTTATTAATTCCTTCAGTTATTTAATTATTAATATTTATGAGATGCGAAAAAAACTCGAATTGATTTATTTCCATTGCGCAATCGAGTATGGGATGGATCCCTCTTACCATGTGATGGATTAGAGATGAATTTCTCTGTCCCTATTGTGATGAAAATTTTATGGGACACAATAGGGAAGGAGAAACCCTAATAGGGATGCACCAGGGTTCCCATGGGCAACCATGGAAAACCCTAAAAATTAAATGGGGCACCCATGGTACACAATGGGATAACTCAGGGGGTGCAAAACCCTAATTGGTTTATAAATGGTTTCCCCAGGGAGCTATGGTTTGATCCCTGGACCGTTATTTGACCAACGATATGGTAATAGAGACACCTTTCTCACCCATGAATATTAGATAATTAATGGTTTAATATGATTGTCATGAGTGGGATGCAAGTTGGCACATGGGAGGTTAAAATTATGGTTGTTGTAACAACCTTCCCATGTGCACATGGGTAGTAGTTACAAGGTTGTTAGTGTAACAACCTACCCATGTATGATGGATTTGATTATTGATTTATTTATTTCAATTATTGAAGCATGTATCCAAATAAATGATTTTTTTTTTAAATTTTAATCATGTGGGGGGGGGGGGGAGCGCATGTTGCCAAGCCTCTACGCACGCTCCTTCCCCTTTTCCCTGCCCATTTACGTATTTTCCTTTGGGTTGCTGCCTACAGTGCCAGTTGCTTCTGCCTATGATGCCAGTGGCTACTGCCTACGGGAAAAACAGAATTTTTGGTTTTAAAGGAAGAACATGGGTGAAGGGATCCCTCCCTCTACTCATTTGAAATTAAAATATGATTTTAATTTTTGAGCTTGGATACATGTAATCACGTGTGATGTGGTGGTTCAATAATTGAAGGAATCCATGTCATTTTTTATTGGTTTACTTGCTTTAATGTATTGCATGAAATTATATTATAATGTGATTATGGGAATGACATTCTAATAAATGGATGGATTATTTATGTATGCGATACATGGGGTTATGGGTGGATGTGATGCTTCTTTCTCTTTCTCTCTCTCCTCCTGTCTTTTTTTTATAAACAAATGTACTCCACCCCATGGGCAGCCCAAATGGTGGGTTGGTTTCTCCATGCGGGGTTTCTTTATTATTATGGAAAGAAAAGTGTATAGAATTTTTCCTAGGTTTCCATTATAATTTTAGAGGAGTTATGACTCCCAGGGCATGTTGATGGTGATCCACATGTAGAGCTCAAAGCTTATGGAGATGAAAATCACCTACTTTGAAGACATGATCGGGCGAAGGAGATGATCGAGGCGTGGCATCCATAGCATGGTTGATGCACCCAAGTTATTAGTTTATTTTTATTTGGGAAGATTTTTTTTAAATTGTTTCTAAATAAAAATGCCGCCATCCCATAAGCATTATTAATTAATGTTGATTAATTATGATTGTTTAAATCTATCCATGATATGTGAGAATTGATTAATCTCTCTTAATTGATAATACATGTTTGATATAGACTAGTCTTAACTGGTAGACATGTCTATGACCTCCTATTAAAGATAAATGTAGAAAGTGTGTGACATGACCCCGCATAAGCCGACAGGACATTGCTAGGACCTCTGTCATAGATTTATCTATGTTTACCTCTATCTAGATACGTTAGGGTATGGATAGTGAGAGGGCACTGCGACAGTGGCCATCCTTCATGATTCCATGATTCTAACTAATGCAATAGGTAAGTATATGACTTGGGTGTGTGTCAGCCGACAGGATCTGGACATGACACCCAGGTGGCCAAAAATATTGGAAGCCCATGAGGCGGACAGCTTAGTCCACACTACCATGGTGTGTATAATGACTCCCGATAGGGTAAGTTATGCATGCAAGGGTTGTAGGTATCCAATTCATCTTTTAGGTAATGAGGAAAATCCAAATCATGAAAGACCATTGATGTTCGTGTGCTTAATTTATTATTTTCAATGGTTGTTACTTAGCATGTGGTTTTTACTTGTGCATGTATAGATTAATATACAATGGTTACCGTTAATTCCAACCTGTTAGCATTCATTAGTGAATACAAACTTAACGGTACAAACTATGTTGATTGGTACCGGAGCATTAAGTTGCTCCTGACTGCTGAAAGACAGTACACAGTTCTAGATGAACAAGTTTCTCCTCAACCCGACCTGAATGATTTTGAAGCAAATGAAGAGATGCAGGATTTCCTCATGAGGGATTCCAAGGCATCACTTTATATCCTAGGATCATTGAAAAAGTCAGTTGTAGACTCGGTCAAGGATATACGCACTGCTGGGGGTAAGATGGATAAGCTTGTTGAATTGTTTAACAGGCTGTTGACACACGTCCATTCTGATGTGGTGAGTCAGATCCACAATGCCAAGGTGTCTCAGGGGACTCCAGTGATGGATCATGTAATGAAAATGATCAATCTGTTTGAAAAACTGGAATCCATGGGGACTGATTTCAGCTTGCGATACAAGACTGATGTGATTTTAGCGTCACTCACCCTACCTATGCAACCTTTAAGATGTCCTACAAGATGTCTGACAAGGAGATAGAGCTCACCGAGCTTACTAACATATTGGTAGAGGCTGAAGTATCCTTGAAAAAGGACAAGACTGAGGTCAATGCAACTGAGGCAAAGCCTTCTTCAAGTGGGAAGAAGAAGAAAAAGAGAAGTAAGGATAAGACCCTGAAAACCAAGGGTGGGAAGTCTGGCAATAAAGGCAAAGGAAAGTGCTTCTACTGCAAGAAGGAGGGTCACTGAAAAAGAAACTGTCGTGCTTATCTGGCTACCGTGAAAGATAAGAAGCCGGATGAAACAGAGGCTGCTAAAGAAGGTACATATGATGTTTATGATCTTTATGAGTCTAATTTGTCTTTTGAACCGATCAATTCATGGTTGGTAGATAGTGGATCCACTGTTCACATTTGCAATGATTTGCAAGGGTTCAAAGAGACAAGGAACCTAGAAAGAAATGAGGTGCATCTTCGGATGGGCACTGAAGCTGAGACCATGGCGAGAGGCTGCTAAAGAAGGTACATATGATGTTTATGATCTTTATGAGTCTAATTTGTCTTTTGAACCGATCAATTCATGGTTGGTAGATAGTGGATCCACTGTTCACATTTGCAATGATTTGCAAGGGTTCAAAGAGACAAGGAACCTAGAAAGAAATGAGGTGCATCTTCGGATGGGCACTGAAGCTGAGACCATGGCGATGGCTGTGGGAACTTTTATTTTAAATTTTAGTTCTGCTAATTTAGTTTTAAAGGATTACTATAAAGTACCCTCTTCTAAGAAGAAGATTATTTCAGTTTCAAAACTTGTTTTGGACGGATATAGTTTCTCCTTTAATTCTAAATTGATTATTCGTTTAATAATTCCTTTGTGGCATCCGAACATATGCAAAGTGGTTTGTATTTTCTAGATTGCCCTGTTAGAACGAATGTTGTTTCAAATGTTGATTTAAAATGGAAAGCAGCTCTAGTGAACTCAACATACCTGTGGCATCTAAGATTAGGTTACATTAATGTGGACCGAATCAGTAGATTGGTGAGGGATGGGCCCTTAGAGAGTCTGAGGGTGGAACCATTCCCCGCCTGTGAGTCATGCCGTCAGGGCAAAATGACTAAGAAACCCTTTAGCAATAAAGGTGCTAGAGTCACAAATCTGTTGGAGTTGATACACACTGACGTGTGTGGACCCATAAACATACAAGTGAGGTATGGATATGAGTACTTTATCACATTCACCAATGGTTACTCTAGATATGGTTACTTATACTTGATGCATAGGAAATTGAAAGCCTTTGATAAATTCAAAGAATTCCAAGCCAAGGTCGAAAGACAGCTCGATAAACGCATCAAGTCCTTACGATCAGATCGTGGAGGGGAGTATCTATCGGATGAATTTAATGAACATCTCATATCACAGGGGATAGTTAGTCAACTAACTAATCTAGGCACATCACAACAAAATGGTGTATCTAAACGACGCAATCGGACCCTATTGGATATGGTCCAAACGATGCTCACTTATAGTGACCTGCCTCTTTCTTTCTGGGGATTCGCTTTAGAGACAACAATATATATCTTGAATAGGGTTCCATCTAAGTCTGTAGCCAAGATACCCTTTGAGTTGTGGAAAGGGCGCAAGCCCAGTGTTCAACACCTTAGGGTATGGGGTTGCATAGCATATGTACGAAAGCAACAGACAGATAAGTTAGAATCCAGGACTTTAAGATGCTATTTCTTGGGCTACCCCAAAGGCACGATAGGGTATTATTTCTATGACCCGGTTGACCAAAAAGTCATTGTAAGTAAATATGTCATATTTCTGGAGGAAGAAATGATGACCCAGAGGTTCGAACCAATAGTCATTAAGGAGCTATCAGATAGCTCAGAAACGTCACTTCCAGAAGTGAGACCAATTGACATTCCCGCTGAAATACCTACACTTGAAGAACCTTGACGTAGTGGGAGGACTATTAGACCACCCACCAAGCTCACTCTTCTAACCAAAGAGGAAACAGTGGAAGAGTTCCACATGGTATCGGTTGAATTGGATGATGATCCGATGACATACTTTGAGGCTCTAAAGGATATTGATGTCACTAGGTGGCTGGAGGTAATGCGTTCTGAAATCGATTCGATGCATTCCAACAAAGTCTGGACTCTAGTTGATCCACCACTTGGCTTCAAGCCAATTGGATGCAAATGGATCTTCAAGAGGAAAAGGGCGCAGATGAAAAGGTTGAAAGATTCAAAGCGAGACTGGTGGCAAAGGGCTATACCCAGAAAGAGGGTATAGACTATGAGGAAACCTTTTAACCAATGGCGATGATGAAATCCATCAGGATTTTATTGGCAATCGTTGCACACTTTTATTATAAGATCTGACAGATGGATGTGCAGACTGCATTTCTAAATGGGTTTCTGCAAGAGGAAATCTACATAGAACAGCCAGAGGGGTTCTCTTCCTTGGAGGAAGAAAGAAAGGTGTGCAAGTTACAGAGGTCTATTTATGGACTGAAGCAGGCTTCCAGGAGCTGGAACATCAGGTTTGATCAATCAATCAAATCATTTGGTTTTGATCAAAACATGGATGAACCATGTGTTTACAAGAAGATCAGTGGGAGTGAAGTATGTTTTCTTGTTTTATACGTAGATGACATATTGCTGATTGGTAATGATGCAGATTTTCTTTTATCAGTAAATAGTGGTTATCCACAACATTTTCGATGAAAGACCTTGGTAAAGCTAGCTATATCCTTAGGATCAAACTCGTGAGAGATCGCCAGAGAAGGATGTTAGGCTTGCCATAGGCAACCTATGTAGACAAAGTCCTGGCCAGATTTAGTATGGAGAACTCCAAGAGGGGAAGTGTTCCCTTCAGACATGGAGTCAGTCTTTCCATATCTCAATGTCTTCAATCTCAGACGGACATTGAAGAGATGAAGAGGATTCCCTATGCTTTAGCAGTAGGGAGTCTGATGTACGCTATGTTGTGTACAAGGCCGGATGTTTACTATGCAATAGGTATTGTGAGTCATTACTAGTTTAATGAGTAGAGGTGCCATTGTATAGAGGAGTACAAAATAGAAATCTACAGCCGATCCCAATTTTTAAGAACACCTTGCATCATGTGGTGCGGCTAATAAGGTGTTTGGGTTAGGAAGTTCCTAACGTTTCTGGAGTGGTCCCTAATCTTGTCAAAGGCCCTATTCCCCTGTTATGTGATAACAGAGGGGCCATTGCACAAGCTAAGGAGCCTAGGGCTCATCAGAGGAACAAGCACGTGCAGCGGAAGTATCACCTCATCAGAGAGATTATCCAGTAGGGCGACGTGAGTATCTCCAAAGTGGACACAACTGAAAATGTGTCTGATGCCATGACAAAGGGTTTATCACCAACAGTGTTTGAGAAACACATGGAGGGCATGGGTTTAAAATGTATGGGGAATTGGCTTTGATGTACAAGTGGGAGATTGTTGGACAAGTTTGTGTCCATCAAACCCGGTTCAGTCCGATTCAACCCGGTTCACTTTTGTATTGAATATTTATACATTTTAGTTTGATATTGTCAAATGTGATATAAACTTTTTGAGCATTATGTGTCCCTAAGTTTTACTTAAAATGGTAGTCACGACTAGGGTTTGGGCTGGGCACCCTTATCATATGGTCATCGCATTGGGTATGCCTAGACATGTGATGTCAGGGTACGAATACGAGTGCTCACATGTTTAATGTGTGCATTGGTGAAGAATCTACTTTGTCAATTTCCTCATGTATTACTGCCAGATGTAGGAAGGGATAGACATGTGTCACCGACACCCTATACCTGAGGGAGCCCTCTCACTACAAGTGTGATCGCACTCTTTGGTTCATCAATGACTGAGACTCAAGCGAGTCAAAGCTAGTGTTCTAGGAATGCGTGAACACTTTATAAGTGATGGAGTTATCCAACAAGGTCACCACTGCCCGATTGGGGAACACCAAGATAGAGACTATCTGTGCATGGTCGGATCAGAATCTGGATCTAGTGCCGTTTTGGAAATGGTTTTGCAAAAATCTATTTTACATAAAATGATATATTATTTATAATTTTTTGAACAAAGTGTCTTATCGAGTTTTGCAGGACCCGATCAAATGCACAGACTCTCTTATATGAACATGTACTATGGATTGGGGTTTGGCAGTTCATGTGTACATGCCCTAGATTCCATAATGATGGTGTTGATTAGTGGGGGGATTGTATATGATAAATGTTATCATTTAGGGAGTTATTTGGAATTTTCTATTTTAATTAGTACTTTATTTAATTAATGGATATGATGCTAATTGTAATTATCCATTAAATATTAAATAAAGTAATTAATTAATACTTTCCTTATTAGATTCTGCTTCTTCACCAAGCAAAGGACTCTGAGATAAATAGATAAAGCCAATCAAGAGATAAATAGATAAATCAAATCAGGAGAGAGAGTGATAGACTTCCACAGGGATTCTTCCCATCTGGATTTTGGAAACCCATCTATAAATAGGACCCAAAACATAGGAGGGGAGGCAAGCTTCCATGTTTTTCACAGCCACCCCCTCCCACAGTTTTGGGTCCCCCTCTCTCTCTCTTGTGATTTCTTCTTCTTGCTCTCTAGTTTTGAGAGGTAGGGTTTTAGAAACCCAGATCTGGTTGGAGATATATTGGGATTGGCTTGGAGAACCTTGGTAGCACCATTGAAGGTTCAGATCTGTCTGCTTGGAGTGCTTCTTGGAGGAAGAACCACTATCTATTGGAGGAGCAACACTTAAGGCTCACCAGGTTAGCAGTTCCTTATTAATTTCTTCAGTTATTTAATTATTAATATTTATGTGATATGAAAGAAACTCGAATCAATTTATTTTCACTGCACATTCGAGTATGGGATGGATCCCTCTTTCCATGTGATGGGTTAGAGATGAGTTTCTCCGTCCCTATTGTGATGAAAATTTTATGGGACACACTAAGGAAGGAGAAACCTAATAGGGATGTACCAGGGTTCCCATGGGCAACCATGGGAAACCTTAAAAATTAAATGGGACACCATGGGATAACCCAGGGGGTGCAAAATCCTAATTGGTTTATAATTGGTTTCCCTAGGGAGCCATGGTTTGATCCCTAGACCGTTGTTTGACCAACAGTACACTGACTGGAAGCAAAGTTGAGCTTGACCGATCCTTTCACTCTTACCCTGTTCTAGTAAGCGACCACGGGCTCGAGGCTAGTTTGATCATCCTAGACATGAAAGATTTTGATGTAATTCTGGGAATGGATTGGCTATCCACACATGGAGCTAGTCTAATTTGTGCAGAAAGGAAAAAACTCTTCCGGACAGTAGAGGATAATGAGTTTGTATTCAAGGGCAACAAAAGTAAGAAGCCCAAGAACCCAATCATATCAGCTCTTCAAGTTCAGAAACTCTTGGCACAAAGTTGTCAATGCTTTTTAGCCTCTGTAATGGATACTGAAGCCAAGGTTACACCTATCGAAGAGATAAGCGTGGTAAGAAATTTCCCTGACGTCTTTTCAGAAGACCTCACATGGTTACCACCAGATCGAGAGATGAAATTTATGATTGATCTGTTACTCGCCACTGCTCTAGTGTCCAAGGCACCGTACAGAATAGCCCCATCAGAAATGAAAGAACGTCCGGGACAGCTTCATGACCTACTGAAGAAGGGTTTTATTAGGCCAAGTGTTTCTCGGTGGGGTGTGCCGATATTGTTTGTGAAGAAGAAAGACGATAGTATGCGCCTATGCATCAACTACCGTGAACTCAACAAGCTGACAATCAAGAATCGGTACCTGTTGCCTAGGATTGATGATTTATTTGATCAATTACAAGGTGCTAGGGTATTCTCTAAAATTGATCTCTGCTCGGGGTATTGCTAGCTGAAGATCAGAGATAGTGATATTAGTAAGACCGCATTTAGATCGCGTTATGGTCATTATGAATTCTTGGTTATGTCTTTTGGGCCAACCAATGCCCCGACAGTTTTCATGGAATTGATGAACAAGGGTGTTTCATGATGTGTTGGATAAATACATCATTGTATTTACTGATGACATCCTGGTTTACTCTAAGAGCAAAGAAGAGCATGCGGACCATCTTCGATTTGTGCTTCAGCGCTTGAGAGAAAAGCAGTTATATGCTAAGTTCAGCAAGTGCTAATTCTGGTTACAACAAGTGGCTTTTCTAGGTCATTTGGGGTCTGTGAAGGGTATTGAAGTTGACCTCGGCAAGGTATAGTTGGTAGTTGACTGGGAGACACCTAAGAATGTAGCAGATATTCATAGTTTTCTTGGCCTGGCTGGTTACTATAGGAGATTCATCGAAGATGTTTCAAAAATCTATGCTCCTATGACTCGATTGACCCAAAAGAGAGTGAAATTCGAGTGGTTGAATGAATGTGAAAAGAATTTCCAGAACCTGAAGCAACGACTGATTTTGGCCCCGGTGCTTACCATACCAAATGGTACTGGGGGAAGGGTAGTCTACTATGATGCGTCAAAGATGGGACTTGGTTGTGTGTTAATGCAAGGTGATAAAGTGGTGGCCTACGCTTCTCGTCAGTTGAAGGAATACGAGAGAAATTACCCAACTCATGACTTAGAGTTGGCGGCTGTGGTCTTTGCTCTGAAGATCTAGAGACACTATTTGTATGGAGAGAAGAGTGAGATCTACAGCGACCATAAGAACCTCAAATATTTCTTCACTCAAAAGGAACTTAATATGAGACAGAGGCGCTGGTTGGAACTCATGAAGGACTATGACTGCACCATCCATTACCACCCAGGTAAAGCAAATGTTGTGGTAGATGCTCTCAGTCGAAAATCCCAGACCTTATCTATCTCATCCCTAGCTGTCAGCAAGAAGCTTGTAGAGGAAGCTAGGAGGATGGATTTGGAGTTATTGGTAGAGGGTGTTACCCTATCTTTAGCAGCTTTATCGGTGCAATCAACCTCGGTTGAAAAGATTAAGGAAGCTCAAGCTTCAGATAATTACTTTTTGGAGATTATCGAAGCTATCCAGGGTGACACGTAGCGAGATCTGGATTTTACATTGACAGATAGTGGCATTCTCATGTTTATAGATTGTATATGTGTTCCCAAGGATGATCAGCTAAGGAAAGAAGTGTTAGCGGAAGCACATGAATCCCCCTACTCAATTCACCCAGGTAGTACTAAAATGTACAAGGACCTGAAAGAAAATTGTTGGTGGAATGGAATGAAGAAGGATGTAGCTGAATATGTAGCCCGGTGTCTTACTTATCAGTAAGTGAAAGCAGATTGACAACATCCCCATGGCTTATTACAATTGTTGCCCGTGCCAAAATGGAAATGGGAGCATGTTACTATGGACTTTGTCACAGGATTACCCCATACACCTAAGGGCATTGATGCTATATGGGTTATTGTGGATAGGTTGACAAAGATGGCTCACTTCATCCCAATTAAAGTCACTTATTCTATGGACAGATTGGCCCGCTTGTACATTGATAACGTGGTTCACCTACGCGGAGTTCCGGTTAGCATTATCTCAGATTGGGATCCCAGGTTTACTTCCAAATCCTGGGGTGGATTCTAGAGATCTATAGGTACCCTGTTGAGCTTTAGCACAAACTTTCATCCACAGACCGACGATCAATCGAAAAGAACCATACAGACATTGGAAGATATGCTTCGAGTTTGCGTCATTGATATGTAGGGCAGCTGGGATGAGCACATCTCGCTTATCGAGTTTGCCTATAATAATAGTTACCAAGTTACTATTGGGATGGCACCCTTTGAAGCACAGTATGGGAAAAAGTGTCGTACTCCATTGTATTAGGATGAAGTAGGTGAGCGGCACATTCTTAGGCTAGAATTGATCCAAGCAACCTGTAAGAAGGTAGATTTGATCCGAGAATGAATTAAAGTTGCCCAATCTGGGTAGAAGGGCTATGCAGATCAAAGGCGAAAGGATCTGGAGTTCCTCGTTGGCGATAAAGTATTTCTCAAGGTGTCGCCTACTAAAGGCGTAATGCGGTTCAACAAGAAGAGCAAGCTAAGCTCGAGGCATATTGGACCTTATGAGATTCTTGCGAAGGTTGGACCAGTGGCTTATCGGTTGGCACTCCCACCATCCTTGGATGGCGTGCACGATGTCTTCCATTTGTTGATGTTGCGGAAGTATGTGTATGATCCCAGTCATATCCTATCTAAGGAATCACTGGAGCTGAAAGTAGATATATCTTATAAAGAACGGTCGGAGAAGATTTTGGACAATAAGGTGGTGAATCTTTGCAACCTACCTATTCGTTATGTGAAGGTGAAGTGGTGCAACCACACAGAAGAAGAAACCTCCTGGGAAGCTGAGGTGGAAATGCGAGCAAAGTACCCTTCCCTTAGATTCCTATAAGGTATGACAATTTTGGGGATGAAATTTTTGTAAGGTGGGGAGGATGTTACACCCACGCCCGGATTTATTATTTAATAATGTTTTCCCTCTTGTGTGACGTGTAGATTCTGCTGCTGTGTATGCTGGCGAGTTGTTTTCACTTGTGGTCAAACCTAGTCACAAGATCATTGACCAGTTCACGGGTCTGCCTATGGAGGAGAGGTTCCCTAACCGATAGTGGGGAAGTTTTATCGATGGTGATATCGTCGATCATCCTCCTAGCACGAGTCCACAAAGTGAGGAGTATCGGAAGGCATTCCCCATGTCCCCACAGTTAGATACCTCCTTTGGCGATAAAATTATTATCACGATAGGGAAGCTACTTTAGATCACGAAGGACACATCGTGACGATTGAGGGGTAAGACTTTAACCTTGTGAACGATACTGTACCTTACTTTAGTTGACCTCGAAGTATGGGCCAAAGCCCAAACGAATTCCTTGTGTTTCTGCTCTTACAGTAGCAACAGACGCACGAGCGGACTCGCCAAGACTGAATCCACTCGATAGTCCGCTGGTGCTGTCTCGGGCTTTTGTGTGTTTTTTTGTGTGGGACCCACACCCCGTACCTCGAACACTCTAGTTTAGCCTTTTGGACGAGGTTGGTCTCATCCTTGTCTTTCTTTATTTTGTAGGTTGCCATTGGGTGGACCCATTGGCTAAATAAGTCTTTTAATGAGTTTTGACTCATTAAGCCTCATACTAAACAGACCTTAAGGAGGAAGATTAGCCTTAAAACTTAGACTTAACCCTCAAACCTCATTCACTTCTCTACCTGCCCAAATGTTGGAGCAGTGGGGACATTTAAGGCTTGGAGAAGGAGGGCTTTGAGAGGCTGTGGAGGTGGAAGACATTGATTGGTTCAACCTTGAGGTAAATAATCTCACCTACCTCTTCCTCTCTTCCATTTTTGGGTTTAGAGATCCCCTTGGGATCGATTCCAAGCTTGAGGGTTCTCTTGAGAACCCATTGAACCCTATTAATTGCTCCCTTTGAGACCTATAATCCCTCCTCCTGGTGCATTCATAACCTTGAATGACCTTATGCTATTCAAGCATTTAAAACCTAGTTAGGTTTGGGAAGAACCCTGGAGATGGATCCAAATCTATTAAACCCTCTAAGATTTGTGTTGGACTTCATGTATTGGACCTCCAACGAAGGTCTGAGCTCACCTCCCCAACCCCAAGACCCCTGTGGATCCATGAATGAAGGCCTGGAGGTGATGCTCTTCGCAGCTTTTCAAAGGAAGGGCAGCGAACGAACGACCAAACTCACTGTCGTGTAACATGCCCAAAAAATATATGGAACGGACTCACGGGTGGATGTGGAACATGGATCTGCTCGTGCATCTGTCCCAACCCTGAGACCCACCTATATGTTCTTAACACTATTTTTATGCATTCTCAGACCTTAGAATCTATACGGGAGTGCGTGCATTTAGCTAAACTTCACCAAACAATAATCGAGCAAGCGATGAGTGGGCTTTGGGTGATGTTTGGGATTGATATATATATATATATATATATATATATATATATATATATATATATATAGGAATGCATTATTATGATGTTTTATATTGTGATATTGGCTTACGGTGCCAATTACACTGGTACTGTGACTGATATAATACGATATTTATTGTTTGCCATCCTAGTCTATATGCGTCGTGCCATGCTGGTACCCGGATACTAGATGGAATGGGATGTTGATGCACCTGAAATACCTCTCAGGATGATAGAAATGCATGTAGTATATCTATGATTAGGGTTTATACTTCTTTATACTACGACCCTTGCCAACAGGGGTTTAGGTGTTGGATAGTCTGAGCACCTATGGTCTGTGGAGATGGGAGAGGCCAGGACAAGGGTAGTGATGGCTATCGGGGTCTACCACTGGGTGGTCGTGATGGCTTCTACCAGCGTAGGTCCCTTGTGATAATTGAGGTTTCACTAGGGTGATAGGCTAAGTGACTCTCAGTGGCTCCCGAGTTATCACAGTAGCATATGCCATGATTTAGATTGCTTGCTAGGTGGAAAATATGGATTTAACAAGTCATGCATCATGGATTATGCGTGATTGTATGTATGTGCACTCCCCTTTCCCTTCACTGGCTCAGTGGAGCTAACCCCCTATGTACACAACCTTTAGATTCTGATACAGGTAATGGATACTTGGCCAGCCTAGATGTACAGTCGATGGAGTACGATGGTATTGGGACAAAGGAACCTGAGTACGTGTCAGAGGAACACGTCAATGGTTGCCCCTGTGATGATTGTGCGTATGGGCACTGATATTACTAGGGTGTTGACCCCTCCTTTTTATTCTTTTGGGGCATTGTGCCCATTATAAACTCTTTCTATACTAACTTATTATAGTTGTGAGTAGTTATGTCATGGTCAGCTGACATCAGTACTACTATTACATTATCACTTAGATGGCTGAACATACTGTAACTGCTTATGTAAATACTGCTTCCGCTCTTTATAACTCTGACGATGACTTGGAATATATTTGAATTCCTATATACTCAAATGTTATTTATTTGGGTGGGCTCTTTGTGGTGACTATGCGTGGGGACACTGTGTCGTTGATCCAGGTAGGTATTGGGATGACGTGTGTCATCCTAATCACCCTATTGATTGTGCTTGTGGCATAAGCTCGGGATAGGGGCGTGACAGCGTAGTATCAGAGCGGTGATGCTCTGCACTTGCCATGGTTCACCAAAGGCTCTTGATTTACTTTACACAATAGGTTCTAATTAAAAGTTTTTCAAAAGCATAATTGGAATGTGTGCAAAACATAGGGAGAGGACTAGCTAAGGAGCAATACAGAAATATAGCAAATAATAGGGACAACATGAGAGTTAAAGAGTTATATATATATATATATATATATATATATATATATATATATATATATATTAAATATGTTCCTTTCACCCCAGTTGATCTTGCTTTAATCTCTTGAGGAGGCACGCAAACTATAAGGGACCCAACAAGATAAAGTTCCAAAATTCCAGCTGGTAGAACCATATTTACATTATCAAAAAAAAAACAAGGGGAAGAGAAAAGCTAAAATAAAAGAAAAGAACAAGTAATCAACAAAATAAAAACATTGTTCATAGACTTTCCACAGACCATAAAGGAATTGAACTTATAAGAAGCCACAAACACTCCCTCGGAATTGGGGTCTAATCCCCCATCCCACCATCATTGTCCTCCTCCTCGTCATCACCACCTTCATAGTAGAGGTATGCATTGATGTCGTGGATGTCCTTCTCCATCCTCTCCAAGTGATGGTTGTATGAAGTGAATTGCCCGTGGACACCTGTAAAACCATCCAGCATATCTGAATTTAGCCTGGTAAGGTTAAGGATGACCCCATCACAAATGATAAGATAGAGATTTCCTCAAATTTCCATGAGTACTTTGGTAATAGCTTTAAACAAGAAGTTGCACAAGAATATAATAACAATAAACCCATGTAAGGTGGCGAGAAGGAGAAATAGACTTCATGTTATAGAACTAAACCACCAAAACTAAGGGAAAATTTTTTATTTTTGGCAAGGGTTTGGCTAACCCTAGCCCAAATCAGTGGGGGTGTACATGGTTGAACATGTTCACAAATAGATTAATAGTAATGAGAATTAGAAATTGATGTCTGCACATATTCTCAAACAATCCAACACAATGTAAAGAGAAAGGGAAGAAAACGTGAACAAAACCCTAAGAGAAAGACTAAAACAAGTCTAAGAAACCAAGGAGGAATAGAATCACTTACCTTAAAGTGAGGGAGATGGAGATTGAGGTTGAAGAAGCCTAATCTACAGCCTTTGAGGCAATATAACTCGAGCGGACGAAGCTTGGGGACACTTGCTCTATTCTCCCGCTCCTAACCAACCAAACAAAAATATAAAACTGAAGTGCGGTTACTACTTTGTTATAAAATCTATCGAGCGGACGCACGAACGGACTCACTAATCGTGAATCCGCTCGTGGAACCGCTGAGCCTATAGACTCTGACCTTTCATCTTTTATACTGAGCGGACGAACGAACAAAACCACGATACGAGGATCCGTCCGTTAATCCGTTCGACCCCTTTTCTCTCGGCCTATGAGCACCCTAAGAACAGACGAAGGAGCGGACTCACGTTCCACATCCGCTCGTAAGTCCATCCGGTCTAAAATTTTTGAATGGACCCACGATCGGATTCATAGAAGTTGATCTGTCTATGGATCCGCTCGTGCTCTAAAGGGCCATTGGCCTATATTTTTGGGCTTAGCCTCCCTCTTAGGATTCTTATTGCCTATGTGTGTTGGGAAACACATTTCCTTGTGTAGTCATGTACTCTTTCCCTGTATTGTGCTTATTCCTCTCTACCTTGTGCTAACATGTGAGGCATCTTAATTTATCAGGTGCTAAAATATGATCAATACTCGCAATCGGAATCAGAATCGTTCCCCTCCTAGGGATGACGCTGGTGATGTTTCTGAGGAAGGTTCGCTTGCACCTCCTCTGGTGAACATAAATGCTGATATCGCAGCCCTCCTGGGAAATATTCTTTGGGGCATGCGAAGAGAACATTGGGATTCCCATAATGTGTAGTGCACTTTTATGCGTGATGTGACTACCTAGCTCAAAAATGCTAGTAGTCTGGAGCCGATTGGTTCTCTCCGACAACTCAATGGGTGTATCGCGAGAAGGGGTAACCAAGCCCACACCAGGGATACATGTATTGGGGATTGTAATAGTACTAACCTGCCTTAGTTGTAATGTTAGGTGGCTAATAAATAAAATGAACTGCACCTTATGTAGGACTCATTTGGTTGTGCTTGCATGTGCATGCATGGTTTATATTTCATTCACGGGCTCGGTGAAGCTCACACTATTATATATTCTCTTTTAGTTGATTTTGCAGGAACGGGTTTGCCAATGGGCGAGGAAGTTATCGATGGAGTTGTGGATCTTCCTTATCTTGTTGCTTAGCGACAATTTGGTTATTATTTAAGTTTCTTTCTTTCAAGAAGTGTAATTACCAAGATAATGTACTTATTGAACATAAATGGATATGTATATGATATAACATAGGTATTTGGGATTTTATTATTGATGTTAAAAATCAAATGTGGGTAGTTTGATCTTTCATTGCACTCTGATGTTCATTTATTATCTTTTACCCTCATTGTGTGGTTTGTGACGTGTAAGTACTGCTTCTTGATCCTTGGGGATTGGCGGATGTCGTAGGATATCCGGTCACTTACCTAAATTCTACCGGAAGGCGTTCCTTGTCTCCCCACAGCTAGATGCTTCCTTTGGCGATGAGCTTAGCATCGTGATTGGGAAACTATTTGGGATGACGAAGAACACATTGTAAGGGTCGAGGGGTAAGGTACTGACCTTGTTAAATGTTACTGTACCCTTCCCCCAGTTGACCTTGAAGTGTGGGCCAAAGCCTAACCACTTTCCTTTTGTTTCTGCCCTTACAGCAGCAACAAACACATGAACAGACTCACCAGTACTGTATCCGTTTGTTAGTCCGCCCGTGCTGTCTTGGGCCTTTGTGTGTGTTTTCCTTATGTGGGACCCACACCCTGTGCCTCGGGTGCTCTATTTTAGCCTTTTGGACGAGGTTGGTCTCATCCTTGGTCTCCTTGACTTGTGGGTTTACCATTTGGTGGACCCATTTGGCTAAGTAAACCTCTTAATGGGTTTTAACCTTAAAAGCCCAAATCCAAACAGACCCTAAGAGGGAGATTAGTCTTAAAACCAAGACTTACTTCCCAAGTCTCATTACTTTCTTCACCTACCCAAAATTTTGGAGACTTGGAGCATTGAAGGCCTTAGTGGAGGGAAACTTGAAGGGTTTTGAGAGGCTATGGAGGTGGAAAGCACTGATTGATCCATCCTTGAGGTAGGCATCTTTACCTTCCTCCCTCTCTTTTCCATTTTAAACTTTGGGAATCCCCTAGGGATCGATTCTAAGTTTGGGGTTTCTCTTGGGAGCCCAATAATACCTAGTTAATGCAACTTGAGACTTAAATCCCTTTCACCTTAATGCATCCATGACTTTGAATGACCCTTATGCTGTTCAAGCATTTAAACCTAGCTTGGTTTGGGAAAAACCTTGGGGATGAACTTAAATCCCTTGAATCCCCTTGCCTCCTTAAAGGGCCAAGTGTGTTGGACCTTCAACGAAGGTATGAGCTCACCTCCCCAACCCCAGGACCCTTAAGGATCCATGAATGAAGGGCTGGAGGTGATGCTCTATGTAGCTTTTCAAAGGGAGGGCAGCGGACGAACGATCGGACTCACTGTCGTGTATCCGTCCATTAGTCCGTTCAGCCTAACCTGACTATTCCTCTGAGCGGAGTTACAAGCAGACGCACCTAGACGAATCCACCAGAAACCAAGATTACTCAGGTTTCTCTCAAGTGTGTCTTAGGTTTTGGACGGATGCACGAACGGATCCATGTTCTGTATCCACCCGTGAGTCCGTTCCATATGTTTTCTGGGCATGGCTTAGACGGATCCATGACCGGACTCACCTGTATGACTCCGTTCCTTCATCCGCTCCTACTGTCTTGGCCCAAACTTCATTTAACCTGTTGGGACCCACCTATATACTTTTAACCCTACTTTCACGCATCCTCAGACTTTGGAATCTATACGGGAGTACGTGCATTAGGGCAAACCTCACCAAACGGCAATCAAACAGACAGTGAGTGGGCTTTGGGTGATGTTTGGGTTTGACATATACATATACAGATACAATCATATGAGATATATATAAATGGTTTATGTGCTTGCATTCATTCTTGCCATGTTGCATTAGCATATAAAACCATGCTGGATGTGAACTGATGTGATGTGGTTATCATGTTTTACCTTGTTGTATCAGCATTTCGGTGTCGGGTATGCCGGTGTCGGAACCCCAAAGTTCTTATTATTTTATTGCCTACCATCCTGGTCTGTATATGCCATTCCATGCTAGTACCCAAGTGCTAGATGGAATGGGACGTTAATGCACCCGAAATACCTCTCGGGATGATAGAAATGCATATAGTATAACTGTGGTTAGGAATTATAGTCACTTATGCTACGAACCTTGCCAACAGGGGTTTACGGGTTGGATAGTCAGAGCACTTGATGTCTGTGGAGGTGGGAGAGGCCAGGTTAGGGGTGGTAACGGCTATATGGGGTCTGCCACTGGGTGGTCATGATGGCTTCTACCGGCAGATCCCTTGTGATAATTGAGGTTTCACTGGGGCGATAGGATAAGTAACCTTCAATGTCTCCCGAGTTATCATTGTAGCATATACCATGACTTAGATTGTTTGATAGGTGGAAAATATGTGTTTAACATCTCATGCATCATGGACTATGTGTGATTGTGTGTATGTGCACTCCCCTTTCCCCTCACTGGCTCAGTAGAGCTAACCCCTTGTGTACACAAATTTTAGACTTTGATGCAAGTGATGGATACTTGGCCGGCCTAGATGCACAGTTGGCGGATTATGATTGTATTGGTATAGAGGAGCCGGAGTACGTGTCAGAGGAACATAGTGATGGTTGCCCCTGTGATGATTGTGCTTATGGGCACTGATGTTGTTGGGGCATCGTTCCTAGCTTTTGATTCTTTTTGGGTAGTGATCCCGTTATAAAAATTTCTGTAGTAACTTATTATACTTTTGAGTAGTTATGTCATGGTCAGCTGATGTCAATACTAACTATTTTATTACCACTTAGACAGCTGAACATACTGTAATTGCCAATGTAATTAATGCTTCCGCTCTTGAAACTCTGACAATGATTAGAATATTTATTCCTTTTGCTCAAATGTATTTATTTGGGTGGGCTCTTGGGTGGTGACCATGTGCCAGGACACTATGTCGTTGATCCTGGTAGGTATTGGGGTGACGGGTGTCATCCTAATCACCCTCTTGACTGTGCTTATGGCGTAAGCTAGGGATAGGGGCGTGACAGCAAGTGTTTCTATTGCAAGAAAGAGGGTCACTGGAAAATGAATTGTCATGTATTCCTAGCTACTGTGAAAGATAAGAAGCCAGATGATAGAGAGACTGCTAAAGAAGGTACATGTGATATTTACGTTCTTTATGAGTCTGTCCTTTGAACCAACCAATTCTTGGTTGGTGGATAGTGGTTCCACTCTTCACATTTGTAATGTATTGTAAGGGTACAAGGAGATAAGGAATCTAAAAAGAAATGAGGTGCGTATTCGGATGGACATTGAAGCTGAAGCCATGGCGATGGCTGTGGGAACTTTTATTTTAAATTTTAGTTCTTTTAATTTGATTTTAAACGATTATTACTATGTACCCTCTTTTAAGAGCAAGATTACTTCAGTTTCAGAACTCGTTTTGGATGGGTATAATTTTTTCTTTAATTTTAAATTAATTATTTGTTTTAATAATTCTTTTGTGACATCTGGATATATGCAAAGTGGATTGTATTTCCTAGATTGCCTTATTAGAATGAATATTGTTTCAAATGTTGATTTGAAACAGAAAGCAGCTCCAGTGAACTCAACATATCTGTGGCATCTAAGACTAGATCACATTAATTTAGACCGAATCAGTATATTGGTAAGGGACGGGCCCTTAGAGTGTCTGAGGGTGGAACCATTCCCTACCTGTGTCATGACTTCAGGGCAAAATGATGAAGAAACTCTTTAGCAATAAAGGTACTAGAGCCACAAACCTGTTAGAGTTGATACATACTGATGTGTGTAGACCCATAAATATACAAGAAAGGTATGGATTTGAGTATTTCATAACTTTCACCTATGACTACTCTAGATATGGTTACATCTACTTGATGCGTAGAAAATTGGAAGCTTTTGATAAATTTAAAGAATTCTAAGCCGAGGTCAAAAAATAGCTCGATAAATGCATCAAGTCATTATGATTAAATCATGGAGGGGAGTATCTATCAGATGAATTTAAGGAATATCTCATCTCACAAAGGAGAGTTAGTCAATTAACTAATCTAGGAATACCACAACAAAATGGTTTATCCGAACAACGCAATCAGACTTTATTGGATATGGTCCAGACGACGCTCACTTATAGTGATCTACCTCTCTCTTTTTGGGGGTTCGCTTTAGAAATGGATATTTATATCTTGAATAGGGTTCCATCTAAGTCTATAGCTAAGACACCCTTTGGTGGAAAGGGCGTAAGCCCAACATTCAACACTTTAGGGTATGGGATTGCATAGCACATGTGCGAAAGCAACAGACAGACAAGTTGGAATCTAGGACTTTGAGATGCTTTTTCTTAGGCTATCCTAAAGACACGATAGGTAACTACTTCTGTCACCCGATTGACCAAAAGATCATTGGAAGCAAATACATTACATTTTTTTAGGAAGAAATGTTGACCCAGAGGTCTGAACCTGTAGTCATTAAGGAGTTATTGGATAACTCAGAAGCTTCACTTCCGGAAGTGAGACCAATCGACATACCCATTGAAAATCAAACATCTCGAGAATGTCAACGCAGTGGGAGGATGACCACCCACCAGGTTTACTCTTCTCTCCGAAGAAGAGAAAACAGTGGAAAAGTTCCACATGGTGTCAGTTGAATTGGATGATGATCCGATAACATACTATGAGGCTCTTAAGGATGTTGATGCCATTAGGTGGCTGGAGGCAATGCGCTATGAAATCGATTCGATGCATTAGAACAAGGTCTGGACTCTAGTCAATCCACCACTTGGCGTTAAGACGAATGGATGTAAATGGATCTTCAAGAGGAAGAAGGGCATAGATGGAAACGTCAAAAGATTCAAAGCGCGACAGGTGGTAAAGGGCTATACCCAGAAAGATGGTATAGACTATGAGAAAGCCTTTTTACCAGTGGCCATGGCTATCGCCGCATACTTTGATTATGAGATATGACAAATCGATGTGCAAACTACATTTCTGAATGGATTTTTTCAAGAAGAAATCTACATGCAATAGCTATAGGGGTTCTCTTCCTTAGAGGAAGAAAAAAAAGTATGCAAATTACAGAGGTCCATTTATGGACTGAAGTAGGCTTCCAGAAGCTAGAACATCAGGTTTGATCAATCAATCAAATCTTTGGGTTTTGATCAAAACATAGATGAAGCATGCGTTTACAAGAAGATCAATGGGAGTACAATATGTTTTCTTGTTTTATATGTAGATGATATATTGTTGATGGGTAACGATGTGGGGTTTCTTTCATTAGTGAAACAGTGGTTATCCACAATGTTCTTGATGAAAGACCTTAGTGAAGCTAGCGATATCCTTGGGATCAAACTCGTGAGAGATCGCCAGAAAAGGATGCTAGGCCTGTCATAGACTACCTATACAGATAAAGTTCAGGCCAGATTTAGCATGGAGAACTTCAAATGGGGAAGTGTCTCTTTTTGACATGGAGTCAATCTTTCCAGATCTCAATGTCCTCAGTCTTAGACGGACATTAAAGAGCTGAAGAGGATTCCCTATGCCTCTGTAGTAGGGAGTCTTATGTACACTATGTTGTGTACGAGGCTGGACATTTGCTATGCAGTAGGTATTGTAAGTCGTTACCAATCTAACCCTGGACGAGAGCATTGGAGTGCGGTCAAGAATATCCTCAAGTTATTTGAGGCATTTCTGAACTTTTTTGGGTTTGGGAATTTCTAAAAAGTGTCATTATCTCTTATTAGACATGTGGATATGATGTTGAGGGTTGTGTCCTTCGAATTGATAAGTATTTCGACATATTTTCATTTTTTGTCCAAACCAGATCGGGTGGGTCATTTGGTGTTATTTGGAGGCATTTCAGTACTTTTTTGGGTTTGGGATTTCTTAAAAGTGTCCTTATCTCTTATTAGATGTGTGGATGTGATGTTGAGGGTCGTGACCTTCGAATCGATACCTATTTCAACATATGTTCATTTTTCATCCGAACCAAACCGAGTGGGTCGTTTTGGGTTCTTTAGGGGCATTTCTGTACTTTTTTGGGTTTGGGATTTTCCAAAAAGTGTCCTTATCTCTTATTAGATGTGTGGATACGATGTTGAGGGTCGTGACCTTCGAATCGATACCTATTTCGACATATGATCATTTTCGGTCCGAACCAGACCAAGTGGGTCATTTAGGGTTATTTGGTGACATTTATGTACTTTTTTGGGTTTGCGATTGTCTTAAAAGTGTCCTTATCTCTTATTGGACGAGTGGATGTGATGTTGAGGGTCGTGACCTTCGAATTGATAACTATTTTGACATATGTTCAGTTCTGGTCCGAACCAGACTGGGTGGGTCGCTTGGGGTTATTGGGGGGCATTTCTATACTTTTTTGGGTTAGAGCTTTTCTGTAGAGTGTCCTTATCTAATATGAGACGTGTGGATGAGATATTGACGGTCAAGACCATCAAATCGATATGTATTTTGACATATGTTTCGTTCCTGTCTGAACCAGACTGGGTGGGACGTTTGGAGTTATTGGGATGCATTTCTGTACTTTTTTGGGATAGGGATTTTCTATAGAGTGACCTTATCTCTCATTAGACGTGTGGATGAGATGTTGAGGGTCGAGACCTTCGGATCAATACGTATTTTGACATATGTTCAGTTCCGGTCCGATGTAGACTGGATTGATCATTGGGAGTTATTGGGGGTAATTTCTAAACTTTTTTCGATTTGGGATTTTCTATAAACTGTCCTTATCTCTTATTAGATGTGTAGATGCAATGTTGAGGGTCGTGACCTTCGAATCGACACCTATTTTGGTATTTTTCATATTCGGTCCGAACCAAACCAGGTGGGTCGTTTGGGGTTACTTGGGGGCATTTCTGTACTTTTTTGGGTTTGGGATTTTCTAAAAAGTGTCCTTATCTCTTATTAGACGTGTGGATGCGATGTAGATGGTCATGGCCATCGAATCGATAGCTATTTCGACATATGTTCACTTTCAATTTAAACCAGACCGGGTAGGTCTTTTGGGGTTATTTGGGGGCATTTCTATACTTTTTTGGGTTTGGGATTTTCTAAAAAGTGTCATTATCTCTTATTAGACGTGTGTATGCGATGTTGAGGGTTGTTACCTTTGAATTGAAACGTATTTTGACATATGTTCATTTTTTGTCCAAACCAGACTGGGTGGGTCGTTTTGGGTTATTTGGGGGCATTTCTGTACTTTTTTTGGTTTGGGATTTTTTAAAAAGTGTCCTTATCTCTTATTAGACGTGTGGATGCGATGTTGAGGGTCGTGATCTTCCAATTGATAAGTATTTTGATATATGTTCATTTTCGATCTGAAACAGACCAGGTGGGTCATTTGGAGTTATTTGGGGGCATTTCTGTTTTTTTCTTGGGTTTGGGATTTTACAAAATGTGTCTTTATCTCTTATTAGACGTGTGGATTCGATGTTGAGAGTCGTGACCTTCGAATCGATAAGTGTTTCGACATATGTTCATTTTCAAGCCAAACAAGACCGGGTGGGTCGTTTAGGGTTATTTGGGGGCATTTTTATACTTTTTTTTGGTTTGGGATTTTCTAAAAAGTGTCTTATCTCTTATTAGATTTGTGGATTCGATGTTGAGGGTCGTGACCTTCGAATCGATACCTATTTCGACATATGTTCACTTTCTATTTAAATCAGATCAGGTTGATGGTTTGTGGTTATTTGGGGGCATTTCTGTACTTTTTGGGTTTGGGATTTTCTAAAAAGTGTCCTTATCTCTTATTAAACGTGTGGATGCGATGTTGAGGGTCATTACCTTCGAATCAAAACGTATTTCGACATATGTTCAATTTTGGTCCGAACTAGACCGGGTAGGTCATTTGGGGTTGTTTGGGGGCATTTCTGCACTTTTTTGGGTTTGGGATTTTCCAAAAAGTGTCCTTATCTCTTATTAGACGTGGGTATGCGATGTTGAGGGTCGTTACCTTCGAATCAAAACGCATTTTGACATTTGTTCATTTTCGGTCCGAACCAGACCAGGTGGGTTGTTTGGGGATATTTGGGGGCATTTCTGTACTTTTATTGGTTTGGGATTTTCTAAAAAGTGTCCTTATATCTTATTAGACGTGTGGATACGATGTTGAGGGTCGTGATCTTCCAATCGATACGTATTTTGACACATGTTCATTTTCGATCCGAAATAGACCGGGTGGGTCATTTGGGGTTATTTGGGGGCATTTCTATTTTTTTCATGGGTTTGGGATTTTCCAAAAAGTGTCTTTATCTCTTATTAGACGTGTGGATGCGATGTTGAGGGTCGTGACCTTCGAGCAATACGTGTTTCGACATATGTTCTTTTTTAGGCCAAACAAGACCAGGTGGGTCGTTTGGGGTTATTTCGGGGGATTTTTAAACTTTTTTGAGTTTGGGATTTTGTAAAAAGTGTCCTTATCTCTTATTAGACGTGTGGATGCGATGTTGAGGGTCGTGACCTTTGAATCGATACCTATTTCGACATATGTTCACTTTCGGTTTAAACTAGATCGGGTGGATGGTTTGTGGTTATTTGGGGGCATTTCTGTACTTTTTTGGGTTTAGGATTTTCTAAAAAGTGTCCTTATCTCTTATTAGATGTGTGGATGAGATGTTGAGGGTCGTTACCTTCGAATCAAAATGTATTTCGACATATGTTCAATTTCGGTCTGAACTAGACCGGGTGGGTCGTTTAGGGTTGTTTGGGGGCATTTCTGTACTTTTTTGGGTCTGGGATTTTCTAAAAAGTGTCCTTATCTCTTATTAGACGTGTGGATGCGATATTGAGGATCGTGGCCTTTGAATCGATACGTATTTTGGCATATGTTCATTTTTAGTCCAAACCAGACCGGGTGGGTCGTTTGGGTTTATTTGGGGGCATTTTTATATTTTTTTTGGTTTAGGATTTTGTAAAAAGTGTCATTATCTCTAATTAGATGTGTGGATATGATGTTGAGGGTCGTGACGTTCGAATCGATACCCATTTCGACATATGTTCACTTTCGGTTTAAACTAGACTGGGTGGATGGTTTGGGGTTATTTGGGGGCATTTCTGTACTTTTTTGGGTTTGGGGTTTTCTAAAAAGTGTCCTTGTCTCTTATTAGACGTGTGGATGCGATGTTGAGGGTCGTTACCTTTGAATTGAAATGCATTTCGACATATGTTCAATTTTGGTCCGAAGCAGACCGGGTGGATTGTTCGAGGTTGTTTGGCGGCATTTCTGTACTTTTTTGGGTTTGGGATTTCTAAAAGGTTTCCTTATCTCTTATTAGACGTGTGGATGCGATGTTGAGGGTCGTTACCTTCGAATCGAAACGTAATTTAACATATGTTCATTTTCGGTCCGAACCAGACCGGGTGGGTCATTTGGGGTTATTTGGGGGCATTTTTATACTTTTTTGGGTTTGGAATTTTATAAAAAGGGTCCTTATCTCTTATTAGACATGTGGAAGCGATGTTGGGAGTCGCGACCTTCGAATCGATACCTACTTCGATATATGTTCACTTTCGATTTAAACCAGATCGGTTGGATGGTTTCGGGTTATTTGGGGGCATTTCTATACTTTTTGGGGTTTGGGATTTTCTAAAAAGTATCTTTATCTCATATTAGACGTTTGGATGCAATGTTGAGGGTCGTTACCTTCGAATCGATACCTATTTCGACATATGTTTACTTTCGGTTTAAACCAGACTGGGTGGGTCTTTCAGGGTTATTTTGGGGAATTTCTGTACTTTTTTGGGTTTGGGATTTTTTAAAAAGTGCACGTACGGATGCAATATTGAGGGTCGTTACCTTCGAATCGAAACATATTTCGACATATGTTCATTTTCTATCCGAACCAGACTGGGTGGGTCATTTGGGGTTATTTGGGGGCATTTCTATACATATTTTTGTTTGGGATTTTCTAAAAAGTGCCCTTAGCTCTTATTAGAAGTGTGGATGCGATGTTGAGGGTCGTGACCTTCGAATCGATACATATTTTGACATATGTTCATTTTCGGTCCGAACCAGACCGGGTGGGTCGTTTGGGGTTATTTGGGAGCATTTTTGTTTTTTTTTTTTTTGGGTTTGGGATTTTCCAAAAATAGTCTTTATCTATTATTAGATGTGTAGATGCAATGTTGAGGGTCGTGACCTTCAAATTGATACCTATTTTGACATATGTTCAATTTCGGTTTAAGCCAGACCAGGTGGATGGTTTAGGATTTTTTGGGGGCATTTCTGTATTGTTTTAGGTTTGGGATTCTCTAAAAAGTGTCCTTATTACTTATTAGACGTGTGGATGCGATGTTGAGGGTCGTTACCTTTGAATCGAAACGTATTTCGATATATGTTCAATTTCGGTCCGAACCAGACCAGGTGGGTCATTTGGGGTTGTTTGGGGGCATTTTTGTACTTTTTTGGGTTTAGGATTTTCAAAAAAGTGTTCTTATCTCTTATTAGACGTGTCAATGCGATGGTGAGGGTCGTTACCTTTGAATCAAAATGTAATTCAACATATGTTCATTTTCGGTCCAAACCAGACCGGGTGGGTCGTTTGGGGTTATTTGGGGGCATTTCTATTCTTTTTTGGGTCTGGGATTTTCCAAAAAGTGTCCATAACTATTATTAGACATGTGGATGCAATGTTGAGGGTCGTGACCTTCGAATCGATACGTATTTTGACATCTGTTCATTTTCAGTCCAAACCGGACAAGGTGGGTCATTTGGGGTTATTTGGGGGCATTTTTAAACCTTTTTGGGTTTGGGATTTTCTAAAAAGTGTCATTATCTCTTATTAGACATGTGGATGCGATGTTGAGGGTCATGACGTTCGGATCGATACCTATTTCGACATATGTTCACTTTCGATTTAAACCAAACCGGGTGGGTGGTGTGGGGTTATTTGGGGGCATTTCTATATTTTTTTGGGTTTGGGATTTTCTAAAAAGTGTCCTTATCTCTTATTACACGTGTGGATGCGATGTTGAGGGTCGTTACCCTCTAATCGAAACGTATTTTGACCTATGTTCATTTTTTGTCTGAACCAGACCGGGTGGGTCGTTTGGGGTTGTTTGGGGTCATTTCTGTACTTTTTTGGGTTTGGGATTTTCTAAAAAAAGTCCTTATCTCTTATTAGATGTGTGGATACGATGTTGAGGGTCGTTACCTTTTAATCGAAACGTATTTCGACATATGTTCAATGTCGGTCCAAACTAGACCGAGTGGATCATTTGGGGTTGTTTGGGGGCATTTCTATACATTTTTGGGTTTGGGATTTTCTAAAAAGTGTCTTTATCTCTTATTAGACGTGTGGATGCGATGTTGAGAGTCTTTACCTTTAAATCAAAACGTAATTCGACATATGTTCATTTTCGGTCCGAACCAGACCGGGAGGGTCATTAGGGGTTATTTGGGAGCATTCCTGTTCTTTTTTGGGTTTGGGATTTTCCAAAAGATGTCCTTATCTCTTATTTGACGTGTGGGTGCGATGTTGAGGGTCGTTACCTTCGAATCGATAGGTATTTCGACATATGTTCATTTTCAGTCCGAACCAGACCAGGTGGGTCGTTTGGGGTTATTTGGAGGCATTTTTATACTTTTTTGGGTTTAGGATTTTCAAAAAAGTGTCCTTATCTCTTATTAGACGTGTGGAAGCGATGTTAAGGGTCGTGACCTTTGAATCGATACCTACTTCGACATATATTCACTTTCGGTTTAAACCAGACCAGGTGGGTAGTTTGGTGTTATTTGGGAGCATTTCTATACTTTTTTGGGTTTGGGATTTTCTAAAAAAAATCCTTATCTCTTATTAGACGTGTGGATGCGATGTTTAGGGTCGTTACTTTCGAATTGAAACGTATTTCGACATATGTTCAATTTTGGTCTGAACCAAATCGGGTGGATCATTTGTGGTTGTTAGGGGGCATTTCTATACATTTTTGGGTTTGGGATTTTCTAAAAAGTGTCTTTATCTCTTATTAGACGTGTGGATGCGATGTTGAGAGTCGTTACGTTAGAATCGAAATGTAATTTGGCATATGTTCATTTTTTGTCCAAACCAGACCAGCAGGGTCGTTTGGGGTTATTTGGGGGAATTTTTGTTCTTTTTTGGGTTTGGGATTTTCCAAAAAGTGTCCTTATCTCTTATTTGACGTGTGGATGGGATGTTGAGGGTCGTGACCTTCGAATCGAAACGTATTTCGACATATGTTCATTTTCAATTCGAACCAGACCAAGAGGGTTGTTTGGGGTTATTTGGAGGCATTTTTAAACTTTTTTGGGTTTGGGATTTTCTAAAAAGTGTCCTTATCTCTTATTAAACGTGTGGATACGATGTTGAGGGTCGTGACCTTCGAATCAATACCTATTTCGACATATGTTCACTTTCAATTTAAACCAGACCGGGTGGGTAGTTTGGGGTTATTTGGGGGCATTTCCATACTTTTTTGGGTTTGGGATTTTTTGAAAAGTGTCCTTATCTCTTATTAGACGTGTGGATGTGATGTTGAGGGTCGTTACCTTCTAATCAAAATGTATTTTGACATATGTTCATTTTCGGTCCAAACCATACTGGGTGGGTCATTTGGGGTTGTTTTGGGGAATTTCTGTACTTTTTTATCTCTTTTTAAACATGTGGATGCGATGTTGAGGGTCGTGACCTTCGAATCAATACATATTTTGACATATGTTCATTTTCAGTTCGAACCAGGCCGGGTGGGTCGTTTAAGGTTATTTTGGAGCATTTCTGTTCTTTTATAGGTTTTGGATTTTCTAAAAAGTTTCCATATCTCTTATTGGACGTGTAGATGTGATGTTGAGGGTCGTGACCTTCGAGCCGATACATATTTTGACATATATTTATTTTTGGTCTGAACCAGACTGGGTGTATCGTTTAGGGTTATTTGGGGGCATTTCTGTACTTTTATGGGTTTGGGCTTTTCTAAAAAGTGTCCTTATCTCTTATTAGAATGTGTTCATTTTCAGTTTAAACCAGACCGTATGGGTCATGACCTTCGAATCGATACCTATTTCGACATATGTTCATTTTCAGTTTAAACCAGACCGGATGGGTCATTTGGGGTTATTTTGGGGCATTCTTTACTTTTTTGGGTTTGTTATTTTCTAAAAATTGTCCTTATCTCTTATTAATGGTGTGGTTGCGATGTTGAGGGTCGTGACCTTCGAATCGATACGTATTTCGACATATATTCATTTTCGATGCGGAGCAGATCGAGTGGGCCGTTTGGGGTCATTTAGAGGCATTTCTATACTTTTCTGGGTTTGGGATTTTCTAAAAAGTGTCCTTTTCTATTATTAGACGTGTGGCTGCGATGTTGAGGGTTTTGACATTTGAATCGATACCAATTTTGGCATATGTTCATTTTCGGTTTATTCCAGACCGAGTGGGTCGTTTGGGTTTATTTTGGGGCATTTTCGTACTTTTTTGGGTTTGGGGTTTTCTATAAAGTTTCCTTATCTCTTATTAGACGTGTGGATGCGATGTTAGGGTCGTGACCTTTGAATCGATACGTATTTCAACATATGTTCATTTTCGATCCGAACTGGATCAGGTGTGTCATTTGGGCTTATTTGGGGGCATTTCTTTACTTTTTTGGGTTTGGGATTTTCGAAAAAGTGTCACTATCTCTTATTAGACATGTGGATGCGATGTTGAGGGTAGTGACCTTCGAATCGATACCTATTTCGACATATATTCAATTTTGGTTTAAACCAGACCACCAGGTGGGTCGTTTTCGGTTATTTGGGAGCATTTTTGTACTTTTTTGGGTTTGAGATTTTCTAAAAAGTGTCCATATCTCTTCTTAGACGTGTGGATGCGATGTTGAAGGTCGTGACCTTCAAATCGATACGTATTTTGACACATGTTCTTTTTCGGTCCGAACCCGAACAGGTGGGTCATTTGGGGTTATTTGGAGGCATTTCTGTACTATTTTGGGTTTGGGATTTTCTAAAAATTATCATTATCTCTTATTAGACGTGTGGATGCGATGTTGAGGGTCGTGACCTTCTAATCGAAACATATTTTGACATATGTTCACTTCCAATTTAAACCAAACCGGATGGGTGGTTTGGGGTTATTTGGGGGCATTTCTATACTTTTTTGGGCTTGGGATTTTCTAACCTTATCTCTTATTAGGCATGTGGATGCGATGTTGATGGCCGTTACCTTCCATTCGAAATGTATTTCGACATATGTTCATTTTCGGTCTGAGCCTGACAAGGTGGGTCATTTGGGGTTGTTTGGGGGCATTTTTGGACTTATTTGGGTTTGGGATTTTCTAAAAAGTGTCCTTATCTCTTATTAGACGTGTGGGTACTTGGTTTAAGGTCGTGATCTTCGAATCGATACGTATTTTGACATATGTTCATTTTCACTCCTAACCAGACTGGGTGGGTCGTTTGGGGTTATTTGGGGGCATTTTTATAATTTTTTGGGTTTGGGATTTTCTAAAAAGTGTCATTATCTCTTATTAGATGTGTGGATGCGATGTTGAGGGTTGTTACCTTTGAATCTAAAAGAATTTCAACATATGTTCAATTCGGTCTGAACCATACCGGGTGGGTGCGATGTTGAGGGTCGTGACCTTCGTATTGGTACGTATTTTGACATATGTTGATTTTTAATCCTAACCGAACCAGGTGGGTCGTTTGGGGTTATTTGGGGGTATTTCTGTAAAAATGGTCCTTATCTCTTATTAGAAGTGTGGAAGTGATGTTTGGGGTCATGACCTTCGAATCGATACCTACTTCGACATATGTTCACTTTTGATTTAACCCAGACCGGGTGGATGGTTTGGGGTTATTTGGGGGCATTTCTGTAATTTTTTGGGTTTGAAAATTTCTAAAAAGTGTCCTTATCTCATATTAGACTTGTGGATGCGATGTTGATCGATACCTCATTCGACATATGTTCACTTTCTGTTTAAACCAGACCAGGTGGGTCTTTTGGGGTTATTTAGGGGCATTTCAGCACTTTTTTGGGTTTAGGATTTTTTTAAAAGTGTCCTTATCTCTTATTAGACGTGTGGATGCGATATTGAGGGTCGTTACCTTCGAATCGAAACGTATTTCGACATATGTTCATTTTCGGTCCTAACCAGACCGGGTGGGTCGTTTGGGGTTATTTGGGGGCATTTCTATACTTATTTTGGTTTGGGATTTTCTAAAAAGTGTCCTTAGCTCTTATTAGAAGTGTGGATGCGATGTTGAGGGTCGTGACCTTCGAATCGATACGTATTTTGACATATGTTCATTTTAGGTCCGTACCTAACCGGGTGGGTCGTTTGGGGTTGTTTGGGGGCATTTTTGTACTTTTTTGGGTATGGGATTTTCTAAAAAGTGTTCTTATCTTTTATTAAATGTGTGGATGCGATGTTGAGGGTCATCACCTTTGAATCGAAACGTAATTTGACATATGTTCATTTTCGGTCTGAACCAAACCGAGTAGGTCGTTTGGGGTTATTTGGGAGCATTTCTGTTCTTTTTTGGGTCTGGGATTTTCCAAAAAGTGTCCTAAACTATTATTAGACGTGTGGATACGATGTTGAGGGTCGTGACCTTCGAATCTATACGTATTTGGACACATGTTCATTTTCAATCCAAACCAGACCGGGTTGGTCATTTGGGGTTATTTGGGGGCATTTTTAAACTTTTTTGGGTTTGGGATTTTCTAAAAAGTCTCCTTATCTCTTATTATACGTGTGGATGCGATGTTGAGGATCGTGACATTCAAATCGATACCTATTTCGACATATGTCCACTTTCGGTTTAAACCAGACCGAGTGGGTGGTGTGGGGTTATTTGGGGGCATTTCTATACTTTTTTGGGTTTGGGATTTTCTAAAAAAAGTCCTTATCTCTTATTAGACGTGTGAATACGATGTTGAGAGTCGTTACCTTCGAATCAAAACGTATTTTGGCATATATTCAATTTCGCTCCGAACCATACCGGGTGCATCGTTTGGGGTTGTTTGGGGGCATTTCTATACATTTCCTTATTTGGGATTCTCTAAAAAGTGTCTTTATCTCTTATTAGAAGTGTGGATGCGATGTTGAGAGTCCTTACCTTCGAATCAAAATGTAATTCGACAAATGTTCATTTTCGGTCCGAACCAGACCGGGAGGGTTGTTTGGGGTTATTTGGGGGCATTTCTGTTCTTTTTTGGGTTTGGGATTTTCCAAAAGGTGTCCTTATCTCTTGTTTGACATGTGGCTACGATGTTGAGGGTCATGACCATCGAATCGAACATATATTCATTTTCAGTCCAAACCAGACCGGGTGGGTCGTTTGAGGTTGTTTGGAGGCAGTTTTATACTTTTTTGGGTCTGGGATTTTCTAAAAAGTGTCCTTATCTCTTATTAGATGTGTGGATACGATGTTGAGGGTCGTGACCTTCGAATCAATACCCATTTTGACATATGTTCACTTCCGATTTAAACCAGACCAGGTGGGTGGTTTGGGGTTATTTGGGGGCATTTCCATACTTTTTTGGGTTTGGGATTTTCTAAAAGGTGCCCTTATCTCTTATTGGACGTGTGGATGTGATGTTGACGGTCGTTACCTTCTAATCAAAATGTATTGTAACATATATTCATTTTCGGTCCGATCCAGACCGGGTGGGTTGTTTGGGGTTGTTTGGGGGCATATCTGTACTTTTATGGGTTTGGGATTTTCTAAAAAGTGTCCTTATCTCTTATTAGACATGTGGAAGCAATGTTGAGGGTCGTGACCTTCGAATCAATACCTACTTCGACATATGTTCACTTTCGATTTAGACCAGACCGGGTGGATGGTTTGGGGTAATTTTGGGGCATTTCAATACTTTTTTGGGTTTGGGATTTTCTAAAAAAACTCCTAATCTCTTATTAGACATGTGGATGCAATGTTGACGGTCATTACCTTCGAATCAAAACGTATTTCACCATATGTTCAATTTCGGTTCGAACCAGACCAGGTGGGTCGTTTGGGGTTGTTTGGGGGCATTTCAGTACATTTTTGGGTTTGGGATTTTTTAAAAAGTGACTTTATCTCTTATTAGACGTGTGGATGCGATGTTGAGAGTTATTGCCTTCGAATCGAAACGTAATTCGACATATGTTCATTTTTGGTCCGAACCAAATCGGGAAGGTCGTTGGGGTTATTTGGGGGCATTTCTGTTCTTTTTTGGATTTGGGATTTTCCAAAAAGTGTTCTTATCTCTTATTTGATGTGTGGATGCGATGTTGAGTGTCGTGACCTTTGAATCGATACGTATTTCGACTCATTTTTCAGTCCAAACCAGACCGGGTGGGTCGTTTGGGGTTATTTGGAGGCATTTTTAAACTTTTTTGGATCTAGGATTTTCTAAAAGATGTCCTTATCTTTTATTAGGCGTGTGGATACGATGTTGAGGGTCATGACCTTCGAATCAATACCTATTTTGACATATGTTCACTTTTGGCTTAAACCAGACCACGTGCGTGGTTTGGGGTTATTTGGGGGCATTTCCATACTTTTTTGGGTTTGGGATTTTCTAAAAAGTGTCCTTATCTCTTATTGGATGTGTGGATGTGATGTTGAGGGTCGTTACCTTCCAATCAAAATGTATTTTGACATATGTTCATTTTTGGTCCGATCCAAACCGGGTGGGTCATTTGGGGTTATTTGGGGGCATTTCTGTACTTTTTTGGGTTTGGGATTTTCTAAAAAGTGTCCTTATCTCTTATTAGATGTGTCTTCATTTTCAGTTTAAACCAGACCGGATGGGTCATGACCTTCGAATCGATACCTATTTCGACATATGTTCATTTTCAGTTTAAACCAGACCGGATGGGTCATGGCCTTCGAATCGATACCTATTTCGACATATGTTCATTTTCAGTTTAAACCAGACCGGATGGGTCATTTGGGGTTATTTTGGGGCATTCTTTACTTTTTTCAGTTTGGTATTTTCTAAAAATTGTCCTTATCCCCTATTAAAGGTGTGGTTGTGATGTTGAGGGTCGTGACCTTTGAATCGATAAGTATTTTGACATATATTCATTTTCCATCCGGAGCAGACCGGGTTGGCCGTTTGGGGTTATTTGAAGGCATTTCTATACTTTTCTGGGTTTGGGATTTTCTAAAAAGTGTCCTTATCTATTATTATACGTGTGGCAACGATGTAGAGGGTTTTGACATTTGAATCGATACCTATTTTGGCATATGTTCATTTTTGGTTTAAGCCAGACCGAGTGGGTCGTTTTGGTTTATTTTGGGGCATTTCCGTACTTTTTTGGGTTTGGGATTATCTAGAAAGTTTCCTTATCTCTTATTAGACGTGATGATGCGCATTTCTATACTTTTTTGGGTTTGGGATTTTCTAAAAAGTGTCATTATCTCTTATTAGACGTGTGGATGCGATGTTAAGGGTAGTGACCTTCGAATCGATACCTATTTCGGCATATATTCAATTTTGGTTTAAACCAGACCACCGGGTGGGTCGTTTTGGGTTATTTGGGAGTATTTTTGTACTTTTTTGGGTTTGTGATTTTCTCAAAAGTGTCTTTATCTCTTGTTAGACGTGTGGATGTGATGTTGAGGGTCGTGACCTTTGAATCGATACATATTTCGACAAATGTTGTTTTCCGATCTGAACCAGATTAGGTGGGTCATTTGGGGTTATTTGGAGGCATTTCTGTATTTTTTTGGGTTTGGGATTTTCTAAAGAGTGTCCTTATCTCTTTTTAGACGTGTGGATCCGATGTTGATGATCGTCACCTTCTAATCGAAACATATTTTGACATATGTTCATTTTCGGTCCGAACCAAATTGGGGGGATCGTTTGGGATTATTTAGGGGCATTTCTGTTCTTCTTTGGGTATGGGATTTTCCAAAACATGCCCTTTTCTCTTATTAGACATGTGGATGCGTGGTTGAGGGTTGTGACCTTCGAATCGATACATATTTTGACATTTGTTCATTTTTTGTCCGAACCAGACCGATGGATCTTTTAGGGTTATTTGGGGGCATTTTTGTATTTTTTTGGGTTTGGGATTTTCTAAAAAGTGTCATTATCACTTATTAGACGTGTGGATGCGATGTTAAGGGTACTGACCTTCGAATCGATACCTATTTCGACATATATTCAATTTTGGTTTAAACCAGACCACAGGGTGGGTCGTTTTGGGTTATTTGGGAGTATTTATGTACTTTTTTGGGTTTGAGATTTTCTCAAAAGTGTCTTTATCTCTTGTTGGACGTGTGGATGTGATGTTGAGGGTCGTGACCTTTGAATCGATACATATTTCGACAAATGTTGTTTTCCGATCTGAACCAGATTAGGTGGGTCATTTGGGGTTATTTGGAGGCATTTCTGTATTTTTTTGGGTTTGGGATTTTCTAAAGAGTGTCCTTATCTCTTTTTAGACGTGTGGATCCGATGTCGATGATCGTGACCTTCTAATCGAAACATATTTCGACATATGTTCATTTTCGGTCCGAACCAAAATGGGTCGTTTGGGGTTATTTGGGGGCATTTCTGTTCTTTTTTGGGTTTGGGATTTTCCAAAACATGTGCTTTTCTCTTATTAGACGTGCGGATGCGAGGTTGAGGGTCGTGACCTTCGAATCGATACATATTTTGACATTTGTTTATTTTTGGTCCGAACCAGACCATTGGATCTTTTAAGGTTATTTGGGGCATTTTTGTATTTTTTTGGGTTTGGGATTTTCTAAAAAGTGTCCTTATCTCTTATTATACGTGTGGATGCGATGTTCAGGGTCGTTACCTTCTAATCAAAATGTATTTTGACATATGTTCATTTTCGATCCGATCTAAACCAGGTGGGTCGTTTGGGGTTGTTTGGGGGCATATCTGTACTTTTTCGGGTTTGGGATTTTCTAAAAAGTGTCCTTATCTCTTATTAGACATGTGCATGCAATGTTGACGGTCGTTACCTTCGAATCGAAACGTATTTTGCCATATGTTCAATTTTGGTCCGAACCAGACAAGGTGGGTAGTTTGGGGTTGTTTGGGGGCATTTCTGTACATTTTTGGGTTTGGGATTTTCTAATAAGTGACTTTATCTCTTATTAGATGTGTGGATGCGATGTTGAGAGTCGTTACCTTCGAATCGAAACGTAATTTGACTATGTTCATTTTAGGTCCGAACCAAACTGTGAGGGTTGTTTGGGTTATTTGGGGGCATTTCTGTTCTTTTTTGGGTTTGGGATTTTTCAAAAAATGTCCTTATCTCTTATTTGACGTGTGGATGCGATGTTGAGGGTCGTGACCTTCGAATCGAAACGTATTTTGACTTATGTTCATTTTTCAGTCCAAACCAGACCGGGTGGGTCGTTTGGGGTTATTTGGAGGAATTTTTAAACTTTTTTGGGTCTGACCCTCAACCTCGTATCCACACGTCTAATAAGAGAAAAGGCCATGTTTTGCAAAATCCCAAACCCAAAAAATAATAGAAATTTTTAAACTATTTTGACATTTGTTCATTTTCGGTCCGAACCAGACCGATGGATCTTTTAGGGTTATTTGGGGGGCATTTCTGTTCTTTTTTGGGTTTAGGATTTTTCAAAAAGTGTCCTGATCTCTTATTTGACATGTGGATGTGATGTTGAGGGTCGTGACCTTCGAATCGATACATATTTCAACTTATGTTCATTTTTGTTCGAAACCAAACCGGTGGGTCGTTTGGGGTTATTTGGGGGCATTTTTAGACTTTTTTGGGTTTAGGATTTTTCAAAAAGTGTCATTATCTCTTATTAGACTTGTGGATGTGATGTTGAGGGTCGTGACCTTCGAATCGATACTTATTTCAACTTATGTTCATTTTTCGGTTTAAACCAGACTGGTGGGTTGTTTGGGGTTATTTGGAGTCATTTTAAACTTTTTTGGGTTTGGGATTTTCTAAAAAGTGTCATTATCTCTTATTAGACTTGTGGATGTGATGTTGAGGTCGTTACCTTCTAATCAAAATGTATTTTGACATATGTTCATTTTCGATTTAAACCAGGTAGGTGGGTGGTTTGGGGTTATTTGGGGGCATTTCTATACTTTTTTGGGTTTGGGATTTTCTAAAAAGTGTCATTATCTCTTATTGGATGTGTTCATTTCATGTGATGTTGGGGTTATTTTGGGGCATTCTTTACTTTTTGGGTTTGGTATTTTCTTCCTAATCCCTAAAAGTGTATTTGTTGAGGTCGTGACCTGTTCGATAAGTATTTCGACATATATTCATCCATCCGGACCGGGTTGGTCGTTTGGGGTTATTTGGGGGCATTTCTATACTTTTTGGGTTTGGGAGTTTCTAAAAAGTGTCATTATCTCTTATTAGACGTGTGTTCATTTTCAGTTTAAACCAGACCGGATGGGTTATTTGGGGTTATTTTGGGGCATTCTTTACTTTTTTGGGTTTGGTATTTTCTAAAAATTGTCCTTATCCCCTATTAAAGGTGTGGTTGTGATGTTGAGGGTCGTGACCTTCGATCGATAAGTATTTCGACATATATTCATTTTCCATCCGGAGTAGACCGGGTTGGCCGTTTGGGGTTATTTGGGGGCATTTCTTTACTTTTTTGGGTTTGGGATTTTCTAAAAATTGCCTTTATCTATTATTAGACGTGTGGCTGCGATGTTGAGGGTTTTGACATTTGAATCATACCTATTTTGGCATATGTTCAGTTTTAGTTTAAGCCAGACCGAGTGGGTCGTTTGGGTTTATTTTGGGGCATTTCCATACTTTTTTGGGTTTGAAATTTTCTATAAAGTTTCCTTATCTCTTATTAGACGTGTGGATGTGATGTTGAGGGTCGTGACCTTCGAATCGATACCTATTTTGACATTTGTTTATTTTCGATCCGAACTAGACCGGGTGATCGTTTAAGTTATTTGGGGCATTTCTTTACTTTTTTGGGTTTGGGATTTTCTAAAAAGTGTCATTATCTCTTATTAGATGTGTGGATGCGATGTTGAGGGTAGTTATCTCGAATCGAAATGTATTTTGCCATATGTTCAATTTTGGTTTAAACTAGACCACGGTGGGTCGTTTGGGGTTGTTTGGGGTATTTCGGTACTTTTTTGGGTTTGGGATTTTCTAAAAGTGACTTTATCTCTTATTAGACGTGTGGATGCGATGTTGAGGGTCGTGACCTTTGAATCGATACGTATTTGACATATTTATTCAATTTTGTCGAACCAAACCGGGAGGGTCGTTTTGGGTTATTTGGGAGCATTTTTGTACTTTTTTGGGTTTGAGATTTTCCAAAAATGTCTTATCTCTTCTTTGACGTGTGGATGTGATGTTGAGGGTCGTGACCTTTGAATCGATACGTATTTCGACTAATGTTCATTTTTCGAGTCCAAACCAAACCGGTGGGTCATTTGGGGTTATTTGGAGGCATTTCTAAACTTTTTTTGGGTTTAGGATTTTCTAAAATGTGTCCTTATCTCTTATTAGACGTGTGGATCGATGTTGATGGTCGTGACCTTCTAATCAAACTTATTTCGACATATGTTGACTTTCGGTTTAAACCAAAATGGGTGGGTAGTTTGGGGTTATTTGGGGGCATTTTTGTACTTTTTGGGTTGGGATTTTCTAAAAATGTCGTTATCTCTTATTAGACATGTGGATGCGATGTTGAGGGTTGTGACCTTCGAATCGATACATATTTTGACATATGTTCATTTTTTGTTCGAACCAACCGGAGGATCTTTTAAGGTTATTTGGGGCATTTTTGTTTTTTTGGGTTTAGGATTTTTCAAAAAGTGTCCTGATCTCTTATTTGACACGTGGATGTGATGTTGAGGGTCGTGACTTTCGAATCGATACGTATTTCAACTTATGTTCATTTTTCAATCCAAACCAGACCGGGTGGGTTGTTTGGGGTTATTTGGAGGCATTTTTAAACTTTTTTGGGTCTGGGATTTTCTAAAAAGTGTCATTATCTCTTATTAGACTTGTGGATACGATGTTGAGGGTCATGACCTTCGAATCAATACCTATTTTGACATATGTTCACTTTCGGTTTAAACCAGACCAGGTGGGAGGTTTGGGGTTATTTGGGGGCATTTCCATACTTTTTTGGGTTTGGGATTTTCTAAAAAGTGTCATTATCTCTTATTGGACGTGTGGATGTGATGTTGAGTGTCGTTACCTTCTAATCAAAATGTATTTTGACATAAGTTCATTTTCGGTCCGATCTAGACCGGGTGGGTCGTTTGGGGTTATTTGGGGGCATTTCTATACTTTTTTGGGTTTGGGATTTTCAAAAAGTGTCATTATCTCTTATTAGACGTGTGTTCATTTTCAGTTTAAACCAGACCGGATGGGTTATTTGGGGTTATTTTGGGGCATTCTTTACTTTTTTGGGTTTGGTATTTTCTAAAAATTGTCCTTATCCCCTATTAAAGGTGTGGTTGTGATGTTGAGGGTCGTGACCTTCGAATCGATAAGTATTTCGACATATATTCATTTTCCATCCGGAGTAGACCGGGTTGGCCGTTTGGGGTTATTTGGAGGCATTTCTATACTTTTCTGGGTTTGGGATTTTCTAAAAAGTGTCCTTATCTGTTATTAGACGTGTGTTCATTTTCAGTTTAAACCAGACCGGATGGGTCATTTGGGGTTATTTTGGGGCATTCTTTACTTTTTTGGGTTTGGTATTTTCTAAAAATTGTCCTTATCCCCTATTAAAGGTGTGGTTGTGATGTTGAGGGTCGTGACCTTCGTATCGGTAAGTATTTCGACATATATTGATTTTCCATCCGGAGTAGACCGGGTTGGCCGTTTGGGGTTATTTGGAGGCATTTCAATACTTTTCTGGGTTTGGGATTTTCTAAAAAGTGTCGTTATCTATTATTAGATGTGTGGCTGCGATGTTGAGGGTTTTGACATTTGAATTCATACCTATTTTGGCATATGTTCAGTTTTAGTTTAAGCCAGACCGAGTGGGTCGTTTGGGTTTATTTTGGGGCATTTTCGTACTTTTTTGGGTTTGGGATTTTCTATAAAGTTTCCTTATCTCTTATTAGGCGTGTGGATGTGATGTTGAGCGTCGTGACCTTCGAATCGATACAGATTTTGACATATGTTTATTTTCGATCCGAACTAGACCAGGTGTGTCGTTTAAGCTTATTTGGGCGCATTTCTTTACTTTTTTGGGTTTGGGATTTTCTAAAAAGTGTCATTATCTCTTATTAGATGTGTGGATGCGATGTTGAGGGTAGTGATCTCCGAATCGATACCTATTTCGCCATATATTCAATTTTGGTTTAAACTAGACCACCGGGTGGGTCGTTTTGGGTTATTAGGGAGTATTTCTGTACTTTTTTGGGTTTCTGATTTTCTTAAAAGTGTCTTTATCTCTTGTTAGACGTGTGGATGTGATGTTGAGGGTCATGACCTTTGATTCGATACATATTTTGACATTTATTCAATTTTGGTTTAAAACAGACCACCGGGTGGGTCGTTTTGGGTTATTTGGGAGTATTTTTGTACTTTTTTGGGTTTGAGATTTTCTCAAAAGTGTCTTTATCTCTTGTTAGACGTGTGGATGTGATGTTGAGGGTCGTGACCTTTGAATCGATACATATTTCGATAAATGTTGTTTTTCGATCTGAACCAGATTAGGTGGGTCATTTGGGGTTATTTGGAGGCATTTCTGTATTTTTTTGGGTTTGGGATTTTCTAAAGAGTGTCCTTATCTCTTTTTAGACGTGTGGATCCGATGTTGATGATCGTGACCTTCTAATCGAAACATATTTCGACATATGTTCATTTTCGGTCTGAACCAAAATGGGTGGGTCGTTTGGGGTTATTTGGGGGCATTTTTGTTCTTTTTTGGGTTTGGGATTTTCCAAAACATGCGCTTTTCTCTTATTAGACGTGTGGATGCGAGGTTGAGGGTCGTGACCTTCGAATCGATACATATTTTGACATTTGTTTTTTTTCGGTCCGAACCAGACCGATGGATCTTTTAAGGTTATTTGGGGCATTTTTGTATTTTTTTGGGTTTGGGATTTTCTAAAAAGTGTCCTTATCTCTTATTATATGTGTGGATGCGATGTTGAGGGTCGTTACCTTCTAATCAAAATGTATTTTGACATATGTTCATTTTCGATCCGATCTAAACCAGGTGGGTCTTTTGGGGTTGTTTGGGGGCGTATCTGTACTTTTTTGAGTTTGGGATTTTCTAAAAAGTGTCCTTAGCTCTTATTAGACGTGTGGAAGCGATGTTGAGGGTCATGACCTTCGAATCGATACCTACTTCGACATATGTTCACTTTCAGTTTAAACCACACCGGGTGGATGGTTTGGGATAATTTTGGGGCTTTTCTATACTTTTTTGGGTTTGGGATTTTCTAAAAAATGTCCTTATCTCTTATTAGCCGTATGGATGCAATGTTGATGGTCGTTACCTTCGAATCGAAACGTATTTGCCATATGTTCAATTTTGGTCCGAACCAGACCAGGTGGGTCGTTTGGGGTTGTTTGGGGGCATTTCTGTACATTTTTGGGTTTGGGATTTTCTAAAAAGTGACTTTATCTCTTATTAGATGTGTGGATGCGATGTTGAGAGTCATTACCTTCGAATCGAAACGTAATTTGACTATGTTCATTTTTTGTACGAACCAAACCGGGAGGGTCGTTTGGGTTATTTGGGGGCATTTCTGTTCTTTTTTGGGTTTGGGATTTTTTGAAAAATGTCCTTATCTCTTATTTGACGTGTGGATGCGATGTTGAGGGTCGTGACCTTCAAATCGATACGTATTTCAACTTATGTTCATTTTTCATTCCCAACCAGACCGGGTGGGTCATTTGGGGTTATTTGGAGGAATTTTTAAACTTTTTTGGGTCTGGGATTTTCTAAAAAGTTTCCTGATCTCTTATTAGATGTGTGGATGCGATGTTGAGGGTCGTCACCTTCGAATCAATACTTATTTTGACATATGTTGACTTTCGGTTTAAACCAAATCGGGTTGGTAGTTTGGGGTTATTTGGGGGCATTTTCATACTTTTTGGGGTTTGGGATTTTCTAAAAAGTGTCCTTATCTCTTATTAGACATGTGGATGTGATGTTGTGGGTCATGACCTTCAAACCGATACATATTTTGACATATGTTCATTTTTTGTTCGAACCAAACCGGTAGGGTCGTTTGGGTTATTTGGGGGGGCATTTCTGTTCTTTTTTGGGTTTAGGATTTTTCAAAAAGTGTCCTGATCTCTTATTTGACGTGTGGATGTGATGTTGAGGGTCGTGACCTTCGAATCGATACTTATTTCAACTTATGTTCATTTTTCAGTCCAAACCAGACCTGGTGGGTTGTTTGGGGTTATTTGGAGGCATTTTTAAACTTTTTTGGGTCTGGGATTTTCTAAAAAGTGTCCTTATCTCTTATTAGACTTGTGGATACGATGTTGAGGGTCATGACCTTCAAATCAATACCTATTTTGACATATGTTCAATTTCGATTTAAACCAGGCTAGGTGGGTGGTTTGGGGTTATTTGGGGGCATTTCCATACTTTTTTGGGTTTGGGATTTTCTAAAAAGTGTCCTTATCTCTTATTGGACGTGTGGATGTGATGTTGAGTGTCGTTACCTTCTAATCAAAATGTATTTTGACATAAGTTCATTTTCGGTCCGATCTAGACCGGGTGGGTCGTTTGGGGTTATTTGGGGGCATTTCTGTACTTTTTTGGGTTTGGGATTTTCTAAAAAGTGTCCTTATCTCTTATTAGACGTGTGTTCATTTTCAGTTTAAACCAGACCGGATGGGTTATTTGGGGTTATTTTGGGGCATTCTTTACTTTTTTGGGTTTGGTATTTTCTAAAAATTGTCCTTATCCCCTATTAAAGGTGTGGTTGTGATGTTGAGGGTCGAGACCTTCGAATCGATAAGTATTTCGACATATATTCATTTTCCATCCGTAGTAGACCGGGTTGGCCGTTTGGGGTTATTTGGAGGCATTTCTATACTTTTCTGGGTTTGGGATTTTCTAAAAATTGCCCTTATTTATTATTAGACGTGTGGCTGCGATGTTGAGGGTTTTGACATTTGAATCGATACCTATTTTGCCATATGTTCAGTTTTAGTTTAAGCCAGACCGAGTGGGTCGTTTGGGTTTATTTTGGGGCATTTCCACACTTTTTTGAGTTTGGGATTTTCTATAAAGTTTCCTTATCTCTTATTAGACGTGTGGATGCGATGTTGAGGGTCGCGACCTTCGAATCGATACCTACTTCGACATTTGTTTACTTTCGGTTTAAACCAGACCGGGTGGATGGTTTGGTGTAATTTTGGGGCTTTTCTATACTTTTTTGGGTTTGGGATTTTCTAAAAAATGTCCTTATCTCTTATTAGCCGTATGGATGCAATGTTGACGGCCGTTACCTTTGAATCGAAACGTATTTTGCCATATGTTCAATTTCGGTCCGAACCAGACCAGGTGGGTCATTTGGGGCTGTTTGGGGGCATTTCGGTACATTTTTGGGTTTGGGATTTTCTAAAAAGTGACTTTATCTCTTATTAGATGTGTGGATGCGATGTTGAGAGTCGTTACCTTCGAATCGAAACGTAATTTGACATATGTTCATTTTTTGTCCGAACCAAACCGGGAGGGTCGTTTGGGTTATTTGGGGGCATTTCTGTTCTTTTTTGGGTTTGGGATTTTCCAAAAAATGTCCTTATCTCTTCTTTGACGTGTGGATGCGATGTTGAGGGTCGTGACCTTCGAATCGATACGTATTTTGACTAATGTTCATTTTTCAGTCCAAACCAGACCGGGTGGGTCGTTTGGGGTTATTTGGAGGCATTTTTAAACTTTTTTGGGTCTGGGATTTTCTAAAAAGTGTCCTTATCTCTTATTAGACGTGTGGATGCGATGTTGAGGGTCGTGACCTTCGAATCAATACTTATTTCGACATATGTTGACTTTCGGTTTAAACCAAATCGGGTGGGTAGTTTGGGGTTATTTGGGGGCATTTTCATACTTTTTGGGGTCTGGGATTTTCTAAAAAGTGTCGTTATCTCTTATTAGACATGTGGATGTGATGTTGTGGGTCGTGACCTTCGAACCGATACATATTTTGACATATGTTCATTTTTTGTTCGAACCAAACCGGGAGGGTCGTTTGGGTTATTTAGGGGCATTTCTGTTCTTTTTTGGGTTTAGGATTTTTCAAAAAGTGTCTTGATCTCTTATTTGACGTGTGGATGTGATGTTGAGGGTCGTGACCTTCGAATCGATACATATTTCAACTGATGTTCATTTTTCAATCCAAACCAGACCGGGTGGGTTGTTTACGGTTATTTGGAGGCATTTTTAAACTTTTTTGGGTCTGGGATTTTCTAAAAAGTGTCATTATCTCTTATTAGACTTGTGGATACGATGTTGAGGGTCATGACCTTCGAATCAATACCTATTTTGACATATGTTCACTTTCGGTTTAAACCAGACCAGGTGGGTGGTTTGGGGTTATTTGGGGGCATTTCCATACTTTTTTGGGTTTGGGATTTTCTAAAAAGTGTCATTATCTCTTATTGGACGTGTGGATGTGATGTTGAGGGTCGTTACCTTCTAATCAAAATGTATTTTGACATATGTTCATTTTCAATCCGATCCAGACCGGGTGAGTCGTTTGGGGTTATTTGGGGGCATTTCTGTACTTTTTTGGGTTTGGGATTTTTCTGAAAAGTGTCCTTATCTCTTATTAGACGTGTGTTCATTTTCAGTTTAAACCAGACCGGATGGGTCATTTGGGGTTATTTTGGGGCATTCTTTACTTTTTTGGGTTTGGTATTTTCTAAAAATTGTCCTTATCCCCTATTAAAGGTGTGGTTGTGATGTTGAGGGTCGTCACCTTCGAATCGATAAGTATTTCGACATATATTGATTTTCCATCCGGAGTAGACCGGGCTGGCCGTTTGGGGTTATTTAGAGGCATTTCTATACTTTTCTGGGTTTGGGATTTTCTAAAAAGTGTCCTTATCTATTATTAGACATGTGGCTGCGATGTTGAGGGTTTTGACATTTGAATCGATACCTATTTTGGCATATGTTCAGTTTTAGTTTAAGCCAGACCGAGTGGGTCGTTTGGGTTTATTTTGGGGCATTTCCGTACTTTTTTGGGTTTGGGATTTTCTATAAAGTTTCCTTATCTCTTATTAGACGTGTGGATGCGATGTTGAGCGTCGTGACCTTCGAATCGGTACGAATTTTGACATATGTTTATTTTTTATCCGAACTAGACTAGGTGTGTCGTTTAAGCTTACTTGGGCCCATTTCTTTACTTTTTTGGGTTTGGGATTTTCTAAAAAGTGTCATTATCTCTTATTAGATGTGTGGATGTGATGTTGAGGGTAGTGATCTTCGAATCGATACCTATTTCGACATATATTCAATTTTGATTTAAACTAGACCACCGGGTGGGTCGTTTTGGGTTATTTGGGAGTATTTCTGTACTTTTTTGGGTTTCTGGTTTTCTTAAAAGTGTCTTTATCTCTTGTTAGACGTGTGGATGTGATGTTGAGGGTCGTGACCTTTGAATCGATACATATTTCGACATTTATTCAATTTTGGTTTAAAACGTACCACCGGTGGGTCGTTTTGGGTTATTTGGGAGTATTTTTTTACTTTTTTGGGTTTGAGATTTTCTCAAAAGTGTCTTTATCTCTTGTTAGACGTGTGGATGTGATGTTGAGGGTCGTGACCTTTGAATCGATACATATTTCGACAAATGTTGTTTTCCAATCTGAACCAGATTAGGTGGGTCATTTGGGGTTATTTGGAGGCATTTCTGTATTTTTTTGGGTTTGGGATTTTCTAAAAAGTTTCCTTATCTCTTTTTAGACGTGTGGATCCGATGTTGATGATCGTGACCTTCTAATCGAAACATATTTTGACATATGTTCATTTTCGGTCTGAACCAAATCGAGTGGGTCGTTTGGGGTTATTTGGGGGATTTCTGTTCTTTTTTGGGTTTGGGATTTTCCAAAACATGGCCTTTTCTCTTATTAGACGTGTGGATGCGAAGTTGAGGGTCGTGACCTTCGAATCGATACATATTTTGACATTTGTTTATTTTCGGTCCGAACCAGACCAATGGATCTTTTAGGGTTATTTGGGGGCATTTTTGTACTTTTTTGGGTTTGGGATTTTCTAAAAAGTGTCCTTATCTCTTATTATACGTGTGGATGCGATGTTGAGGGTCGTGACCTTCGAATCAATACGTATTTTGACATATGTTCATTTTCAGTCGGAACCATACCGTGTGGGTCATTAGGGGTTATTTGGGGGCATGTCTGAACTTTTTTGGGTTTGGGATTTTCTAAAAAGTGTCATTATCTCTTATTGGACGTGTGGATGTGATGTTGAGGGTCGTTACCTTCTAATCAAAATGTATTTTGACATATGTTCATTTTCGGTCCGATCCAAACCAGGTGGGTCGTTTGGGGTTGTTTGGAGGAATATCTGTACTTTTTTGGGTTTTGGATTTTCTAAAAAGTGTCCTTATCTCTTATTAGACGAGTGGAAGCGATGTTGAGGGTCGTGACCTTCAAATCAATACCTACTTCGACATATGTTCACTTTAGGTTTAAACCAGACCGGGTGGATGGTTTGGGGTAATTTTGGGGCATTTCTATACTTTTTTGGGTTTGGGATTTTCAAAAAAAAGTCCTTATCTCTTATTAGACGTGTGGATGCAATGTTGATGGTCGTTACCTTCGAATCAAAACGTATTTCGCCATATGTTCAATTTCGGTTCGAACCAGACCAGGTGGAACATTTGGGGTTGTTTGGGGGCATTTCTGTACATTTTTGGGTTTGGGATTTTCTAAAAAGTGACTTTATCTCTTATTAGACGTGTGGATGCGATGTTGAGAGTCTTTACCTTCGAATCGAAACGCAATTTGACATATGTTCATTTTTTGTCCAAAGCAAACCGGGAGGGTCGTTTGGGTTATTTAGGGGCATTTCTGTTCTTTTTTGGGTTTGGGATTTTCCAAAAAGTGTCATTATCTCTTATTTGACGTGTGGATGCGATGTTGAGGGTCGTGACATTCATATCGATACGTATTTTGACTTGTGTTCATTTTTCAGTCAAAATCAAACCGAGTGGGTCGTTTGGGGTTATTTGGAGGCATTTTTAAACTTTTTTGGGTCTAGAATTTTCTAAAAAGTGTCCTTATCTCTTATTAGACATGTGGATGCGATGTTGAGGGTCGTGACCTTCGAATCAATACATATTTTGACATATGTTGACTTTCGGTTTAAACCAGATCGGGTGGGTAGTTTAGGGTTATTTGGGGGCATTTTCTTACTTTTTGGGGTTTGGTATTTTCTAAAAAGTGTCCTTATCTCTTATTAGACGTGTAGATGTGATGCTGTGGGTCGTGACCTTCGAACCGATACATATTTTGACATATGTTCATTTTTTGTTCGAACCAAACCGGGAGGGTTGTTTAGGTTATTTGGGGGCATTTCTGTTCTTTTTTGGGTTTGGTATTTTCCAAAAAGTGATCTCTTATTTGACGTGTGGATGCGATATTGAGGATCGTGACCTTCGAATCGATACGTATTTTGACTTATGTTCATTTTTCAGTCCAAACCAGACCGGGTGGGTCGTTTGGGGTTATTTGGAGGCATTTTTAAACTTTTTTGGGTCTGGGATTTTCTAAAAAGTGTCCTTATTTCTTATTAGACTTTTGGATACGATGTTGAGGGTCATGACCTTCGAATCAATACCTATTTTGACATATGTTCACTTTCAGTTTAAACCAGACCAGGTGGGTGGTTTGGGGTTATTTGGGGGCATTTCCATACTTTTTTGGGTTTGGGATTTTCTAAAAAGTGTCCTTATCTCTTATTGGACGTGTGGATATGATGTTGAGGGTCGTTACCTTCTATTCAAAATGTATTTTGACATATGTTCATTTTCAGTCCGATCCAGACCGGGTGGGTCGTTTGGGGTTATTTGGGGGCATTTCCTGTACTTTTTTGGGTTTAGGATTTTCTAAAAAGTGTCCTTATCTCTTATTAGACGTGTGTTCATTTTCAGTTTAAACTAGACCGGATGGGTCATTTGGGGTTATTTTGGGGCATTCTTTACTTTTTTGGGTTTGGTATTCTCTAAAAATTGTCCTTATCCCCTATTAAAGGTGTGGTTGTGATGTTGAGGGTCGTGACCTTCGAATCGATACGTATTTCGACATATATTCATTTTCCATCCGGAGCAGACCGGGTTGGCCGTTTGGGGTTATTTGGAGGCATTTCTATACTTTTATTGGTTTTGGATTTTCTAAAAAGTGTCATTATCTATTATTAGACATGTGGCTTCGATGTTGAGGGTTTTGACATTTGAATTGATACCTATTTTGGCATATGTTCAGTTTTGGTTTAAGCCAGACCGAGTGGGTCGTTTGGGTTTATTTTTGGGCATTTCCGTACTTTGTTGGGTTTGGGATTTTCTATAAAGTTTCCTTATCTCTTATTAGACGTGTGGATGCGATGTTGAGGGTCGTGACCTTCGAATCGATACGGATTTTGACATATGTTTATTTTCGATCCGAACAAGATCGGGTGTGTCGTTTAAGCTTATTTGGGCGCATTTCTTTACTTTTTTGGTTTGGGATTTTCTAAAAGTGTCATTATCTCTTATTAGACGTGTGGAAGCGATGTTGAGGGTATAGACCTTCGAATCGATATCTATTTCGACAGATATTCAATTTTGGTTTAAACTAGACCACCGGGTGGGTCGTTTTGGGTTATTTGGGAGTATTTATGTACTTTTTTGGGTTTCAGATTTTCTTAAAAGTGTCTTTATCTCTTGTTAGACGTGTGGATGTGATGTTGAGGGTCGTGACCTTTGAATCGATACATATTTCAACATTTATTCAATTTTGGTTTAAATCAGACCACCGGGTGGGTCGGTATGGGTTATTTGGGAGTATTTCTGTACATTTTTGGGTTTGAGATTTTCTCAAAAGTGTCTTTATCTCTTGTTAGACGTGTGGATGTGATGTTGAGGGTTGTGACCTTTGGATCGATACATATTTTGACAAATTTTGTTTTCCGATCTGAACCAGATTAGGTGGGTCATTTGGGGTTATTTCGAGGCATTTCTGTATTTTATTGGGTTTGGGATTTTTTAAAAAGTGTCCTTATCTCTTTTTAGACGTGTGGATCAGTTGTTGATGATCGTGACCTTCTAATCGAAACATATTTCGACATATGTTCATTTTCGGTCCGAACCAAATCGAGTGGGTCATTTGGGGTTATTTGGGGGCATTTCTATTATTTTTTGGGTTTGGGATTTTCCAAAACATGGCCTTTTCTCTTATTAGACGTGTGGAGGCGAGGTTGAGGGTCGTGACCTTCGAATCGATACATATTTTGGCATTTGTTCATTTTCGGTCCGAACCAGACTGATGGATCTTTTAGGGTTATTTGGGGGCATTTTTGTACTTTTTTGGGTTTGGGATTTTCTAAAAACTGTCCTTATCTCCTATTATACATGTGGATGCGATGTTGAGGGTCGTGACCTTTGAATCAATATGTATTTTGACATATGTTCATTTTCAGTCCGAACCATACCGTGTGGGTCATTTGGGGTTATTTAGGGGCGTGTCTGTACTTTTTTGGGTTTGGGATTTTCTAAAAAGTGTCCTTATCTCTTATTGGACGTGTGGATGTGATGTTGAGGGTCGTTACCTTCTAATCAAAATGTATTTTGACAAATGTTCATTTTTGGTCCGATCCAAACCAGGTGGGTCGTTTGGGGTTATATCTGTACTTTTTTGGGTTTGAGATTTTCTAAAAAGTGTCCTTATCTCTTATTAGACATGTGGATGCAATGTAGAGAGTCGTGACCTTCGAATCGACACCTACTTCGACATATGTTCACTTTAGGTTTAAACCAGACTGGGTGGATGGTTTGGGGTAATTTTGGGGCATTTCTATTCTTTTTTGGGTTTGGGATTTTCTAAAAAAAGTCCTTATCTCTTATTAGACGTGTGGATGCAATGTTGACGGTCGTTACCATCGAATCGAAACGTATTTTGCCATATATTCAATTTCAGTCCGAACCAGACTAGGTGGGTCGTTTGGGGTTGTTTGGAGACATTTCTATACATTTTTGGGTTTGGGATTTTCTAAAAAGCGACTTTATCTCTTATTAGACGTGTGGATGCGATGTTGAGAGTCGTTACCTTCGAATCGAAACGTAATTTCACATATGTTCATTTTTTGTCCGAACCAAATCGGGAGGGTCGTTTGGGTTATTTGGGGAGGCATTTCTATTCTTTTTTGGGTTTTGGATTTTCCAAAAAGTGTCCTTATCTCTTATTTGACGTGTGGATGCGATGTTGAGGGTCGTGACCTTCGAATCGATACGTATTTTGACTTATATTCATTTTTCAGTCCAAACTAGACCGGGTGGGTCGTTTGAGGTTATTTGGAGGCATTTTTAAACTTTTTTGGGCCTGGGATTTCCTAAAAAGTGTCCTTATCTCTTATTAGACGTGTGGATGCGAAGTTGAGGGTCGTGACCTTCGAATCAATACTTATTTCAACATATGTTGACTTTCGCTTTAAACCAGATCGGGTGGGTAGTTTGGGGTTATTTGGGGGCATTTTCATACTTTTTGGGGTTTGGGATTTTCTAAAAAGTGTCCTTATCTCTTATTAGACGTGTGGATGTGATGTTGTGGGTCGTGACCTTCGAACCGATACATATTTCAACTTATGTTCATTTTTGGTTCGAACCAAACCGGGAGGGTCGTTTGGGTTATTTTGGGGCATTTCTGTTCTTTTTTGGGTTTGGGATTTTCCAAAAAGTGTCCTGATCTCTTATTTGACGTGTGGATGCGATGTTGAGGGTCGAGACCTTGAATCGATACGTTTTTTGACTTATGTTCCTTTTTCAGTCCAAACCAAACCGGGTGGGTCGTTTGGGGTTATTTGGAGGCATTTTTAAACTTTTTTGGGTCTGGGATTTTCTAAAAAGTGTCCTTATCTCTTATTAGACTTTTGGATACGATGTTGAGGGTCATGACTTTCGAATCAATACCTATTTTCAAATATGTTCACTTTCGGTTTAAACCAGACCAGGTGGGTGGCATGGGGTTATTTGGGGGCATTTCCATACTTTTTTGGGTTTGGGATTTTCTAAAAAGTGTCCTTATCTCTTATTGGACATGTGGATGTGATGTTGAGGGTCGTTACCTTCTAATCAAAATGCATTTTGACATATGTTCATTTTCGGTCCGATCCAGACTGGGTGGGTCGTTTGGGATTCTTTGGGGGCATTTCTGTACTTTTTTGGGTTTGGGATGTTCTAAAAAGTGTCCTTATCTCTTTTTAGACGTGTGTTCATTTTCAGTTTAAACTTGACCGGATGGGTCATTTGGGGTTATTTTGGGGCATTCTTTACTATTTTGGGTTTGGTATTTTCTAAAAACTGTCCTTATCCCCTATTAAAGGTGTGGTTGTGATGTCGAGGGTCGTGACCTTCGAATCGATACGTATTTCGACATATATTCATTTTCAATCCGGAGCACACCAGGTTGGCCGTTTGGGGATATTTGGAGGCATTTCTATACTTTTCTGGGTTTGGAATTTTCTAAAAAGTGTCCTTATCTATTATTTGACCTGTGGCTGCGATGTTGAGGGTTTTGACATTTGAATCGATACCTATCATATGTTCAGTTTTGGTTTAAGCCAGACCGAGTGAGTCGTTTGGATTTATTTTGGGGCATTTCCGTACTTTTTTGGATTTGGGATTTTCTACAAAGTTTCATTATCTCTTATTAGACGTGTGGGTGCAATGTTGAGGGTCGTGACCTTCGAATCGATATGGATTTTGACATATGTTTATTTTCGATTCGAACTAGACCGGGTGTGTCGTTTAAGTATATTTGGGCGCATTTCTTTACTTTTTTGGGTTTGGGATTTTCTAAAAAGTGTCATTATCTCTTATTAGATGTGTGGATGCGATGTTGAGGGTAGTGACCTTCGAATCGATACCTATTTCAACATTTATTCAATTTTGGTTTAAACCAGACCACCGGGTGGGTCGTTTTGGGTTATTTGGGAGTATTTTTGTACTTTTTTGGGTTTGAGATTTTCTTAAAAGTGTCTTTATCTATTTTTAGACGTGTGGATGTGATGTTGAGGGTCGTGACCTTTGAATCGATACATATTTCGACAAATGTTGTTTTCCGATTTGAACCAGATTAGGTGGGTCATTTGGAGTTATTTGGAGGCATTTCTGTATTTTTTTGGGTTTGGGATTTTCTAAAAAGTGTCCTTATCTCTTTTTAGACGTGTGGATCCGATGTTGATGATCGTGACCTTCTAATCGAAACATATTTCGACATATGTTTATTTTCGGTCCGAACCAAATCGAGTGGGTCGTTTGGGGTTATTTGGGGGCATTTCTGTTCTTTTTTGGGTTAGGGATTTTTCAAAACATGGCCTTTTCTCTTCTTAGACGTGTGGATGCGAGGTTGAGGGTCGTGACCTTCGAATCGATACATATTTTGACATTTGTTCATTTTTGGTCCGAACCAGACCGATGGATCTTTTAGGGTTATTTGGGGGCATTTTTGTACTTTTTTGGGTTTGGGATTTTCTGAAAAGTGTCCTTATCTCCTATTATACGTGTGGATGCGATGTTGAGGGTCGTGACCTTCGAATCAATATGTATTTTGACATATGTTCATTTTCAGTCCGAACCATACCGTGTGGGTCATTTGGGGTTATTTGGGGGCGTGTCTGTAGTTTTTTGGGTTTGGGATTTTCTAAAAAGTGTCCTTATATCTTATTGGACGTGTGGATGTGATGTTGAGGGTCGTTACCTTCTAATCAAAATGTATTTTGACAAATGTTCATTTTCGGTCCGATCCAAACCAGGTGGGTCGTTTGGGGTTGTTTGGGGGCATATTTGTACTTTTTTGGGTTTGGGGTTTTCTAAAAAGTGTCCTTATCTCTTGTTACACGTGTGGAAGCGATGTTGAGGGTCGTGACCTTTGAATCGATACCTACTTCGACATATGTTCCCTTTAGGTTTAAACCAGACGGGGTGGATGGTTTGGGGTAATTTTGGGGCATTTCTATACTTTTTTTGGTTTGGGATTTTCTAAAAAAAGTCCTTATCTCTTATTAGACGTGTGGATGCAATGTTGATGGTCGTTACCTTCGAATCGAAATGTGTTTCGCCATATGTTCAATTTCGGTCCGAACCAGACCAGGTCGGTCGTTTGGGGTTGTTTGGGGGCATTTCTGTACATTTTTGGGTCTGGGATTTTCTAAAAAGTGACTTTATCTCTTATTAGACGTGTGGATACGATGTTGAGAGTCGTTACCTTCGAATCGAAACGTAATTTGACATATGTTCATTTTTTGTCCGAACCAAACCGGGAGGGTCGTTTGGGTTATTTTGGAGCATTTCTGTTCCTTTTTGGGTTTGGGATTTTCCAAAAAGTGTCCTTATCTCTTATTAGACGTGTGGATGTGATGTTGTGGGTCGTGACCTTCGAATCGATACATATTTCGACTTATGTTCATTTTCAGTCCAAACCAGACCTTGTGGGTCGTTTGGGGTTATTTGGAGGCATTTTTAAACTTTTTTGGGTCTGGGATTTTCTAAAAAGTGTCATTATCTCTTAGTAGACGGGTGGATGTGATGTTGAGGGTCGTGACCTTCGAATCAATACTTATTTCGACATATGTTGATTTTCGGTTTAAACCAGATCGGGTGGGTAGTTTGGGATTATTTGGGGGCATTTTCATACTTTTTGGGGTTTGGGATTTTCTATAATGTGTCATTATCTCTTATTAGACGTGTGGATGTGATGTTGTGGGTCGTGACCTTCGAACCGATACATATTTTGACATATGTTCATTTTTTGTTCGAACCAAACCGGGTGGGTCGTTTGGGTTATTTGGAGGCATTTATATTCTTTTTTGGGTTTGGTATTTTCCAAAAAGTGTCCTGATCTCTTATTTGACGTGTGGATGCGATGTTGAGGGTCGTGACTTTCGAATTGATACGTATTTCAACTTATGTTCATTTTTCAGTCCAAACCTGATCGGGTGGGTTGTTCGGAGTTATTTGGAGGCATTTTTAAACTTTTTTGGGTCAAGGATTTTCTAAAAAGTGTCCTTATCTCTTATTAGACTTTTGGATATGATGTTGAGGGTCATGACCTTCGAATCGATACCTATTTTGACATATGTTTACTTTCGGTTTAAACCAGACTAGGTGGGTGGTTTGGGGTTATTTGGGGGCATTTCCATACTTTTTTGGGTTTGGGATTTTCTAAAAAGTGTCCTTATCTCTTATTGGAAGTGTGGATGTGATGTTGAAGGTCGTTACCTTCTAATCAAAACGTATTTTGACATATGTTCATTTTCGGTCCGTTCCAGATCGGGTGGGTCGTTTGGGGTTATTTGGGGGCATTTCTGTATTTTTTTGGGTTTGGGATTTTCTAAAAAGTGTCCTTATCTCTTATTAGACGTGTGTTTATTTTCAGTTTAAACCAGACCGGATGGGTCATTTGGGGTTATTTTGGGGCATTCTTTACTTTTTTGGGTTTGGTATTTTCTAAAAATTGTCCTTATCCCCTATTAAAGGTGTGGTTGTGATGTTGAGACTCGTGACCTTCGTATCGATATGTATTTCGACATATATTCATTTTCCATCCGGAGCAGACCGGGTTGGCCGTTTGGGGTTATTTGGAGGCATTTCTATACTTTTCTGGGTTTGGGATTTTCTAAAAAGTGTCCTTATCTATTATTAGACGTGTGACGGCAATGTTGAGGGTTTTGACATTTGAATCGATACCTATTTTAGCATATGTTCAGTTTTGATTTAAGCCAGACCGAGTGGATCGTTTGGGTTTATTTTGGGGCATTTTCGTACATTTTTGGGTTTGGGATTTTGTATAAAGTTTCCTTATCTCTTATTAGACATGTGGATGCGATGTTGAGGGTCGTGACCTTCGAATCGATACGGATTTTGACATATGTTTATTATCGATTCGAACTAGACCGGGTTTGGGATTTTCTAAAAAGTGTCATTATCTCTTATTAGATGTGTGGATGCGATGCTGTGGGTAGTGACCTTTGAATCGATACCTATTTCGACATTTATTCAATTTTGGTTTAAACTAGACCACCGGGTGGGTCTTTTTGGGTTATTTGGGAGTATTTTTGTACTTTTTTGGGTTTGAGATTTTCTAAAAAGTGTCCTTATCTCTTTTTAGACGTGTGGATCCGATGTTGATGATCGTGACCTTCTAATCGAAACATATTTCGACATATGTTCATTTTTGGTCCGAACCAAGTCGAGTGGGTCGTTTGGGGATATTTGGGGGCATTTCTGTTCTTTTTTGGGTTTGGGATTTTCGAAAACATGGCCTTTTCTCTTATTAGACGTGTGGAGGCGAGGTTGAGGGTCGTGACCTTCGAATCGATACATATTTTGGTATTTGTTCATTTTCGGTCCGAACCAGACTGATGGATCTTTTAGGGTTATTTGGGGGCATTTTTGTACTTTTTTGGGTTTGGGATTTTCTAAAAAGTGTCCTTATCTCTTATTATACGTGTGGATGCGATGTTGAGGGTCATGACCTTCGAATCAATACGTATTTTGACATATGTTCATTTTTAGTCCGAACCATACCGTGTGGGTCAATTGGGGTTATTTGGGGCATTTCTATACTTTTTTGGGTTTGGGATTTTCTAAAAAGTGTAATTATCTCTTATTGGACGTGTGGATGTGATGTTGAGGGTCGTTACCTTCTAATCAAAGTGTATTTTGACATATGTTCATTTTCGGTCCGATCTAAACCAGGTGGGTCGTTTGGGGTTTTTTGGGGGCATATCTGTACTTTTTTGGGTTGGGGATTTTCTAAAAAGTGTCTTTATCTCTAATTAGACGTGTGGAAGCGATGTTGAGGGTCGTGACCTTCGAATCGATACCTACTTCGACATATGTTCACTTTAGGTTTAAACCAGACCGAGTGGATGGTTTGGGGTAATTTTGGGGCATTTCTATACTTTTTTGGGTTTGGGATTTTCTAAAAAAAGTCCTTATCTCTTATTAGACGTGTGGATGCAATGTTGATGGTCGTTACCTTGAATCAAACGTATTTCGCAATATGTTCAATTTTGGTCCGAACCATACCGGTGGGTCGTTTGGGGTTGTTTGGGGGCATTTCTACATTTTTGGGTTTGGGATTTTCTAAAAAGTGACTTTATCTCTTATTAGATGTGTGGATGCGATGTTGAGAGTCATTACCTTTAATCAAAGCGTAATTTGACTATGTTCATTTTTTGTACGAACCAAACCGGGAGGGTCGTTTGGGTTATTTGGGGGCATTTACTGTTCTTTTTTGGGTTTGGGATTTTTTGAAAAATGTCCTTATCTCTTATTTGACGTGTGGATGCGATGTTGAGGGTCGTGACCTTCAAATCGATACGTATTTCAACTTATGTTCATTTTTCATTCCCAACCAGACCGGGTGGGTCATTTGGGGTTATTTGGAGGAATTTTTAAACTTTTTTGGGTCTGGGATTTTCTAAAAAGTTTCCTTATCTCTTATTAGATGTGTGGATGCGATGTTGAGGGTCGTCACCTTCGAATCAATACTTATTTTGACATATGTTGACTTTTGGTTTAAACCAAATCGGGTTGGTAGTTTGGGGTTGTTTGGGGGCATTTTCATACTTTTTGGGTTTGGGATTTTCTAAAAAGTGTCCTTATCTCTTATTAGACATGTGGATGTGATGTTGAGGGTCATGACCTTCAACGATACATATTTTGACATATGTTCATTTTTGTTCCGAACCAAACCGGGAGGGTCGTTTGGGTTATTTTGGGGCATTTTTGTTCTTGTTTTGGTTTGGGATTTTGTAAAAAGTGTCCTTATTACTTATTTGACGTGTGGATGCGATGTTGAGGGCCGTGACCTTGGAATCGATACGTATTTTGACTTATGTTCATTTTCAGTCCAAACCAGATCGGGTGGGTCATTCGGGGTTTTTTGGTGGCATTTTTAAACTTTTTTGGGTCTGGGATTTTCTAAAAAGTGTCCTTATCTCTTATTAGACTTGTGGATACGATGTTGAGGGTCATGACCTTCAAATCAATACCTATTTTGACATATGTTCGCTTTCGGTTTAAACCAGACCAGGTGCGTGGTTTGGGGTTATTTAGGGGCATTTCCATACTTTTTTGGGTTTGGGATTTTCTAAAAAGTGTCCTTATCTCTTATTGGACTTGTGGATGTGATGTTAAGGGTCGTTACCTTCTAATCAAAATGTATTTTGACATATGTTCATTTTCGGTCCGATCCAGACCGGGTGGGTCGTTTGGGGTTATTTTGGGGTTTTTCTGTACTTTTTTGGGTTTGGGATTTTCTAAAAAGTGTCCTTATCTCTTATTAGACATGTGTTCTTTTTCAGTTTAAACTAGACCGGATGGGTCATTTGGGGTTATTTTGGGGCATTCTTTACTTTTTTGGGTTTGGTATTTTCTAAAAATTGTCCTTATCCCCTATTAAAGGTGTGGTTGTGACCTTCGAATCGATACGTATTTCGACATATATTCATTTTCCATCCGGAGCAGACCGGGTGTGCCGTTTGGGGTTATTTGGAGGCATTTCTATACTTTTCTGGGTTTGGGATTTTCTAAAAAGTGCCCTTATCTATTATTAGACGTGTGGTTGCGATGTTGAGAGTTTTGACATTTGAATCGATACCTATTTTGGCATATGTTCAGTTTTGGTTTAAGCCAGACCGAGTGGGTCGTTTGGGTTTATTTTGGGGCATTTCCATACTTTTTTGGGTTTGGGATTTTCTATAAAGTTTCCTTATCTCTTATTAGACGTGTGGATGCGATGTTGAGGGTCATGACCTTCAAATCGATACGGATTTTGACATATGTTTATTTTCGATCTGAACTAGACCGGGTGTGTCGTTTAAGCTTGTTTGGGCGCATTCCTTTACTTTTTTGGGTTTGGGATTTTCTAAAAAGTGTCATTATCTCTTATTAGACGTATGGATGCGATGTTGAGGGTAGTGACCTTCGAATCGATACCTATTTTGACATATATTCAATTTTGGTTTAAACTAGACCACCGGGTTGGTCATTTTTGGTTATTTGGGAGAATTTCTGTATTTTTTTGGGTTTGAGATTTTCTTAAAAGTGTCTTTATCTCTTGTTAGACGTGTGGATGTGATGTTGAGGGTCGTGACCTTCGAATCGATACCTATTTTGACATACTTTCATTGTCAATTTAAACCAGACTGGGTGGGTCGATTGGGGTTATTTGGGAGCATTTCTGTACTTTTTTGGGTTTGGGATTTTCAAAAATATGTCCTTATCTCTTATTACACATGTGGATGCGATGTTGATGGTGTTGACCTTCGAATCGATACCTATTTCGACATATGTTCATTTTCAATATAAACCCGACCGGGTGTGTCGCTTGGGGTTATTTGGGAGCATTTTAATACTTTTATGGGTTTGAGATTTTCTAAAAAGTTTCCTTATCTCTTATTAGAAGTGAGGATGCGAAGTTGAGGGTCGTGACCTCCAAATTGATACGTATTTTGACATATGTTCATTTTAGGTCCGAACCGCATCGGGTGGGCCGTTTGGGCTTATTTGGGGGCATTTTTGTACTTTTTTGGGTTTGGGATTTTCTAAAAAGTGTCCATATCTCTTATTAGACGTGTCGATACGACGTTGGGGGTGGTGACCTTCGAATCGATACCTATTTCGACATATGTTCATTTTTGGTTTTAACCGGACCAGGTGGGTTCTTTGGGGTTATTTGGGATCATTTCTATGCTTTTTTTGGGTTTGGGATTTTCTAAAATGTTTCCTTATCTCTTATTACACGTGTGGATGCGATGTTGAGGGTCGTGACCTTTGAATCGATAACTATTTCAACATACGTTCATTTTCGGCTTACACCAGATTAGGTGGGTCGTTTCGGGTTATTTTGAGGCATTACAATACTTATTTGGGTTTGGGTGTTTCTAAAAAGTGTCCTTATCTCTTATTACACGTGTGGAAGCGATGTTGAGGGTCGTGACGTTCGAATCGATACGTATTTCGACAAATGTTCATTTTTGGTCTGAACCAGACCGGGTGGGTTGTTTGGGGTTATTTGGGGGCATTTCTGAACCATTTTGGGTTTTTGATTTCCTAAAAAGTGTCCTTATCCCTAATTAGATGTGTGGATGCAATGTTGAGGGTCGTTACCCTCGAATCGATATCTATTTTAACATATGTTCACTTTCGGCTTAAACCAAATCGGGTGGGTCGTTTGCTATTATTTGGGCGCATTTTTGTATTTTTTTTAGGTTTGGGATTTTCTAAAAAGTGTCCTTATCTCTTATTAGATGTGTGGATGCGTTGTTGACGGTCATGACCTTCGAATCAATACCTATTGCGACATATGTTCATTTTTCGTTTAAACCAAACCGGATGGGTCGTTCAGGGTTATTTGGGGGCATTTCTGTACTTTTCTTTTTTTGGGATTTTCTTAAAAGTGTCTATATCTCTTATTAGTCATGTAGATGTGATGTTGAGGGTCGTGACCTTCGAATCGTTACATATTTCGACACATATTCATTTTCGATTTGAAACAGACTCGGTGGGTCGTTTGTGGTTATTTGGAGGCATTTCTGTAGTTTTTTTGGTTTGGGATTTTCTAAAAAGTGTCTTTATCACTTATTAGACATGTGTGGGTGCGATGTTGAGGGTCTTGACCTTCGAATCGATACGTATTTTGACATATGTTCATTTTTTATTTAAACCAGACCGAATGGGCCGTTTGGGGTTATTAGGAGGCATTTCTATACTATTCTGGGTATGGGATTTTCCAAAAAGTGTCCTTATCCCGTATTAGACGTGTGAATGCGATGTTAAGGGTCATGACCATCGAATCGATACGTATTTTGACATATGTTCATTACTGTCCGAACCAAACTGGGTGGGTCGTTTGGTGTTATTTGGAGGCATTTCTGTATTTTTTTGGTTTTGGGATTTTCTAAAAAGTGTCCTTATCTCTTATTAGACGTGTGGATGCGATGTTGAGGGTCGGGACCTTCGAATCGATACGTATTTTGACATATGTTCATTTTTGTTTTAAACCAAACTTAATGGGTTGTTTGGGGTTATTCGGGGGCATTTCTGTACGTTTCTTGGTTTCAAATTTTCAAAAAATTGTCATTATCTCTTATTTGACGTGTGGATGCGATGTTAAGGGTCGTGACCTTCTAATCAATACGTATTTCAACATATGTTCTTTTTTGGTTAAAACCTGACAGGGTGGGTCATTCGGGGTTATTTGGGGGCATTTCTATACTTTTTTGGGTTTGCGATTTTCTAAAAAGTATCTTTATCCCTTATTAGATGTGTGGATGCGATGTATTGGGTCGTGACCCTCGAATCGATACCTATTTCGATCTATGTTCATTTTAGATTTAAACCAAACTGGGTGGGTCGTTTCGGGTTATTTTGGGGCATTTTTTTACTTTTTTGGGTTGGGGATTTTCTAAAAAGTGTCCTATTCTCTTATTAGACGTGTGGATGCGATGTTGAGGGTCGTGACCTTGGAATCGATATCTGTTTTGACATATGTTCATTTTCGGTTTAAACCAAACCGAGTGGGTCATTTGGGGTTATTTGGGGGCATTTCTGTACTTGTTTGAGTTTTGGATTTTTTAAAAAGTGTGCTTATCTCTTATAAGACATGTGGATGCGATGTTGAGGGTCGTGACCTTCGAATCGATGCGTATTTCGACATATGTTCATTTTCGGTCTAAACCAGACTGGGTGGGTCATTTGGGGTTATTTGGGGGCATTTCTATACTTTTTTGGGTTTGGGATTTTATAAAAAGTGTCATTATCTCTAATTAAACATGTGGATGCAATGTTGAGGGTTGTGACTTTTGAATCAATACCTATTTGGACATTTGTTCATTTTTGGTTTAAACTAAACCAGGTGGATCATTTGGGGTTATTTTGGGCATTTTTGTACTATTTTGGGTTTCGGATTTTCTAAAAAGTGTCCTTATCTCTTGTTCGAAGTGTGGATTTGATGTTGAGGGTCAAGACCTTCGATTCGATACATATTTTGACTTATCTTCATTTTCAATCCGAACCAGACTAGGTAGGTCGTTGGGGGTTATTTGGAGGATTTTTGTAGTTTTTTGGGTTTAAGATTTTTTGAAAAGTGTCCTTATCTCTCATCAGACGTCTGGATGCGATGATGAGGGTCTTGACCTTCGAATCGATACCTGTTTTGAAAAAAGATCATTTTTTGTTTAAACCAGACCGGGTGGGTCGTTTGGGATTATTTGGGAGCATTTCTGTACTTTTTTGGGTTTGGGATTTGCTAATAAGTGTCCTTATCTCTTATTAGACTTGTGGATGCAATGTTGAACGTCGTGACCTTCGAATCGATACCTATTTTGACATATGTTCATTTTTTGTTTAAACCAAACTGGGTGGGTCGTTTGGGGTTATTTGGAGGCATTTCAGTACTTTTTCGGGTTTGGGATTTTCTAAAAAGTGTCCTTATCTCTTATTAGATGTGTGGATGAGATGTTGAGTGTCGTGACCCTCGAATCGATATCTATTTCAACATATGTTCATTTTAGGCTTAAACCCAACCAGGTGGGGCGTTTGCGGTTATTTGGAGGCATTTCTGTACTTTTTTGGGTTTGGGATTTTCTAAAAAGTATCCTTATCTCTTATTTGACGTGTGGCTGCGATGTTGAGGGTCGTGACCTTCAAATTGATACGTATTTCGACACATGTTCATTTTCGGTCCTAACCAGACCAGGTGGGTCGTATGGGGTTATTTGGAGGCATTTCTATAGTTTTTGGGGTTTGGCATTTTCTTAAAATAGTCCTTATCTCCTTTTAGACGTGTGGATGCGATGCTAAGGGTCATGACCTTCGAATCGATTTGTATTTCAACATATGTTCATTTTCGGTCCGAACCAAACCGGGTGGATCGTTTGGGGTATTTGGATGCATTTCTATACTTTTCTGGGTTTGAAATTTTCTAAAAAGTATCCTTATCGCTTATTAGACGTGTGGATACGATGTTGAGGGTTGGGACCTTCGAATCGATATGTATTTCGACATATGTTCAGTTTTGGTTTAAATCGAACTGGATGGGTCATTTGGGGTTATTTCTGTACTTTTTTGGGTTTGGGATTTTCTAAAAAGTGTCCTTATCTCTTATTAGACGTGTGGATGCGTTGTTAAGGGTCGTGACCTTCGAATCGATACGTATTTCCTCATATGCTCATTTTCAGTCCGAACCAGACCGGGTGGGTCGTTTGGGGTTATTTTGGGGTGTTTCTGTTCTTTTTTGGGTTTGGGATTTTCTGAAAAGTTTCCTTATCTCGTATTAGACGTGTGGATGAGATGTTGAGGGTCGTGACCTTCGAATCGAGACTTATTTCGACATATGTTCATTTTCTTTTTAAACCAAACTGGGTGGGTCGCTTGTGGTTATTTGGAGGCATTTCTATACTTTTTGGGGTTTGGGATTTTCTAAAAAGTGTCCTTATCTCTTATTAGACATGTGGATGCAATGTTGTGGGTCGTGACCTTCGAATCAAGACCTATTTCAACATATGTGCATTTTCTTTTTAAACCATAATGGTTGGGTCGTTTGGGGTTATTTGGAGGCATTTCTATACTTTTTTGGGTTTGGGTCTTTCTAAAAAGTGTCCTTATCTCTTATTAGACGTGTGGATGCGATGTTGAGGGTCGTGACCTTCGAATCGATACGTATTTTAACATATGTTGATTTTCGATCCGAATCAGACCAGGTGGGTTGTTTGGGGTTATTTGGGGGCATTTTTGTACTTTTTTGGGTTTGGGATTTTCTAAAAAGTGTCCTTATCTCTTATTCGACATGTAGATGTTGAGTTTCGTGATTGTCAAACCCTGCCCCTGACTGACTGGAATATTGACTGAAGGACAGGAATCCCAGACATGGCATCCAAACACATTGTGGAGTATCACTCCAGTGATGGAGATTGATGAAGAAACCTTGTGTGGATCATCCTATACACCTGTCAGTAGATGGATCACTGACCCTTGCAGCTGCACAACTCATAGCATAATGTACTGCCTGGACTCTAGGTAATCTCTCACCTCTTCACAACTGTGGGACCCACCCCTGGAAATCTGTGTAAAAGACCCTAATTGACATGTGGGAACAAGGCCCTGACCTTGGGTCAAACCCCTATGCAAGCCCACTGAGATTCAGCCTTGCTGAAATCTCTGGGCGATGCAGACATCACCCAGAGACATCGTCTAGAGTGCAAAACAACATAATTAATTGATTTTAAATTATTTGGACCACCCATATTGGACATGGGCACCCTCCATAGGTTGAGGGGAGTCTAAGGGACCACCTCAGACCCTTGGTTCACTGTGGACCCCACTAGTGTGCCCAGAATGACTAAGAATGCAGTCAAAAATGCATTCTTAAAAGAGGCCTTAATAGCCAAACAGGCCTTAGTCAGGCTGGGCCTATAAATAGATGTACCTTAGCTCATTTTAGAGCTCTTGGTACTATTCAAATCGTGGGAGAGAAAAGAAAGGAAGAAGAAGAAGAAAGAGTAGAAGGAAGGAAGGAGGGGAGGCAGCCTTGCATCCAAAGCCTGGAATCGAGCCTTCTCAGACCTGTGCAGGTATAAATAACACTACTCATACCTGCTGCTCCCTTTGATTCATAGGTTTTGATGGTTTTTCTGCTCTCTAGCAGCCCAAAACAGCTGGGAACTACCAAGGACTGTACCAGATCTACCATGCAAGTGTGATGCATGGAAGATCTTGGAATTTTATGAGATTTTACAGGTATATTATGCTAATCTTGGAACCGAAACCTGGCTGTGCATGGTTGCACTGCCCAGTTGCACTGAAAACAGACTGTTTGGAGCCCTGAATCCTTGTCCTGACTGCATGGGACCAAACCCTATGTGATGGCAGACTTGAATTAGTCTATTTTACCCATAATCAACCTTGCATGTGGCTGAAACCAAGTCTGGGATGTTGGAAAAATTGTGGTTACTATTCACTGGGCTGTCTGGGCAACCAAGTGGTGGGCCCAGTTGAAAATCCACTTGGACCAATGCAAAGTGTGCCCCTGGGGTCCAAGGTGACCTAACATGCATTGGAAGAAGATCCATGCACAGCCCATGGTTCAAAACCTTGGAATCTCAGCCTAATTCCGATTTTGCAATCTCTGGGCGATGCAAACATCTCCCAGAGCCATCGCCCAGTGAAGGAAACTTTGTTGTTTTGATGCTCTGACCTAGGGATCCTCACCCTAGGGCCATGATATAGTGTAGGGAGGTGGGAAATGTCCAGAATTCCCCTCTCCACATCTTTCCATGCGTGTGAGTGCTTGGGGTACCCAAGTGGGCCCGCAGGACTTGGAAACCCTGCCTATGGTTGGTCCTGCAGTACTGTCAAGTTGGGGACAACACTGTAAGCCTATTGTGACCTAGGGTCAGGTACTAATACTATAAATGATCATTTTACCCCTAGACCACCAACTCTGGATGATGCACCGGGACATAGGCCTAAGGCTCGGTGCAAGGCCCTGAGAATACCAAGTGAAGACCAACTGTACACTGGGTCAACCCAGTGAGCTTAAATCAACCCTAGAACCTCCGAAAACAGCTTGGAATATTAAAATGACAATTTCTGATTTATATCTAGGATTTGATCCCACGCTCGAGGCCTACAACCAGACTACAGCCGAAACTAAATTTGCAACTGAGTTCTTAGGACTAGACCCAGGTGAGTGAAGTATTATCATATATGTATGTGTAACTATATTACTATGCCGGCAATTAAAATTCTAAATTTATAAATGCTGTGTTATTTAAATTCTGTTCAATTACTCAAATTATTACACATTGATTATCTGTTGATCAACACTGTGATTCCTATCTGATGATTGTGAATGTTAGACTAGATGCCGTAGTCGGCTCGGAAATGAGGTCGGTGGTAGCTCGTAGTATGGGATACGGTTGACATCGCCCGACTCATACGATGCCATATAGACATGGGGCTAGAGTTTCATCACCCGTGCTACGCACCCTTGCCAACAGGCATTAAGGTGTTGGATAATTGTGAGGACTATCGTAAAACCCTAGAGGCGTTTATGCCGGGAAGCCTCAGCACAGCTGGGGTGCCCCAGGGCAGATTTGTCGGGAAGCCTCGGGCTAAAAGCTTGGGAAGCACCGAAAGGTGAATTTTTGGCGGAATACCACATATGATGATTATGTACCGGTTCGGGTGATTTGATATTGAGTCAGTTACCTCACAGGAGTTAATCCAGAGGATCAGTCGGGCTGACCTAGGTAGGGAGATGCTGGAGCCGCTGATCTTCTCCGACAACTCAATGGGTGTATCGCGGGAAGGGGTAACCAAGCCTGCACCAGGGATACATGTATTGGGGATTGTAGTAGCTAGCACTAACCTGACTTAGTTGTATTGCTAGGTGGCTAATAACTAATCTAGACTTGCATATCATGTAGGATCATGAGGGTTGTGGTTGCATGTGCATGCATAATGATATGTCTTGCTCAAGACCTCAATGGGGTTCACACTCTGTTATATATGTTTTCCTTTAGATGATTCTACAGGTGGATGCCGCTGTGGCATGGAGGCTCATTATGAGGAGGAGAGCCCTGGTTACTATGATGATATTGGTGTGGACCCCGCAGAGGTCGTGTCGATGATGCGTGCATTCTCGGTGGTCATCGATGACGACCAGTGAAGAGTGCACTTGATGTTTTTTGTCTTGGGGACTCCTTTTTGTTTTTGTTAGGAGTTTATCCCCGTCTTGCTTATGGTACAGCTTTAGTTTTCTTTTCTTTTTGAGGTTGAGTTATCTCACCTTGCATATATATATGTATGTACTTCTTTTAGCTTTTGTCAGCTTTGTTTCTCTTTGTGAGTTGTATCTGGGTGGGAATGTTTCAGAACACTTTGTATATGTATATATCACCTTCATTCCCGTATTGCTACACTTTCTCTCTGATTATTATAATTGTAGTTTATCTGCAGCACTCTCATCTTGCTTATGGTAAAGTGATGAATGTGGGACCGTGAATGTAACAACTGCTTCTAGATCCGTGGGATTTGGTAGATTGTCTTTACGCAATTCAGGTCACTTACCTAATCCTCCCAGGGGTAGTTTGGGGTGTGACAAAGCTTGGTATCAGAGCGTGAGGCTCTTCTTACATTCACGAGATGCAGATTAGGTCTAATAAGTTACTAATGTTAAAACAAGTAATAACTAAAAGCTACAGGGGAGGTAGATGTAAATAAATAAAAGGTACATAATTTCATTAACATAAAGACAATTGTGGCCGAGCCACTACATAAGCCTTGATAAGACAGTGTTTACATAAGCTGATAGAAAGAAACTACATATATTTCGAACAAAAAAAAAAACAACACATAAGCATAAACAAAAAAACATATAGTCTGAACCACGTAGCAGAAACATCAATGCTGTCTAGAAGAACTACTCTGATGGAGGTTGAGTCTGGCGTGAGTCAACACGGTAGAATCTATCCCAGAAGTCTAGGCGCTGCTCTACGGATACTACTCTGCTCTCCAAAGATGAGAAACCCTGATCCATCCTGGTCGACATGTCAGAAAGCTGAGTGCTGAGACCCTGAAACTGTGACATCACCTGTGCCCACTCAGATGGCCCAGGCACTTGCGAGCTAGTAGCACCCATCGCCCCATAAGCAGGCAAATCTGTGAACTGTGCATCAATGCCCTCGAAGTCACCTTGCTCCTCGACCTGAATGTCTCCCTAGATGTCACCCTGTACCTCCTCACCATGCTCATCCCCACCCTGCACCTCATCCAGCTCCTCATCTCTCTGCTGCTCATCTCCTGACATCCCCATCTACTCATCCTCCTGTGGATCACCCCCTGGCACCTTCATCTTCCGTGTCGAGGTCTTGTCAATGGGTCTGGATCCATCCCTCTCCACATACTCGCCCGCCAAAGGAACCTCAAAGTGCCAAAAGACTAGAGTGAGGAACTTCCCATATGGAAGGTTCCCATCAGATGGGTTCTGTGCATGATATAGCATGACTTGAAGTAATAGGTATGGGAGGTTTATGACTAGACCCCCTCTGCCTGCTCCCAATAGGCAGTAAGTGATATACACTCTCATCATAGAAATGCTACCCCTATTACCGCCCTTGGGGTAGATGTTGTAGGTCACACACCTACTAATAACACGAGCACTAGGCTTATAGGAAGCCTCTGATTTGGGAGTGCTCTCAGACCTAGTCATTGCATTGAAGACCCTCCTCCTGGTCTCCAATGAGAACATCTCAGAAATATCAACACGGGGCTTGTAGTAACACCTCTCCCCAATGTTGGGCAGCCCCAATGTCACTACTAGTGAGGCAGTGGTCAACCTAATATCTACTCCTTCCACTCTACTCTCCAACCCAAACTCTTGTGCCCCAGATGGCACCAAATTGCAATAGAAATACCGAACCAAGTTGGGATAACAAGGTTCAGTAGGAGTCAACATAGAGGCCCAACCTAAGGTGTTGAACCTAGTATATAGGCTATACTGATGGAAGTCATCCACCTTCACTACCCGACCATTGACTATCTTGAGGGACTTAAACTTGTCTCAATCCTTGAAATGCTCATACCTAGAGAAGAGGAATCAGTCAAACTCGGGCTCCACTGATTATGAATCGTCCCTAGGTGAAGAGGGAGGCACCGAAGAGGAAGAAGAATGATCACTCTCAACCCGTAGCCTCTTCGGGGCTACTAATTTCCTCGTCGTATGGTGACTTGTAGACATTAGGCTGCAAAAGAAAAGAAAAAAAGTGGTTAGGGCAAGGAAATTTGACAAAAACCTAGCTAAAGCAAGAAGGAACAAAAGAAAACCCAATGTAGTGAAATCAATCAAAGAATCTTACCTAGGCTCGCGTGGATTCGTGAAAGACTCGAAGAAATGTGAGGATTTGGTGTGTAAAAGGTCACACTACCCTCCAAAGAGCTACCCTAGGTGTTTAGAGAAGTTTAGGAAAAGAATGGTACAAAATGGGCCCCTCTCGGACTGTTATACCTACGCCCCAATTCTCTAGGCGATGGCACTGGGCGATGCATCCAATGCCCAGAGACATCGTCCAGTGATTATTTCTCTGTTGTTTTTGTGTTTCCACAAATGGAAACTTTAGTATTACCTAAATTAACTTCAATGTGGACATGGAAATATGAATTTTCATAAAATAATCATAACGGGTATACAAAATATATATATAAATATAATAATAATAATTAATTAAACAAAATAAATACAATGGTATCCAATAATCTAGTTAGGAGAATACGACTCCTACTTAGGAATTTTAGTAAGACACATGGAAATGGGAATTCCTTACCTTTATGTTTAATTCAAGTATCTAATAATAGATAAATATATATATATAGGAATTAATGTATGTGTAAATAATTAAGACTATGTGCTTGATACTATGATGTACAAACTGAGCGTTGTGATGCTATGCAAATCCAAACATAGATACATAGGTATGTTGTAATACGTATTTATGACATGTAGGGAGTGTAGATCTTACCATATCCATAGTCTAGGACAGCCAAGACTAGGATCTTATAGGTTGCCAAGTCAATCCGAGCTTTTTAGACGCTAAGGTACCTCGAGCCAACCCAATTATATTCTTATTGATTTTAGTCATTTAAATTCTAGTAGACATGTACTTAATTCTTTTAATTAAGTATAACCTGATACTTAGAACCATTTTCTATGACAGGACCCATTACCTCAGCCAAAGCTGGAGACCCCAGCATCATGATCTATATTAGACAACTAAGAAGGAGACTGATCAGAATAGTGAGACACGAGCTCGTGCTGAAAACCAACTAGTAGTCTATTTAGCTCTTGCGGACATCAATGAACCTATGGGTCGGGCTGTCTACCTAGCCTTAGCAGACGAGGGTAGAGGCGATATAGCTTATCTTTACACGCAGAACATTATCACTAGTTGGCAGTTATAGAGGCCTGCCTGTTAGAACAGATAAATAATTAAAAGTCTTTTATTTAAAAAAAAATTTGAAGTTTCTCATATAGTGTCATGCATAGCACATCATTACATAAAATGCTTAAGAAACAGAACACAAAAATGAAAGAAACACCTCATAACAAACAAAGATGACATATCTAACAATCCACCTTACTGGTGTGACTCATGAAATTCACTGGAACTATGGACTAGGTTTGTACCTGCACTAACTAGGAAATAATTGTTGACCCCGATGAGCAACATTGGAATATTGAACATGCTCATCTTTTCAGAGAAGCAACAATGGTCAACGCAAGAAGAAGTTCACGTGGTGGTCGCAAAGGAAAACAGCCTCGTGTTATACCGGAGGTTGAATTGCCAAATGGGACTGAGGCCCAAAATTCTAAGGCATTGGCTGCTTCATCAAAGGCACCGGTGGCTGCACAAGCCACAGCTACAGCACCTCAGCAGAATGTGGCAGCCGGCGATGTAACTGCATTCATGACCACTATGATGCGGACCATGCAACAACAACAAGAATTGCTTAGTCAGATGTCTACATAATTTGCAACCATGATGCATGAGCGTACGGCACCACCACCATCACCCAACCGGCCTGTACTATTTCCACCACCTGTGCCTCAACACTTAGCTGAAAACTCTACCGCCAAGGTCATAGAGAGATTCAAGAAACTCCAACCGCCTGCGTTTTCCAAAATAACTTCTGAGGCAATGCAGCCGAAATGGTGGATTAATGCCCTAGAAAAGGCATTTGAAGTACTTGAGTACACGGATGCACAGAAGCTGATATGTGCGGGTTATCAGTTATAGAATGAATCCGAAGCTTGGTGGAAGGCTACTAAGCCCAATTTAGAAGCTACTCACCTAAATCCCACATGGGAGCAATTTAAAGAATTTTTCTTCAAGAACTACTTCCTAAAGAGCTTTAGGGATAGGAAAGAAGCTGAGTTCACCGCACTGGTGTAAGGGACCAAGTCAATGTTGGATTACCAACAGCGGTTTGAAGACCTGTTCCATTTTGCTCCAAAGCACCAGAAAGGGGAAGTTAGTAAGGCAAAGAAATTTGAGAAAGGACTCAAGACTAAGATTGGATCAGTATTGTCAATCATGGATATCCGGGACTATGCTCAAATGGTCGACAAGGCGAAGACGATGGAAGATAGATTTAAGGAGAAAGAGAGAGAGAAGGCTACGACGTCGCCTGGATTGAACAAAAGGCCAAATAATTTTCAAACTTTTGGGTGGCCAAATAAAGCTTATCGAGGAACAAGTTCAAGCCCTAATCTGACTCCGTATCATAGGCCGAACGTGGGTCAGAACCCTTTTCGCCCCACTTTCAATCGACCTTCTCAACCGTCTATGAGTCAAGCGACAACAGCAGTTTCGCCAGCCCGACTAGCTACCAGTCAAGTGAGCCAAGCCTCAACACCTGCTGTTCCACCCTATAAGTGTTACCTGTGCAACAAGGAAGGACACATGGCTAAAGAATGCAGATCGCGTGGGTATGACAACAACTCACCGAATCAGCCCTATGCTAGACCTTTCCAGCCACGGGACAATCGAATGCAATGCAAGGTGTTCGCAATGACGAATGAAGAAGCTGAGGTAAACCCTGATGTATTGACAGGTATGTTGTTGAACACTACTAAATTATAGGGCATAACTGGTTTACTTCATGTGACCTAAATTATGTATGAACCCTAGGTACCCTGAGTGTCTCAACCATACTTGCATGAGTATTATTCGACTCGGGCGCATCCCACTCCTTCGTTTCTACCATTTTTGAGAGTAAGATGAAAGATCAACTGAGAGACATCGGGCACAAACTAGTAGTCAGCACACCGACTGGTAGTGACGTGAATTTGAAAGAGATATACGACCCTTGCTAGATTGAGATTTGTGGGAAGAATCTAACCACATGGTTGATAAGTTTGATATGAAGGATTTTGAAGTAATACTAGGCATAGATTGGTTGTCCACCTATGGTGCAAACGTCTTGTGTGCGGAGAAGAAGATAGTATTTAAGTTGGGAGATGGGTTGGTTTTCACATATCAAAGTGAACCAAGAAGGAAACCCAGAAGGATAACCTTATCTGCCCTCCAAGTGTGAAAGTTGCTAGATGATGGATGCCAAGGCTTTTTAGCCACTTGATAGACACGGAGGCGAAGATAAAACCCTTGGAGGAACTTGATGACGTCAGAGAATTTCCTGATGTTTTTCTAGAAGATCTGACACAGCTACCACCTGACCGCGACATAGAGTTCGCGATTGATCTAATTCCTGGTGCAGCACCGGTATCTAAGGCACCTTATCGGATGACACCTATCGATTTGAAGGAATTGTAGGTTCAACTTCAAGACCTTCTAAAGAAGGGATTTATATGACCCAGCGTGTCACCCTGGGGAGCACCCGTGCTATTCGTGAAGAAGAAGGATGGTAGTATGCGGCTGTGTATGGACTACCGCGAACTAAATAAGTTGACCATTAAGAATCGATACCCACTGCTGCGCATCGATGACCTATTTGATCAGCTACAAGGAGCAAGAGTTTTCTCCAAAATCAATCTTAGGTCAGGATACCATCAATTGAAGATCAAAAGCGGCGATATTCACTAAACAGCGTTCCTAACTCGATACAGACATTATGAATTCCTGGTTTTGTTGTTCGGATTAACCAACGTCCCAGCAGCGTTCATGGATATGATTAATAGAGTGTTCCATGACATGTTGGATAAGTTAGTCATTGTGTTTATTGATGACATTTTGGTGTACTCTAAGAGTGAAGAAGAACACGCTCGACACCTTACCTTTGTGTTGCAGTGGTTGTAGGAACACCAACTTTACGCCAAGTTTAGTAAATGTGAATTCTGGCTTCACCAGATTGGATTCCTAGGACACATCATCACCGAGGATGGCATAAAAGTAGACCCAGGAAAGGTGAAAGCAGTTCTCAAGTGGGAGACTCCGAAGAGTGCCACCGAGATTTGAAGTTTCTTGAGATTAGCTGGATATTATCGATAATTCATTGAAAATTTCTCATACATCTCGGCACCCATAGCAAAACTTACAAAGAAGGGCGCCAAATTTGAATGGAATGAAGCATGCGAGAAAAGTTTTCAGGAATTGAGAAACTAATTGGTAACAGCTCCAGTCTTGACCATTCTGGATGACACCGGAGGAATGGTGGTATATACTAACGCATCCAGGACAGGATTGGGTGGCGTCCTAATGCAGAAAGGTAAAGTGGTCGCCTACGCCTCCAGACAATTAAAGGAACACGAAAAAAACTACCCCACTCATGATTTAGAATTGGCAATGGTAGTTTTAGCGTTAAAGATATGGCGGCATTACCTATACGGTGAAAAGAACAAAATCTTCAGGGATCACAAGAGTTTGAAGTATTTCTTCACCTAGAAGGAGCTGAACATGAGACAGAGGTGGTGGTTAGAACTGGTGAAAGATTATGACTGTGAAATCCAATACCATCCTGGTAAGGCCAACATTATTGCAGATGCGTTAAGTAGAAAATCACAGACTGCATCTCTAGCTTCATTGGTTGTGAGCGAACCGTTATATGAAGAAGCTTGGAAGCTTGATCTAAAACTCGTGATCTAAAGAACGGCTATACAATTAGCAGCTATGGATCTACAGCTGTCGATACGAGAAGAGCTAATTGCGAAGCAACCATTGGACCTCGAGCTGGCCAAGGTTATTTGGGAAGCACAACAAGGAGTCCATAAGGACCCAGATTTTTCATTGGCTCAAGATGGCACACTGAAGTTTCGTGATAGATTGTGCATGCCTAATGATTATGATGTTCAAGACCGAATCCTTAAAGAGGCACACAACTCACCCTATACAATTCACCCCGAAAGTACGAAGATGTACAAGGATTTGAAGAAGTATTACTGGTGGATGGGAATGAAAGAGACCATAGCAATATACGTGTCCAAGTGCCTCACCAATCAACAGATAAAAGCAGAGAGACACCGACCGTATGGCTTATTACAGCCACTTCCTATACCTGAATGGAAGCGGGAAAGGATCACTATAGATTTCGTGATAAATCTGCACAACACCAGAAAGGGCATGAATGCAATTTGGGTGATCGTAGACAGACTGACAAAGGCAACTCACTTTATACCAATGAAGATAAGTTATTCTATGGAGAAGCTTGCCCAACTATATATAGAGAATATAGTCCGCTTACACGGTGTGCCTGTCAGTATTGTGTCTGACAGAGATCCTCGATTTACCTCAAGGTTTTGGAAGAGTTTACAAAAGGCATTGGGATCTCAATTGAATCTTAGTATAGCTTTCCATCCGCAGATAGATGGATAGTCAGAAAGAACTATTCAGACTCTGGAGGATATGCTCCGAGCCTGTGTTTTGGAAATGAACAATAGTTGGGATGCTCACATACCTCTAGTGAAATTTGCATACAATAATAGTTATCACTCCACCATTGGCATGGCACCATTCAAAGCTCTTTACGGACGGAAATGCCAAACTCCGCTATATTGGGATGAAGTTGGTGAACGGAAATATCTTAGACCTGAGATGATACAAGCAACCTGTGACAAGGTGGATGTCATAAGAGAGAAGATCAAGGCAGTCCAATCAAGATAGAAAAGTTATGCAGATAATCGAAGGAAAGACATTGAATTTGAAGTCGGGAAAAAAGTGTTCCTCCGAGTGTCTCCAACTAAAGGATTGCTACGTTTCAACAAGAAGGGTAAGTTGAGCACAAGATTCATCGATCCTTATGAAATTCTTAACAAGGTGGGACCCGTAGCATACCGACTGGCATTACCACCATCTTTGTTGGGCGTCCACGATGTTTTCAATGAGTCGATGCTAAGAAAGTACATCAACAACCCGACACATGTACTATCAACTGAACCTGAATAGTTGGATGTGGACATGACCTACAAAGAGCAACCTAGGGAGATATTGGACAGGAAGGAGCATAATCTTCATAACCGTATGGTCGCCTTTGTAAAAGTTTGATGGGGAAACAACCCGATAGAAGCAGCTTCATAGGAACGTGAAGAAGAAATGAAGGAAAAGTATCCTCAACTATTCGAATTGCAAGGTAAGCAAATTTCGAGGATAAAATTTTTGTAAGGTGGGGAGAAATGTCAAACCCTGCCCCTGACTGACTGGAATCTTGACTGAAGGACAAGAATCCCAAACATGGCATCCAAACACACTATGGAGTATCACTCTAGTGATTGAGATTGATGAAGAAACCATATGTGGATCATCCTATACACCTATTAGTAGATGGATCACTAACCCTTGCAGCTGCATAGCTCATAGTATAATGTACTGCCTGGACTCCAGGTAACTGTATTTCTATGCTGGCAATTAAAATTCTAAATTTATAAATGCTATATTATTTAAATTCTATTCAATTACTCAAATTATTACACATTGATTGTCTGTTGATCAACACTATGATTCCTATCTGATGATTGTGAATGCTAGACTAGATGCCGTAGTCAGCTTGGAAATGAGGCCGGTGGTAACCCATAGTATGGGATACAATTGACACCGACCGACTCATACAATGCCACATAGACATGGGGCTAGAGTTTCATCACCCGTGCTACGCACCCTTGCCAACAGGGGTTAAGGTGTTGGATAACTATGAGGACTACCGTACAACCCTAGAGGCGTTTACGCCGAGAAGCCTCAACACAACTAGGATGCCCCAGGGCATATTTGTAGGAAAGCCTCGGGCTAAAAACTTGGGAAGCACCGAAAGATGAATTTTTGGCGGAATGCCACATATGATGATTATGCACTAGTTTCGGTGATTTGATATTGAGTCAGTTACCTCACAGGAGTTAATCCAGAGGATCGATCGAGCTGACCTGGGTAGGGAGATGCTAGAGCCGGCTGATCTTCTCTGACAACTCAATGGGTGTATCGTGGTAAGAGGCAACCAAGCCTGCACCAGGGATACATGCATTGGGGATTGTAGTAGCACTAACCTGACTTAGTTGTATTGCTAGGTGGCTAATAACTAATCTGGACTTGCATATCATGTAGGATCATCTGGGTTGTGGTTCCATGTGCATACATGATGATATGTCTCACTCACGAGCTCAATGGGGCTCATACTTTGTTATATATGTTTTTCTTTAGATGATTCAGCAAGTGGAAGCCGTTGTGGCATGGAGGCTCATTACGAGGAGGAGAGCCTTGGTTATTATGATGATATTTGTGTGGACCTTGACGGAGGTCGTACCAATGATGAGTGCATTCTCGGTGGTCATGGATGAAGACCAGTGAAGAGTGCACTTGATGCTTTTTGTCTTGGGGACTTCTTTTTGTTTTTGTTAGGAGTTTATACTTGTCTTGCTTGTGGTGCAGCTTTAGTTTTCTTTTCTTTTTGGGGTTGAGTTATCTCACCCTGTATATATATATGTATGAACTTCTTTTAGCTTCTGTCAGCTTTGTTTCTCTTTGTGGGTTGTATCTGGGTGGGAATGTTTCAAAACACTTTGTATATGTATATAACACCTTCATTGTCGTATTGCTACGCTTTCTCTCTGATTATTATAATTGTAGTTTATCTGCAACACTCTCATCTTGCTTATGGTAAAGGGATGAATGTGAGACCGTGAATGTAACAACTGCTTCTAGATCCATGGGATTTGGTGCATTGCGGTTACGCAATTTGGGTCACCTACCTAATCCTCCTAGGGGTGGTTTGGGGTGTGACAGTGACCCTTAAATTGATAGCTATTTCAACATATGTTCATTTTTTATTTAAACCAAATCGGGTGGGTCGTTTGCGGTTATTTGGGAGCGTTTCTGTACTTTTTTTAGGTTTGGGATTTTCTAAAAAGTGTCCTTATCTCTTATTAGATGTGTGGAAGCGATGTTGAGGGTCATGACCTTCAAATCAATACCTATTTCGACATATATTCATTTACGGTTTAAACCAGACCGGGTGGGTCATTTGGGGTTATTTGGGGGTATTTCTATTTTTTTTTGGGTTTTGGATTTTCTAAAAAGTCTCCTTATCTCTTATTAGATGTGTGGATGCGATGTTGAGGGTTGTGACCTTCGAATCGATACGTATTTTGACACATGTTCTTTTTCGGTCTGAACCAGACCGGGTGGGTTGTTTGGGGTTATTTGGAGGCATTTTAGTATTTTTTTGGGTTTGGGATTTTCTAATAAGTGTCCTTATCTTTTATTAGACATGTGGATGCGATGTTGAGGGTCATGACCTTCGAATCGATACGTATTTTGACAAATGTTCATTTTTTATCCGAACCAGACTGGGTGGGTTATTTGGGGGCATTTCTGTATTTTTTTGGGTCTGGGATTTTTTAAAAAGTGTCCTTCTCTCTTATTAGATGTGCAGATGCGATGTTGAGGGTCGTGACCCTCGAATCAATATCTATTTCAACATATGTTCATTTTTGGCTTAAACCAAACCGGGTGAGTCGTTTGCTGTTATTTGGGGGCATTTCTGTACTTTTTTTAGTTTTGAGATTTTCCAAAAAGAGTCATTATCTCTAATTAGACGTGTGGATACGATGTTGAGCATCGTGACCTTCGAATCGATACCTATTTTGACATATGTTCATTTTTTGTTTAAACTAGACCGGGTCGGTCGTGTAGGGTTATTTGGGGGCATTTCTGTATTTTTTTGGGTTTGGGATTTTCTAAAAAGTGTCTTTATCTCTTATTAGACGTGTGGATACGATGTTGAGGGTCGTGACTTGAAATCGATGCCTATTTTGACATATGTTCATTTTCAGTTTAAACCAAATCGGGTGGGTCGTTTGGGGTTATTTGGGGGCATTTCTGTACTTTTTTTAGTTTAGCATTTTCTAAAGAGTGTCCTTATCTCTTATTAGACCTGTGGATGCGATGTAGAGGGTCGTGACTTTCAAATCAATATGTATTTCACCATATGTTAATTTTCGATCTAAACTAGACCGGGTGGGTTGATAGGGGTTATATGGGAGAATTTCTATACATTTCTGGGTTTGGCAGTTTATAAAAAGCGTCCTTATCTCTTATTAAATATATGGATGCAATGTTGAGGGTTGTAACTTTTGAATCGATACCTATTTCGACATATGTTCATTTTTAGTTTAAACCAAACTGGTTTGGTAGTTTGGGGTTATTTGGGGGCATTTCTATACTTTTTTGGGTTTGAGATTTTCTAAAAAGTGTCCTTATCTTTTATTAGACGTGTAGATGCGATGTTGAGGCTCGTGACCTTCGAGTCGATACGTATTTTGACATATGTTCATTTTCGGTCCGAACCAGATCGGGTGGGTCATTTGGGCTTATTTTGAGGGATTTCTGTATTTTTTTGGGTTTGGGATTTTCTAAAAAGTGTCCTTATCTCTTATTAGATGTGTGGAAGCGATGTTGAGGGTCATGACCTTCGAATCGATACCTATTTTGACATATGTTCATTTTTTGTTTAAACCAGACTAGGTGGGTCGTTCGGGGTTATTTGGGAGCATTTCTGTACATTTTTGTGTTTGAGATTTTCTAAAAAGTGTCCTTATCTCTTTTTAGTCATCTAGATCCGATGTTGAGGGTCATGACCCTCGAATCGATATGTATTTCGACATATGTTCATTTTCTGTTTGAACCAAACCGGCTGGGTCATTTGGGATTATTTTGGGGCGTTTCTGTACTTTTTTGGGTTTGAGATTTTCTAAAAAGAGACCTTATCTTTTATTAGATGTGTGGATGCGATGTTGAGGGTTTAGACATTTAAATCGATAGCTATTTTGACATATGTTCATTTTCGGTTTAAGCCAGATCGGGTGGGTCGTTTGGGGTTAATTGGGAGCATTTCTGTACTTTGTTGGGTTTGGGACTTTCTAAAAACTGTCCGTATCTCTTATTAGACGTGTGGATGCAATATTGAGGGTCGTGACCCCTGAATCGATACGTATTTCTACATATATTCATTTTTGGTCCGAACCAGACTGGGTGGGTCGTTTGGGGTTATTTAGGCGGCGTTTCTGTATTTTCTTGGCTTTGGGATTTTCTAAAAAGTGTCCATATTTCTTATTGGAGGTGTGGATGCGATGTAGAGGGTCGTGACCTTCGAATCGAGACCTATTTCGACATATTTTCATTTTTGGTTTGAACCAAACTGGGTGGGTCGTTTGGGGTTATTTAGAGGCATTACTTTACTTTTTTAGGTTTGGGATTTTTTCAAAGTGTCCTTATCTCTTATTAGACGTGTGGATGCGATGTTAAGGGTCGTGACCTTCAAATCGATACGTATTTTGACATATTTTCATTTACGATCAGAGCCAGGTCGGGTGGGTCGTTTGGGTTATTTGGGGGCATTTCTGTACTTTTTAGGGTTTGGGATTTTCTAAAAAGTTTCCTCATCTCTTATTAGATGTGTCGATACGATGTTGAGTGCCGTGACCCTCGATCGATATCTATCTCGACATATGTTCATTTTCGGTTTAAACTAAATTGGGTGAGTCATTTGTGATTATTTGGGGGTAGTTCTGTACTTTTTTTAGGTTTGGGATTTTCTAAAAAGTGTCCTTATCCCTTATTAGATGTGTGGATGCGACGTTGAGGGTCGTCACCTTTGAATCGATACGTATTTTGACATATGTTCATTTTCGGTCCGAACCAAACCGGGTGGGTCGTTTGTGGTTATTTGGGGGCATTTCTGTACTTTTTGGGGTTTCGGATTTTCTAAAAAGTGTCCTTATCTCTTGTGAGACGTGTGGATGTGATGTTGAGGGTCGTGACCCTCGAATCGATATCTAATCGACATATGTTCATTTTTGTTTCAACCAATTTGGGTGGGTTGTTTGCGGTTATTTGGAGGCATTTCTGTACTTTTTTGGAGGCATTTCTGTACTTTTTTGGGTTTGGGATTTTCTAAAAAGTATCGTTATCTCTTACTAGACATGTGGAGGCGATGTTGAGGGTCGTGACCTACGAATCGATACCTATTTTGACATATGTTCATTTTCGGTTTAAACCGGACCGGATTGGTCATTTGGGTTTATTTGGGCGGATTTGCGTACTTTTTTGGGTTTGTGATTTTCTAAAAAGTGTCCTTATCTCTTATTAGAAGCATGGATGCGATGTTCAGGGTCATGACCTTCGAATCAATACGCATTTGGACATATGTTCATTTTCGGTCTGAACCCGACTGGTTGGGTTGGTCGAGGTTATTTGGGGGCATTTCTACACTTTTATGGGTTTGGGATTTTCTAAAAAGTGACCTTATCTCTTATTAGATGTGTGGATGAAATGTTGTGGGTCGTGACCCTCAAATCGATACCTATTTTGACATATGTTCATTTTCGGTTTAAAGCAAACCGGGTGGGTCCTTTGGGGTTATTTTGGGGCAATTCTGAACTTTTTTGGTTTGGGATTTTCTAAAGTGTCTTTATCTCCTATTAGATGTGTGGATGCGATGTTTAGGGTCGTGACCTTTGAATCGATACCTATTTCGACATATGTTCATTTTCGGTTTAAACCAGACCAGGTGGGTCATTTGGGGTTATTTGGGGGCATTTCAGCACTTTTATGAGTTTGGGATTTTCTAAAAAGTGTCCTCATCTCTTATTAGACATGTGGATGTGATGTTGAGGGTAGTGACCTTCGAATCGATGCGTACTTTGACATATGTTGATTTTCGGTCTGAACCAGACCGAGTGGGTCGTTAGGGCTTATTTGGAAGCATTTTTGAACTTTTTTGGGTTTAGGATTTTCTGAAAAGTGTCCGGATCTGTTATTAGACGTGTGGATGCGATGTTGAGGGTGTTGACCTTCGAATTGATACACATTTTGATATATGTTCATTTTCGATTTAAGCCAGAGCGGGTGGGTCGTTTGGGGTTATTTGGGAGCATTTCTGTACTTTTTTGGGTTTGGGATTTTCTAAAAATTGTCCTTATTTCTTATTAGACGTTTGGATGCAATATTGAGGGTCGGGTCCCCCGGATCGATACGTATTTCTACATATATTCATTTTCTGTCCGAACCAGACGAAGGGGGTCATTTGGGGTTATTTAGGGGGTGTTTCTGTATTTTTTTGGGTTTTGGATTTTCTAAAAAGTTTCCTTTTCTCTTATTGGACGTGTGGATGCTATGTAGAGGATCGTGACCTTCGAATCGAGACCTATTTCGACATATGTTCATTTTTTGTTTGAACCAAACTATGTGGGTCGTTTGGGATTATTTAGAGGCATTACTGTTCTTTTTTGGGTTTGGGATTTTCTAAAAAGTGTCCTTATCTCTAATTTGACGTGTGGATGCGATGTTCAGGGTCATGACCCTAGAATCAAAACGTATTTCGACATATGTTCATTTATGGTCCGACCCAAGCCTGGTGGGTTGTTTGGGGTTATTTGGGGGCATTTTTATACTTTTCTGGGTTTGGGATTTTCTAAAAAGTGTCCTTATCTCTTATTAGACGTGTGGATGCGATGTTGGGTGTCGTGACCCTCGATCGATATCTATCTCGACATATATTCATTTTCGATTTAAACCAAATCGGGTGGGTGGTTTGCGGTTATTTGGGGCCATTTTTATACTTTTTTTAGGTTTGGAATTTTCTAAAAAGTGTCCTTATCCCTTATTAGACGTGTGGATGCGACGTTGAGGGTCGTGACCTTTGAATCAATACGTATTTCAACATATGTTCATTTTTTGTCCAAACCAAACTTAGTGGGTCATTTTTTGTTATTTGGGGGCATTTTTCTATTTTTTTGGGTTTTGGATTTTCTTAAAAATGTCCTTATCTCTTATTAGATGTGTGGATGCAATGTTGTGGGTCGTGACCCTCGAATCAATACCTATTTTGACATATGTTCATTTTCCGTTTAAACCAAACCGGGTGGGTCGTTTGGGGTTATTTTCGAGAATTTTTGTACTTTTTTGGGTTTAGTATTTTCTGAAGTGTCTTTATCTCTTATTAGATGTGTGGATGTGATGTTGAGGGTCGTGACCTTCGAATCGATACCTATTTCGACATATATTCATTTTCAGTTTAAACCATACCAGGTAGTTCATTTGGGGTTTTTTGGGGGCATTTCTGCACTTTTATGAGTTTGGGATTTTCTAAAAAGTGTCCTTATCTCTTATTAGACTTGTAGATGTGATGTTGAGGGTCGTGACCTTCGAATCGATACGTACTTCAACATATGTTGATTTTAGGTCCGAACCAGACCAGGTGGGTCGTTAGGGCTTATTTGGAGGCATTTCTGAACTTTTTTGCATTTGCGATTTTCTAAAAAGTGTCCTTATCACTTATTAGATGTGTGAATGCGATGTTGAGGGTTGTGACTTTCGAATCGATACCTATTTTGACATATGTTCATTTTCGGTTTAAGCTAGACCGGGTGGGTCATTTGGGGTTATTTATGAGCATTTCAGTATTTTTTTTGGTTTGGGATTTTCTAAAAAGTGTCCTTATCTCTTATTGGACGTTTGGATACGATGTTAAGGGTCGTGACCTTCGAATCGAGACCTATTTTGACATATGTTCATTTTCGGTCTAAACGAGACTAGTTGGGTCGTTCAGGGTTATTTTTGGGCATTTCTACACTTTTATGGGTTTGGGATTTTCTAAAAAGTGACCTCATCTCTTGTTAGACATGTGGATGCAATGTTGTGGGTCGTGACCCTCGAATCGATACCTATTTTGACGTATGTTCATTTTTCAATTTAAACCAAACCAGGTGGGTCGTTTGAGGTTATTTTGGGGCATTTTTGTACTTTTTTGGGTTTAGGATTTTTTAAAGTGCTTTTATCTTTTATTAGATGTGTGGATGCGATGTTGAGGGTTGTGACCTTCGAATCGAAACCTATTTTGACATATGTTCATTTTTTGTTTAAACCAGACCGGGTGGGTGGTTTGGGGTTATTTGGGGGCATTTCTGCATTTTTATGAGTCTGGGATTTTCTAAAAAGTATCCTTATCTCTTATTAGATGTGCGGATATGATGTTGACGGTCGTGACCTTTGAATCGATACGTACTTCGACATATGTTGATTTTCAGTCCAAACCAGACCGGGTGGGTCGTTAGGGCTTATTTTGAGGCATTTTTAAACTTTTTTGGGTTTGGGATTTTCTAAAAAGTGTCCTTATCTTTTCGGTTTATGCCAGACCGGGTGGGTCGTTTGGGGTTATTTGGGAGCATTTCTGTACTTTTTTTGGTTTGGGATTTTCTAAAAACTGTCCTTATCTCTTATTAGACATGTGGATGCAATATTGAGGGTCGTGACCCCCGAATCGATACGTATTTCTACATATATTCATTTTCGGTCCGAACCAGACTGGGTGGGTTGTTTGGGGTTATTTAGGAGGCGTTTCTATATTTTTTTTTGGTTTGGGATTTTCTAAAAAATGTCCTTATCTCTTATTAAACATGTGGATGCGATGTAGAGGGTCGTGACCATCGAATCGAGACCTATTTCGACATATGTTCATTTTCAGTTCGAAACAAACTAGGTGGGTCGTTTGGGGTTATTTAGAGGCATTACTGTACTTTTTTGGGTTTGGGATTTTCTAAAAAGTGTCATTGTCTCTTATTAGACGTGTGGATGCGAGGTTAAGGGTCGTGACCTTCAAATCGATACGTATTTTGACATATGTTCATTTATGGTTCGAACTAGGCCGGGTGGGTCGTTTGGGGTTATTTTGGGGCATTTTCATAATTTTTTGGGTTTGAGATTTTCTAAAAAGTGTCCTTATTTCTTATTAGACGTGTGGATGCGATGTTGAGTGTCATGACCCTCGATCGATATCTATCTCTACATATGTTCATTTTTGTTTTAAATCAAATCGGGTGGGTCATTTACGGTTATTTGGGGGCATTTCTTCACTTTTTTTAGGTTTGGGATTTTCTAAAAAGTGTCTTTATCCTTTATTAGATGTGTGGATGCGACATTGAGGGTCGTGACCTTTGAATTGATACGTATTTCGACATATGTTCATTTTCGGTCCGACCCATATCGGATGGGTCGTTTGTGGTTATTTGGGGGCATTTTTGTCCTTTTTTGGCTTTCTGATTTTTTGAAAAGTGTCCTTATCACTTATTAGACGTGTGGATGCGATGTTGAGGGTCATGACCCTCGAATCGATATCTATTTCGACATATGTTCATTTTTGGTTTCAACCAAATTGGGTGGGTCGTTTGGGGTTGTTTGGAGGCATTTCTGTAGTTTTTTGGGTTTGGGATTTTCTAAAAAGTTTAGTTATTTCTTATTAGACGTGTAGAGGCGATGTTGAGGGTCGAGACCTACGAATCGATACCTATTTCGACGTATGTTCATTTTTGGTTTAAACCAGACAGGATGGGTCGTTTGGGGTTATTTGGGCGCATTTGCGTACTTTTTTGGGTTTGGGATTTTCTATAAAGTGTCCTTATCTCTTATTAGATGTGTGGATGCGATGTTAAGCATCATGACCTTCGAATCAATACGAATTTTGAAATATGTTCATTTTTGGTCTGAACCAGACTGGTTGGGTCGTTCGGGGTTTTTTGGGGGCATTTCTACACTTTTATGGGTTTGGGATTTTCTAAAAAGTGACCTTATCTCTTATTAGACATGTGGATGCAATGTTGTTCGCCGTGACCCTCGAATCGATACCTATTTCGACATATGTTCATTTTCGGTTTAAACCAGAACGGGTGGGTCATTTGGGGTTTTTTTTTTCGATAAGTAAGAAGATTGTATTTGAAAAGGAGGAAAAATTACAAAAGAGGGCATTCTCTAAGAACCCGACAATGGGAAGAGAAGCCAAAGCACGATGGGACAGGCCCCATCAAATAAGAACCGAGCCAAAATGGCTACAGCCTATAATAAGTTACAAAATCCAAGTCCTGCTTAAGGTAGTCAATAAGGGTAGGGAGGAAATCTCAAGGATCCCAAACTACCCCATGTGAGTCGCAAGGGACTGCAGCCATATTTGTTTGGGGCTATTTTGGTTTCAACCAAATTGGGTGGGTCGTTTGGGGTTGTTTGGAGGCATTTCTGTACTTTTTTGGGTTTGGGATTTTCTAAAGTGTCTTTATCTCTTATTAGATGTGTGAATGCGATGTTGAGGGTCGTGACCTTCGAATCGATACCTATTTCGACATATGTTCATTTTCGGTTTTAACCAGACTGGAAGGGTCGTTTGGGGTTATTTGGGTGCATTTCTGCACTTTTATGAGTTTTGGATTTTCTAAAAATTGTCCTTGTCTCTTATTAGACGTGTGGATACGATGTTGAGGGTCGTGACCTTCGAATCGATACGTACTTCGACATATGTTGATTTTCGGTCCGAACTTGACCGGGTGGGTCGTTAGGGCTTATTTTGAGGCATTTCTGAACTTTTTTGGGTTTGGGATTTTTTGAAAAGTGTCCTTATCTCTTATTAGACGTGTGGATGTTATGGTGAGGGTTTTGACCTTCGAATCGATACCTATTTTGGCATATGTTCATTTTCGGTTTAAGCCAGACCGGGTGGGTCGTTTGGGGTTATTTGAGAGCATTTCTGTACTTTTTTGGGTTTGGGATTTTCTAAAAAGCGTCCTTATCTCTTATTAGACGTGTGGATGCGATGTTGAGTGTCGTGACCCTCGATTGATATCTATTTCGACATATGTTCATTTTTTATTTAAACCAAACCGGGTGGGTCGTTTGCGGTTATTTTGGGGCATTTCTGGACTTTTTTGGGTTTGGGATTTTCTAAAGTGTCTTTATCTCTTATTAGATGTGTGGATGCGATGTTGCGGGTCGTGACCTTCGAATCGATTCCTATTTCGACGTATGTTCATTTTCGGTTGAAACCAGACCGGGTGGGTCGTTTGGAGTCATTTGTGGGTATTTCTGCACTTTTATGAGTTTGGATTTTCTAAAATGTGTCCTTATCTCTTATTAGACAAGTGGATGTGATGTTAAGGGTCGAGACCTTCGAATCGATACGTATTTCGACCTATGTTCATTTTCGGTCCGAACCAGACCAGGTGGGTTGTTAGGGCTTATTTGGAGGCATTTCTGAGCTTTTTTGGGTTTGGTATTTTCTAAAAGTGTCCTTATCTCTTATTAGACGTGTGGATGCGATCTTGAGGGTTTTGACTTTCGAATCGATACCTATTTTGACATATGTTCTTTTTTAGTTTAAGCCAGACTGGGTGGGTCGTTGGATTTATTTGGGAGGCATTTTGTACTTTTTTGGGCTTCAGATTTTCTAAAAACTGCTCTTATCTCTTATTGGATGTGTGGACGCAATGTTGAGGGTCGTGGCCCCCGAATCGATACGTATTTCCACATATATTAATTTTTTGTTCGAACCAAATCGGGTGGGTTGTTTGGGGTTATTTAGGGGGCATTTCTGTATTTTTTTTGGTTTGGGATTTTCTAATAAGTGTCCTTATCTCTTGTTGGACGTGTGGATCCGATGTAGAGGGTCGTGACCTTCGAATCGAGACCTATTTTGACATATGTTCATTTTCGGTTTGAACCAAACTGGGTGGGTCGTTTGGGGTTATTTAGAGGTATTACTGTACTTTTTTGGGTTTGGGATTTCTAAAAAGTATCATTATCTCTTATTAGACATGTGGATGCGATGTTAAGGTTCGTGACCTTCGAATTGATACATATTTCGACATATGTTCATTTACTGTCCAAACCATGCCGGGTGGGTCATTTTGGGTTTTTTGGGGGCATTTCTGTACTTTTTTGGGTTTGGGATTTTCTAAAAAGTGCCCTTATCTCTTGTTATATGTTTAGATGCGATGTTGAGTGTCGTGACCCATGATCGATATCTATCTCGACATATGTTCATTTTCGATTTAAACCAAATCGGATGGGTCGTTTGCGGTTATTTGGGGAAATTTCTATACTTTTTTTGGGTTTTAGATTTTCTAAAAAGTGTCCTTATCCCTTATTAGACGTGTGGATGCGATGTTGAGGATTGTGACCTACGAATCGATACCTATTTCGACATATGTTCATTTTCGGTTTAAACCGGACAGGATGGGTCGTTTGGGGTTATTTGGGCGCATTTGCGTACTTTTTTGGGTTTGGGATTTTCTAAAAAGTGTCATTATCTCTTATTAGACATGTGGATGCGATGTTAAGGGTCGTGACGTTCAAATCAATACGTATTTTGACATATGTTCATGTTCGGTCTGAACCAGACTGGTTGGGTCGTTCGGGGTTATTTGGGGGCATTTCTACACTTTTATGGGTTTGGGATTTTCTAAAAAGTGACCTTATCTCTTATTCGATGTGTGGATGTAATGTTGTGGGTCGTGACCCTCGAATCGATACCTATTTCAACATATGTTCATTTTTGGTTTAAACCAAACCGGGTGGGTCGTTTAGGAATATTTTGGGGCATTTCTATACTTTTTTGGGTTTGAGATTTTCTAAAGTGTCTTTATCACTTATTAGACATGTGGATGCGAGGTTGAGGGTCGTGACCTTCGAATCGATACCTATTTCAATATATGTTCATTTTTTATTTAAACCTGTCCAGGTTGGTTGTTTTGGGTTATCTGGGGGCATTTCTGCACTTTAATGAGTTTAGGATTTTATAAAAAGTGTCCTTATATTTTATGAGATGTGTGGATGCGATGTTGAGGGTCGTGACCTTCGAATCGATAAGTACTTCAACATATGTTCATTTTCGGTCCGAACTAGACCGAGTGGATTCTTAGGGCTTACTTGGAGGCATTTCTAAACTTTTTTGGGTTTGGGATATTTTGAAAGGTGTCCTTATCTCTTATTAGACTTATGGATGTGATGTTGAGGGTTTTGACCTTCGAATCGATATGTATTTTGACATATTTTCATTTTTGGTTTAAGCCAGACCAGGTGGATCGTTTGGGGTTACTTGGGAGCATTTCTGTACTTTTTTGGGTTTGTGATTTTCTAAAAACGATCCTTACCTCTTATTAGACATGTGGATGCAATGTTGAGGGTCATGACCCTCGAATCGATATCTATTTCGACATATGTTCATTTTTTGTTTCAACCAAATTGGGTGGGTCGTTTGCAGTTATTCGGGGGCATTTCTATACTTTTTTTAGGTTTGGGATTTTCTAAAAAGTGTCCTTATCTCTTATTAGTCATGTGGATTTGATGTTGAGGGTCATAACCTTCGAATCGAAACCAATTTTGACATATGTTCATTTTTGGTTTAAACCAGACTGGGTGGGTCGTTTAGGGTTATTTGGGGGCATTTCTGTACTTTATTGGGTTTGGGATTTTCTAAAAAGTGTTATTATCTCTTATTAGACATGTGGATATGATGTTGAGGGTCGTGACCTTTGAATCTATACGTATTTCGACACATATTCATTATCAATCCGAACCAAATCGGGTGGGTCGTTTGGGGATGTTTGGAGGCATTTCTGTAGTTTTCTGGGTTTTGTATTTTCTAAAAAGTGTCCTTATCTCTTATTTGACGTGTGGATACGATGTTGAGGGTATGTGACCTTCGAATCCATACGTATTTTGACATATGTTCATTTTCGATTTAAACCAGACTAGATGGGTTGTTTGGGGTTATTTGGGGGCATTTCTATACTTTTTCTAATTTGGGATTTTCTAAAAAGTGTCCTTATCTCTTATTAGAAGTGTGGAGGCGATGTTAAGGGACGTGACCTTCGAATCAATATGTATTTTGACATATGTTCATTTACGGTCCGAACCAGACTGGGTGAGTCATTTGGGGTTATTTGGGGGCATTTCTGTTCTTTTTCTAATTTGGGATTTTCTAAAAAGTGTCCTTATCTCTTATTAGACGTGTGGATGCAATGTTGTGGATCGTGACCCTCGAATCGATACCTATTTCGTCATATGTTCATTTTTGGTTTAAACCAAATCGAGTGGATTGTTTTGGGTTATTTTGTGGCATTTGTGTAATTTTATGGATTTGAGATTTTCTGAAAAGTGTCCTTATCTCTTATTAGACTTGTGGATGCAATGTTGAGGTTCGTGGCCTTAGAATCGATACCTATTTCGACATATGTTCATTTTCGATTTAAACTAGATCGGGTGGGTCGTTTGGGGTTATTTGGGGGCATTTCTGTACTTTTCCGAGTTTGGGATTTTCCAAAAAGTGTCATTATCTCTTATTTGACGTGTGGATGCGATGTTGAGGGTCGTGACCTTCAAATCGATACGTATTCCTATATCTGTTCATTTTCGGTCCGAACCAAACCGGGTAGGTCGTTTGGGGTTATTTGGGGGCATTTCTATACTTTTCTGGGTTTGGGATTTCCTAAAAAGTGTCATTATCTCTTATTAAACACGTGGATGCAATGTTGAGGGTTATGACCTTTGAATCGATACATATTTTGACATATGTTTATTTTCAGTTTAAACCGGACTAGGTGGGTCGTTTTGGGTTATTTGGGAGCGTTTCATTAGTTTTTTGGGTTTGGAATTTTCTAAAAAGTGTCCTTATCTCTTAATAGATGTGTGGATGCGATGTTGACGGTGTGACCTTCGAATCGATACGTATTTTGACATAAGTTCATTTTCGGTTTAATCCAGACTAGAGAGGTAGTTTGGGGTTATTCAGGGGCATTTCTGTTATTTTTTGGGTTTGGGATTTTCTAAAATGTGTCCTTATCTCTTATTAGACGTTTAGATGTGATGTTAAGCGTCGTGACCTTCAAATCGGTATGTATTTTGACATATTTTCATTTACGATTCGAACCAGGCCGGGTGGGTCGTTTGGGGTTATTTGGGGCCATTTCCGTACTTTTTAGGGTTTGGGATTTTCTAAAAAGTGTCCTTATCCTCTATTAGACGTGTGGATACGACGTTGAGGGTCGTGACCCTCGAATCGATATCTAATCGACATATGTTCATTTTTGGTTTTAATCAAATTAGGTGGGTCGTTTGGGGTTATTAGGAGGCATTTCTGTACTTTTCTGGGTTTGGGATTTTCTAAAAAGTGTCGTTATCTCTTACTAGACGTTTGGAGGCGATGTTGAGGGTCATGACCTACGAATCGATACCTATTTCGACATTTGTTCATTTTCGGTTTAAACTAGACAAGATAGGTCGTTTGGGGTTATTTGGGCGGATTTGCGCACTTTTTTGGGTTTGTGATTTTCTAAAAAGTGTCCTTATCTCTTATTAGACGTGTGGATGCAATGTTCAGGGTTGTGACCTTCAAATCAATTCGTATGTTGACATATGTTCATTTTCGGTCTAAACCAGACTGGTTGGGTCGTTCGGGGTTATTTGGGGGCATTTCTAGACTTTTATGGGTTGTGGATTTTCTAAAAAGTGACCTTATCTCTCAATAGACGTGTGGATGCAATGTTGTGGGTCGTGACCCTCAAATCGATACCTATTTCGACATATTTCGGTTTAAACCAAATTGTCCATTTTTTGTACTTTTGGGTTTAGGATTTTCTAAAAGTGTCCTTATCCCTTAAGAGTCGATGCGGGCATTTTTATGTTCATTTTCGATCAACGTTTTTATTTTGGGGCATTTTGGGTTTCGGATTTTCTAAAAAGTGTCCTTGGCTCTTATTAGACGTGTGGATGCGATGTTGAGGGTTGTGACCCTCGAATCGATATCTATTTCGACATATGTTCATTTTTTTATTTCAACCAAATTGGGTGGGTCGTTTGGGGTTATTTGGAGGCATTTCTGTACTTTTTTGGGTTTGGGATTTTCTAAAAAGTGTTGTTATCTCTTATTAGACGTGTGGAGGCGATGTTGAGGGTTGTGACCTACGAATCGATACCTATTTCGACATATGTTCATTTTCGATTTAAACCAGACTGGATGGGTCGTTTGGGGTTATTCGGACGCATTTACAAACTTTTTTGGATTCGTGATTTTCTAAAATGTGTCATTATCCCTTATTAGACATGTGGATACGAAGTTAAGGGTCGTGACCTTTGAATCAATACGCATTTCAACATATGTTCATTTTCGGTCTGAACCAGACTGGTTGGGTTGTTCGGGGTTATTTGGGGGCATTTCTACACTTTTATGGGTTTGGGATTTTCTAAAAAGTGACCTTATCTCTTATTAGACTTGTGGATGCAATGTTGTGGGTCGTGACCTTTGAATCGATACCTATTTCGACATATGTTCATTTTTGGTTTATACCAAACCGGGTAGGTCGTTTGGGGTTATTTTGGGGCATTTCTGTACTTTTTTGGGTTTGGGATTTTCTAAAGTGTCTTTATCTCTTATTAGAAGTGTGGATGTGATGTTGAGGGTCGTGACCTTCGAATCGATACTTATTTCGACATATGTTCATTTTTTATTTAAACCAGATCGGGTGGGTCGTTTGGGGTTATTTGGGGGATTTCAGCACTTTTATGTGTTTTTGATTTTCTAAAAAGTGTCCTTATCTCTTATTAGATGTGTGGATGCGATGTTGAGGGTAGTGACCTTCGAATCGATACGTACTTCGACCTATGTTGATTTTTGGTACGAACCATATAGGGTGGCTCGTTAGGGCTTATTTGGAGGCATTTCTGTACTTTTTTGGGTTTGGGATTTTTTGAAAAGTGTCCAGATCTCTTATTAGACGTGTGGATGCGATGTTGAGGGTGTTGACCTTCGAATCGATACCTACTTTGTCATATGTTCATTTTCGGTTTAAGCCAGAACGGGTGGGTCATTTGGTGTTAATTGGGAGCATTTCTGTACTTTGTTGGGTTTGGGACTTTCTAAAAACTGTCCTTATCTCTTATTAGACGCATGGATGCAATATTGAGGGTCGTGACCCCCGAATCGATACGTATTTCTACATATATTCATTTTCGGTCTGAACCAGACTGGGTGGGTCATTCGGGGTTATTTAGGCGGTGTTTCTATATTTTTTTGGCTTTGGGATTTTCTAACAGGTGTCCATATCTCTTATTGGATGTGTGGATGCGATGTAGAGGGTCGTGACCTTCGAATCGAGACCTATTTCGACATATGTTCATTTTCGATTTGAACCAAACTGGGTGAGTCGTTTAGGGTTATTTATAGCCATTACTGTACTTTTTTGGGTTTGGGATTTTCTAAAATGTGTCCTTATCTCCTATTAGACGTGTGGATGCGACGTTAAGGGTAATGACCTTCATATCAATACATATTTTGACATATTTTCATTTACGGTTTGAACCTGGCCTGGTGGGTCATTTGGGGTTATTTGGGGTATTTCTAAATTTTTTAGGGTTTGGGATTTTCTAAAAAGTGTCCTTATCCCTTATTAGAGGTGCGGATGCGACGTTGAGGGTCGTGACTTTTGAATCGATACGTATTTTGACATATGTTCATTTTCTATCCGAACCAGATCGGGTGGGTCGTTTTTTGTTATTTGGGGGCATTTTTGTACTTTTTTGGGTTTCGGATTTTCTAAAAAGTGTCCTTGGCTCTTATTAGATGTGTGGATGCGATGTTGAGGGTCGTGACCCTCGAATCGATATCTATTTCGACATATGTTCATTTTTTTGTTTCAACCAAATTGGGTGGGTCGTTTGGGGTTATTTGGAGGCATTTCTGTACTTTTTTGGGTTTGGGATTTTCTAAAAAGTGTTGTTATCTCTTATTAGACGTGTGGAGGCGATGTTGAGGGTTGTGACCTACGAATCGATACCTATTTCGACATATGTTCATTTTCGGTTTAAACCAGACTGGATGGGTCGTTTGGGGTTATTCGGACGCATTTACAAACTTTTTTGGATTCGTGATTTTCTAAAAAGTGTCATTATCCCTTGTTAGACGTGTGGATGCGAAGTTAAGGGTCGTGACCTTTGAATCAATACGTATTTCAACATATGTTCATTTTCGGTCTGAACCAGACTGGTTGGGTTGTTCGGGGTTATTTGGGGGCATTTCTACAGTTTTATGGGTTTGGGTTTTTCTAAAAAGTGACCTTATCTCTTATTAGACTTGTGGATGCAATGTTGTGGGTCGTGACCCTCGAATCAATACCTATTTCGATATATGTTCTTTTTTGGTTTATACCAAACCGGGTAGGTCGTTTGGGGTTATTTTGGGGCATTTTTGTACTTTTTTGGGTTTGGGATTTTCTAAAGTGTCTTTATCTCTTATTAGAAGTGTGGATGTGATGTTGAGGGTCGTGACCTTCGAATCGATACTTATTTTGACATATGTTCATTTTTTATTTAAACCAAATCGGGTGGGTCATTTGGGGTTATTTGGGGGATTTCTGCACTTTTTTGTGTTTTTGATTTTCTAAAAAGTGTCCTTATCTCTTATTAGACATGTGGATGCGATGTTGAGGGTAGTGACCTTCGAATCGATACGTACTTCGACATATGTTGATTTTTGGTCCGAACCATATCGGGTGGGTCGTTAGGGCTTATTTGGAGGCATTTCTGTACTTTTTTGGGTTTGGGATTTTTTGAAAAGTGTCCAGATCTCTTATTAGACGTGTGGATGCGATGTTGAGGGTGTTGACCTTCGAATCGATACCTATTTTGACATATGTTCATTTTCGGTTTAAGCCAGAGCGGGTGGGTCATTTGGGGTTAATTGGGAGCATTTCTGTACTTTGTTGGGTTTGGGACTTTCTAAAAACTGTCATTATCTCTTATTAGACGCATGGATGCAATATTGAGGGTCGTGACCCTCGAATCGATACATATTTATACATATATTCATTTTCGGTCCGAACCAGACTGGGTGGGTCGTTTGGGGTTATTTAGGCTACGTTTCTGTATTTTTTTGGCTTTGGGATTTTCTAACAAGTGTCCATATCTCTTATTGGACGTGTGGATGCGATGTAGAGGGTCGGGACCTTCGAATCGAGACCTATTTCGACATATGTTCATTTTCGATTTAAACCAAACTGGGTGAGTCGTTTAGGGTTATTTAGAGGCATTACTGTACTTTTTTGGGTTTGGGACTTTCTAAAAAGTGTCCTTATCTCTTATTAGACGTGTGGATGCGATGTTAAGGGTAGTGACCTTCATATCAATACGTATTTTGACATATTTTCATTTACGGTTCAAACCAGGCCTGGTGGGTCGTTTGGGGTTATTTGGGGGCATTTCTGTACTTTTTAGGGTTTGGGATTTTCTAAAAAGTGTCCTTATCCCTTATTTGACGTGTGGATATGACGTTGAGGGTCGTGACCTTTGAATCGATACGTATTTTGACATATGTTCATTTTTTTTTCGAACCAGACCGAGTGGGTCGTTTGTGATTATTTGTGGGCATTTCTGTACTTTTTTGGGTTTCGGATTTTCTAAAAAGTGTCCTTATCTCTTGTTAGACGTGTTGATACAATGTTGAGGGTCGTGACCCTCGAATCGATATCTAATCGACATATGTTTATTTTTGGTTTCAACCAAATTGGGTGGGTCGTTTGGGGTTATTTGGAGGCATTTCTATACTTTTTTGGGTTTGGGATTTTCTAAAAAGTGTCGTTATCTCTTAGTAGATATGTGGAAGCGATGTTGAGGGTCGTGACCTACGAATCGATACCTATTTCGACATTTGTTCATTTTCGGTTTAAACCAGACAGGATAGGTTGTTTGGGGTTATTTGGGCGGATTTGAGTAATTTTTTGGGTTTGTGATTTTCTAAAAAATGTCCTGATGTCTTATTAGACGTGTGGATGCAATGTTCAGGGTCGTGACCTTCGAATCAATACGTATTTTGACATATGTTCTATTTTGGTCTGACCCCGACTGGTTGAGTCGTTCGGGGTTATTTTGGGGGCATTTCTACACTTTTATGGGTTTGGGATTTTCAGAAAAGTGACCTTATCTCCTATTAGACATGTGGATGCAATGTTGTGGGTCGTGACCCTCGAATCGATACCTATTTTGACATATGTTCATTTTTGGTTTAAACCAAATTGGGTGGGTCGTTTGGGGTTATTTTGGGTTACTTTTGTACTTTTTTGGGTTTGGGATTTTGTAAAGTGTCTTTATCACTTATTAGATGTGTGGATGCGATGTTGAGGGTCGTGACCTTCGAATCGATACCTATTTCGACATATGTTCATTTTTTGTTTAAACCAGACCGGGTGGGTCGTTTGGGGATATTTGGGGACGTTTCAGCACTTTTATGAGTTTGTGATTTTCTAAAAAGTGTCCTTATCTCTTATTGGACGTGTGGATGCGATGTTGAGGGTAGTGACCTTCGTATCGATACGTACTTCGACATATGTTGATTTTTTGTCCGAACCATATCGGCTGGGTTGTTAGGGCTTATTTGGAGGCATTTTTTTACTTTTTTGGATTTGGGATTTTCTAAAAAGTGCCTGATCTCTTATTAGACGTGTGGATGCGATGTTGAGGGTGTTGACCTTCGAATCGATACCTATCTTTTTGGGTTTGGGATTTTCTAAACGCTGTCCTTATTTCTTATTAGACGTGTGGATACAATATTGAGGGTCGGGACCCCCGAATCAATACGTATTTATACATATATTCATTTTCGGTCCGAACCAGATGAAGTGGGTCATTTGGGGTTATTTAGGGGGTGTTTCTGTATTTTTTTGGGTTTGGGATTTTCTAAAAAGTGTCCTTATCACTTATTGGACGTGTGGATGTGATGTAGAGGGTCGTGACCTTCGAATCGAGACCTATTTTGACATATGTTCATTTTTTGTTTGAACCAAACTGGGTGGGTCGTTTGGGGTAATTTAGAGGCATTACTGTACTTTTTTGGGTTTGGAATTTTCTAAAAAGTATCCTTATCTCTAATTAGACGTGTGGATGCGATGTTAAGGGTCGTGACCTTCAAATCAAAACGTATTTCGACATATGTTCATTTACGGTCTGAACCAGGCCGGGTCGGTCGTTTGGGGTTATTTGGGGGCATCTCTGTACTTTTTTGGGTTTGGGATTTTCTAAAAAGTGCCCTTATCTCTTATTAGACGTGTAGATGCGATGTTGAGTGTCGCGACCCTCGATCGATATCTATCTCGACATTTATTCATTTTCGGTTTAATCCAAATCGGGTGGGTCGTTTGCGGTTATTTGGGGACATTTTTATACTTTTATTAGGTTTGGGATTTTCTAAAAAGTGTCCTTATCCCTTATTAGAGGTGTGGATGCCACGTTGAGGGTCGTGACCTTTGAATCGATACGTCTTTCGACATATGTTCATTTTTTATCCAAACCAGATCGGGTGGGTCATTTTTTGTTATTTGGGGGCATTTTTATATTTTTTTGGGTTTTAGATTTTCTAAAAAGTGTCCTTATCTCTTATTAGACATGTGGATGCGATTTTGAGGGTCGTGACCCTCGAATCGATATCTATTTCGACATATGTTCATTTTTTTGTTTAAACCAAATTGGGTGGGCCGTTTGGGGTTATTTGGAGGCATTTCTATACTTTTTTAGGTTTGGGATTTTCTAAAAAGTGTTGTTATCTCTTCTTAGACCTGTGGAGGCGATGTTGAGGGTCGTGAGCTACGAATCAATACCTATTTCGACATATGTTCATTTTTGGTATAAACCAAACTGGATGGGTTGTTTGGGGTTATTCGGATGCATTTACATACTTTTTTGGATTTGGGATTTTCTAAAAAGTGTCATTATCTCTTATTAGACGTGTGGATGCGATGTTAAGGGTCGTGACCTTTGAATCACTACGTATTTCAACATATGTTCATTTTCGGTCTGAACCAGACTGGTTGGGTTGTTCGGGGTTATTTGGGGGCATTTCTACACTTTTATGGGTTTGGGATATTCTAAAAAGTGGCATTATCTCTTATTAGACGTGTCTATGCAATGTTGTGGGTCGTGACCCTCGAATCGATACCTATTTCAACATATGTTCATTTTTTATTTAAACCAAACCGGGTAGGTCTTTTTGGGTTATTTTGGGGCATTTCTGTACTTTTTTAGGTTTGGGATTTTCTAAAAAGTGTTGTTATCTCTTCTTAGACCTGTGGAGGCGATGTTGAGGGTCGTGAGCTACGAATCAATACCTATTTCGACATATGTTCATTTTCGATTTAAACCAGACTGGATGAGTTGTTTGGGGTTATTCGGATGCATTTACAAACTTTTTTGGATTTGGGATTTTCTAAAATGTGTCATTATCCCTTATTAGACATGTGGCTGCGATGTTAAGGGTCGTGACCTTTGAATCAATACGCATTTCAACATATGTTCATTTTCGTCCGAACCAGATCGGTTGGGTTGTTCGGGGTTATTTGGGGGCATTTCTACACTTTTATGGGTTTGGGATTTTCTAAAAAGTGACCTTATCTCTTATTAGACTTGTGGATGCAATGTTGTGGGTCGTGACCTTTGAATCGATACCTATTTCAACATATGTTCATTTTTGGTTTATACCAAACCGGGTAGGTCTTTTTGGGTTATTTTGGGGCATTTCTATACTTTTTTGGGTTTGGGATTTTCTAAAGTGTCTTTATCTCTTATTAGATGTGTGGATGCGATGTTGAGGGTCGTGACCTTCGAATCGATACCTATTTCGACATATGTTCATTTGGGGGCATTTCTGCACTTTTATTAGTTTGGGATTTTCTAAAAAGTGTCATTATCTCTTATTAGGCTTGTAGATGCGATGTTGAGGGTCGTGACCTTTGAATCGATACGTACATCGGCATATGTTGATTTTTGGTCCGAACCAGACCGGATGGGTCTTTAGGCCTTATTTGGAGGCATTTCTGAACTTTTTTGGGTTTGAGATTTTTTGAAAAGTGTGCTTATCTCTTATTAAATGTGTGGATGCGATGTTGAGGGTTTTGACCTTCGAATCGATACCTATTTTTATATATGTTCATTTTCAGTTTAAGCCAGACCGGGTAGGTCGTTCGGGGTTATTGGGAGCATTTTTGTACTTTTTTTGGTTTGGGATTTTCTAAAAACTGTCCTTATTTCTTATTAGATGTGTTGATGCAATATTGAGGGTCGTGACCCCCGAATCGATATGTATTTCAACATATATTCATTTTTGGTCTGAACCTGATCGGGTGGGTCGTTTAGGGTTATTTAGGGGGCATTTCTGTATTTTTTGGGGTTTGGGATTTTCTAAGAAGTGTCCTTATCTCTTATTGGACGTGTGGATGCGATGTAGAGGGTCGTGACCATCGAATTGAGACCTATTTTGACATATGTTCATTTTTAGTTTGATCCAAGCTGGGTAGGTTGTTTGGGGTTATTTAGAGGCATTACTGTACTTTTTTGGGTTTGGGATTTTCTAAAAAGTGTCCTTATCACTTATTAGACGTGTGGATGCCATGTTAAGGGCCATGACCTTCAAATCGATACGTATTTAGACATATGTTCATTTACGGTTTGAACCAGGCCGGGTGGGTCGTTTGTGGTTATTTGGGGGCATTTCTGTACATTTTTGGGTTTGAGATTTCCTAAAAAGTGTCCTTATCTCTTATTAGATGTGTGGATGCGATGTTAAGGGCAGTGACCTTCAAATCGATACGTATTTAGACATATGTTCATTTACGGTCTGAACTAGGCCGGGTGGGTCGTTTGGGATTATTTGGGGGCATTTTTGTACTTTTTTAGGTTTGAGATTTTCTAAAATGTGTGCGGATGTGTGGATGCGATGTTGAGGGTTGTGACCTTTGAATCAATACCTATTTCGACATATGTTCATTTTCGGTTTAAACCAAACCGGGTGGGTGGTTTGGGGTTATTTATGGGCATTTATGTACTTTTTTGGGTTTGGGATTTTCTAAAAAGTTTTCTTATCTCTTATTATACGTGTGGATGTGATGTTGAGGGTCGTGACCTTTGAATCGATACGTATTTTGACATATGTTCATTTTCAGTTTAAACCAAACTGGAATGGGTTGTTTGTGGTTATTTGGGCGCATTTCTGTACTTTTTTTTATTTGGGATTTTCTAAAAGGTGTCCTTATCTCTGATTAGACATGTGGATGCGATGTTAAGGGACGTGACATTCGAATCAATATGTATTTTGACATATGTTCATTTTTGGTCCGAACCAGACTGGGTGGGTCATTCGTGGTTATTTAGGGGCATTTCTTCACTTTTTTGGGTTTGGGATTTTCTAAAAAGTGTCCTTATCTCTAATTGGACGTGTGGATGCAATGTTGTGGATCGTGAGCCTTGAATCGATACCTATTTTGACATATGTTCATTTTCGGTTTAAACCAAATTGAGTGGGTCGTTTGGGGTTATTTTGTGGCATTTGTGTACTTAATTGGGTTTGGGATTTTCTGAAAAGTGTCCTTATCTCTTATTAGACGTGTAGATGCGATGTTGAGGGTCGTGCCCCTAGAATCGATACCTATTTTGACATAGGTTCATTTACGGTTTAAACCAGACCAGGTGGGTCGTTTGGGGTTATTTGGGGGCATTTCTATACTTTTCCTAGTTTGGGATTTTCCAAAAAGTTTCCTTATCAGTTATTAGACGTGTGGATGCGATGTTGAGGGTCGTGACCTTGGAATCGATACGTATTCCATTATATGTTCATTTTCGGCCTAAACCAGACCGGGTGGGGCGTTTGGGGTTATTTGGGGGCATTTCTATGCTTTTCTGGGTTTAGGATTTTGTAAAAAGTGTCCTTATCTCTTATTAGACGTGTGGATGCGATGTTGAGGGTCGTGACCTTCGAAACGATACCTATTTTGACATATGTTAATTTTTTATTTATACCAGACTAGGTGGGTCATTGGGGGTTATTTGGGGGAACTTCTGTAATTTTTTGGGTTCGGGATTTTCTCAAAAGTGTCTTTATCACGTATTGGACTTGTGGATGCGATGTTGAGGGTCATGACCTTCGAATCGATATCGATTACGACATATATTAATTTTTGGTCCGAACCGGATCGGGTGGGTCGTTTGGGGTTATTTGGGGGCATTTTTGTACTTTTTTGGTTTGGGATTTTTCAAAAAGTGTCCTTATCTCCTATTAGACGTGTGGATACGATGTTTAGGGTCGTGACTTTCGAATCGATAACTATTTCGTGATATGTTAATTTTCGGTTTAAACCAAACTAGGTGGGTCGTTTGCGATTATTTGGGGGCATTTTTGTAATTTTCTTAGGTTTGGGATTTTCTGAAAAGTGTCCTTATCTCTTATTAGATGTGTGGATGCGATGTTGAGGGTTGTGACCTTTGAATCGATACCTACTTCGACATATGTTCATTTTCGGTTAAATCCAGACTGGGTGGGTCATTTGGGGTTAGTTGGGGGCATTTCTGTACTTTTTTGGGTTTGGGATTGTATAAAAAGTGTCCTTATCTCTGTTTAGACGTGTGGATGCGATGTTGAGGGTCGTGACCTTCGAATCGATACGTATTTTGACATATGTTCATTTTCGGTCCGAACCAGACCGAGTAGGTCGTTTGGGGTTATTTAGGAGTGTTTCTGTACTTTTTTCGGTTTGGGATTTTCTTAAAAGTGTTCGTATCTTTTATGAGATGTGTGGATGCGATGTTGAGGGCCATGACCTTCGATTTGGTACCTATTTCAACATATGTTCATTTTCGGTTTAAACTAGACCGGGTGAGTCATTTGGGGTTATTGGGGGCATTTCTGTACTTATTTGGGTTTTGTATTTTCTTAAACCTTTGGATGCGATGTTGAGGGTCGTGACCTTCAAATCGATACCTATTTCGACGTATGTTCATTTTCGGCCCGAACCAGACTAGGTGGGTTGTTTGGGGTTATTTGGGGGCATTTCAATACTTTTATGGGTTTGGGATTTTCTAAAAAGTGTGCGGATGTCTTATTAGACGTGTGGATGCGATGTTGAGCGTTGTGACCTATGAATTGATAGCTATTTTGACATATGTTCATTTTTTGTTTAAACCAGACTGGATGGGTCATCTGGGGTTATTGAAGGGGATTTCAGTACTTTTTTGGGTTTCGGATTTAAAAAAAAAGGCACTTATCTCTTGTTAGACGTGTGGATGCGATGTTGAGGGTCGTGAACTTTGAATCGATACATATTTTGACATATTTTCCTTTTCAGTCCGAACCAGACCGGGTGGGTTGTTTGGGGTTATTTTGGGGCATTTCTGTACTATTTTGGATTTGAGATTTTCTAAAAAGTGTCATTATATCTTATTAGACATATGGATGCATTGTTGTGGGTCAGGACCCTCGAATCGATTCCTATTTCGACATATGCTCATTTTCAATTTAAACCAAATCGGGTGGGTCGTTTGGGGTTATTTTGGGGCATTTCTGTAATTTTTTTGGTTTGGGATTTTTTGAAAAGTGTCCTTATCTCTTATTAGACGTGTGGATGCGATGTTGAGAGTTGTGACCTTTGAATCGATACCTATTTCGACATATGTTCATTTTTGGTATAAACCAGACCGGGTGGATCGTTTGGGGTTATTTGGAGGCATTTCAAAACTCTTTTGGGTTTGGGTATTTCCAAATAGTGTCCTTATGTCTTATTAGACGTGTGGATGCGATGTTGAGGGTCGTGACCTTCGAATCGATACATATTTCGACATATGTTCATTTTCGGTTCGAACCTGACCGGGTTGGTCGTTTGGGGTTATTTTGGGGCATTTCTATACTTTTCTAGGTTTGGGATTTGATAAAAAGTGTCCTTATCTCTTATTAGACATGTGGATGCGATGTTGAGGGTTATGACTTTTGAATCGATACCTATTTCGACATATGTTCATTTTTTGTCCGAACCAGACCAGATGGGTCGTTTGGTCTTATTTGGGGGCATTTCTGTACTTTTTGGGTTTGAGTTTTTCTTAAAAAGTGTCCTTATCTCTTATTAGACGTGTGGATACGATGTTGAGGGTTTTGACCTTCGAATCGATACCTATTTTGACTTATGTTCATTTTTTGGTTTAAACCAGTCCGAGTTGGTCGTTTGGGGTTACTTGGGTGCATTTCTGTACATTTTTTGGTTTGGGATTTTCTAAAAAGTGTGTTTATCTCTTATTAGACGTGTGGATGCGATGTTGAGGGTTGTGACTTTTGAATCGATACCTATTTCAACATATGTTCATTTTCGGTTTAAACCAGACCGGGTGGGTTGTTTGGGGTTATTAGGGAGCATTTCTATACTTTTTTGGGTTAGAGATTTTCTAAAAAGTGTCCTTATCTCTGATTAGACGTGTGGATGCGATGTTGAGGGTCGTGACATTCGAATCAATACATATTTTGACATATGTTCATTTTCGGTCCGAACCCGACCAGGTGGGTAGTTTGGGCTAATTTGGGGGAATTTCTATACTTTTTTGGGTTTGGGATTTTCTGAAAAGTGTCCTTATCTCTTGTTAGACATGTCGATGCAATGTTGAGGATTTTGACCTACGAATTGATATCTATTTTGACATATGTTCATTTTCGGTTTAAACCAGATCAGGTGGGTCGTTTGGAGTTATTTGGGAGCATTTGTGTACTTTTTTGGGTTTGGGATTTTTTAAAAAGTGTCTGTATCTCTTATTAGACTTGTGGATGCGATATTGGGGGTCGTGACCTTCGAATCGATACCTATTTCGACATATGTTCATTTTCGGTTTTAACCAAACTAGGTGGGTCGTTTATGGTTATTTAGAAGCATTCTGTGCTTTTTTGGGTTTGGGATTTTCTAAAAAGTGTCCTTATCTCTTATTAGACGTGTAGATGTGATGTTGAGGGTCGTGACCTTCGAATCAATATATATTTCAACATATGTTCATTTTTGGTCCGTACCAGACTGGGCGGGTCATTTGGAGTTATTTTGGGCCATTTTTGTACTTTTTTGGATTTGGGATTTGCTTATAAGTGTACTTATCTCTTATTGGACATGTGGATGCAATGTTGAGGGTCGTGACCCTCGAATCAATACCTATTTCGACATATGTACATTTACAAGTTAAACCAAATCGGGTGGGTCGTTTGGGGTTATTTGAAGGCATTTCATTACATTTTGGGCTTGGGATTTTCTAAAAAGTGTCCTTATTTCTTATTAGATCTGTGGATGTGATGTTGAGGGTCGTGACCTTCGTATCGATACGTTTTGCAACATATGTTCATTTTTGGTCCGAAGCAAACTGGGTGGGTCGTTTGGGGTTATTTGGGGACATTTCTGTACTTTCTTGGGTTTGGGATTTTCTCAAAAGTGTCCTTGTCTCTAATAAGATGTGTGGATGCGATGTTGAGGGTTGTGACTTCGTATCAGTACCTGATTCGACATATGTTCATTTTTTGTTTAAACAAGAACGGGTTAATCATTTGAAGTTATTTGGGGGCATTTTGTACTTTTCTGGGTTTGGTATTTTCTAAAAAGTGTCCTTGTGTCCATATCTTTTATTAGACGTGTGGATGCGATGTTGAGGGTCATGACCTTCAAATCGATACGTATTTTGACATATATTCAATTTCGGTCCGAACCAGATCGGATGGGTCGTTTGGGTTTTTGGGGCATTGCTGTACTTTTTTGGGTTTGGGATTTTCTAAAAAGTGTCCTTATCTCTTATAAGATGTGTGGATGTGAGGTTGAGGGTTGCAGCCTTCGAATCGATACCTATTTCGACATATGTTAATTTTTTATTTATACCAGAGTAGGTGGGTCGTTGGGGGTTATTTGAGAGGATTTCTGTACATTTTTGGGTTTGGGATTTTCTAAAAAGTGTCCTAATCTCTTATTAGGCGTGTGGATGCAATGTTGAGGGTCGTGAACTTTGAATCGATAGCTATTTCGACATATGTTCATTTTCGGTTTAAACCAGACTAGTTAGGTCGTTTGGGGTCTTTCGGAGGCATTTCTATACTTTTTTGGGTTTGGGATTTTCTAACAAGTGTCCTTATCTCTTATTAGACGTGTGGGTACGATTTTGAGGGTCGTGACCTTCGAATTGATACCTAGTTTGACATGTGTTCATATTCGGTTTAAACCACACCGGGTGGGTCTTTTAGGGTTATTCGGGGCATTTCTGTACTTTTTTGGGTTAGGGATTCTCTAAAAAGTGTCCTTATCTCTTGTTAGACGTGTGGATGCGATGTTAAGGGTCATGACCTTCGAATTGATATGCATTTTGACACATGTACTTTTTTGGTCCGAACCTGACTGGGTGGGTCGTTCGTGGTTATTTGGAGGCATTTCTGTAGTTTTTTGGGTTTGGGATTTTCTAAAAAGTGTCCTCATCTCTTATTAGACATGTGGATGTGATGTTGAGGGTCGTCACCTCTGAATCGATATGTATTTCAACATATGTTCATTTTCGGTCTAAAAAGTGTCCTCATCTCTTATTAGACATGTGGATGTGATGTTGAGGGTCGTCACCTCTGAATCGATACGTATTTCAACATATGTTCATTTTCGGTCCAAACCAGACCTGGTGGGTAGTTTGGGCTTATTTGGGGGCATTTCTGTACTTTTTGGGTTTGGGATTTTATGAAAAGTGTCATTATCTCTTATTAGACGTGTGGATGCGATGTAGAGGGTTTTGACCTTCGAATGCAATCCTATTTTGGCATATGTTCATTTTCGGTTTAAACCAGATCGGGTGGGTCATTTCGGGTTAATTGGTTGCAATTGTGTACTTTTTTGGGTTTGGATTTCTAAAAAGTGTCCTTATCTCTTATTAGACGTGTGGATGCAATGTTGATGGTCGTAACCTTCGAATCGATATGTATTTCAACATATGTTCATTTTTGGTTTGAACCAGACCGGATGGGTGATTTGGTGTTGTTTGGGGGCATTTCTGTACTTTTTTGGTTGTCCTTATCTATTATTAGATGTGTGGATGCGATGTTGAGGGCCAAGACCTTCAAATCGGTACCTAATTTGACATTTGTTCATTTTCGGTTTAAACCAGACCGGGTGAGTCATTTGTGGTTATTTGGGGGTATTTCTATACTTTTTGGGTTTAGTATTTTCTAAAAAGTATCTTTGTCTCTTATTAGACATGTGCATGCGATGTTGAGGGTTGTGACGTTTGAATCGATACGTATTTCAACGTATGTTCATTTTCGGTCTAAACCAGACCGGGTGGTTCATTTGGGATTATTTGGGGACATTTCTATACTTTTTTGGGTTTGGGATTTTCTCAAAAGTGTCGTTATCTCTTATTAGATGTGTGGATGCGATGTTGAGGGCCGTGACCTTCGAATCGGTGCCTATTTTGATATATGTTCATTTTCGATTTAAATTAGACCGGGTGGGTCGTTTGGGGTTATTTGGGGGAACTTCTATACTTTTTTGGGTTTGGTATTTACTAAAAAGTTTCTTTATTGGATATTAGACATGTGGATGCGATGTTGAGGGTCGTGACCTTCGATCGATTATTTCGATATATGTTAATTTTTTGTTCGAACTGGACCGGGTGGGTCATTTGGGGTTATTTGGGGGCATTTCTATACTTTTTTCGATTTGGGATTTTCTAAAAAGTGAGCTTATCTCTTATTAGACGTGTGGATGCGATGTTGATGGTTGTGACCTTTGAAGCGATATATATTTCTACATATACTCATTTTCAGTTTAAACTAGACTGGGTGAGTCATTTGGGGTTATTGGGGGCATTTCTGTATTTTTTTGGGTTTGGTATTTTCTAAAAAGTGTAATTATGTCTTATTAAATGTTTGGATGCGATGTTGAGGGTCATGACCTTCGAATCAATACCTACTTTGACATATGTTCATTTTCGGTTCGAACCCGACCGGGTGGGTCGTTTGGCGTTATTTGGGGGCATTTCAATACTTTTCTGCGTTTTGGATTTTCTAAAAAGTGTCCTGATCTCTTATTAGACGTGTGAATGCGATGTTGAGGGTTGTGACCTATAAATCGATACCTATTTCGACATATGTTCACTTTCGGTTTGACCTATGAATCGATACCTATTAGATGGGTCATTTTTGATTATTTGGGGGGGATTTCTATACTTTTTTGGGTTTGGGATTTTCTAAAAAGTGTCCTTATCTCTTATTAGACGTGTGGATGCGATGTTGAGGGTTGTGACCTTGGAATCGATACATATTTCGACATATGTTTCTTTTTGTTCCGAACCAGGCCGGGTGGGTCGTTTGGGGTTATTTGGGGGCATTTTTGTACTATTTTGGATTTGAGATTTTCTAAAATGTGTCCTTATCTCTTATTAGACATGTGGATGCAATGTTGTGGGCCGTGACCCTCGAATCGATACCTATTTTGACATTTATTCATTTTTGGTTTAAACCAAACAGGGTGGGTCGTTTGGGGTTATTTTGGGGCATTTCTATAATTTTTTTGGTTTGAGAATTTTTTGAAAGTGTCCTTATCTCTTATTAGACATGTGGATGCGATGTTGAGGGTCATGACCTTTGAATCGATACCTATTTCTACATATGTTCATTTTTTGTTTAAACCGGATCGGGTGGGTTGTTTGGGGTTATTTTGGGGCATTTCTTAACTTTTTTAGGTTTGGGATTTGATGAAAAGTGCCCTTATCTCTTATTAGACATGTGGATGCGAGGTTGAGGGTTGTGACCTATGAATCGATACCTATTTTGACATATGTTCACTTTCGATTTAAACTAGACTGGGTGGGTCATTTGGGGTTATTCGGGGGGATTTTAGTACTTTTTTGTTTTTCGGATTTTCTAAAAAGTGTCCTTATCTCTTATTAGACATGTGGATGCGATGTTGAGGGTCGTGACCTTCGTATCGATACATATTTCGACATATATTTCTTTTCGTTCTGAACCAGACCCGGTGGGCCGTTTGAGGTTATTTTGGGGCATTTTCGTACTATTTTGGATTTAAGATTTTCTAAATAGTGTCCTTATCTCTTATTAGACATGTGGATGCAATGTTGTGGGTCGTGACCCTCGAATCGATACCTATTTCGACATTTGTTCATTTTCGGTTTAAACTAAATCGGGTGGGTCATTTGGGGTTATTTTGGGGCATTTCATTAATTTTTTGGGTTTGGAATTTTTTGAAAAGTGTCCTTATCTCTTATTAGACATGTGGATGCGATGTTGAGGGTCGTGACCTTCGAATCGATACCTATTTCTATATATGTTTATTTTTTGTTTAAATCCGACCGGGTGGGTCTTTTAGGGTTATTTGGGGGCATTTCTAAACTTTATTGGGTTTGGGATTTTCCAAACAGTTTCCTTATGTCTTATGAGACGCGTGGATGTGATGTTGAGAGTCGGGACCTCAAATCGATACGTTTTTTGACATATGTTCATTTACGGTTCGAACCTGATCGGGTGGGTCGTTTGGGGTTATTTTGGGGCATTTCTATACTTTTCTGGGTTTGGGATTTGATAAAAAGTGTCGTTATCTCTTATTAGACGTGTGGATGCGATGTTGAAGGTTGTGATTTTTTAATCGATACCTATTTCAACATATGTTCAATTTCGGTCCGAACCAGATCGGATGGGTCGTTTGGGCTTATTTGGGGATATTTCTATACTTTTGTGGGTTTGGGATTTTCTGACAAAGTGTCCTTATCACTTATTAGACGTGTGGATGTGATGTTGAGGGTTTTGACCTTCGAATAGATACCTATTTCGATATATGTTCATTTTTTGTTTAAACCAAACCGGGTGGTTTGTTTGGGGTTATTAGGAAGCATTTCTGTACTTTTTTGGGTTAGAGATTTTCTAAAAAGTGTCCTTATCACTTATTAAACGTGTTGATACGATGTTGAGGGTCGTGACCTTTGAATCAATCCGTATTTTGACATATGTTCATTTTTTGTCCGAACCCGATCGGGTGGGTAGTTTGGGCTAATTCGGGGACATTTTTGTACTTTTTTGGGTTTGGGATTTTCTAAAAAGTGCCCTTATCTCTTATTAGACGTGTGGATGCGATGTTGAGGGTTCGACCTTCGGATTGATACCTATTTTGACATATGTTCATTTTCGGTTTAAACCAGACCGTGTGGGTCGTTCGGAGTTATTTGGGAGCATTTGTGTACTTTCTTGGGTTTGGGATTTTGTAAAAAGTTTCCTTATCTCTTACTAGACATGTGGATGCGATGTTGAGAGTCGTGACTTTTGAATCGATACCTATTTCGACATATGTTCATTTTTTATTTAAACCAAACTGGGTGGGTCGTTTAGGGTTATTTTGAAGCATTCTGTACTTTTTTGGGTTTGGGATTTAAAAAAAGTGTCCTTATCTCTTATTAGACGTGTGGATGGGATGTTGAGGGTCGTGACCTTCGAATCGATACGTATTTCAACATATGTTTATTTTCAGTCTGTAATAGATCGGGTAGGTCGTTTTGGGTTATTTGTGGGTATTTCTATAGTTTTTTTGGGTTTAGGATTTTCTTATAAGTGTCCTTATCTCTTATTAGACATGTGGATGCAATGTTAAGGGTCGTGACCCACGAATCAATATCTATTTCAACATATGTACATTTTCGGGTTAAACTAAACCGGGTGGGTCGTTTGGGGTTATTTGGTGGCATTTCATTACTTTTTTGGGTTTGGGATTTTCTAAAAAGTGACCTTATCTCTTATTAGATGTGTGGATGCGATGTTGAGGGTTTTGACCTTCGAATAGATACCTATTTTGACATGTTCATTTTCAGTTTAAACCAGTTCGGGTGGGTCGTTTGGGGTTACTTGGTACATTTTTGTATTTTTTTTGGTTTGGGATTTTCTAAAAAGTGTGCTTATCTCTTATTAGACGTGTGGATGCGATGTTGAGGGTTGTGACTTTTGAATCTATACCTGTTTCCACATATGTTTATTTTCGGTTTAAACCAGACAGGGTGGTTTGTTTGGGGTTATTAGGAAGCATTTCTGTACTTTTTTGGGTTAGGGATTCTCTAAAAAGTGTCTTTATCTCTTGTTAGACGGGTGCATGCGATGTTGAGGGTTGTGACATTTGAATCGACACGTATTTTGACACGTGTTCTTTTTCGGTCTGAACCTGACGGGGTGGGTCGTTCGTGGTTATTTGGAAGCATTTCTGTACTTTTTTGGGTTTAGGATTTTCTTAAAAGTCTCCTTATGTCTTATTATACGTGTGGATACGATGTTGAGGGTCGTGACCTTCGAATGGATATATATTTCGACATATGTTCATTTTCGGTCAAAACTAGACCGGGTGGGTAGTTTGGGCTTATTTGGGGGCACTTCTGTACTTTTTTGGGTTTGGGATTTTTTGAAAAGTGTCATTATCTCTTATTAGACATGTGGATGCAATGTTGAGGGTTTTGACCTTCGAGTGGAAACCTATTATGACATATGTTCATTTTCGATTTAAACCAAATCGGGTGGGTCGTTTGGGGTTATTTGAGCAGTTGTGGGTTTGGGATTTTCTGAAAAGTGTCCTTATCTCTTATTAGACCTGTGGATGCGCTATTGAGGGTCGTGACCATCGAATCGATACCTATTTCGACATATGTTCATTTTTGGTTTAAACCAAACTAGGTGGGTCGTTTGGGGTTATTTGGAGGCATTTTTGTACTTTTTTGGGTTTGGAATTTTTTAAAAAGTGTGCTTATCTTTTATTAGACATGTGGAAGCGATGTTGAGGGTCGAGACCTTTGAATCTATACGTATTTTGACATATGTTCATTTTCGGTTCGAACCAGACTGGGTGGGTCATTTGGTGTTATTTGGGGGCATTTTTGTACTTTTTTGGGTTTGGGGTTTTCTCTATGGTGTCCTTATCTATTATTAGTTGTGTGGATGCGATGTTGCGGACCATGACCTTCGAAGCGGTATCTAATTCGACATAGGTTATTTTTTTGTTTAAACCAGACCGGGTGGGTCATTTGGGGTTATTTTGGGGCATTTCTGTATTTTTTGGGTTTGGTATTTTCTAAAAAGTAGTTTCTCTCTTATTAGACGTGTGGATGCGATGTTGAGGGTTGTGACCTTCGAATCCATACTTATTTTCACGTATGTTCATTTTCGGTCCGAACCTGACTGGGTGGTTCGTTTGGGATTATTTGGGGGCATTTCTGTACTTTTTTTGGTTTGGGATTTTCTTAAAAGTGTCGTTATCTCTTATTAGATGTGTCGATGCGATGTTGAGGGCCGTGACCTTCGAATCGGTACCTATTTCGACATATGTTCATTTTTTGCTTAAATCTGACCGGGTTGGTCGTTTGGGGTTATTTGGGGGAATTTCTATACTTTTTGAGTTTGGTATTTTCTAAAAAGTGTCTTTATCGCATATTAGACGTGTGGATGCGATGTTGAGGGTCGTGACCTTCGAATCGATACCTATTTCAACATATGTTAATTTTTTGTACGAACTCGACCGGGTGGGTTGTTTAGGGTTATTGGGGGCATTTCTATAATTTTCTGGGCTTGGGATTTTCGAAAAAGTTTGCTTATCTTTTACTAGATGTGTCGATGTGAAGTTGAGGGTCGTGACCTTTGAACCGATACCTATTTCCACATATGTTCATATTCGGTTTGAGCTAGACCGGGTGGTCATTTTGGGGTTATTTGGGGGCGTTTGTGCACTCTTTTGGGTTTGGGATTTCCTAAAAAGTGTCCTTTTCTCTTATTACATGTGCGGATGCGTTTTTGAGGGTTGTGACCTTCGAATCGATACGTATTTTGCCATATGTTTATTTTTTGTTCGAACCAGACTGGGTAGGTCATTTGGGGTTATTTGGGTGCGTTTCAGTGACAAAATAAGAACCGAGCCAAAAAGGCTACAGGCTATAATAAGTGACAAAATCCGAGTCCTGCTTAAGGTAGTCAATAAGGGCAGGGGGAAATCTCCAGGATCCCAAACTACCCCATGTGAGTCGCAAGGGACTGCAGCCATAAAATCTGCCGGTCGATTTTGTTCTCTCCAAACATGGGTGAATTCTTTCGTTCTCAGATTATTAGCCAAAGCAAGGATTCTACTCTTGATAGGTTGAACTTTCCAAGGTCCTACAACCTTGCCAGAAATGGTGTCAATCGCCAACTAGGAATCGGATCTGATAGAAACATCAAGGATTCCTCTCTCTATGCAAAGGGAGATGCCTCTATGTATAGCAGCCAGCTCCATGGAGAGAATGCAAAGTTCCAGCCCTTGATCAGCAAATGTAGCTACAAGTTGTCCAATCACATTACGAATCACTCCTCCAAAAGCAGCTCTACCATTGGACAGCGAACCATCATAGTGAAGGGACCACAAATTGTTAGGAGGTAAGAACGACGAGCATGATCTCGGCGTCCTAATAGTCCAATGAACTTGCAAGTTCCAGGCCGAAGCAAATCATTGAGGCTATTAGGCTGGATGTTGCTACTAAGTGCGCTGCATTCCCCATTTCGGTTAGCCCAAACCAGATAAATCAGTTCCTTGTTGAAAAATGGGGGATAAGGGTGGATTGGAAGGTTATTACTCAAAAAACCTGTGCTTGGTTCAGGCCCCCCCCCCCCGCACAGATCAGAAAACCTACTTCAGGCCCCCTTGTCAGTGAGTAGATGCCCTTCTCTTTGGGCTGTATTACCGAAGGGTCTGTCTTCGATTTGTCTTTGGAGCCCCCTCTTTCCTTAGGCCTGTCTAAGACGAGGTGATAAGGGCTGCCTTCCTTTGTATTTTCTTTTTTTCTCTATACAATCATACTTATAAAAAAAAAATAAAAGTGTCCTTATGTCTTATTAGACGTGTGGATGCGATGTTGAGGGTCGTGACCCTCGAATCGATACCTATTTCGACATATGTTCATTTTCAATTTAAACCAAACTGGGTGGGTCGTTTGGGGTTATTTGGAGGCATTTCTATACTTTTTTGGGTTTGGGATTTTCTAAAAAGTGTCCTTATCTCTTATTAGACGTGTGGATGCTATGTTGAGGGTCGTGACCTTCGAATCAATACATATTTTGAAATATATTCATTTTTGGGATGAACCAGACCGGGTGGGTCGTTTGGGATTATTTTGGGGGCATTTCTATACTGTTTTGGGATTGGGATTTTTCAAAAAGTGTCCTTATCTCTTATTAGACCTGTGGATGCGATGTTGAGGGTCATGACCCTCGAATCGATACCTATTTCGACATATGTTCATTATCGGTTTAAGTCAAATCGGGTGGGTCATTTGGGGTTATTTGGGGCATTTATGTACTTTTATGGGTTTGGGATTTTCTAAAAAGTGTATTTATCTCTTATTAGATATGTGGATGCGATGTTGAAGGTCGTTACCTTCGAATCGATACGTATTTTGACATTTGTTCATTTTCGATCCGAACCAGATCGGGTGGATCGTTTGGAGTTATTTTGAGGCATTTCTGTATTTTTTTGGGTTTGGGATTTTCTACAAAGTGTCCTTCTCTCTTATTAGACGTGTGGATGCAATGTTGAGGTTCATGACCTTCAAATCGATACATATTTCGACATATGTTCATTTTTTGTCCGAACCAGATCGGGTGGGTCGTTTGGGGTTATTTGGGGGTATTTCTATACTTTTATGGGTTTGGGATTTTCTAAAAAGTGTCCTTATCTCTTATTAGATGTGTGGATGCGATGTTGAGGGTTGTGACCTTCGAATCGATATGTTTTTTGATATATGTGCATTTTCGGTCAAAACCAGATCAGGTGGGTCGTTTGGGATTATTTGGGGACATTTCTGTACTTTTTTGGGTTTGGGATTTTCTCAAAAGTGTCCTTAGCTCTTATTAGATGTGTAGATGCGATGTTGAGGGCCTTGACTTTCAAATCAGTACCTATTTTGACATATGTTCATTTTCAGTTTTAACCAAATTGGTTGGGTCTTTTGGGGTTATTTTGGGGCATTTCTGTACTTTTATGGGTTTGGCATTTTGTAAAAAGTGTCCTTATCTCTTATTAAACATGTGGATGTAATGTTGAGGTTCGTGACCTTCGAATTGATACGTATTTCGACATATGTTCTTTTTTGGTCCGAACCAGACCGGGTGGGTCATTTGGGGTTATTTAGAGGAATTTCTGTATTTTTTTTGCTTTGGGATTTTCTAAAAAGTGTCCTTATCACTTATTAGACGTGTGGATGCGATGTTGACGGTCGTGACCTTTGAAGCGATATGTATTTTGACATATGTTCATTTTCGGTCCGAATCAAACCGGGTGGGTCATTTAGGGTTATTTGGGGGCATTTCTATTTTTTTTTTGGGTTTGGGATTTTCTAAAAAGTGTGTGGATGCGATGTTGAGGGTTGTGACTTTTGAATCGATACCTATTTCGACATATGTTCATTTTTTGTTTAAACCAGACCGGGTGGGTCGTTTGGGGTTATTTGGGGGCATTTCTGTACTTTTTTGGATTTGGGAATTTTTGGTTTCTCAAAAGTGTCCTTATCTCTTATTAGATGTGTGGATGCGATGTTGAGGGTGTTGGTCAAACAACAGTCCAGGGATCAAACCATGGTTTCCTAGGGAAACCATTATACTACAAAATTAGGGTATTGCACGCCTTGGGTTATCCCATGGTGTCCCATGCGTGCCCTATTAAATTTTAGGGTTTCCCATGGTTGCTCATGGGAACCCTGGTGCATCCCTATTAGGGTATCTTCTTCCCTATTACGTCCCATAAAATTAATTATCACAATAGGGACGGAGAAATTTATCTATAGTCCATCGTATGGCAAGAGGGATCCATCCCATACTTTTATGTGCAACGAAAATAAATCGATTCGAGTTTCTTTCGCATCCCATAAATATTAATAATTAAATAACTAAAGGAATCAATAAAGAACTGCTAACTTGGTGAGCCTCAAGTGTTGCTCCTCCAATAGACAGTGGTTCTTCCTCCAGTGAGCTCTCCAAGTAAACAGATCTGAACCTCCAATGGTGCTACCAAGGTTCTTCAAGCCAGTCCCAGATGCTCTCAAATTCTCCCGCACAGATCTAGGGTTTCACAAACCCTAACTCTCAATTGCAGTAGAGAGAAAATAGAAGAAGAAGAAGAGAGATCACAAGAGGGACAGAGAGTGACCAAAACTCAGGAGAGAGGGGGCCAGCCAAAAATGTGGAGCACTCCCCCCTCCTGCATTTTTTGGTCTTTATATAGAGCTAGGGATTTTAATTAATCCCTGAATGGATTACTATAATCCCAGTGAGAGTTTGTCTCTCTCTCTCTCTCTCTCTCTCTCTCTCTCTCTCTCATATTGGCAGTTCTATTTAAACTCAAAGTGCTTCTAAAAGGGGAAGAAGCAGAATCTAATAGGGAAAGTATTAATTAGCTACTTTATTTAATTATTAATGGATAATTATAATTAGCACCAAATCCATCAATTAAATAAAGAGCCAATTAAATTAGTAAATTCTAAATAACTCCCTATATGATAACAATTTATTAGATACAACCCCCCCACTAATCAAAACCATCATTATGGAATCTAGGGCATGTACACATGTACTGTCAAACCCAAATCCATAGTACATGTCCATATACGAGCGTCTGTGCATCTGATCGGGTCCCACAAAACTCGATAAAAACTTTGTTCAAATAATTATAAATACTGTATCATTTTATGTAAAATAGATTTTTGCAAAACCATTTCCAAAACGGCACTGGATCCAGATTCTGATCCGACCATGCACAAACAGTCTCTATCTTGGTATTCCCCAATCGGGCAGTGGTGACCGTGTTGGATAACTCATTCACTCACAAAGTGTTCACGCATTCCCAGAACACCGGCTTTGACTCGGTTAAGTCTCAGTCATTGGTGAACCAAATAATGCGATCACACTTTGCAGTGACAGGGTTTCCTCAAGTACAGGGTGTCGGTGTTACATGTCTATCCCTTCCTACATCTGACAGTAATACATGAGGGAATCGACAAAGTAGATTCTTCGCCAATGCACACATCAAACATGTCTAGGCATACCCAATGCGATGACCATATGATAAGGGTGCCCAGCCCAAACCCTAGTCGTGACTACCATTTTAAGTAAAACTTACGGACACATAATGCTCAAAAAGTTTATATCGCATGTGACAATATCAAACTAAAATGTATAAATGTTCAATATAAAGGTGAACCTGGTTGAACCGGACTGAACCGGGTTTGATGGACACACACTTGTCCAACAGAGGGCCGTCACCTTCGAATCGGTACCTATTTCGACATATGGTCAATTTTGGTTTTAACCAGACCGGGTAAGTGATTTGGGGTTATTTGGAGGCATTTCTGTAGTTTTTTGGGTTTGGTATTTTCTAAAAAGTATCCTTATCTCTTATTAGACATGTGGATGCAATGTTGAGGTTCGTGACCTTCGAATCGATATGTATTTTGACATACGTTCATTTTTTGTCTGAACCAGACCGGGTGGGTCATTTGGGGTTATTTGGGGGCATTTGTATACTTTTCTTGGTTTGGGATTTTTGAAAAAGTTTCCTTATCTCTTATTAGATTTGTGGATGCGACGTTGAGGGTTTTGACCTTTGAATCGATTCCTATTTCGATATATGTTCATTTTTGGTTAAAACCAGACCGGGTGGGTCGTTTAGGGTTATTTGGGGGCATTTTTGTACTTTTTTGGGTTTGGTACTTTGTAAAAAGTGTCCTTATCTCTTATTAGATGTGTGGATGCGATGTTGAGGGTCGTGATCTTTGAATCGATACGTATTTTGACATATGTTCATTTTCGGTCCGAACCAGATCGGGTGGATCGTTTGAGGTTATTTGGGGGCATTTCTGTACTTTTTTGGGTTTGGGATTTTCTAAAAAGTGTCCCTATTTCTTTTCAGACGTGTGGATGCAACGTTGAGTGACCTTTGAATCGATACCAATTTCAATATAAGTTCATTTTTGGTTTAAACCTGACCGGGTGGGTCGTTTGGGGTTATTTGGGGGCATTTTTATAATTTTTTGGGTTTGGGATTTGCTAAAAAGTGTCCTTATCTCTTATTAGACGTGTGGATCCGATATTGAGGGTCGTGACATTCGAATCGATACCTATTTTGGCAAATGTTCATTTTCGGTCCAAACTAGACCGTGTGGGGCATTTGGGGTTATTTGGAGGCATTTTTGTACTTTTTTGGGTTTGGGATTTTCTACAAGGTGTCTGTATCTCTTATTAGACATATGGATGCGATGTTCAAGGGTGTGACCTTCGAATCGATACCTACATCGACATATGTTCATTTTTTGTCCGAACCAAACGGCTGGGTAGTTTGGGCTTATCTGGGGGCATTTCTGTACTTTTTTGGGTTTGGGATTTTCTAAAAAGTGTCACTATATCTTATTAGACGTGTGGATGCAATGTTGAGGATCATGACCTTCAAATCGATACATATTTCGACATATGTTCATTTTAGGTCCGAATCAGACCGGGTGGGTCCTTTAGGGTTATTGGGGGCATTTCTATACTTTTTTGGGTTTAGGATTTTCTAAAAAGTGTCTTTCTGTCTTATTAGACATGTGGATGCGATGTTGAGGGTTGTGACCCTCGAATCGATACCTATTTTGACATATGTTCATTTTTTATCTAAACCAAACCAGGTGAGTCGTTTGGGGTTATTTGGGGGCTTTTCTGTATTTTTTTGGGTTTGGGATCTTTTAAAAAGTGTCTTTATTTCTTACTAGATGTGTGGATACGATGTTGAGGGTCATGACCTTCGAATCGATTCCCATTTTGACATATGTTCATTTTCAGTTAAAATTAGACCGGGTGGTTCGTTTGGGGTTATTTTGGGGCATTTCTATACTTTTATGTGGTTAGGATTTTCTAAAAAGTTTCCTTATCTCTTATTAGACGTGTGGATGCGATGTTGAGGGTCATGACCTTCGAATGAATACCTATTCCGACATATGTTTATTTTCGATTTAAACCAAATCGGGTAGGTCGTTTAGGGTTACTTAGGGGCATTTCTGTACTTTATTGGGTATGGGATTTTCAAAAGAGTGTCCTTATCTCTTATTAGACGTGTGGATGCAATGTTGAGGGTCGTGACCTTTGAATCGATACCTATTTTGGCATATGTTCATTTTCGATCCAAACCAGACCGAGTGGGTTATTTGGGGTTATTTGGGGTCAATTCCGTACATTTTTGGGTTTGGGATTTTTTAAAATGTGTCCTTATGTCTTATTAGACATGTGGATGCGATGTTGAGGGTCATGACCTTTAATTCGATATGTATTTCGACATATGTTCATTTTCAGTCCGAACCAGACCGAGTGGGTTGCTTGGGGTGATTTGGGGCCATTTCTATACTTTTTTTGGGTTTGGGAATTTCTTAAAAGTGTCCTTATCTCTTATTAGATGTGTGGATCCGATGCTGAGGGCTGTGACCTTCGAATCAGTACCTATTTCGACATATGTTCATTTTCAATTTTAACCTAACTGGGTGGTTGATTTGGGGTATTTGGGGGCATTTTTGTACTTTTTTGGGTTTGGTATATTCTAAAAAGTGTCCTTATCTCTTATTAGATGTGTGGATGCGATGTTGAGGGTCGTGACCTTCGAATCGATTCGTTTTTTGACATATGCTCATTTTAGATCCAGACCAAATTGGGTGGGTCATTTGGGGTTATTTGGGGGCATTTCTATACTTTTCTTGGTTTGGGAATTTCTAAAAAGTGTTCTTATCTCTTATTAGGCGTGCGGATGCGATGTTGAGGGTTGTGACCTTTGAATCGATACCTATTTCGACATATGTTCATTTTTTGTTGAAACCAGACCGGGTTGGTCGTTTGGGGTTATTTGGGTGCAGTTCTATACTTTTTTGGGTTTGAAATTCTAAAAAGTATCCTTATCTATTATTAGACATGTGGATGCGATGTTGACGGTCGTGACCTTCGAATCGATGCGTATTTCAACATATGTTTATTGTCGGTCCGATCCATACCGGTTGGGTCCTTTGGGGTTATTTGGGATCATTTCTGTACTATTTTGGGTTTGGGATTTTCTCAAAACTGTCCTTATCTCTTGTTAGATGTGTGGATGCGATGTTGCGGGTCGTGATCTTCGAATCAGTACCTATTTCGACATATGTTCATTTTTTATTTAAACCAGAACGGGTGGGTCATTTGGGGTTATTTGGTGGCATTTCTGCACTTTTTTGGGTTTGGTATTTTCTAAAAAGATTCCTTATCTCTTTTTAGACTTGTCAAACCTTGCTCCTGACTGGCTGGAATTTTGATTGTAGGACAAGAACCCCTGACCAGGCAACCAGGAACACTATGGAGTATCACTCCAGTGACTTGGATTAATGAGGAAACCCTGTGCATGTCATCCTATATACCTGTCAGAAGGTGGATAGCAGACCCCTATAGTTGCACAGCTCATAGCATGATGTATGGCCTGGACTCCAGGTAATCTCTCTCCTCCCCATAACTGTGGAACCCACCTCTAGAAAAGTGTGTAAAAACCTCTAAATGGCATGTGGGGACAATGCCCTAACCAAGGATCAAACCCATGTGCAAGCCCCACTGAGATTCAGCCTTGCTGGAACCTTTGGGCGATGGCACTGGGTGATGTAGACAAGGCCTAAAGACATCGCCTAGTGTGCAAAATAGCTGAATAAATTAATTTTAAACTATGGGGACCTCCCAAAATGGACATGGGTACCCTCCATAGATAGAGGGGAGTCTGAGGGACCACCTCATACCCTTGGTTCACTGTGGACCCCACCAGTGTGCCCAGAATCACTGAAAAATAGTTTAAAAACTCATTTTCAAAAGGGGCCTTAGCAGCTAAACAGACCTTAGTAGGGGCTGGGCCTATAAATAGATGAGCCTTAGGCTCATTTTGAGCTTTAGACACTGCTCATTTCGTGGGAGAGAAAGGGAGAGAAAGAAGAGAGAAAGAAGAGAGGAAGAAGAGAGGAAGAAGAAGGAAGAAAGAAAGGAGGGAAGGGGGGGGAGCAGCTCTCACACCTGGGCCCTGATTTTTGTGGCACCCAAGCTCTGCTCAGGTATACATCTCCATGCCTATACCTGCTGCCTCCTTCTTAACCTTGTGTTTTGCTTGTGTTTCAGCTCTCTAGCAGCTCAGAATAGCTGGGAACTGCCTGGAACTATTCCAGATCTCCCATGAAAGTTCAAAGTGTGGAAGATCTGAGGTATTTAGTTAATTTTACTGGTCGGATATGTTATTCTTGGAGCTGAAACCTAGCTCTGCACAGTTGCACTGCCAGATGCTCTGTTGCTTGGCTGTTTGGAACCCTAGATGTAAGCCCTGACTGCATAGGACCAAGCCCTAGGTGGAAGCAGCCCTAGAACACCATTTTACATCTATTTCTAGCCTTGCATGTGACCAAAATCCAGATCTGCAACTGGAGAAAACCCGGTGACACTATTCACTAGGTTGTTTAGACAGCCTCTGGCAGCCAAGTGGTGGGCCTAGTGGAAAATCCACATGGACCATGATGAAGATCACCCCAGGGGTCACCTTATGCCCTAACATGCATGGGGTGATGATTTGATCACTGCCCATGATCTGCAACCTAGGGATCTCATAACCCATTGTCAATTTGAAGACTCTGGGCAATGCATTGGGCGATGCACCCAACACCCAAAGACATCGCCCAGTGAATGGAAGTTGGCAGAATTGCTGACCTGGCTTGGGGAACCTCACCCAATGGCCATGGTACTATGTGCGAAGGTGGAAAATGACATAAATGCCCCTCCCCACATCTATCCTTATGAAGGTTTGGCTTAGGAACCCAAGTGGGCCTAGCAGGTGATGGAAACCCTGCCTGTGCTTGGTTCTGTAGCACTGTCAGACTGAGAACAGCACATCAAGCCTAATATGACCTAGGGTCAGGTACAATCACTGAGAATGACCATTTTACCCCTAGACCACCATCTCTGGATGGTGCACTAGGACATAGACCTAAGGCCCAGTGCAAGGCCCAGAGGATTCCAAGTGAAAACCAACTGAACACCGGGTCAACCCAGTGAGCTTAGGTTAACCCTAGGACTACCAGAGACAGATTGGAAACTTAATATGACAATTTCTGATTTACATTTAGGATTTGATCCCGCGCTCAAGGCAAACAACCAGACTGTTGTTGGAACTAAATTTGCAACCGAGTTCCTAGAACCAAACCCAGGTGACTGAAATTTTATCATATATGTACATGTAACTGTGATGCTATGTCGGCAAATAAAAATTCATATTATAAATGTTGTGTTATTTAATTCTGTTCAATTTCTCAAATTACTACACAATGATTGTCTGTTGACCAACACTGTGAATATTATCTGATGATTGTGATTGTTAGACTAGATGCCGTAGCCAGCATGGAAATGAGGCCTGTGGTAGCCCGTAGTATGGGATGCGGTTGACACCACCTGACTCATATGATGCCATATAGACATGGGGCTAGAGTTTCATCATCCGTGCTAAGCACCCTTACCAAAAGGGGTTAAGGTGTTGGATAACTGTGAGCACAATCGTAAAACCTTGGGCGTTTACGCCAAGAAGCCTTAGCATAGCTAGGATGCCCCAGGGCAGATTTTTCGGGAAGCCTCGGGCTATAAGCTTGGGAAGCACCTAAATTTGAATATTTTTGGCGGAATGCCACATATGATGATTATGCACCGGTACAGGTGATTTGATATTGAGTCGGTTACCTCCTAGGAGTTAATCACAGAGGGCTGGTTGGGCTAACCTTGGTGAACGAATACGGGAGCGGACTGGTCCTCTTCGACAATGCAATGGCTGTATTGCGGGAAGGGGTAACCAAGCCTGCATCAGGGATACATGTATTGGGGATTGTAGTAGCACTGACCTAACTTAGTTGTAATGCTAGGTGGCTAATAAATAATCTGGACTTGCATATCATGTAGGATCATGTGGATTGTGGTTACACGTGCATGCATGATGATATGTTTTGCTCACGAGCTCAGTGGGGCACACACTATTATATATTGCTTTCTTTAGATGATCCTGCAGATCGATGCCGCTGTGGCATGGAGGCTCATTACGAGGAGGAGAGCCCTAGTTATTATGATGATATTGGTGTGGACCCCAGTGGAGGTTGTGCCGATGATGCATGCATTCACGGTGGTCATTGGTGAAGACCGTTGAAGAGTGCACTTGATGCTTTTTGTCTTGGGGACTCCTTTTTTTTTATTGTTAGGAGTTTATCCCCGTTCTGCTTGTGGTTCTGCTGTATTCCTTCTTACTTTCTTTTTGGGGTTGAGTTATCTCACCCTGTATAGATATTTATGTATTTTCTTTAGCTTTTGCTCTTGTCAGTTTTACGTTTTAGTTTGTGGGTAGTTGGGGAATGTAACAGAACAGTCTTACGTATGTATACATTTTCATCATATCCCGTATTGCTATGCTTTCTCTTTTGTTATTATAACTGTAGGTATTTGTAGCACTCTGATCTTACCTATAGTAATGTGATGAATGTGGGACCGTGAATGCAATAATTGCTTCTAGATCTGTGGGATTTGGTGGACTGTCGTTACGCAATTCGGGTCACCTACCTAATCCTCCCAGGGGGTGGTTTGGGGTGTGATAGAGCTTGGTATCAGAGCGTGAGGCTCTTCTTACATTCACGGAGTGCAGATCAAGGTTAATAAGCTACCAACACTAAAACAAGTAATAACAAAAAGCTACAGAGGGAATTACTATGGATGATGATGATGAAGAATGATCACTCTCCATTCGTAGCCTCTTCTGGGCTACCGATTTCCTAGCCGTATGGTGGCTAGTGGACATTTTGCTGCAAGAAGAGAAGAAAAAGAAATTTAGGGCATAGAAATCTAACAAAACCCTTGCCAAACAAGATGGAATAAAAAAGGAACCTATTCTAGCAAAAATGACAAAGGAACCTTACCTAGGCACGCGTGGATTCACAAAGAACTGGAAGAAATGAGAGGATTTGGTGTGGGAATAGTCACACTACCCTCCAAGGACTCTCTCCAAGTGTTTAGAGGAGTTTAGAAAAAGTTAGGATTGAAATGGGCCCCTCTCGGACTCATATACCTGCGCCCCGATTCTCTGGGTGATGGCACTGGGCGATGCATCCAATGCCCAGAGACATCGCCCAGTAAATGTATTTTGTTGGTTTTGAAGTTTTAGCACATGGGAACTTGGATATCCCTTATAATAGCTTTGTGAAACAAAAAATTAAAGATTTTTACTAATGTTTAAAAAATATATATATATATATAAATAAATAGTTATGCAAAATCGGACATAGATATGAGAATTGGTGTGTGTAATATTTAATTATTATGTGCTTGATATTGTGATGTATGAACTGAGTGGAGTGTTGCTATGCAAAACTGGACATAGATATATAGGTATGTTGTAATACATATTTACTATGTGTAGGGAGCGTGGATCTTACCCTACCCAAAGTTTAGGTCAGCCAAGAATAGGACCTAATAGGTTGTCTAGCCAATCAAGACACTTTACACGCTAAGGTACCTCCAACCAACCCAAGTATATTTCTAATTGATTTTTAGTTATGTAAATTCTAGTAGACATGTATTTAATTCTTCTAATTAAGTATAACCTGATGCTTAGAACCATTTTCCATGACAGGACCCATTACCTCAGCTAAGGCTGGAGACCCCAGCATCATGATCTATATTAGACAGGTACGACTGAGACGGATACGACTAGTACTACCCCAAGCCGAGGACCGGTTGGACTTTTATCTAGCCATTGCTGCCATTAGTGGACTAGGGGAGCGAGACTTTTATATGTCCCTAGCTGAAGAAGTAAGAGCCAACATAGAGTACCTACTTGCGATGGAGTTTGTGACGGGAAGGAAGCTGGAATTGCTTGCCTGTTAGACCAGGTAAATAATTCAAAGCCTTCTATTTAAAAATTTGAAATCTCTCATATAGTGTCATGCATAGCATACCATTACATAAAGTATTTAAGAAGAGAAACAAAATACAAAAAAAAAAAAACATCTCATAATAAACCAAGACAAACTATCTAACAATCCTCCTTACTAGTGCGGCTCATGAAATTCACTGGAACTATGGACTAGGTTTGTACCTATACTAGCTAGGAAATAATTGTTGACCTCGATGAGCGATATTGGAATACTGAACCTGCTCCTCTTTTTAGAGAAGCCGCAATGGTCAATACCAGAAGAAGTTCACGTGGTGGTCACAAAGGGAAACAACCTCGAGTTGTACCGGAAGTTGAACTGCCTAATGGGACTGAGGCTCAAAATTCTGAAGCATCGGCTGCTTCTTCAAAGGCACCAGTGGCTGCACAAGCCACTGCTGCAGCACCTCAGCCAAATGTGGCAGCCGACGATGTGACTACATTCATGACCACAATGATGCGGACCATGCAACAACAACAACAACAATTGCTTGGTTAGATGTCTACACAGTTCGCAACCATGATGCATGAACATGTGGCACCACCGCCACCACCCAACCGGCCCGTACTATTTCCACCACCTGTGCCTCAACACTTAGCAGAGAACTCTACCGCCAAGGTTGCGGAGAGATTCAAGAAACTCAAACCGCCTGCGTTCTCCAAAATAACTTCCGAGGCAATGCAGCCAGAATGGTGGATTAGTTCCCTAGAAAAGGCATTTGAAGTACTTAAGTGCACGGATGCACAGAAGTTGATATGTGCGGGTTATCAGTTGCAAATAAAGGCGAAGCTTGGTGGAAAGCTACTAAGCCTAACTTGGAAGCTACTCACCCGAATCCCACGTGGGAGAAATTTAAAGAAGTTTTCTTTAAGAACTACTTCCCAGAGAGCTTCAGAGACAGGAAAGAAGTTGAATTCATCGCACTGGTGCAAGGGACCAAGGTCGGTATTAGATTACCAACAGCGATTTGAAGACCTGTTCCATTTTGCTCCAGAGCACCTAAAAGGGGAAGTTAGTAAGGCAAAGAAATTTGAGAAAGGACTCAAGACTGAGATCGGATCAGTATTGTCAATCATGGACATCCAGGATTATGCTCAAATGGTCGACAAGGTGAAGACAATGGAAGATAGATTTAAGGAAAAGGAGAAAGAGAAGACTATAACGTCGCCTCGGTTGAACAAAAGGCCAAATAATTTTTAAACTTTTGGGTGGCCAAATAAAGTTTATCAAGGAACAAGTTCAAGCCCTAATCCGACTCCTTATCGTAGGCCGAACGTGGGTCAGAACCCTTTCCGCCCCACATTCAATCGACTTGCTTAACTGACTACGAGTCAAGCGACAACAACAGCATTGCTTGCCCAACCAGCAACAAGTCAAGTGAGCCAAGCCTCAACACCTGTTGTTCCACCCTATAAGTGCTATGTGTGCAATAAGGAAGGGCACATGGCTAGAGATTTTAGATCGGGTGGGTATAGCAACAACTCGCCAAATCAGCCCTACACTAGACCTTTCCAGCCACGGGACAATCGGACGTGAGGGAAGGTGTTTGCGATGACGAATGTAGAAGCTGAGGCGAACCCCGATGTATTGACAGGTAAGTTTGCTGAACACTACTAAATTATAGGGAATAATTGGCTTACTTTATGTAACCTATACCACCTACAAACCCTAGGTACCCTGAATGTCTCGACCATGCCTGTACGAGTGTTATTCGACTTGGGCGCAACCCACTCTTTTGTCTCTACCACTTTTGCGAGTAGGATGAAAGATCAACCGAGAGACATCGGGCACGAACTAGTAGTCGGCACACCGACGGGTAGTATCGTGAGTTTAAAGGAGGTTTACGACCCTTGCCAGATTGATATTTGTGGGAGGAATCTAACCGCATGATTGATAAAGTTGGATATAAAGGATTTTGACGTAATACTAGGCATGGATTGGTTGTCCGCCTATGGTGCAAACGTCTTGTGTGTGGAGAAGAAGATTGTATTTAAAATGGATGATGGGTCAATCCTCACCTACCAAAGTGAACCAAGAAGGAAACCCAGAAGGATAACCTTATCAGCCCTCCAGGCGCGAAAGTTGCTTGATGATGGATGCCATGGCTTTTTAGCCACTGTGATAGACACAGAGGTAAAGATAAAACCCTTGGAGGAACTTGAGGTCATCAGAGAATTTCTTGATGTTTTTCCAGAAGACCTGACGCAGCTACCACCTGACCATAATATGGAGTTCGCGATTGATCTAATTCCTGGTGCAGCACCGGTATCCAAGGCACCATATTGAATGGTGCCAATCGAACTGAAGGAGTTGCAGGTTCAACTTCAAAACCTGTTGAAGAAGGGATTCATATGACCCAGCGTATCACCCTGGGGAGCACCCATGCTGTTTGTTAAGAAGAAGGATGGTAGCATGCGGCTGTGTATCAATTACCGCGAGTTAAATAAGTTGACTATCCAAAATCGATATCTATTATCGTGCATTGATGACCTATTTGATCAGTTACAAGGAGCAAGAGTTTTCTCCAAAATCGATCTTAGGTCGGGATACCATCAGTTGAAGATCAAGAACGGTGGCATTCACAAAACGGTGTTTCGAACCCGATACGGACATTACGAATTCTTGGTTTTGTCATTCAGATTAACCAATGCCCCGGCAGCATTCATGGACATGATGAACAGAGTATTCCATGATGTGTTGGATAAGTTCATCATTATATTTATTGACGACATCTTGGTGTACTCCAAGAATGAGGAAGAGCACGCTCGACACCTTACTTTCATGTTGTAACGATTACGAGAGCACCAACTTTACGCCAAGTTCAGTAAATATGAATTCTAGCTTCACCAGATTGGATTCTTGGGACACATCGTCACTGAGGACGGCATTAAAGTGGACCTAGGAAAGGTGAAAGCGATACTCGAGTGGGAGACTCCAAAGAGTGCCACTGAGATTCAAAGTTTCTTAGGATTGGCTGGATATTACTGACGGTTTATTGAGAATTTCTCATGCATTTTGGCACCCATGACAAAACTTACAAAGAAGGGAGCCAAATTTGAATGGAATGAAGCGTGCGCGAAAAGTTTCCAAGAATTGAGAAACCGATTGGTGACAGCTCCAGTCCTAACCATTCTGAACGGTACCGGAGGAATGGTGGTATATACTAATGCATCTAGGATAGGATTAGGTGGCGTCCTGATGCAGAAAGGTAAAGTAGTCGCCTACGCCCCCAGACAATTAAAAGAACAAGAGAAGAACTACCCCACTCATGACTTAGAGTTGGCAGCGGTGGTCTTCACGTTAAAGATATGGTGACATTTCCTATATAGTGAAAAGAGTAAAATTTTAAGCGATCATAAAAGTTTGAAGTATTTCTTCACCCAGAAGGAGCTGAACATGAGACAGAGGTAGTGGTTAGAACTGGTGAAAGATTATGACTGTGAAATCCAATACCTCCCTAGTAAGGCCAACGTTGTAGCTAATGCATTAAGCAGAAAATCTCAGACTGCATCTCTTGCTTCCTTAGTTGTAAGTGAGCAGTTGATAGAAGAAGCTCGAAAGTTTGATCTAGAACTCGTGATCGAAGGAACGGCTATACAATTAGCGGCCATGGATCTATAGCCGTCGATACGAGAAGAGGTAATTGCAAAGCAACCATTGGACCTTGAGCTGGCCAAGATCATTTGGGAAGTACAACAAGGTGTCCTTAAGGACCCAGACTTTTCTTTGGCCCATGATGGCGAACTGAAGTTTTGAGATAGATTATGCGTGGCTGATGATTTTGATGTCCAAGATCGAATCCTTAAAGAGGCGCACAACTCACCCTATACGATCCACCTCGGAAGTACAAAGATGTACAAGGATTTGAAGAAGTATTAATGGTGGATGGAAATGAAGGAGACCATGGCAATGTACGTGTCCAAGTGCCTCACCTATCAACAAATAAAGGCAGAGAGACACCGATCGTATGGATTGTTGCAGCCACTTCCTATACCTGAATGGAAGTGGCAAAGGATCACTATGGATTTCGTGACAAATCTGCCCAACACCAGGAAGGGCATGAATGCGATTTGGGTGATTGTAGATGGACTGACAAAGGCAGCTCACTTCATACCAATCAAGATAAGTTACTTTATGGAGAAGCTTGCCCAATTATATATAGAGAATATAGTCCGCTTACACGGCGTGCCTGTCAGTATTGTGTCTGACAGAGATCCTCAGTTTACCTCAAGGTTTTGTAGGAGTTTACAAAAGGCATTGGGATCTCAACTGAATCTTAGTATATCTTTCCATCCGCAGATGGACGGACAGTCGAAAAGAACTATACAAACTCTGGAGGATATGCTTCGGGCCTGCATTTTGGAAATGAACAATAGTTGGGATGCTCACATACCTCTGGTGGAATTTGCCTACAATAATAGTTATCACTCTACCATTGGCATGGCACCATTCGAAGCTCTATATGGATGGAAATGTCGAACTCTGTTATATTGGGATGAAGTTGGTGAACGAAAATATCTCAAACCTGAGATGATACAAGCGACCTACGACAAGGTAGATGTTATAAGAGAAAAGATTAAAGCAGCCCAGTCAAGACAAAAAAGTTATGCGGATAATTGAAGGAAGGACATTGAATTTGAGGTCAGAGAAATAGTATTCCTTCAGGTATCTCCAACTAAAGGATTGCTATATTTTAACAAGAAGGGCAAGTTGAGCCCAAGATTCATTGGTCCTTATGAGATACTCAATAAAGTGGGACCCGTAGCATACCGGCTGGCACTACCACCATCTTTGTCAGGCGTCCACGATGTTTTCCATGTGTCAATGCTGAGGAAGTACATTCATAACCCGACACATGTTTTATCAACTGAACCTGAACAGTTGGATGTCGAAATGACCTACGAAGAATAACCTACGAAGATATTGGATAGAAAGGAGCATAACCTCCATAACCGCACTGTCGCCTCTGTAAAGGTTCGATGGGGGAACAATCTAGTGGAAGAAGCTTCATGGGAAAGTGAAGAAGAAAAGAAAGAGAGATATCCTAAACTCTTCGAATTGCAAGGTAAGCAAATTTTGAGGATGAAATTTTTGTAAGGTGGGGAGAAATGTCAAAGCCTGCTCCTGATTGGCTGGAATTTTGTTTGAAGGACAGGACCCCCTGACCAGGCAACTAGGAACACTATGGAGTATCACTCTAGTGACTTGGATTAATATGGAAACCCTGTGCATGTCATCCTATATATCTATCAGAAGGTGGATAGCAGACCCCTACAATTGCACAGCTCATAGCATGATGTATGGCCTAGACTCCAAGTAATCTCTCTCCTCCCCATAACTGTGGGACCCACCTCTGGAAAAGTGTGTAAAACCCTCTAAATGGCATGTGGGGACAATGCCCTAACCAAGGGTCAAACCCCTATGCAAGCCCCATTGAGATTCAGCCTTGCTGGAATCTCTGGGCGATGGCACTGGGTGATGCAGACAAGGCCTAAAGACATCGCCCAGTGTGCAAAACAGATGAATAAATTAATTTTAAATTATGGGGACCACCCAAAATGGACATGGCACCCTCCATAGATAGAGGGGAGTCTAAGGGACCACCTCATACCCTTGGTTCACTGTGGACCCCACCAGTGTGCCCAGAATCACTGAAAAATAGTTTAAAAACTCATTTTCAAAAGGGGCCTTAGCAACCAAACAGACCCTAGTAGGGGCTGGGCCTATAAATAGATGAGCCTTAGGCTCATTTTGAGCTTTAGACACTGCTCATTTCGTGGGAGAGAAAGGGAGAGAAAGAAGAGAGAAAGAAGAGAGGAAGAAGAAGGAAGAAAGGAAGGAAGAAAGGAAGGAAGGAAGGAGGGGAGTTCCTCTCACACCTGGGCCCTGATTTTTGTGGCACCCAAGCTCTACTCAGGTATACATCTCCATGCCTATACCTACTGCCTCCTTCTTAACCTTGTGTTTTGCTTGTGTTTCAGCTCTCTGGCAGCCCAGAATAGCTGGGAACTGCCTGGAACTGCTCCAGATCTCCCATGCAAGTTCAAAGCATGGAAGATCTGAGGTATTTAGTTAATTTTACTAATCTGATATGCTATTTTTGAAGCCAAAACCTGGCTGTGCATAGTTGCACTGCCAGATGCTCTGTTGCTTGGTTGTTTGGAACCCATGATGCAAGCCCTGGCTGCATAGGACCAAGCCCTAGGTGGAAGCAGCCCTAGAACACCATTTTACATCTGTTTCCAGCCTTGCATGTGACAAAAATCCAGATCTGCAACTGGAGAAAACCCTGTGACACTTTTCATTAGGCTGTCTGAGCAGCCTCTGGCAACCAAGTGATGGGCCCATTGGAAAATCCATATGGACCATGATGAAGATCACCCCAGGGGTCACCTTATGCCCTAACATGCATGGGGTGATGATTTGATCACTGCCCATGACCTGTAACCTAGGGATCTCAGCCCATTGTCGATTTGAAGACTCTAGGCAATGCACTAGGCGATGCACCCAACGCCCAGAGACATCGCCCAGTGAATAGAAGTTGGCAGAATTGCTGACCTGGCTTGGGGAACCTCACCCAATGGCCATGGTACTGTGTACAAAGGTGGAAAATGACATAAAAGCCCCTCCCCACATCTGTCCTTATGAAAGTTTGGCCTAGGAACCCAAGTGGGCCCCGCAAGTTATGGAAACCCTGCCTGTGCTTGGTTCTGCAGCACTGTCAGACTGAGGACAGCACAGCAAGCCTAATATGACCTGGGGTCAGGTACAATTACTGAGAATGACCATTTTACCCCTAGACCACCATCTTTAGATGATGCACCAGGACATAGACCTAAGGCCTAGTACAAGGCCAAGAGGATTCCAAGTGAAAACCAACTGAACACCGGGTCAACCCAGTGAGCTTAGGTTAACCCTAGGACTACTAGAGACAGATTGGAAACTTAATATGACAATTTTTGAATTACATTTAGGATTTGATCCCGCGCTCGAGGCAAACAATCAGACTGCTGTTGGAACTGAATTTGCTACCGAGTTCCTAGAACCAAACCGGGGTGAGTGAAATTTTATCATATATGTACATGTAACTGTGATGCTATACCGGCAATTAAAAATTCATATTATAAATGTTGTGTTATTTAATTCTGTTCATTTTCTCAAATTACTACACAATGATTGTCTGTTGACCAACACTGTGAATATTATCTGATGATTGTGATTGTTAGACTAGATGTCGTAGCCAGCTTGGAAATGAGGCCTATGGTAGCCCATAGTATGGGATGCGGTTGACACCACCTGACTCATATGATGCCATATAGACATGGGGCTAGAGTTTCATCACTCGTGCTATGCACTCTTGCCAACAGGGGTTAAGGCGTTGGATAACTGTGAGGACTACCATAAAACCTCGGGCATTTACGCCGGGAAGCCTCAGTACAGCTGGGATGCCCCAGGGAAAATTTATTGGGAAGCCTCGGGCTATAAGCTTGGGAAGCACCGAAAGTTGAATATTTTTGACAGAATGCCACATATGATGATTATGCACCAGTATAGGTGATTTGATATTGAGTCGGTTACCTCACAGGAGTTAATCACAAAGGGTTGGTTGGGCTGACTTTGGTGAACGAATGTGGGAGCTGACTGGTCCTCTCCGACAACTCAATGGGTGTTTCGCAGTAAGGGGTAACCAAGCCCACACCAGGGATACTTGTATTGGGGATTGTAGTAGCACTGACTTGACTTAGTTGTAATGCTAGGTGGCTAATAAATAATCTAGACTTGCATATCATGTAAGATAATGTGGATTGTGGTCGCACGTGCATGCATGGTGATATGTTTTGCTCACAAGCTCAGTGGGGCTCACACTTTGTTATATATTGTTTTCTTTAGATGGTCTTGCAGATCGATGCCGCTGTGGCATGGAGGCTCATTACGAGGAGATAATTGGTTATTATGATGATATTGGTGTGGACCCTGATGGAGGTCGTGCCGATGATGCGTGTATTCTCGGTGGTCATTGATGAAGACCGTTAAAGAGTGCACTTGATGCTTTTTATCTTGGGGACTCCTTTTTTGTTTTTGTTAGGAGTTTATCCCCGTTCTGCTGTAGTCCTTCTTACTTTCTTTTTGGGGTAGAGTTATCTCACCCTGTACATATATGTATGTATTTTCTTTGGCTTTTGTTCTTGTCAGTTTTACGTTTCAGTTTTTGGGTAGTTGGAGAATGAAATAGAACAATCTTATGTATATATATATTTTCATCATTTCCCGTATCGCTACGCTTTCTCTTTTGTTATTATAATTGTAGGTATCTATAGCACTCTGATCTTACATGTAATAATGTGATGAATGTGGGACCGTGAATATAAGAACTGCTTCTAGATCCATGGGATTTGGCGGATTGCCGTTACGCAATTCGGGTCACCTACCTAATCCTCCTAGGGGGTGGTTTGGGGTGTGACAAGACGTGTGGATGCGATGTTGAGGGTCGTGATCTTCGAATCGATACGTATTTTAATATATGTTCATTTTCGGTCCGAACCAGACCGGGTGGATCATTTGAGGTTATTTGGGGGCATTTCTGTACTTTTATTGGTTTAGGATTTTCTAAAAAGTGTCCTTTTCTCTTATCAGACGTGTGGATGCGATGTTGAGTGACCTTTGAATCGATATCAATTTTGACATAAGTTCATTTTCGATTTAAACCAGACTGGGTGGGTTGTTTGGGGTTATTTGGGGGCATTTTTGTACTTTTTTGGGTTTGGGATTTACTGAAAAATGTGCTTATCTCTTATTAGACATGTGGATCCAATATTGATGGTTGTGACCTTTGAATCGATACCTATTTTGCCTTATGTTCATTTTTTGTTTAAACCATAACTAATGGGTCGTTTGGGGTTATTTGGGGGCATTTCTGTACTTTTTTGGGTTTGGGATTTTCCAAAAAGTGTCCTTATCTCTTATTAGATGTGTGGATGAGATTTTGAAGGTCGTTATCTTCGAATTGAAATGTATTTTGACATATGTTCATTTTCCGTCTGAACCAAACCGGGTGGATTGTTTGGGGTTATTTGGGGGCATTTCTGTACTTTTTTGGGTTTGAGATTTTCTAAAAAGTGTCCTTATCTATTATTAGACTTGTGGATGCGATGTTGAGGGTCGTGACCTTCGAATAGATTTGTATTTGGACATATAATCATTTTCGGTTTGAACCAAACTGGGTGGGTCATTTGGGGTTATTTGGGGGTATTTCTATACTTTTTTGGGTTTGAGATTTTCTAAAAGGTGTCATTATCTCTTATTAGACATGTGGAAGCTTTTTTGCGAGTTGTGACCTTCGAATCGATACCTATTTTGATATATGTTCAGTTTCGGTTTAAACCAGATCGGGTGGGTCGTTTGGGGTTAGTTGGGGGCATTTTTATACTTTTTTGGGTTTTGGATTTTCTAAAAAGTGTCCTTATCTCTTATTAGACATGTGGATGCGATGTTGAGCGTCGTGACCTTCGAATCGATATGTATTTTGACATATGTCATTTTCAGTTTAAACCAGACCTGGTGGGTCATCCGGGCTATATGGGGGCATTTTGTACTTTTTGGGGTCTGGGAATTTCTAAAAAGTGTCCTTATCTCTTTTTAGACATGTGGATGCGATATTGAGGGTCGTTACCTTTGAATCGATATGTATTTTGATATATGTTAATTTTCGGTCCAAACTAGACCGGGTGGGTCGTTTGGGGTTATTTGGGGGCATTTTTGTACTTTTTTGGGTTTGAAATTTTCTAAAAAGTTCCCTTATCTCTCATTAGACGTGTGGATGCAATGTTGAGGGTCGTGACCTTTTAATCGATATGTATTTCCACATATGTTCATTTTCGGTCCGAATCAGACCGAGTGGGTCGTTTGGGGTTATTAGGGGGCATTTTTGTACTATTTGGGTTTTGGATTTTCTAAAAAGTGTCCTTGTCTCTTATTAGACGTGTGGATGCAATGTTGAGGGTTGTGATCTTTGAATCGATACCTATTTTGGCATCTGTTCATTCTTTGTCCGAACAAGATTGGGTGGGTTGTTTGGGGCTATTTGGGGTGGAGGCATTTCTGTACTTTTTAGGTTTGGGATTTTCTAAAAAGGGTCCTTATCTCTTATTAGACATTTGGATACGATGTTGAGGGTCGTTACCTTCGAATCGATACGAATTTCCACCTATGTTCATTTTTGTTCCGAACCAAATCGGGTCGGTCGTTTACGGTTATTTGGGGACATTTCTTTATTTTTTTGGGTTTGGGATTTTTTAAAAAGTGACCTTATCTCTTATTAGATGTGTGGATACGATGTTGAGGGTCGTGAGCTTCGAATCGCAATGTATTTTGACATAAGTTCCTTTTCGGTCTGAACCAGACCTAGTGGGTCGTTTGGGGTTATTTAGGGGCAGTTCTGTACTTTTTTTGGTTTGGGATTTTCTAAAATGTGTCCTTACCTCTTATTAGACATGTGGATGCGATGTTGAGAGTTGTGACCTTCGAATCGATACCAATTTCGACATATGTTCATTTTCGATTTAAACCAGACCACGTCAGTGGGTCGTTTGGGGTTATTTTGGGGCATTTTTGCACTATTTTAGGCTTGGGATTGTCTAAAAAGTATCCTTATCTCTTATTAGATGTGTGGACATGATATTGAGGGTTGTGACCTTCGAATCAATACCTATTTTGGCATATGTTCATTGTCAGTCCGAACCAGACTGGGTGGGTTGTTTAAGGTTATTTGAATGCATTTCTGTACTTTTTAGGGTTTGGAACTTTCTAAAAAATGTCCTTATCCCTTATTAGATGTGTGGATACAATGTTGAGGGTCGTTACCTTCGAATCGATATGTATTTCCACATATGTTCGATTTTTTGACCGAACCAGACCAGGTGGGTCGTTCAGGGTTATTTGCGGTCATTTTTGTACTTTTTTGGGTTTGGGATTTCCTAAAAAGTGACCTTCTCTCTTATTAGACGTGTGGATGCGATGTTGAGGGTCGTGACCTTCGAATCGATACATATTTTGACCTACGTTCCTTTTCGGTCTGAACTAGACCTGGTGGGTCATTTGGGGTTATTTGGGGGTAATTCTATACTTTTTTGGGTTTGGGATTTTCCAAAAAGCATCCTTATCTCTTATTAGATGTGTGGATGCGATGTTGAGGGTTGTGACCTTCGTATTGATACCTATTTTGACATATGTTCATTTTCCATTTATAGAAGACTAGGTAGGTCGTTCGGGGTTATTTGGGGGCATTTCTGTACTTTTTGGGGTTTGGGATTTTCTAAAAAGTGTCCTTATCTCTTATTGGACGTGTAGATGCGATGTTGAGGTCGTGATCTTTGAATTGATACCTAATTCGGCATATGTTCATTTTCGGTCCGAACCAGATCAGGTGGGTTGTTTGGGGTTTTTTAGGGGCATTTCTGTACTTTTTTGGGTTTGGGATTTTTTAAAAAGTGTCATTTTCTCTTATTAGAAGGGTGGAAGCGATGTTGAGCATCGGGACCTTCGAATCGATATCTATTTTGACATATGTTCATTTTTTGTTTAAACCAGACTGGGTGGGTTGTTTGGGGTTATTTTGGGACATTTCTGTACTATTTTGGGTTTGGGATTTTCTAAAAAATGTCCTTATCACTTATTAGAAGTGTGGATGCGATGTTGAGGGTCTTGACCTTCGAATCGATATCTATTTCGGCATATGTTCATTTTTTGTCCGAACCAGACCGGGTGGGTTATTTTGGGTTATTTGGGGTCATTTCTTTACTTTTTTGGGTTTGGGATTTTCTCAAAAGTGTCCTTATCTCCAATTAGACGTGTGGATGCGATGTTGAAGGTCGTGACCTTCGAATTGATACCTATTTCAACATATGTTCAGATTTTTGTTCGAACCAGACCGGGTGGGTCGTTTGGGCTTATTTGGGTGTATTTCTGTAATTTTTTGGGTTTGGGATTTTCTAAAAAGTGCCCTTATCTCTTATTAGACGTGTGGATGCGATGTTGAGGGTTGGGACCCTCAAATCGATACCTATTTTGATATATGTCAATTTTCGGTTTAAACTAGATCGGGTGGATCATTTGGGGTTATTTGGAGGCATTTTTGTACTATTTTGGTTAGGGATTTTCTAAAAAGTGTCCTTATCTATTATTAGACGTGTGGATGCGATGTTGAGGGTTGTGTCCTTCGAATCGATACCTGTATCGACATATGTTAATTTTTTGTTTAAACCAGACCGTGTGGGTAGTTTGGGGTCATTTGAGGGCATTTTTGTACTTTTTTGGGTTTAGGATTTTCTAAAAAGTGTCCTTATCTCTTATTAGACGTGTGGATACGATGTTGAGGGTGGTGACCTTCGAATCGATACCTTATTCGACATATGTACATTTTCAATTTAAACCAGACCAGGTGGATCATTTGGGGTTATTTGGAGGCATTTCTATACTTTTAAGGGTTTGGTATTTTCTAAAAAGTGTCCTTATCTCTTATTAGACGTGTGGATGCGATGTTGAGGGTCATGATCTTCGAATCGATACGTATTTTGACATATGTTCGTTTACGGTCCGAAACAGACGAGTTGGGTCGTTTGGGGTTATTTCGATTATTTTTGTACTTTTTTGGGTTTGGGATTTTCTAAAAAGTGTCCTTATCACTTATCAGATGTGTGGATGCGATGTTGAGGGTTGCGACCTTCGTATCGATACCAATTTTGACATAAGTTCATTTTCAGTTTAAAGCAGACTGGGTGGGTCGTTTGGGGTTATTTGGGGCATTTCTGTACTATTTTGGGTTTGAGATTTGCTAAGTGGTTTCCTTATCTCTTATTAGACGTGTAGATGTGATGTTCAGGGTCGTGACCTTCGAATTGATACCTAATTTGACATATGTTTATTTTCAATCCGAACCAGACCGGATGGGTTGTTAGGGGTTATTTGGGGGCATTTCTGTACTTTTGACATTTGAGATTTTTTAAAAAGTGTCCTTTTCTCTTATTAGACGTGTGGATGAGATGTTGAGGGTCGTGACCTTCGAATCGATACATATTTTGACATATGTTCATTTTCGGTTTAAACCAGACCGGGTGTGTCGTTTGGGGTTATTTCGGGGCCTTTCTGTATCAATTTGGGTTTGGGATTGTCTAAAAAGTGTCCTTATCTGTTATTAGACTTGTGGAATTGATGTTGAGGGTCTTGACCTTTGAATCGACACCTATTTCGGCATATGTTCATTTTTGGTCCGCACTACACCGGTTGGGTCATTTGGAGCTATTTGGGGCCATTTCTATACTTTTTTGGGTTTGGGATTTTCTAAAAGTCTCCTTATCTCTTATTAGACGTGTGGGTGCGATGTTGAGGATCTTGACCTTCGAATCCATACCTATTTCGACATATGTTCGGTTTCGGTTTAAACCAGACAGGGTGGGTCGTTAGGGTTATTTGTGGGTATTTCTGTACTTTTTGGGGTTTGGGATTTTCTAAAAAGTGTCCTTATCTCTTATTAGAAGTGCGGATGCGATGTTGAGGGTCGTGACCTACGAATCGATACCTATTTCGACATATGTTCATTTTCAATCGGAACCAAACCGGGTGGGATGTTTGGGGCTATTTAGGGGCATTCTTGTACTTTTTTGTGTTTGGGATTATCTAAAAAGTGTCCTTATCTCTTATTAGACATGTGGATGCGATGTTGAGGGTTGTCACATTCGAATCGATACCTATTTCAACATATGTTCATTTTCGATTTAAACCAGGCCAGGTGGGTCGTTAGGGGTTATTTTGGGGCATTTCAGTACTTTTTTGGGTTTGGGATTTTCTAAAAAGTGTCCTTATCTCTTATTAGACGTGTGGATGCGATGTTGAGGGTCGTGACCTTCGAATCGATACCTATTTCGACATATGTTCAATTTCGATTTAAACCAGACCGGATTGGTCGTTTAAAGTTATTTGGGGGCATTTCGGTACATTTTTATGTTTGAGATTTTTTAAAAAGTGTCCTTACCTTTTCTTAGACATGTGGACCCGATGTTGTGGGTCGTGACCTTCGAATCGATAACTATTTTGACATATGTTCATTTTCGGTTTAAACCAGACAAGGTGGGTCATTTGGGGCTATTTGGGGGCATTTTGTACTATTTTGGGTTTGGAATTTTCTAAAAAGTGTCCTTATTTCCTATTAGACGTGTGGATGCGATGTTGAGGGTCGTGACCTTCAAATCGATACCTATTTTGGCATATGTTCATTTTTTGTCCGAACCAGACTGGCTAGGTTGTTTGGGTTTATTTGTGGGCATTTCTATACTTTTTTGGGTTTGGGATTTTCTAAAAAGTGTCCTTATCTCGTATTAGACATGTGGATGTGTTGTTGTGGGTCGTGACCATTGAATCGATACATATTTCGACATATGTTGAATTTTGATTTAAACCAGACAGGGTGGGTTGTTTAGGGTTATTTGGGGGTATTTCTGTACTGTTTTGGGTTTGGGATTTTTTAAAAAATGCTCTTATCTCTTATTAGACGTGTGGATGCAATGTTGAGGGTTGTGACCTTCGCATCGATACCTGTTTAGACATATATTCATTTTCGATTTAAACAGATCGGGTGGGTTGTTTGGGGTTATTTCGGGGCATTTCTATATTTTTTTGGGTTTGGGATTTTCTAAAATGTGTCCTTATCTCTTATTAAATGTGTGGATGCGATGTTGAGGGTCATTACCTTTGAATCAATACGTATTTGGACATAGGTTCTATTTCGGTACGAACCTGACCGGGTCGGTTGTTTGGTGTTATTTGGGAGTTTTTCTGTACTTTTCTGGGTTTTGGATTTTCTTAAAAGTGTCCTTATCTCTTAATGGACATGTGGATGCGATGTTAGGGGATGTGACCTTCGAATCGGTACGTATTTTGACATATGTTCATTTTTGGTCTGAACCAACCGGGTGGGTCGTTTGGGGTTATTTGGGGGCATTTTTGAACTTTTTTGGGTTTGGGATTTTTTAAAAAGTATCCTTATCGCTTATTAGATGTGTGGATGCCATGTTGATGGTTGGGACCTTCGAATCAATTCCTATTTCAACATATGTTCAATTTTGGTTTAAACCAGACCGGATTGATCGTTTAAGGTTATTTGGGGGCATTTTGGTACTTTTTTGGGTTTGAGATCTTTTAAAAAGTGTCCTTACCTTTTATTAGACGTGTGGACACGATGTTGTGGGTCGTGACCTTCGAATCGACAACTATTTACACATATGTTCATTTTTTGTTTAAACCAGACAAGGAGTGTCATTTGGGGTTATTTGGGGGCATTTTTGTACTTTGTTGGGTTTGGTGTTTTCTAAAAAGTGTACTTATCTCTTATTAGACGTGTGGATGCGAAGTTGAGGGACATGACCTTCAAATCGATGCGTATTTTAACTTATGTTCATTTTTTGTGCGAACTAGACCGGGTAGGTCGTTTAGGTTTATTTGTGGGCATTTCTATGTTTTTTTGGGTTTGGGATATTCTAAAAAGTGTCCTAATCTCTTATCAGACGTGTGGATTCGATGTTGAGGTTTGTGACCTTCGAATCGATACCTGTTTCGACATATGTTAATTTTCGGTTTAAACCAGATCGGGTGGGTAGTTTGGTGTTATTTGGGGACATTTCTGCACTTTTTTGGGTTTGGCATTTTCAAAAAAATGTCCTCATGTCTTATGAGATGTGTGGATGCGATGTTGAGGGTTGTGACCTTCGAATCAATACCCGTTTTGAAATAGGTTCATTTTCGGTTTAAACTAGATCGGGTGTGTCATTTGGAGTTATTTCGGGGAATTTCTGTACTATTTTGGGCTTGGGATTTTCTAAAAAGTGTCCTTATCTCTTATTAGACGTGGGGATGCGATGTTAAGGGTTGTGACCTTCAAATCGATGCGTATTTTGACATATGTTCATTTTTGGTCCGGATCAGACCGAGTGGGTCGTTTGGGGTTATTTGGGGCATTTCTGTACTCTTCTGGGTTTGGGATTTCCTAAAAAGTGTCCTTATCTCTTATTAGACGTGTGGATGCGATGTTGATGGTTATGACCTTCTAATCGATACCTATTTTGACATATGTTCAATTTCGGTGTAAACTAGGCCGGATTGGTCGTTTATGGTTATTTGGGAGCATTTCTGTACTTTTTTGGGTTGGTATTTTCTAAAAAGTGTCCTTATCTCTTATTAGACGTGTGGATGCGAAGTTGAGGGACGTGACCTTCGAATCGATACGTATTAAACTTATGTTCATTTTCGGTCTGAACTAGACTGGGTGGGTCGTTTGGGTTTATTTGGGGGCAGTTCTCTACTTTTTTGGGTTTGGGATTTTCTAACAAGTGTCCTAATCTCTTATCAGATGTGTGGATGCGATGTTGAGGGTTGTGACCTTTCAATCGATACCTGTTTTGACATATCTTAATTTTATACTTAAACCAAATCGAGTGGGTAGTTTGGTGTTATTTGGGGGCATTTCTATACTTTTTTGGGTTTGGTATTTTCAAAATAGTGTCCTTATCTATTATTGGACGTGTGGATGCGATGTTGAGGGTTGTGACCTACGAATCACTACCCGTTTCAAAATATGTTCATTTTCGGTTTAAACCAGATGGGGTGGGTCGTTTGGGGTTCTTTCAGGGCATTTTTGCACTATTTTGGGTTTGGGATTTTCTAAAAAGTGTCCTTATCACTTATTGGACGTGTGGATGCGATGTTGAGGGTCGTGACCTACAAATGGATACCTATTTCGACATATGTTCATTTTTGGTCCGAACTAGACCGGGTGGGTTGTTTGGGGCTATTTTGGGGCATTCCTGTACTTTTTTGGGTTTGGGATTTTCTAAAAAGTATCCTTATCTCTTATTAGGCGTGCGGATACGATGTTGAGGGTTGTGATCTTCGAATCGATACCTATTTTGACATATGTTCATTTTCGATTTAAACTAGACCGGGTGGGTCGTTAGGGGTTATTTTGGGGCATTTCAGTACTTTTTTGGATTTGGGATTTTCTAAAAAGTGTCCTTATCTCTTATTAGACGTGTGGATGCGATGTTGAGGGGCGTGACCTTCAAATCGATACCTATTTCGACATTAGTTCATGTTCGGTTTAAACCAGACCGGGTGGGTCAGTTGTGGTTATTTGGGGGCTGTATTGTATTTTTTTGGGTTTGGGATTTTCTAAAAAGTGTCATTATCTCTTAGTAGACGTGTGGATGGGATGTTTTGGGTCATGACCATTGAATCGATTCCTATTTCAAAATATGTTCATTTTTTGTCTGAAGCAGGCCGGGTGGGTCTTTTTTGGTTATTTGGGGAAATTTCTGTACTTTTTTGGGTTTGGAATTTTCTAAAAAGTGTCATTTCTTATTAGACATGTGGATGCGATGTTGAGGGTCGTGACCTTCATCGATACCTATTTCGACATATGTTTTTTTTTTGTCCGAACCAGACCGGGTGGGTCGTTTGGGCTTTTATTTAGGGGCATTTCATTACTTTTTTGGGTTTGGGATTTTCTAGAAAGTGTCCTTATCTCCTATTAGACGTGTAGATGAGATGTTGAGGGTTGTGACCTTCGAATCAATAGCCGTTTCGAAATATGTTCAATTTCGATTTAAACCAGACTAGGTGGATTGTTTGGGGTTATTTCGGGGCATTTCTGTACTATTTGTGGTTTGGGATATTCTAAAAAGTGTCCTTAGCTCTTATTAGACGTGTGGATTCGATGTTGAGGGTCGTGTCCTTCGAATCGATACCTATTTCAACACATGTTCATTTTCGGTCCGAACCAGACTGGGTGGTTTGTTTGGGGCTATTTTGGGGCATTTTCCTGTACTTTTTTGGGTTTGGGATTTTTTAAAAAGCGTCTTTATCTCTTATTAGATGTGTGAATGCGATGTTGAGGGTTGTGATCTTTGAATCGATATCTCTTTCAACATATGTTCAATTTCGGTTTAAACCAGACCGGGTGGGTTATTTGGGGTTATTTGGGAGCACTTATGTACTTTTTTGAGTTTGGTATTTTCTAAAAAGTGTCCTTATCTCGTATTAGACGTGTGGATTCTGATGTTGAGGGTCGTGACCTTCGAATCGATACGTATTTTGACATATGTTCATTTTCGGTATGAATTAGACCAGGTGGGCCGTTTGGGGTTATTTTGGGCATTTTTTTACTCTTTTGGGTTTGGGATTTCTTAAATTGTGTCATTATCTCTTATCAAACGTGTGGATGCGATGTTGAGGGTTCTAACCTTCGAATCGATACCATTTTTGACATAAGTTCATTTACAGTTTAAACCAGACCGGGTGGGTCATTTGGGGTTATTTGGGGGCATTTCTTTACTTTTTTGGGTTTGGTATTTTCCAAAAACACTCCTTATCTCTTATTAGACGTGTGGATGCGATGTTGAGGGTCGTGACCTTCGAATCGATGCCGACATACCTTCGAATCGATACATATTTTCACATAAGTTGATTTTCGGTACGAATTAGACGGTGGGTCATTTGGGGTTATTTGGGGCATTTTTGTACACTTTTGGGTTTGGGATTTCCTAAAAAGTGTCCTTATCTTTTATCGGGTGTGTGGATGCGATGTGGAGGGTTGTGACCTTTGAATCGATACCAATTTTGACATAAGTTCATTTTCAGTTTAAACCAGATTGGGTGGGTCGTTTGGGCCTATTTGGGGGCATTTTTGTACTTTTTTGGGTTTGGGATTTTCCAAAAAGAGTCCTTGTATCTTATTAGACGTGTAGATGCGATGTTGAGGGCCGTGACCTTCGAATCGATATCTATTTCGACATATGCTCATTTTTTTTTAAACTAGACAGGGTGCGTCGTTTGGGGTTATTTGGGGCTTTTCTGTCCTTTTTGGGTTTGGTGTCACACCGCAAACCACCCCTTGGGAGGATTTAGGCAAGTGATTGGATATCCTACGACATCCACAAGTCCCCAAGGATCTAGAAGCAATATTTATGCGTCACAAACCACATATTGAGGTTAAATGATAATAAGAGAATATTAGAGTGCAACGGAAGATCAAACTACCCCCAGACTATTTATATTACCAATAATAAAACCCCAAATACCTATGTTATACCTTATACATATCCAATTATGTACCATAAGTACATTGTCTTGGTAATTATACTTCTTGAAAGGAACAAACTTAAATAATAACAAAATCGTCGCTAAGCAACGAGATGAGGGAGATCTGCAATTCCATCGACTGCTCCCTCGCCCATTGGCAAACCCGCTCCTGCAAAATCAACTAAAAGAGAATATACAAGAGTGTGAGCTCCACCGAGCCCGTGAATGAAATATAAACCATGCATGCACATGCAAGCACTACCAAATGAGTCCTACATGAGGTGCAATTCTTTAATATTTATTAGCCACCTAACATCACAACTAAGTTAGGTCAGTGCTACTACAATCCTCAATACATGTATCCCTAGTGCGGGCTTGGTTACCCCTTCCCGTGATACACCCATTGAGTTGTCGGAGAGGACCAGCCAGCTCCAGCATCTCCCTCACCAAGGTCAGCTCGACTAGCCCTTTGTGATTAACCTGTGGGGTAACCGTTAGTGTTTAGCTTAATTCTTTTCTTTTCTTTTTCTTTGGATTATATTGTGGCATAAAGCCTGGCATATAGCTCCTGACATTGTTTGTGGCCCCCACAGGCATCCAACACCTAAACCCCTGTTGGCAAGGGTGCGTAGCACGGGTGATGAAACTCTAGCCCCATGTCTATATGGCATCATATGAGTCAGGCGGTGTCAACCGTACCCCATAATACGGGCTACCACAAGCCTCATTTCCAAGCCGGCTACGGCATCTAATCTAGCAATTCCACATACAAGCATTATCATACATTTCTAATGTTCATCAGATAAGATTCAGAATTCGAATGAGAATATAAAGCAATTTAAAGTAATTAAAGACAGTAAATATTGTTGTTGTTATCATGACCCATCTGCTATGTTACACCTACACTCAGGGTGTAATTTCACTCACCTTGGTTTGATCCTACTGGTTCAGTTGTTAGTTCAGTTCCGGCCAGTATCTGGCTGTGCACCTCGAGCACGGGATCAAATCTGAAAGTAATAAATTAGAAATGTGTTATTTTAATTATTTAAACTATTTTGGATAACCAAGTGTTGGTCTAGGCTCACTGGTCTGACTAGGTGCTCAATCCGAGATCACTTTGAATTCTCCAGGCCTTGCACTGGGCTTTAGGCTCATGTCCCGGTGCATGGGCCAGTGCCTAGGGTTCAGGGGCAAATTGGTCATTTTTCAGTGCCCATACCTGCCTCTAGGTCAGAACATGGTCCCACAACAGTCTATGACATAATTACACTACTATCCACTTTAGGTCAGTGATGCAGAATCAAACACAGCAGTGCACAATCACATACGGGGCCCACTTGGGGTTCCAAAATATTTTTCACATATGGACAGATGTGGGGCAAGGGCATTTTTGTCATTTCCCACATCCCACAGTGTCCAGGGATCAAGGCCATCAGGAAATTATAGATCTGCCCCTTCATTCCTAAAAGATTCCATCACTGGTCCTTGCACTGGGCCTTACTGCATCACCCAGTGCATGGCCCAGTGCCTCCAGAATCGGCCTTGGGCTGAGTTTCCAAGGTTGGACCTACAGCGTTGGGCCCACAGTTGATCCTCTGCATGTTTAGGGATTTAGGCAGCCCTGGGGGTGCTCTACATCATGATCTGAAGGGTTTCTCCATCAGGGTTTTAGTCAGCCTGTCTATGGCTGCCCAAATAACCTTGGTGAATAGTGTTTAGGGTTTTGGTTAGGCTTGGATTTCAGTTCCAGCCTTGTACAGAGCTGAAATCACCTGAAACAAGAGGTCTCAAGGCTGCATCCAACAATGGTTAGGGTTGTGCAGCCTTGGCCAGCTGCTAGGGTTCCAAATCACAGGGTAATGGGGCCATCTGGCAGTGCAGGTGGGCACAGCCAGCTTCGGCTCCAAGGAACAGCATAACTGAATGCTAACAATGTATAAAGATCTCAGATCTTCCATGCACAAGGTCTGCATGGTAGATCTGGACCAGATCTGGGCAAACCCTAGCTAGTTTGGGCTGCCCAGGAAGCAAAAACATAGGGAATATAGAGAGGGACAAGGGACAGCAGGTATAGGGGCATGATTTGTACCTGAAATGTGTTGGACAAGTGTGTGTCCATCAAACCCGGTTCGGTTCGGTTCAACCCGGTTCACCTTTGTATTGAACATTTATACATTTTAGTTTAATATTATCACATGCGATATAAACTTTTTGAGCATTATGTGTTCGTAAGTTATACTTAAAATGGTGGTCACGACTAGGGTTTGGGCTGGGCACCCTTATCATATGGTCGTTGCATTGGGTATGCCTAGACATGTGATGTCAAGGTACAAATGCGAGTGCTCACATGTTTGATGTGTGCATTGGTGAAGAATCTACTTTGTCAATTCCCTCATGTATTACTGCCAGATGTAGGATGGGATAGACATGTGTCACCAACACCCTGTACCTGAGGGAACCCTGTCACTACAAAGTGTGATCGCATTCTTTGGTTCATTAATGACTGAGACTCAAGCGAGTCAAAGCCAGTATTCTCGGAATGCGTGAACACTTTGTAAGTGAAGGAGTTATCCAACACGGTCACCACTGTCCGATTGGGGAACACCAAGATAGCGACTGTCTGTGCATGGTCGGATCAGAATTTGGATCCAGTACCGTTTTGGAAATGATTTTGCAAAATTTATTTTGCATAAAATGATACATTATTTATAGTTATTTCAAATAAAGTGTTTTATCAAGTTTTGTGGGACCCGATCGGATGCACAGACGCTCTTTTATGGACATGTACTATGGATTGGGGTTTGGCAGTACATGTGTACATGCCCTAGATTTCATAATGATGGTGTTGATTAGTAGGGAGTTATTTAGAATTTGCTAATTTAATTGGCTCTTTATTTAATTAATGGATTTGGTGCTAATTGTAATTATCCATTAATAATTAAATAAAGAATCTAATTAATACTTTCCCTATTAGATTCTGCTTCTTCACCTGTGTAGCACTTTGAGTTTAAACAGAACTGCCAGACTGAGAGAGAGAGAGTCAGACTCTCACTAGGGCTCTATTAAATCTATCCAGGATTTAATTAAACCCTATTATTATAAATAGGGGACCATAAAACGCAGAAGAGGGAACTCTCCACATTTTTGGAGCAGACACTCTTTCTCCTACGTTTTTTGGTTTCTCTCTCTCCCTCTTGTGATCTCTCTTCTTCTTCTTGCTTCTCTCACCTGTGTTTAAGAGTTAGGGTTTGTGAAACCCTAGATCTGTGCTGAGGAGTTTGAGGGCATCTGGGACTGGCGTGTAGAACCTTGGTAGCACCATTGGAGGTTCAGATCTGTTTGGTTGGAGCGCTCGCTGGAGGAAGAACCACTGTCTATTGGAGGAGCAACACTTGAGGCTCACCAGGTTAGCAGTTCTTTATTAATTCCTTTTGTTCATTGATTATTAATATTTATGGGATGCGAAAGAGACTCGAATTGATTTATTGCCACTGCGCATTCGAGTATGGGATGGATCCCCCTTGCCATGTGATGGACTAGGGATAAGTTTCTTTGTCCCTACTGTGATAATAAATTTTATGGGACACATGAGGGAAGGAGAAACCCTAATAGGGATGCACCAGGGTTCCCATGGAAAACCATGGGAAGCCCTAAAAATTAAAATGGGGCACCCATGGGACAGCATGGGCTAACCCAGGGAGTGCAAAACCATAAGGATAAATATCTTGGTCTCCTTAGGGAACCACAGTTTGACCCCTGGACCGTTGTTTGACCAACAGTGTGGTATCAGAGCCACCTTTCCCACCCATGAATATTAGATAATTAATAGTTTAATGTAATTATCATGAGTGAGATGCAAGTTGGCACATGGGTGGTTAGAATATGGTTGTTGTAACAACCATCCCATGTGCACATGGGTAGTTACAAGGTTGTTAGTGTAACGACCTACCCATGTGATGATGGATTTGGTTTGTTTTATTTATTCCAATTATTGAAGCATGTATCCAATTAGGTTGTGATTACTAATTTTTAATTTTAAAATTTTTTAATCATATTCTATATGTGGGGGGGGGGGGGGGGAGCGCACGCTGCCAAGCCTCTGTGCATGCCCTCCCCCATGAACCTACCCTTGTGCGCATCCCCTTGCGGGCTGCGGGCCTATAGGCAGCTGTCCGTGGGCCTTGTGCCTATGGGCTGTGCAGGGAGTGCCTGCTGCCTACGCATGTGGGCTGCATGCACCCCCCTTGTTTTCCCTCCAGTTTAACAATAAAAATAAAATAAAAAAACATTATTTTTTCAAAACAGAATTTTATTATTTTGTTTTGTTTTTTGGAGGATGATGATGGGTGAAGAGATTCTCTCTTTACCTACTTGCAATTAAAATGCGATTTTAATTTTATGGGCTTGGATACATGTTATCATATGCGATGTGGTGGTTCAATAATTGAAGGAATCCATGTTTTAATTTTTGGTTTACTTGCTTTAATGCCCATGCATGGAATTATATTATGATGTGATTATGGGAATGGCATTCTAATAAATTGATGGATTGTTTATGTATATGATACATGGGGTTATGGGTGGATGTGATGCTTCTCTCTCTTTCTCTCTCTCCCCCTATCTTTTTTATAAACAAATGTACTCCACCCCATGGGCAGCCCAAATGGTGGGTTGGTTTCTCCATGCGGGGTTTCTTTATTATTATGGAAAGGAAAGTGTATAGAATTTTTCCTAGGTTTCCATTGTAATTTTAGAGGAGTTAGGACTCCCAGGGCATGTTGATGGTGATCCACATGTGGTGCTTAAAGCTTATGGAGATGCAAGTCACCTACTTTGAAGACGTAATCGGGCGGAGGAGATGATCGAGGCGTGGCATCCATGGCATGATAAATGCACCCAAAGTTATTAGTTTTATTTTTATTGGGAGGGTTCTTTAATTGCTTCGGATAAAAATGCCGCCATCCCATAATCACTTTTAATTAATGTTGATTAATTATGTTGTTTAAATCTATCCATGTATGTGAGAGTTAATTAATCCCTCTTTATTCACAATACATGTATGATATGGACTAGTCTTAATCGGTAGACATGTCCATGGCCTCCTATTGAAGATAAATGTAGAAAGTGTGTGATATGACCCCACATAAGTCGACAGGACATTGCCAGGACCTCTGTCACACATTTATCTATATTTACCTCTATCTAGGTACGTTAGGGTATGGATAGTGAGAGGGCACTGGGACAGTGGGCCATCTTTCATGATTCCATGATTCTAACTAATGCAATAGGTAAGTACATGACTTGGGTGTATGTCAGTCGACAGGATCTGGACATGACACCTAGGTGGCCAAAAATATTGGAAGCCCATGAGGCAGACAGCTTAGTCCACACCACCATGGTGTGTATAATGACTCCCGGCAGGGTAAGTTATGCATGCAAGGGTTGTAGGTATCCAATTCATCTTTTGGGTTATGAGGAAAACCCAAATCATGAAAGACCATTGATGTGTGTGTGCTCAATTTATTATTTTCAATGGTCATTAATTAGCATGTGGTTATTTACTTATGCATGTGTAGATTAATATACGATGACTACCGTTAATTCCAACCGATTAACACTCATTAGCGAATACAAACTTAATGGTATAAACTATGTTGATTGGTACTGGAGCATTAAGTTGCTCCTGACTGCTGAAGGACTGTATGCAGTTCTAGATGAACAAGTTCCTCCTCAACCCGATCGGAACGATTTTGAGGCAAATAAAGAGATGCAAGAGTTCCTCATGAGGGATTCCAAAGCATCACTCTATATCCTAGGATTGTTGGAAAAGTCAGTTGTAGACTTAGTCAAGGATATACGCATTACTGGGGGTAAAATGGATAAGCTTGCTAAATTGTTCAACAGGCAGTTGACACACGCACATTCTGAGGCGGTGAGTCAAATCCATAACTCCAAGATGTCCCAGGGGACTCCAGTGATGGATCATGTAATGAAAATGGTCAATCTATTTGAAAACCTGGAATCCATGGGGACTGATTTCAGCCTGCGATACAAGACTGATGTGATCTTAATGTCAATCACTTCTGCCTACGCATCTTTTAGGATATCCTACAAGATGTCCGAAAAGGAGATGGAGCTCACCGAGCTTGCTAATGCACTGGTAGAGGCTGAAGCATCCTTGAAAAAGGACAAGGCTAAGGTCAATGCAACTGAGGCAAAGCCTTCTTCAAATGGGAAAAAGAAGAAAAAGGGAAGTAAGGGCAAGACCCTGAAAGCCAAGGGTGGGAAGTCTGGCAATAAAGGCAAAGGTAAGTGCTTCTATTGCAAGAAGGAGTGTCACTGAAAAAGAAACTGTCGTGCTTACTTGGCAACTTTGAAAGACAAAAAGTCGGATGAAACAGAGGCTGCTAAAGAAGGTACATGTGATGTTCACGTTTTTTATGAGTCAAATTTGTCTTTTGAACCGACCAATTCTTGGTTGGTGGATAGTGGATCCACTGTTCACATTTGCAATGATTTACAAGGGTTCAAGGAGACAAGGAACCTGGAAAGAAATGAAGTGCGTCTTCGGATGGGCACTGGAGCTAAGACCATGACGTTGGCTCTGGAAACTTTTATTTTAAATTTTAGTTCTGCTAGTTTAGTTTTAAAGGATTGCTATTATGTACCCTCTTTCAAGAGGAAGATAATTTCAGTTTCAAAACTTGTTTTGGACGGATATAGTTTTTCCTTTAAATCTAAATTGATTATTCGTTTTAATAATTCCTTTGTGGCATCCGGATATATGCAAAGTGGTTTGTATTTTCTAGATTGCCCTATTAGAATGAATGTTGTTTCAAATATTGATTTGAAACAGAAAGCAGCTCCAGTGAACTCAACATTGCTGTGGCATCTAAGATTCGGTCACATAAATGTGGATCGAATCAGTAGATTGGTGAGGGATGGGCCCTTAGAGGGTCTGAGGGTGGAACCATTCCCCACCTGTGAGTCATGCCTTCAGGGCAAAATGACCAAGAAATCCTTTAGCAATAAAGGTGCTAGAGCCACAGATCTGTTGGAGTTGATACACACTGACGTGTGTGGACCCATAAACATACAAGCAAGATATGGGTATGAGTACTTTATCACGTTCACCGATGATTACTCTAGATATGGTTACATATACTTGATGCGTAGGAAATCGGATAAACGCATCAAGTCCTTACAATTCTAAGCCGAGGTCGAAAGACAGCTCGATAAACGCATCAAGTCCTTACGATCAGATCATGGAGGGGAGTATCTATCGGATGAGTTTAAAGAACATCTCATATCCCAAGGGATAGTTAGTCAGCTAACTAATCCAGGCACACCATAGTAAAATGGTGTATCCAAACAATGCAATCGGACCCTATTGGATATGGTCAGGACGATGCTCACTTATAGTGAGTTACCTCTTTTTTTCTGGGGGTACGCTTTAGAAACGGCGATATATATCTTGAATAGGGTTCCATCTAAGTCTGTAGCCAAGACACCCTTTGAGTTGTGGAAGGGGCGAAAGCCCAATATTCAACACCTTAGGATATGGGGTTGCATAGCACATGTGCGAAAGCAACAGACAGACAAGTTGGAATCCAAGACTTCGAGATGCTGTTTCTTAGGCTACCCTAAAGGCATGAGAGGTTATTATTTCTATGACCAAGTTGACCAAAAGGTCATTGTAAGTAAACATGTCACATTTTTGGAGGAAGAAATGATGACCCAGAGTCCGAACCAGTAGTCATAAAAGAGCTATCAGATAGCTCAGAAACGTCACTTCCAGAAGTGAGACCAACTGACATACCCCCTGAAATACCAACACTTAAGGAACCTCGACGCAGTGGGAGGACTATTAGACCACCCACCAGGCTAACTCTTGTAACCGAAGAGGAAACTATGGAAGAGTTCCACATGGTATCGGTTGAATCGGATGATAATCCAATGACATACTTTGAGCCTCTAATGGATGTTGATGCCACTAGGTGGCTGGAGGCAATGCGCTCTGAAATTGATTCGATGCATTCCAACAAGGTCTGGACTCTAGTCGATCAACCACTTGGCGTCAAGCCAATTGGATGCAAATGGATCTTCAAGAGGAAGAAGGGCGCAGATGAAAAGGTCGAAAGATTCAAAGCGAGACTGGCAGCAAAGGGCTATACCCAGAAAGAGGGTATAGACTATGAGGAAACCTTTTCACCAGTAGCAATGATGAAATCCATCAGGATTTTATTGGCTATCGCAGCACACTTTGATTATGAGATCTGGCAGATGGATGTACAAAATGCATTTCTAAATGGGTTCCTTTAAGAAGAAATCTATATGGAACAGCCAGAGGGGCTCTCTTCCTTGGAGGAAAAAAGAAAGGCGTGCAAATTGCAGAGGTCCATTTATGGGCTGAAGCAGGCTTCCAAGAGCTGGAACATCAGGTTTGATCAATCAATCAAATCGTTTGGTTTTGATCAAAATATGGATGAACCATGCGTTTACAAGAAGATCAGTGGGATGGCAGTATGTTTTCTTGTTTTATACGTAGATGACATATTGCTGATTGGTAATGATGTAGGATTCCTTTCATCAGTAAAACAGTGGTTATCCACAACGTTTTCGATGAAAGACCTTGGTGAAGCTAGCTATATCCTTGGGATTAAACTCGTAAGAGATCGCTAAAAAAGGGTGCTAGGCTTGTCATAGGCTACCTATATAGACAAAGTCCAGGCCAGATTTAGTATGGAGAACTCTAAGAGGGGAAGTGTTTCCTTCAGACATGGAGTCAGTCTTTCCAGATCTCAATGTCCTTAGTCTTAGATAGACATTGAAGAGATGAAGAGGATTCCCTATGCCTCAGCAGTAGGGAGTCTTATGTATGCTATGTTGTGTATGAGGCCGAACATTTGCTATGTAGTAGGTATGGTAAGTCGTTATCAATCTAACCCTGGACGCGAGCATTGGAGTGCTGTCAAGAATATCCTCAAGTACCTGAGAAGGACTAAGGAATATTTCTTGGTTTTTGGATCTGATCAGTTGTCAGTGTTGGGATACACAGATTCGGATTTCCAAACTGACAAGGATGATAAAAAATCCAAGTCCAGGATGGTATATCTAATGGGTGGAGGTGCCATTGTGTGGCGGAGTGCGAAACAAAAGGCTACAGCCGATTCTACTACCGAAGCAGAATACCTTGCAGCATGTGATGCAGCAAAAGAAGGTGTTTGGCTAAGAAAATTCCTATCAGATTTGGAGGTAGTCCCTGATCTTGTCAAGGGCCCTATTCCCCTATTATGTGACAACAGAGGGGCCATTGCACAAGCTAAGGAGCCTAGGGCTCATCAGAGGAACAAGCACGTGCAGCGAAAGTATCACCTCATCAGAGAGATTATCCAACAGGGTGACGTGAGTATCTCCAAAGTGGACACAACTGAAAATGTGTCTGATGCCATGACAAAAGGTTTGTCACTAGGAGTGTTTGAGAAACACATGGAGGGCATGGGTTTAAAATGTATGGGGAATTGGCTTTGATGTACAAGTGGGAGATTGTTGGACAAGTGTGTGTCCATCAAACCCGATTCGGTCCGGTTCAACCCGGTTCACCTTTATATTGAACATTTATACATTTTAGTTTAATATTGTCACATGCGATATAAACTTTTTGAGCATTATGTGTCCATAAGTTATACTTAAAATGGTAGTCACGACTAGGGTTTGGGCTGGGCACCCTTATCATATGGTCGTCGCATTGGGTATGCCTAGACATGTGATGTCAGGGTACGAATGCGAGTGCTCACATGTTTGATGTGTGCATTGGCGAAGAATCTAGTTTGTCGATTCCCTCATGTATTACTGCCAGATGTAGGATGGGATAGACATGTGTCACCGACACCTTGTACCTGAGGGAACCCTGTCACTGCAAAATGTGATCGCATTCTTTGGTTCATCAATGACTGAGACTCAAGCGAGTCAAAGCCGGTGTTCCGGGAATGCCTGAATACTTTGTGAGTGAAGGAGTTATCCAATACGGTCACCACTGCCCGATTGGGGAACACCAAGATAGAGACTGTCTGTGCATGGTCGGATCGAACTGCGGATCCATACCATTTTGGAAATGGTTTTGCAAAATTTATTTTACATAAAATGATACATTATTTATAGTTATTTCAAATAAAGTGTTTTATCGAGTTTTATGGGACCCGATCGGATGCACAGATGCTCTTTTATGGACATGTACTATGGATTGGGGTTTGGCAGTACATGTGTACATGCCCTAGATTCCATAATGATGGTGTTGATTAGTGGGGGGTTGTATATGATAAATTGTTATCATATAGGGAGTTATTTGGAATTTGCTAATTTAATTGGCTCTTTATTTAATTAATGGATTTGGTGCTAATTGTAATTATCCATTAATAATTAAATAAAGAATCTATTTAATACTTTCCCTATTAGATTCTGCTTCTTCACCTGTGTAGCACTTTGAGTTTAAACAGGACTGCCAGACTGAGAGAGAGAGAGTCAGACTCTCACTAGGGCTCTATTAAATCTATCTAGGATTTAATTAAACCCTATTATTATAAATAGGGGACCATAAAACGCAGAAGATGGAACTCTCCATGTTTTTGGAGCAGACACTCTCTCTCCTACATTTTTGGTTTCTCTCTCTCCCTCTTGTGATTTCTCTTCTTCTTCTTGCTTCTCTCACCTGTGTTTGAGAGTTAGGGTTTATGAAACCCTAGATCTGTGCTGAGGAGTTTGAGGGCATCTGGGATTGGCGTGTAGAACCTTGGTAGCACCATTGGAGGTTCAGATCTATTTGGTTGGAGCGCTCACTGGAGGAAGAACCACTGTCTATTGGAGGAGCAACACTTGAGGCTCGCCAGGTTAACAGTTCTTTATTAATTCCTTCTGTTCATTGATTATTAATATTTATGGGATGCGAAAGAAACTCGAATTGATTTATTGCTGCTGCACATTCGAGTATGGGATGGATCCCCTTTGCCATGTGATGGACTAGGGATGAATTTCTTCGTCCCTACTGTGATAATAAATTTTATGGGACACATGAGGGAAGGAGAAACCCTAACAGGGAAGCACCAGGGTTCCCATGGGCGACCATGGGAAGCCCTAAAAATTAAAATGAGGCACCCATGGGACACCATGGGCGAACCTAGGGAGTGCAAAACACTAAGGATAAATATCTTGGTCTCCCTAGGGAACCATGGTTTGATCCCTGGACCGTTGTTTGGCCAACAAAATGGCCTGAGAGAGGCTCGGTTGCAGGCTGAAATGGGCTGCTGCAGGTTCCCCCCTCTTCTTCTTCCTTCTTCCCTCTCCTTCTTCTTCTCTTTCTCTCCTTTTCCCTTTCTTTCTCTCTTCTTTTCTCTCCTACAGTTTCAGCAGTAAAAATAGGTTCTAAAATGAGGCTGAGGTCTCTATTTATAGACCAGCTCTCAACTAAGGTCTGTTTGGCAGCTTAGGCCCATTCCAAGAATGTGTTTTTAGACCGATTCTCAGTCATTCCGGGCTCTTTGGTGGGCTCCACAGGGGTCCAAGGGTATGAGGTGGTCCCCCAGACTTCCCTCAACCTATGGAGGGTTCCCATGTCCAATATGGGTGGTCCCCACATGTCTGTACATTAAAATATAGAAATTTCCCACTCTGGGTGATGTCACTGGGCCTTGCTGCATTGCCCAGTGCCATCGCCCAGAGAATTCATCTGCAGAATTATTTCCATTTAGAGACATAATTGGGCTATGGTTCCTTCTAGGAAAGTGAAGCTCTATGAATCTAGTTTCTATGAAAATTGGAATCAAAGGAAAATAAGATTAGATTATAAATTTATGCTATTTTTATTACACAAAGGTCAACCTGTCAAAACAGCAGGATCCCTATTTGACAGCAACCTGAGCTAAACTTTTAACTAACATATAGACATATCTAGGTAATGGTGTCTTCTAACAAAATGCATCCCTATGAGTCTAGTTTCCAACAAAATTAGAATCAACACAAATGAAGTTCGGGTGGTGGAGTTATATCACTTTTACTAAGATGAGGTCAATCTGTAAATTAGCAGAATTTGTCATTTATGTTGGGATTTAAGATATATGTATGTAATTGGGTTCTCATCATCAAATCAATCATGCAAATTGATGTTTGGGTTTACAAATGTTTTATCTAAAACATTCAAGTTGATGAGGGTCATCATTGGTTTAGAGTAGAACTAGGATTTAATCCAAGGGTCCTAGAGTCAAGGGGTGGTACCTTCCTCAGGCTGTACATTATGCAGTGGGCTGTACATCCACAAAGGTCTACAATCCATCTTTTAACAGATATGCAGGAGGACATCCTCGAGGTTTCTCCATTAAATTCAATCACTAGAGTGTTGCTCCACAGTGTGCTTGGATGCCATGTCAGGGGTTCCTATCCTTCATTCAAATCCCCAACCACTCAGGGGCGGCTTTGACATTTGGGATTTTCTATAAAGTTTCGTTATCTCATATTAGACGTGTGGATACGATGTTGAGGTCGAGACCTTCGAATCGATTCCTATTTCGACATATGTTCATTTTTGGTCTGCACCAGACCGGGTGGGTGGTTTGGGGTTATTTGGGGACATTTCTATACATTTTTGGATTTGGGATTTTTTAAAAAGTGTCCTTATTTCCTATTAGACGTATGGATACGATGTTGAGGGTCGTGACCTTCGAATCGACACCTATTTTGGCATATGTTGCATCGATTGGGTCGTTTGGGGCTATTTGGGGGCATTTCTATACTTTTCTGGGCTTGGGAATTTTTAAAAAGTGTCCTTATCTCCTATTAGATGTGTAGATCCAATGTTGAGGGTCGTGGCCTTCGAATCGATACCTATTTCGGTATATATTCATTTTCAGTCTGAACCACACCGGATGAGTCGTTTGGGGTTATTTGGGGGTATTTCTGTACTTTTCTATGTTTTGGATTTTCTAAAAAGTGTCCTTATCTCTTATTAGATGTGTGGATGTGATTTTGAGGGTCGTGACCTTCGAATGGATACCTGTTTAGAAGTATGTTCATTTTCGATTTAAACCAGACCGGGTGGGTTATTTTGGGTTATTGGGGGGCATTTTTGTATTTTTTTGGGTTTAGGATTTTCTAAAATGTGTCCTTATCTCTTATTAAACGTGTGGATGCGATGTTGAGGGTCGTTACCTTCGAATAAGTACATATTTGGACATAGGTTCATTTTCGGTCCGAACCTGACCAGGTCAGTCATTTGGGGTTATTTGGGGGTATTTCTATACTTTTTTGGGTTTTGGATTTTCTTAAAAGAGTCCTTATCTCTTAATAGACATGTGGATGCGATGTTGGGGGTTGTGACCTTTGAATCGATACATATTTTGACATATGTTCATTTTTTGTCCGAACCAGACTGGGTGGGACGTTTGGGGATATTTTGGGGCATTTCTAAACTTTTTTGGGAATTGGATTTTCTAAAAAGTGTCCTTATCGCTTGTTAGACGTGTGGATGCAATGTTGTGGGTCGTGACCTTCGAATCAATAACTATTTCGACATATATTCATTTTCGGTTTAAACCAGATGAGGTGGGTCATTTGGGGTTATTTGGGGGCATTTCTGTACTTTTTAGGGTTTGGTATTTTATAAAAAGTGTCATTATCTCTTATTAGTTGTGTGGATGTGAAGTTGAGGGACGTGTCCTTCGAATCGATACGTACTTCGAATTTTGTTCATTTTCGATCCGAACTAGACTGGGTGGGCGTTCGGGTTTATTTGTGGGCATTTCTGTACTTTTTTGGGTTAGGATATTCTAAAAACTGTCCTAATCTCTTATCAGACGTGTGGATGCGATGTTGAGGGTTGTGTCCATCGAATCAATACTTGTTTCGATATATGTTAATTTTGATTTAAACCAGATCGGGTGGGAAGTTTGGTGTTATTTGGGGGCATTTTTGCACTTTTTTGGGTTTGGTATTTTCAAAAAAGTTTCCTTATCTCTTATTAGACGTGTGGATGCGATGTTGAGGGTTGTAACCTTCGAATCATTACCCATTTCAAAATATGCTCATTTTTTATTTAAACCAGACCGAGTGGGTCGTTTGGGGTTATTTTGGGGCATTTCTATACTATTTTGGGTTTGGGATTTTATAAAAAGTGTCCTTATCTCTTATTAGATGTGTGGATCCGATGTTGAAGGTTGTGACCTTCGAATCGACACGTATTTCAACATATGTTCATTTTCGGTCCGAGCTCGACCGGGTGGGTCGTTTGGGGTTATTTGGGGCATTCCTGAACTTTTTTGGGTTTAGGATTTTGTAAAATGTGTCCTTATCTCTTATTAAACATGTGGATGCAATTTTGAGGGTCGTTACCTTCGAATTAATACGTATGTGGATATAGGTTCATCTTCAGTCCGAACTTGACCGGGTCGATCGTTTGGGGTTATTTGACGGCATTTCTGTACTTTTTTGGGTTTGGGATTTTCTTAAAAGTGTCCTTATCTCTTAATAGACATGTGTATGCGATGTTGGGGGTCGTGACCTTCGATTCGATACGTATTTTGACATATGTTCATTTTCAGTCCGAATCAGACCGGGTAGGTCGTTTGGGGTTATTTGGGGGCATTTTAGAACTTTTTTTGATTTGGGATTTTCTAAAAAGTGTTCTTATCGCTTAATGGATGTGTGGATGCGATGTTGTGGGTCGTGACCTTCGAATCAATAACTATTTTGACATATATTCATTTTCGATTTAAACTTGACAAGGTGGGTCATTTGGGGTTGTTTGGGGGCATTTCTGTAGTTTTTTGGGTTTGGTATTTTCTAAAAAGTGTCCTTATCTCTTATTAGACGTGTGGATGCAAAGTTGAGGGGCGTGTCCTTCGAATCTGTACGTATTTCAACTTTTGTTCATTTTCAGATAGAACTAGACCGGGTGGGTCGTTCGAATTTATTTGCCGGCATTTCTATATATTTTTGGGTTTGGGATATTCAAAAAAGTGTCCTAATCTCTTACCAGACGTGTGAATGCGATGTTGAGGGTTGTGACTTTCGAATCGATACCTATTTTGACATATGTTAATTTTTGGTTTAAACTAGATCGGGTGGGAAGTTTTGTGTTATTTGGGGGCATTTCTGCACTTTTTTGGGTTTGGTATTTTCAAAAAAGTTCCCTTATGTCTTATTAGACGTGTGGATGCGACCTTGAGGATTGTGACCCTGGAATCAATACCCATTTCGAAATATGTTCATTTTTGCTTTAAACCAAACCGAGTGGGTCGTTTGGGGTTATTTTGGGGCATTTCTGTACTATTTAGGGTTTGGGATTTTCTAAAAAGTATCCTTATCTCTTATTAGACATGTGGATGGGATGTTGAGGGTCGTGTCCATTGAATCGGTACGTATTTAAACATATGTTCATTATCGGTCCAAACCAGACCGGGTGGGTCATTTGGGGTTATTTGGGGCATTTTTGTACTCTACTGGGTTTGGGACTTCGTGAAAAGTGTCCTTATCTCTTATTAGACGTGTGGATGTGATGTTGAGGGTTATGACCTTCGAATCGATACAAATTTTGACTTATGTTCATTTTCAGTTTAAACTAGATCGGACGGGTCGTTTGGGGTTATTTGGGGGCATTTTTGTACTTTATTGGGTTTGGGATTTTCTAAAAAGTGTCCTTATCTCTTATTAGACATGTGGATGCGATGTTGAGGGTTGTGACTTTCGAATCGATACCAATTTTGACTTAAGTTCATTTTCTGTTTAAACCAGACCGGATGGGTCGTTTGGGGTTATTTGGTGGCATTTTTGTAGTTTATTGGATTTGGGATTTTCTAAAAAGTTTCCTTATCTCTTATTAGACATGTGGATGCGATGTTGAGGGTCGTGACCTTCGAATCGATACCTATTTCGACATATGCTCATTTTTGGTTTAAACCAGACCGCGTGGGTCATTTGGGGTTATTTGGGGGCATTAATGAATTTTTTTGGGTTTTCTATTTTCTAAAAAGAGTCCTTATCTCTTATTAGACGTTTGGATTCTGATGTTGAGGGTCGTGACCTTCGAATCGATACGTATTTTGACATATGTTAATTTTTTATCCGATTCAGATCGGGTGGGTCATTTGGGGTTATTTGGGGCATTTCTGTTTTCTTCTAGGTTTGGGATTTCCTGAAAAGTGTCCTTATCTCTTATCAAACATGTGGATGGGATGTTGAGGGTTGTGACCTTCGAATCGATACCAATTTCAACATAGGTTCATTTCCAGTTTAAACCAGACCGGGTGGGTTTTCTGGGGTTATTTGGGGCCATTTCTGCACTTTTTTGGGTTTTTGATTTTCTAAAAAGTGTCTTTATCTCTTATTAGAGGTGTGGATGAGATGTTGAGGGTCGTGACCTTCGAATCGATACCTGTTTCAACATATGTTAATTTTTTGTTTAAACCACACCGGGTGGGTAGTTTGGTGATATTTGGGGGAATTTCTATATTTTTTTGGGTATGGTATTTTCTAAAAAGTGTCCTAATCTCTTATTAGACATGTGGATGCGAAGTTGAGAGTCGGGACCTTTGAATCGATACGTATTTTGACTTACGTTCATTTTTGGTTTGAACCAGACCGGGTGGGTCGTTTGGGTTTATTTGGGGGCATTTCTGTACTTTTTTGGGGTTGGGATTTTCTTAAAAGTGTCATTATCTCTTAATAGACATGTGGATGCGATGTTGGGGGTCGTGACTTTCGAATCCATACGTATTTGGACATATGTTCATTTTCGTTCCGAACCAGATCGGGTGGATGGTTTTGGGTTATTTGGGGGCATTTCTAAACTTTTTTGCGTATGGGATTTTCTAAAAAGTGTCCTTATCTCTTAGTAGACGTGTGGATGCGATGTTGATGGTTGGGACCTTCGAATCGATACCTATTTTGACATATGTTCAATTTCGATTTAAACCAGACCGGATTTATCGTTTAAGGTTATTTGGGGGCAATTCGGTACTATTTTGGGTATGGGATTTTCTAAAAAGTGTCCTTATCTCTTATTAGACGTGTGGACACGATGTAGTGGGTCGTGACCTTCGAATCGATAACTATTTTAACATATGTTCATTTTTGGTTTAAACCAAATAATGTGGGTCATTTGGGGTTATTTGGGGGCATTTCTGTACTTTTTTGGTTTTGGTATTTTTTAAAAAGTGTCCTTATCTCTTATTATACGTGTGGATACGAAGTTGAGGGACGTGACCTACGAATCGATATGTATTTTGACTTAATGTTCATTTTCGGTCCAAACTAGACCGGGAGGGTCGTTTTGTTTATTTGGGAGCATTTCTATACTTTTTTGGGTTTGGGATTTTCTAAAAAGTGTCCTAATCTCTTATCAGACGTGTGGATGCGATGTTGAGGGTTGTGAACTTCGAATTGATACCTGTTTTAACATATGTTAATTTTCGGTTTAACCCAGATCGGCTGGCTAGTTTGGTGTTATTTGGGGGCATTTTTGTACTTTTTTGGCTTTGGTATTTTCAAAAAAGTGTCCTTATCTCTTATTAGACATGTGGATGCGATGTTGAGGGTTGTGACCTTCGAATCAATACCCATTTCGAAATCTGTTCATTTTTGGTTTAAACCAGACCGAGTGGGGTGTTTGGCATTATTTTGGGGCATTTTTATACTATATTGGGTTTTGGATTTTTTAAAAAGTGTCCTTATCTCTTATTAGACGTGTGGATGCGCTGTTGAGGGTCGTGACCTTCAAATAGATACCAATTTTGACAGAAGTTCATTTTCAGTTTAAACCTGATCGGATGGGTCGTTTGAGGTTATTTGGGGGCATTTCCGTACTTTATTGGGTTTATGATTTCCTAAAAAGTGTCCTTATCTCTTATTAGACGTGTGGATTCTGATGTTGAGGGTTGTGACCTTCGAATCGATACGTATTTTGACATATGTTCATTTTTGGTCCGAACCAGACCGGGTGGGTCGTTTGGGGTCATTTCTGAACTTTTTTGGGTTAAGGATTTTCTCAAAAGTGTCCTTATCTCTAGTTAGACGTGTGAATGCGATGTTGAGGGTTGTGACCTTCGAAACGATACCAACATCGACAAAAGTTCATTTTCAGTTTAAACCAGACCGGGTTGGTCGTTTGGGGTTATTTGGGGGCATTTCTGTACGTTTTTTTGTTTGAGATTTTCTAAAAAGTGTCCTTATCTCATATTAGTCATGTGGATGCGATGTTGAGGGTCGTGAGCTTCGAATCGATGCCTTTTTCAACAAATGCTCATTTTTTGTTTAAACTAGACCGGGTGGGTCGTCTGGGTTATTTGGGGGCATTTTTGTACCCTTTGGGTTTGGGATTTTCTAAAAAAGTTTCCTTATCTCTTATTTGACGTGTGGATGCGATGTTGATGGTCGTGACCTTCGAATAATTTCCTATTTCGACATATGTTCATTTTCGGTCTGAACCAAACCGGGTGGGTTGTTTGGGGTTATTGGGGCATATTTCTGTACATTTTTGGGTTTGGGATTTTCTAAAAAGTGTTCTTATTTTCTATTAGACGTGTGGATGCGAAGTTGAGGGTCGTGACCTTCGGATCGATACCTATTTCAGCATATGTTCATTTCGGTCCGAAACAGACCGGCTGGGTCATTTAGGGTTATTTGGGGGAATTTTTGTAATTTTTTGGGTTTGGGTTTTTCTAAAAATTGTCCTTATCTCTTATTAAACATGTGGATGCGAAGTTGAGGGTCATGACTTTCGAATCAATACGCATTTAGACATAGTTTCATTTTTGGTCTGAACCAGACCGGGTGGGTCATTTGGGGTTATTTGGGGGCATTTCTGTACCTTTTTGGGCTTGGGATTTTCTTAAAAGTGTCCTTATCTTTTATTAGACGTGTGGATGCGATGTTGAGGGTCGTGACGTTCGAATCGATACGTATTTTGAAATATGTTCATTTTCGATCCAAACCAGAACAGGTGGGTCATTTGGGGTTATTTGGGTTTAGGATTTTCTCAAAAGTGTCATTATCTCTGGTTAGACGTGTGGATGCGATGTCGATGGGTGTGACCTTCGAATCGATACCTATTTCGTCATATGTTCAATTTCAGTTTAAACTAGACCAGGTTGGTCGTTTAAGGTTGTTTGGGGGCATTTTGGTATTTATCTGGGTTTGGGATTTTCTAAAAAGTTTCCTTATCTCTTCTTAGAGGTGTGGACGCGATGTTGAGGGTCGTGACCTTCGAATCGATACCTATTTCAACATATGTTCACTTTCGGTTTAAACCAGACAAGGTGGATCATTTAGGGTTATTTGGGGGCATTTCTGTACTTTTTATGGTTTGGTATTTTCTAAAAATTGTCCTTATTTCTTATTAGAAGTGTGGATGTGATGTTGAGGGTCAAGACCTTCGAATCAATACGTATTTTGACATATGTTTATTTTTTGTCCAAACCTGACCTGGTGCGTCGTTTGGGTTTATTTGGGGTCATTTCTGTACTTTTTTGGGTTTTCTAAAAAGTGTCCTGATCTCTTACCTGACGTATGGATGCGATGTTGAGGGATGTGACCTTCGGATCGATACTTATTTTGACATATGTCCATTTTCGGTTTAAACAAGATCGGGTGGGTAGTTTGGGGTTATTTGGGTGCAATTCTATACTTTTTTACGTTTGGGATTTTCTAAAAAGTATCTTTATCTCTTATTAGACGTGTGGATGCGATGTTGAGGGTCGTGACCATCGAATCGATACCTAATTTGGCATATGTTCATTTTCAGTCCAAACCAGACCGGGTGGGTCGTTTGGGATAATTTGGGGGCATTTCTATACTTTTTTGGGTTTGGGATTTTCTAGAAAGTGACCTTGTCTCTAATTAGATGTGTGGATGCGATGTTGAGCGTCATGACGTTCAATTCGATACCTATTTCGACATATGTTCATTTTCAACTTAAACCATACCAGGTGGGTCGTTTGGGGATATTTGGGGGCATTTTTGTACTTTTTGGGGTTTGAGATTTTCCAAAACGTTTCCTCGTCTCTTATTAGACGTGTGGATGCAATGTTGAGGGTCGTGACCTTCGAATCGATACGTATTTTGACATTTGTACATTTTTGGTCAAAACTAGATCAAGTGGGTCATTTGGGGTTATTTTGGGGTATTTCAGTATTTTTTTGGTTTTGGGATACTCCAAGAAGTGATCTTATCTCTTATTAGATGTGTGGATGCCATGTTGAGGGTCGTGACCATCGAATCGATACGTATTTCTACATATATACATTTTTTGTCCGAACCAGACCGGGTGGGTCGTTGGGGTTATTTGGGGCATTTCTGTACATTTTTGGGTTTGGGTCTTTCTAAAATGTGTCCTTATCTCTTATTAGACGTGTGGATGCGATGTTGAGGGTTATGACCTCCGAATCAATACCAATTTCGACATAAGTTCAGTTTCAGTTTAAACCAGACCGGGTGGGTCGTTTAGGATTGTTTGGGGGCATTTCTGTACTTTTTGGGTTTTGGATTTTCTAAAAAGTGTCCTTATCTCTTATTAGACGAGTGGATGCGATGTTGAGGATCATCGAATGCATACGTATTTTGACTTATGTTCATTTTCGATCGAACTAGACGGGGTGGGTCGTTTGGGGTATTTAGGGCATTTTTGTACTGTTTTGGGTTTTAGATTTTCTAAAAAGTGTCCCCTTATCTCTTATCAGACGTGTGGATGCGATGTTGAGGGTTGTGACCTTCGAATCGATACCAATTTCTACATAAGTTCATTTTTCAGTTTAAACCAGACCGGGTGGGTCGTTTGGTGTTATTTGGGGAACTTCTGTACATTTTTGGGTTTGGGTCTTTCTAAAATGTGTGCTTATCTATTATTAGATGTGTGGATACGATGTTGTGGGTCTTAACCTTCGAATTGATTCCTATTTCGGCATATGTTAATTTTTCAATCTAAACCAGACTGGGTAGATTGTTTGGAGTTATTTGGGAGAATTTTGGTACTTTTTTGGGTTTGGGATTTTCTAAAAAGTATCCTTATCTCTTCTTAGACATGTGGATGCGATGTTGATGGTCGTGACCTTCGAATCGATACTTATTTAGACATATGTTCAGTTTCGGTTTAAACCAGGCCGGATGGGTCGTTTATTGTTATTTCGGGGCATTTTTGTACTATTTTGGGTTAGGGATTGTTTAAAAATTGTCCTTATCTCTTGTTAGACGTGTGGATGCGATGTTGAGGGTCGTGGCCTTCGAATCGATACCGATTTTGACATATTTTCATTTTTTGTCCGAACCAAATGGAGTGGCTCGTTTGGGGTTATTTGGGGTCATTTCTGTACTTTTTTGGGTTTCGGATTCTCTAAAAAGTGTACTTATCTCTTATTAGACTTGTGGATGGGATGTTGAGGGTCGTCACCTTCGAATCGATACATACTTCGACATATGTTAGTTTTAGGTTTAAACCAGATCGGGTGGGTCGTTTGGGGTTATTTGGGGGCATTTCTATACTTTTTTGGGTTTAGGATTTTCTAAGAAGTGTCCTTATCGATTATTAGACGTATGGATGCGATGTTGAGGGTTGTGACCTTCGAATCGATAACTATTTCAACATATGTTCCTTTTTGATTTAAACCAGACCGGGTGGGTCATTTGGGGTTATTTGGGGGCATTTCTATAGTTTTTTCGGTTTGGGATTTCTAAAAAGTGTCCTTATCTCTTATTAGACGAGTGGGGGCAATGTTGAGGGTCGTGACCTTCGAATCAATACGTATTTCGACGTATGTTCATTTTCATTCCGAACCAGACCGGGTGGGTCATTTAGGGTTATTTGGGGGCATTTCTGCACTCTTTTGTGTTTGAGATTTTCTAAAAAGTGTCCTTATCTCTTATTAGATGTGTGGATGCGATGTTGAGGGTTGTGACCTTCGAATCGATTCCTATTTCGACATATGTTCATTTTCGATTTAAACCTGATCGGGTGGGTCATTTGGGGTTATTTGGGGGCATTTCTATACTTTTTTGGGTTTGAGATTTTCTTAAAAGTGTCCTTATGTCTTATTAGACGTGTGGATCCGATGTTGAGAGTCATGACCTTCAAATCAATACCCATTTAAAAATATATTCATTTTCGGTCCGAACCTTATTGGGTGGGTCATTTGGGTTTATTTGGCGGCATTTCAGTACTTTTTTGGGCTTGGGAATTTTTAAAAAGTGTCCTTATCTCTTATTGGACGTGTGAATGCGATGTTGAGGGTCGTGACTTTCGAATCGATACCTATTTTGACATATGTTCATTTACGGTCCGAACCAGATCGGGTGGGTCTTTTGGGGTTATTTGGTGGCATTCCAGTACCTTTTTTGGTTTAGGATTTTCTAAAAGTGTCCTTATCACTTATTAGACATATGGATACGATGTTGAGGATCGTGACCATCGAATCGTTACCTATTTCGACATATGTTTATTTTCGGTTCGAACCGGACCCTGTAGGTCATTTGGGGTTATTTGGGGGCATTTTTATACTTTTTTGGGTTTGGGATTTTCTAAAAAGTGTCCTTGTCACTTATTAGAAGTGTGTATGCTATGTTGAGGGTCATGACCTTCGAATCGATACCTATTTCGAGATATGTTCTTTTTCGGTCCGAACCAGATCGGGTGGGTCGTTTGGGTTATTTAGGGGCACTTCTGTACTTTTTTTGATTTTGGATTTTCTAAAAAGTGTCATTCTCTTTTATTAGACGTGTGGATACAATGTTGAGGGTCGTGACCTTCAAATCGATACCTATTTTTGACATATATTCATTTTCAGTCCAAACTTGATCGGCTGGGTCATTTAGGCTTATTTAGGGGTCTTTCTATACTTTTTTGGGGTAGGAATTTTCTTAAAAGTGACCATATCTCTTATTAGATGTGTGGATGCAATGTTAAGGGTTGTGACCTTCGAATCAACACCTGTTTTGACATATGTTCATTTTCAGTTTAATCCAGACTGGGTGGATCGTTTGGGGTTATTTGGAGGCTTTGCTATACTTCTTTTGGGTTGGGATTTTTTAAAAAGTGTCCTTATCTCTTATTGGACCTGTGGATGCAAGGTTTAGGGTCATGACCGTTGAATCGATACCTATTTCGGCATATGTTCATTTTCGGTCTGAACTAGACCGGGTGGGTCGTTTTGGGTTATTTGGGGGCATTTCTATAATTTTATTGGGTTTGAGATTTTCTAAATAGTGTCATTATCTCTTATTAGATATGTGGATGCGATGTTGTGGGTTGTGAGCTTCGAATCGATACCTATTTTGACATATGTTCATTTTTTGTTTAAACCAGACTAGGTGGGGTCGTTTAGGGTTATTTTGGGGCATTTCTGTACTTTTTTGGGTTTGGGATTTTCTAAAAAGTGTCCTTATCTCTTATTAGACGTGTGGATGCGATGTTGAGGGTTGTGACATTCGAATCGATAGCTATTTCGACATATGTTCATTTTCGGTTTAAACCAGACTAGGTGGGCTGTTTGGGGTTATTTGGGGGCTTTTCTGTACTTTTTTCGATTTGGGATTTTCTAAATAGTGTAATTTTCTCTTATTAGATGTGTCGGTGCGATGTTGAGGGTCCTGACCTTCGAATCGATACGTATTTTGATGTCTATTCATTTTCGGGCCGAACCAGACTGGGTGGGTCGTTTAGGGTTATTTGGGGGCATTTCTATACTTTTTTGGGTTTGGGATTTTCTAAAAACTGTCCTTATCCCTTATTGGACGTGTGGATGCGATGTTGAGGGTCGTGACCTTTGAATTGATACCTATTTCAGCATATGTTAATTTTTGGTCTGAACCAGACGGGCTGGGTCGTTTGGGATTATTTGGGGGCATTTCTATACTTTTTTGGGTTTGGGATTTTCTAAAAAGTGTCCTTAGATCTTTTTAGACGTGTGGTTATGATGTTGAGGGCTATGACCTTCGAATCGATACCTATTTTGAATTATGTTTATTTTTGGTTTAAGCCAGATCGGGTGGGTCGTTTGGGGTTCATTTCTGCACTCTTCTTGGTTTTGGGTTTTCTAAAAAGTGTCCTGGTCTCTTACCAGACATGTGGATGCGATGTTGAGGGATGTGACCTTCGGATCGATACCTATTTTCACATAAGTTCATTTCGATTTAAACAAGACCGGGTGGGTATTCTGGGGTTATTTAGGGGCATTTTTGTACTTTTTGGGTTTGGGATTTTCTAGAAACTGACATTGTCTCTAATTAGATGTGTGGATGCAATGTTGAGGGTTGTGACGTTCGATTCAATACCTATTTCGACATATGTTCATTTTTGGTTTCAACCTAACTAGGTGGGACGTTTGGGGTTATTTGGGGTCATTTCCGTACTTTTTGGGGTTTGGGAATTTTCAAAAAGTTTCCTTATCTCTTATTAGACATGTGGATGTGATGTTGAGGGTCGTGACCTTCAAATCGATACGTATTTCGACATTTGTTCATATTCGATCAGAACTAGACCGGGTGGGTCGTTTGGGGTTATTTTGGGGTATTTCTGTATTTTTTTGGTTTTGGGTAATTCCAAAAAGTGTCCTTTTCTCTTATTGGACGTGTGGATGCAAAGTTGAGGGTCATGAGCTTCGAATCGATACGTATTTCGACATATGTTCATTTTCGATCCGAACCAAACCGGGTGGGTCGTTTGGGGTTATTTGGGGGCATTTCTATACTTTTTTGGGTTTGGGATTTTTCTTAAAAGTGTCCTTAGATGTGTGGATCCTATGTTGGGGGTCGTGACCTTCGAATCGATACCAATTTCGGCATATGTTCGTTTACGATCCGAACTAGACCGGATGGGTCATTTTGGGGTTGTTTTGGGGCATTCCTGTACTTTTTTGGTTTGGGATTTTCCAAAAACTATCCATATCACTTATTAGACGTGTGGATGCGATGTTGAGGGTTGTGACCTTCGAATGGATATCTATTTTGGCATAAGTTCATTTTTTGTCCGAACCAGACCGGGTGGGTCGTTTAGGGTTATTTGGGGACATCTCTATAGGTTTTTGGGTTTGGAATTTTCTAAAAAGTGTCCTTATCTCTTATTAGACGTGTGATTGCGATGTTGAGGGCTGTGACCTTCGAATCGATACCTATTTCAAATTAAGTTCATTCTCGGTTTAAGCCAGACCAGGTGGGTCATTTGGGGCTATTCGGGAGCTTTTCTGTACTTTTTTTGGTTTGGGATTTTCTAAAAATTTCCTTATCTCTTATTAGACGTGTGGATGCAATGTTGAGCATTGTGACCTTCGAATCGATACCTATTTCAACATAAGTATATTTTCGATTTAAACAAGACCGGGTGGGTTGCTTGGGTTTATTTTGGGGCATTTCTATACTTTTATAGGTTTGGGATTTTCTAAAAAATGTCCTTATGTCATATTAGACGCGTGGATCCGATGTTGAGGGTTGTTACCTTCGAATTGATACCTACTTCAACATATGTTCATTTTCGGTGCGAACCATACCGGGTGGGTCTTTTGGGGTTATTTGGGGGGATTTCTATACTTTTTTGGGTTTGGGATTTTCTAAAAAGCATCCTTATCTCTTATTGGACCTCTAGATGCGATGTTGAGGGTCGTGACCTTCGAATCGATACCTATTTCAGCGTATGTTCCTTTTCGGTCTGACCCAGACCAGGTGGGTCATATGGGGTTATTTGAGGGCATTTCTACACTCTTCTTGGTTTTGGGTTTTCTAAAAAGTGTCCTGGTTTCTTACCAGAAGTGTGGATGCGATGTTGAGGGATGTGACGTTCGTATCGATACTTATTTTGCCTTAAGTTCATTTCGATTTAAACAAGACCGGGTGGGTATTTTTGGGTTATTTGGGGGCATTTCTATACTTTTTTGGGTTTGGGATTTTCTAAAAAGTATCCTTATCTCCTATTAGACGTGTGGATGCAATGTTGAGGGTCGTGACCTTCGAATCGATACCCGTTTAGGCATATGTTCATTTTCGGTCCAAACCCGACCGGGTGGGTCATTTGGGGTAATTTGGGGGCATTTCTATACTTTTTGGGGTTTGGGATTTTCTAAAAATTGTCATTATCTTTTATTTGAAGTGTGAATGCGATGTTGAGGGTCGTGACCTTTAAATCGATACATATTTCGACATATGTTCATTTTCAGTCCGAACCTGATAGGGTGGGTCGTTTGTGGGTATTTGGGGACATGTCTGTTTTGTTTTGGGGTTGGGATTTTCTAAAAAGTGTCCTTATCTCTTATTAGATGTGTGGATGCAATGTTCGGGGTTGTGACCTTCAAATCGATACCTATTTCGACATATGTTCATTTTCGGTTTAAACCAAACCGGGTGTGTCGTTTGGGGTTATTTGGGGGCATTTCTTTACTTTTTTTGGTTTGGGACTTTACAAAAGTGTCCTAATCTCTTAGTAGACATGTGAATGCGATGTTGAGGGTCATGACCTTCGAATCGATACGTATTTTGACATATGTTCATTTTCGGTCCGAACCAGATCGGGTGGGTCGTTCGGGGTTATTTGGGGGCTTTTCTATACTTTTTTGGGTTTGGAATTTTCTAAAAAGTGTCCTTATATATGTGGATGTGTGGATCCTATGTTGAGGGTCGTGACCTTTGAATTGATACTGATTTTGGCATATGTTCGTTTACAGTCCGAACTAGACCGGATGGGTCGTTTAGGGTTGTTTTGGGGCATTCCTTTACTTTTTTGGTTTGGGATTTCCAAAACTGTCCATATCACTTATTAGACGTGTGGATGCGATGTTGAGGGTCGTGACCTTCGAATCGATACCTATGTCGGCATAAGTTCATTTTCGGTCCGAACCAGATCGGGTGGGTCGTTTAGGGTTATTTGGGGGCATTTCTGTAGGTTTTTGGGTTTGGGATTTTCTAAAAAGTGTCCTTATCTCTTATTAGACGTGTGGTTGCGATGTTGAGGGCTGTGACCTTTGAATCGACACCTATTTCAAATTAAGTTCCTTCTCGGTTTAAGCCAGACCAGGTGGGTCGTTTGGGGTTATTCGGGAGCTTTTCTGTACTTTTTTCGGTTCGGGATTTTCTAAAAATTTCCTTATCTCTTATTAGACGTGTGGATGCAATGTTGAGCAGAAGTGTCCTGGTTTCTTACCAGAAGTGTGGATGCGATGTTGAGGGATGTGACCTTCGAATCGATACCTATTTCGACATAAGTTCATTTTCATATTAAACAAGACCGAGTGGATTGCTTGGGTTTATTTTGGGGCATTTCTATACTTTTATTGCTTTGGGATTTTCTAAAAAGTGTCTGTATGTCATATTAGACGCGTGGATCCGATGTTGAGGGTTGTTACCTTCGAATTGATACCTATTTCAACATATGTTCATTTTTGGTGTGAACCATACCGGGTGGGTCTTTTGGGGTTATTTGGGGACATTTCTATACTTTTTTGGGTTTGGAATTTTCTAAAAAGTGTCCTTATCTCTTATTGGACCTCTAGATGTGATGTTGAGGGTCGTGACCTTCAAATCGATACCTATTTCGGCGTATGTTGCTTTTCGGTCTAACCCAGACCAAGTGGGTTGTATGGGGTTATTTGAGGGCATTTCTGCACTCTTCTTGGTTTTGGGTTTTCTAAAAAGTGTCCTAGTTTCTTATCAGAAGTGTGGATGCGGTGTTGAGGGATGTGACCTTCGGATCAATACCTATTTTGACTTAAGTTCATTTCGGTTTAAATAAGACTGGGTGGGTATTTTGGAGTTATTTGGGGACATTTCTGTACTTTTTTGGGTTTGGGATTTTCTAAAAAGTATCCTTATCTCCTATTAGATGTGTGGATGCGATGTTGAAGGTTGTGACTTTCGAATCGATACCCGTTTAGGCATATGTTCAGTTTGGTCCAAACTAGACCGGGTGGGTCGTTTGGGGTAATTTGGGGGCATTTCTATACTTTTTGGTGTTTGGGATTTTCTAAAAAGTGTCATTATCTTTTATTTGAAGTGTGAATGCGATGTTGAGGGTCGTGACCTTTCAATCGATACATATTTCGACATATGTTCATTTTCAGTCCGAACCTGACCGGGTGGGTCGTTTGGGGGTATTTGGGGACATGTCTGTATTGTTTTGGGGTTGGGATTCTCTAAAAAGTGTCCTTATCTCTTATTAGATGTGTGGATGCAATGTTTGGGGTTGTGACCTTCAAATCGATACCTATTTCGACATAAGTTCATTTTCGGTTTAAACCAGACCGGGTGTGTCGTTTGGGGTTATGTGGGGGCATTTCTTTATTTTTTTTGGTTTGGGACTTCACAAAAGTGTCCTTATCTCTTAGTAGACGTGTGAATGCGATGTTGAGGGTCGTGACCTTCGAATCGATACGTATTTCGACATATGTTCATTTTTGGTCTGAACCAAACCGGGTGGGTCATTTGGGGTTATTTGGGGGCATTTCTATACTTTTTTTCTGTTTGGGATTTTCTAAAAAGTGTGCTTATCTCTTATTAGACGTGAGGCTGCGATGTTGAGGGTCGTGACCTTCGAATCGATATGTATTTTGACATATGTTCATTTTCAATCCGAACCAGACCGGGTGGGTCCTTTGGGGTTATTTGGGGGCATTTCTGTACTTTTTTGGGTTTGGGATTTTCTAAAAAGTGTCCTTATGTATTTTTAGACGTGTGGATCCGATGTTGTGGGTCGTGACTTTCAAATCGATACCTATTTCGGCAGATGTTCATTTTCGGTCCGAACCATACCGGGTGGGTCGTTTGGGGTAATTTGGGGGCATTTCAATACTTTTTTGGGTTTGGGATTTTCTATAAAGTGTCCTTATCACCTATTAACTATGTGGATCCGATGTTGACGGACCATGACCTTCAAATCGATACCTATTTCGAGATATATTCTTTTTCAGTCCGAACCAGATAGGGTGGGTCATTTGGGTTATTTGGGGGCATTTCTGTACTTGTTTGGGTTTGGGTTTTTCTAAAAAGTGTCATTATCTTTTATTAGACGTGTGGATGCAATGTTGAGAGTCGTGACCTTCGAATCAATACCTATTTTGACATATGTTCATTTTCGGCCCGAACCAGACTAGATGGGCCGTTCGAGGTCACTTGGGTGCATTTTTGTACTATTTTTGGGTTTGGATTTTCTAAAAAGTGTCCTTATCTCTTATTAGACGTGTGGTTGCGAGGTTGAGGGTTGTGACCATCGAATTGATACCTATTTTGAATTATGTTCATTTTCGGTTTAAGCTAGAAGGGTGGGTCGTTTGGGGTTATTTGGGAGCTTTTCTGTAACTTTTTTGGTTTGGGATTTTCTTAAAGGTTTCCTTATCTCTTATTAGACGTGTGGATGCGATGTTGAGCATTGTGACCTTCAAATCGATACCTATTTCGACATAAGTTCCTTTTTTATTTAAACAAGACCGGGTGGGTTGCTTGGGTTTATTTGGGGGCATTTCTGTGCTTTTATAGGTTTAGGATTTTCTAAAAAGTGTCCTTATGTCATATTAGACACGTGGATCCGATGTTGAGGGTTGTTACCTTCGAATTGATACCTATTTCAACATATGTTCATTTTCGGTGCGAACCATACCGGGTGGGTCTTATGGGGTTATTTGGGGGCATTTCTATACTTTTTTGGGTTTGGGATTTTCTAAAAAGTGTCCTTATCTCTTATTGGACCTCTAGATGCGATGTTGAGGGTCGTGACCTTCGAATCGATACCTATTTCGGCGTATGTTCATTTTCGGTCTAACCCAGACCAGGTGGGTCGTATGGGGTTATTTGAGGGCATTTCTGCACTCTTCTTGGTTTTGGGTTTTCTAAAAAGTGTCCTGGTTTCTTACCAGAAGTGTGGATGCGATGTTGAGGGATGTGACCTTCGTATCGATACCTATTTTGACATAAGTTCATTTCGGTTTAAACAAGACCGGGTGGGTCGTTTGGGTTTATTTGGGGGCATTTCTGTACTTTTATAGGTTTGGGATTTTCTAAAAAGTGTCATTATGCCATATTAGACGTGTGGATCCGATGTTGAGGGTCGTTACCTTCGAATTGACACCTATTTCAACAAATGTTCATTTTCGGTGCGAACTATACCGGGTGGTACGTTTGGGGCTATTTGTGGGCATTTCTATATATTTTTGGGTTTGGGATTTTCTAAAAAGTGTCCTTATCTCTTATTGGGCGTGTGGATGCGATGTTGAGGGTCGTGACCTTCGAATCAATACCTATTTCGGCATATGTTCAATTTTGGTTTGACCCAGACCAGATGGGTTGTTTGGGGTTATTTGTGGGCATTTCTATACTTTTCTTGATTTTGGATTTTCTAAAAAGTTTCTTGGTCTCTTACCAGACGTGTGGATACGATGTTGAGGGATGTGACCTTCGGATCGATACCTATTTTGACATAAGTTCATTTCAGATTGATACCTATTTTGACATATTTTGGGGCATTTCTGTACTTTTTTGGGTTGGAATTTTTTAAAAAGTGACCATATCTCTTATTAGATGTGTGGATGCAATGTTGAGGGTTGTGACCTTCGAATCGATACCTATTTCGACATATGTTCATTTTTAGTTTAATCTAGACCGGGTGGGTCATTAGGGGTTATTTGGGGGCTTCTCTGTACTTCTTTAGGGTTGGGATTTTCTAAAAAGTGTCATTTTCTTTTATTAGACGTGTGGATGCGATGTTGAGGGTCATGACCTTCGAATCGATACGTATTTCGATATATGTTCATTTTTTGTCCGAACCATATCGGGTGGATCGTTTGGGGTTATTTGGGCGCATTTCTGTACTTTTTTGGGTTTGGGATGTTCTAAAAAGTGTCCTTATCTCTTATTAGACTGTGGATGCGATGTTGAAGATCGTGACCTTCGAATCTGTTGGGGTAAAATCCATACATCACCTTGTATGGTTTTGATGATAACAAATAAGTTAGTTGTACTAACTTGTGTTAATATGTATAGAGACTTCATTAGAGTTGAGCATCAAGTAAGGGGGAGCATGTAAGAGCTTGATGCGCCATGACAAAGAATTCAAGATGTTGAAGAACAAGAACACATCTCAAGACTTCTATCCAAGACAAGTTCATTAAAGCATTTGTCAACTTTTTGTAAAGATGTAATTAAGTCTAAGGTCCTCAAATATTATGTATGCATACACTCACGCATGCATACATGTAGTAGACCTTAGGAGGTTATTTTAGACCTTTCCTACATGGACTTTACCTAAGGAAATGGCCCCACACTTGTCCAGACTTGAACTTAGATATTTTCAGCAAAATGAGTTGATCCGGCATACCAAATCCCAAATCCGGCATGTCGAATCCATCTTGACCTATATGTTTGCAATCTCAGGGTTTGCTCACAGAGAGCAACTGGAATGTGCTAAATCTGATCCGACATACCGAATTAGATCCAGCATACCGAATTGCAATGTGACTGTTGGGATTTAACCATTGGTCAATGGATAGATTCCATGATCCGGCATACCGAATTGGGAAACGGCATACCGGATTAGGACAGAATTATCTCCTAAATTAGCAATGAACCGTAGATGCCTTGAGCACCTTTGCCTATAAATAGGTAAGCTCATTTGGACTAATTACAATCAATTAAGGCTAATCAAAAGCATCACAAAGGCATTCGAACTTGATCATTCAAAGTATTGAAGCATTCATTCATCAAGGCATTCAAGTTCGCTTCCCTCTCTCGCTAATTATATTCACTTAGCATTAAAGCTCCAAAGTGGAAGTTAGCTACACATTCACTAAGGTTGAGGTAATCCTTACTTAGTAAACTTTTCACTACTATATGTTGTGAGTCCTTTTGCTCGAAATCAAGAGTAGTTAATTGTGTCGAGTCCTCTTGCTCGTTAATCAAGAGTAGTTGGTAGTGTGAGTTCTCTTGCTCCTAATCAAGAGTTGTACGAGTTCTCTTACTCATTTTCAAGATTCTTATTAGTAGAATTCTCTTTAAGGTGAGAGGAGTGGACGTAGGCATAATTGGCCGAACCACTATAAAACGATTATGTCAATTTTGCAATTAACTTGCTTAGTTTTGTTAATTACTTTTATTTCCACTAACTTCACCTATTCACCCCCCTCTAGGTGAATTTACATTTGGTATCAGAGCAGATGGTTGCGAGTTCGAATCTCCCCGGTGCCATGGGTGCTCTACTATTGGACGTGCATTTGGGGGGGATTGTTGGGAGTGACCCAAAATGCCCTGCCCAGATCCTGGCTCGGACGAGGGAGCGATGCACGCTGGCTAGTGTGCAATAAGGAATTAAAGTTGCACCTTCCCTCACAAGACGTATTTTGGAGAATTGGCAAACGCTTAATTCTACAGAATCGATACCTATTTTGGCATATGTTCATTTACGGTCCGAACTAGACCGGGTGGGTCGTTTGGGGTTATTTGGGGGCACTTCTGTACTTTTTTTATTTGGGATTTTCTAAACAGTGTCCTCATCTCTTGTTAGACGTGTGGATGCAATGTTGAGGGTCTTGACCTTTGAATCGATACCTATTTTGCCACATGTTCATTTTTGGGCCGAACCAGATCGGGTGGGTCGTTTAGGGCTATTTGGGGGCGTTTCTGTACTTTTTTGAGTTTGACGTTTTCTAAAAAGTGTCCTTATCTCTTATTAGACTTGTGGATGCGATGTTGAGGGTTGTGAGCTTTGAATTGATACCTATTTTGACATATGTTCGTTTTTGGTTTAAACTAGACTTGATGGGTCATTTGGGGTTATTTGGGGGCATTTCTATACTTTTTTAGGTTAGAGATTTTCTAAAAGTGTCCTTATCTCTTATTAGGCGTGTGGATGCCATGTTATGGGTTGTGAGCTTCGCATCGATACCTATTTTGACATATGTTTATTTTTGGCTTAAACCAAACTAGGTGGGTGGTTTGGGTTATTTGGGGGCACTTCTGTACTTTTTTGGGTTTGGGTTTTTCTAAGAAGTGTCACTATATTTTATTAGACGTGGGGATGCAATGTTGAGGGTTGTGACCTTCGAATCAATACCTATTTCGACATATGTTCATTTTTGGTCCGAACCTGATCGCGTGGGTCGTTTGGGGTTACTTGGGTGCATTTCTGTACTGTTTTGGGGTTGGGATTTTCTAAAAAGTGTCCTTATCTCTTATTAGATGTGTGGTTGCGATGTTGAGGGTTGTGACCTTCGAATCGATACCTATTTTGAATTATGTTCATTTTTTATTTAAGCCAGATCGGGTGGGTCATTTGGGATTATTTGGGAGTTTTTTTGTACTTTTTTTGGTTTGGGATTTTCTAAAAAGTGTCCCTATCTCTTATTAGACGTGTGGATGCGATGTTGACAGTTGTGACCTTCGAATCAATACCTTTTTCCACATAAGTTCATTTTCGATTTAAACCAGACCGGGTGGGTCGTTTGGGGTTATTTTGGGGCATTTCTATACTTTTTTTGGTTTGGGATTTTCTAAAAAGTGTCCTTATCTCTTATTAGACTTGTGGATGCGATGTTGAGGGTCATGACCTTTGAATCGATACCTATTTCAGCATATGTTCAGTTTTGATCCAAACTAGACAAGGTGGGTCATTTGGGGTTATTTGGGGACATTTCTGCACTTTCCTTGGTTTTAGGTTTTCTAAAAAGTGTCTTGATCTCTTACCAGACGTGTGGATGCGATGTTGAGGGATCTGACCTTCGGATCGATACCTATTTTGACATAAGTTCATTTTGGTTTAAACATGACTGGGTGGGTATTTTGGGGTTATTTGGGAAGCATATTTGTACTTTTTTTGGGTTTAGGATTTTCTAAATAGTATCCTCATCTCTTATTAGACATGTGGATGCGATGTTGAGGGTGGTGACCTTCGAATCGATACCTATTGAGGTATATGTTCATTTTCGGTCCAAACCAGACCGGGTGGGTAGTTTGGGGTAATTTGGGGGCATTTCTATACTTTTTTGGGTTTGGAATTTTCTAGAAAGTGACCCTATCTCTAATTAGATGTGTGGATGCGATGTTGAGGGTCCTGACGTTCGATTCGAAACCTATTTCGACATATGTTCATTTTAGGTTTAAACCTTACCGGGTGGGTCATTTGGGGTTATTTGGGGACATTTCTGTACATTTTTGGGTTTGGGATTTTTCAAAAACTTTCCTTATCTCTTATTAGACCTGTGGATGCGATGTTGAGGGTCGTGACCTTTGAATCGATATGTATTTCGACATTTGTTCATTTTCGGTCAGAACTAGACCAAGTGGATCGTTTAGGGTTATTTTGGGGTATTTCTGTATTTTTTTGGTTTTGGGATATTCCAAAAAGTGTCCGTATCTCTTATTAGACGTGTGGATTCGAAGTTGAAGGTCGTGACCTTCGAATCGATACGTATTTCGACACATGTTTATTTTCGGTCCGAACCAAACCGAGTGGGTCATTTGGCGTTATTTGGGGCATTTCTGTGCATTTTTGGGTTTGGGTCTTTCTAAAATGTGTCCTTATCTCTTATTACATGTGTAGATGCGATGTTGCGGGTCTAGACCTTCAAATTGATACCTATTTCGGCATATGTTCATTTTAGTCCAAACTAGACTGGGTGGATTGTATGGGGTTATTTGGGGGCATTTTTGTACTATTTTGGTTTTGGGATTTTCAAAAAAGTGTCCTTATCTCTTATTAGACGTGTGGATGCGATGTTAAGGGTCGTGACCTTCGAATCGATACCCATTTTGACATATGTTCATTTTATGTTTAAACCAGACGGGGTGGGTCGTTTATGGTTATTTTGGGGCTTTTCTATACTATTTTGGGTTAGGGATAGTTTAAAAAGTGTCCTTATCTGTTATTAGACTTGTGGATGCAATGTTAAGGGTCGTGACGTTTGAATGGATACCTATTTCGGCATATGTTCATTTTCGGTCCGAACCAAACCGAGTGGGTCGTTTGGGGTTATTTGGGGTTATTTATGTACTTTTTTGGGTTTCAAATTTTCTAAAATGTGTCCTTATCTCTTATTAGATGTGAGGATACGATGTTGAGGGTCGTGACCTCGAATCGATACATACTTCGACATATGTTTTTTTTCTGTTTAAACCAGACGGGGTGGGTCATTTGGGGTTATTTGGGGGCATTTCTGTACTTTTATGGGTTTTGGATTTTCTAAAAAGTGTCATTATCTCTTATTAGCGGTGTGGGTGCGATGTTGAGGGTCGAGACCTACGAATCGATACGCATTTCGACGTATGTTGATTTTCGGTCCGAACCGGATCGGGTGGGTCGTTTAGGGTTATTTGGGGGCATTTCTGTACTTTTTTGGGTTTGGGATTTTCTAAAAAATGTCCTTATTTCTTATTAGTTGTGTGGATTGAATTTTGAGAGTCATGACCTTCGAATCGATACCTATTTCAACATATGATCATTTTCGGTCCAAACCTTACAGGGTGGGTTGTTTGGGGTTATTTGGGGGCATTCCTATACTTTTTTGGTTTGGGATTTTCTGAAAAGTGTCCTTATCACTTATTGGACATGTGGATGCGATGTTGAGGGTCGTGACCTTCGAATCGGTACCTATTTTGGCATATGTTCATTTTCGGTCCGAACCGAACTTGGTGGGTCGTTTGGGGTTATTTAGGGGCATTTCTGCACTTTTTTGGGTTTTGGATTTTCTAAAAAGTGTCCTTATCACAAATTAGACATGTGGATGCGATGTTGACGGTCGTGACCTTCGAATCGATACGTATTTTGACATATATTTATTTTTTGTCCGAACTAGACCAGGTGGATCGTTTGGGGTTATTTTGGGGCATTTCTGAACTTTTTTGGGTTTAGGATTTTCATGAAAGTGTCCTTATTTGTTATTAGACGTGTGGATGCGATGTTGAGTTCGTGACCTTCGAATCGATACCTATTTCAAGATATGTTCTTTTTCGGTCCGAACCAGACCTGCTGGGTTGTTTGGGTTATTTGGGGGCACTTTTGTACTTTTTTTGGTTTGGGATTTTCTAAAAAGTGTCATTATCTTTTATTAGATGTATGGATGCGATGTTGAGGGTCGTGACCTTCAAATCGATACCTATTTCGATATATGTTCATTTTCGGTCCGAACCTGACTGGGTGGGTCATTTGTGCTTATTTAGGGGCATTTCTGTACTTTTTTGGGGTTGGAATTTTCTAAAAAATGACCTTATCTCTTATTAGATGTGTGGATGCAATGTTGAGGGTTGTGACCTTCGAATAAATACCTATTTCGACATATGTTCATTTTCAATTTAATCCAGACCGGGTGGGTCGTTGGGGTTATTTGGGGGCATTTTTGTACTTCTTTCGGGTTGGGAATTTCGAAAAAGTGTCCTTATCTCTTATTAGACGTGTGGATGCGATGTTGAGGGTTGTGACCTTCGAATCGATGCGTATTTTGACATATGTTCATTTTCTTTTCGAACCATACCGGGTGGATCGTTTGGGGTTATTTGGGGGCATTTTTGTACTTTTTTGGGTTTGGGATGTTCTAAAAAGTGTCTTTATCTCTTATTAGACGTGTGGATGCGATGTTGAGGGTCGTGACCTGCGAATCGATACCTATTTTGGCATATGTTCATTTACGGTCCGAACCAGACCGGGTTGGTCGTTTGTGGTTATTTGGGGGCATTTCTATACTTTTTTGGTTTGAGATTTTCAAAAAAGTGTCCTTGTCACTTATTGAGGGTCGTGACCTTCGAATAGATACCTATTTTGGCATATGTTCTTTTTCGGGCCGAAACCGAACCGGGTGGGTTGTTTGGGGTTATTTGGGGCATTTCTATACTTTTTTGGGTTTGAGATTTTCTAAAAAGTGTCCTTATCTCTTATTAGATGTGTGGATGCGATGTTGAGGGTTGTGAGCTTCGAATCGATACCTATTTTGGCATATGTTCATTTTTGCTTTAAACCAGATTGGGTGGGCCGTTTGGGGTTATTTGGGGGCATTTCTGTACTTTTTTGGGTTAGAGATTTTCTAAAAAGTGTCCTTATCGCTTATTAGACATGTGGATGCGATGTTGAGGGTTGTGAGTTTCGCATCGATACCTTTTTCGACATATGTTTATTTTGGCTTAAACCAGACTAGGTAGGTCGTTTGGGTTTTTTGGGGGCACTTCTGTAGTTTTTTGGGTTTGGGTTTTTCTAAAAAGTGTCATTATCATTTATTAGAGGTGTGGATGCAATATTGAGGGTCGTGACCTTCGAATCATTACCTATTTTGACGTATGTTCATTTTCAATCCGAACATTATCCGGTGAGTCGTTTGGGGTTACTTGGGTGCATTTCTATACTGTTTTCGGGTTGGATTTTTCTAAAAAGTGTCCTTATCTCTTATTAGACGTGTGGTTGCGATGTTAAGGGTTGTGACCTTCAAATCGATACCTATTTCGAATTATGTTCATTTTCAGTTTAAGCCAGACCATGTGGGTTGTTTGGGGTTATTTGGGAGCTTTTCTGTACTTTTTTCGGTTTGGGATTTTCTAAAAAGTGTCCTTATCTCTTAGTAGACATGTGGATGGGATGTTGAGGGTTGTGACCTTCGAATCGATACTTATTTCGACATAAGTTCATTTTTGATTTAAACCATTCATGGTGGGTCGTTCGAGGTTATTTGGGGGCATTTTTGTACTTTTTTGGGTTTGGGATTTTTTAAAAAGTGTCCTTATGTGTTATTAGACGTTCCGATGTTGAGGGTCGTGACCTTCGAATCGAAACCTATTTCAACATATGTTAATTTTTGGTCTGAACCATACCGGGTGGGTCGTTTGGGGTAATTTGGGGACATTAGTACTTTTTTGGGTTTGGGATTTTCTAAAAAGTGTCCTTATCTCTTATTGGACGTATGTGGATGCGATGTTGAGGGTCATGACCTTCGAATAGATACCTATTTCTGTATATGTTCATTTTTTGTCCGAACCTGATCGGCTGGGTCGTTTGGGGTTATTTGGGGGCTTTTTTGTACTTTTTTAGGTTTGACATTTTCTAAAAAGTGTCCTTATCTCTTTTTAGATGTGAGGTTACGAGGTTGAGGGTTGTGACCTTCGAATCGATACCTATTTCAAATTATGTTCATTTTCGGTTTAAGCCAGACCAGGTGGGTCGTTTGTGGTTATTTGGGACCTTTTTTGTACTTTTTTAGGTTTGGGATTTTCTAGAAAGTGTCCTTCTCTCTTATTAGACATGTGGATGCGATGTTGAGGGTTGTGACCTTCGAATTGATACCTATTTCGATATAAGTTCATTTTTTATTTAAACCAGACCTGGTGGGTCGTTTAGGGTTATTTGGGGGCATTTCTGTACTTTTTTGGGTTTGGGATTTTCTAAAAAGTATCCGTATGTTTTATTAGACGTGTTGACCCAATGTTGAGGGTCGTGATCTTCGAATCGATACCTATTTCGGTATAAGTTCATCTTCGTTCCAAACCAGGCCTAGTGGGTCATTTGGGGTTATTTTGGGGCATTTCTATACTTTTTTGGGTTTGGGAATTTCTAAAAAGTGTCCTTATCACTTATTACATGTGTGGATGCGATGTTGAGGGTTGTTACCTTCGAATCGATACCTATTTTGACATATGTTCATTTTCGATTTAAACCAGACCGGGTGTGTCGTTCGGGGTTATTTGGGGGGATTTCTGTACTTTTTTCAGTTTGGGATTTTCTAAAAAATGTCCTTATCTCTTATTAGACGTGTGAATGCGATGTTGAGGGTAGTGACCTTCGAATCAATACGTATTTTGACAAATGTTCATTTTCCGTCTGAACTAGACTGGGTGGTTCGTTTGGGGTTATTTGGGGGCATTTCTTTACTATTTTTGGTTTGAAATTTTCTAAAATGTGTGCTTATCTCTTATTAGATGTGTGGATGCGATGTTGAGGGTCGGGACCTTTGAATCGATACATATTTCGACATATGTTCATTTTTTGTCCGAACTAGACTGGGTGGGTCGTTTGAGGTTTTTTGGGGGCATTTTTGCACTTTTTTGGGTTTGGGATTTTCAAAAAAGTGTCCTTATGTCTTATTAGAAGTGTGGATCTGATGTTGAGGGTAGTGACCCTTGAATCAATACCTATTTCGGCATATGTTCATTTTCGGTCCAAACCATATCAAGTGGGTCGTTAGGAGTTATTTGGCGGCATTTCTGTACTATTTTGGGTTTGGGTTTTTCTAAAAAGTGTCCTTATCACTTATTAGACGTGTGGATGCGATGTCGACGGTCGTGACATTCGGAATGATATGTATTTTGACATATATTCATTTTCGGTCTGAACCAGACTAGGTGGGTCATTTGAGGTTACCTGGGGTCATTTCTGCACTTTTTTAGGTTTGGATTTTCAAAAAAGTTTCCTTATCTCCTATTAGACGTGTGGACGGGTTGTTGATGGTTGTGACCTTCGAATCGATACCTATTTCGAGATATGTACTTTTTTGGGCCGAATCAAACAGGGTGGGTCGTTTGAGTTATTTGGGGGCATTTTTGTACTTTTATTGGTTTGGGATTTTCTAAAAAGTGTCAGTATATTTTACTAGACGTGTGGATGCGACGTTGAGGAACGTGATCATCGAATCGATACCTATGTCGACATATGTTCATTTTTGGTCCGAACCTGACCGGGTGGATCATTTGGGCTTATTTGGGGCATTTCTGTACTTCTTTGGGGTTGGGATTTTCTAAAAAGTGTCCTTATCTCTAAGTAGTCGTGTGGATGCGATGTTGAGGGTTGTAACGTTCGAATCGATACCTATTTTGACATATGTTCATTTTCAGTTTAAACCAAACCGGGTGGGTCATTTGGGGTTATTTGGCGGCATTTCTATACTTTTTGGGGTTTGGGATTTTCTGAAAAGTGTCCTTATGTCTTATTAGGCGTTTGGATCAAATGTTGACGGTCGTGACTTTCGAATCGGTACCTATTTCGGCATATGTTAATTTTCGGTCCGAACCATACAAGTTGTGTCGTTTGGGGTTATTTGGGGGCATTTCTGCACTTTTTTGGGTTTGGGATTTTCTAAAGAGCGTCCATATCTCTTATTAGATGTGTGGATGCGATGTTGAGGGTTGTGACCTTCGAATCGATAACTATTTCGGCATATGTTCATTTTTGGTCCGAACCAGACCGGGTGGGTCATTTGGGGTTATTTGGGGCATTTCTGCACTTTTTAAGTTTGGGATTTTCTAAAATGTGTTCTTATCACTTATTAGACTTGTCGATGCGAAGTTGAGGGTCCTGACCCTCGTATCGATACCTATTTCGACATATGTTCATTTTCGGTCCGAACCAGACCGGGTAGGTCGTTTGGGGTTATTTAGGGGCATTTTTGTACTCTTTTGGGTTTGGGATTTTCTAAAATGTTCCTTATCTCTTATTAGATGTTTGGATGCGATGTTGTGGGTTGTGAGCTTCGATTCAGTACCTATTTTGACATATGTTCATTTACGATTTAAACCCGACCGAGTGGGTCGTTTGGGGTTATTTGGGGTCATTTCTGTACTTTTTTGGGTTTGGGATTTTCTAAAAAGTGTCCTTATCTCTTATTAGACGTGTGGTTGCGATGTTGAGGGCTGTGACCTTCGAATCGTAACCTATTTTGAATTATGTTCATTTTCGGTTTAAGCCAGACCAGGTGGGTCGTTTGGGGTTATTTGGGAGCTTTTCTATACTTCTTTTGGTTTGGGATTTTCTAAAAAGTGTCCTTATCTCTTATTTAACGTGTGGATGCGATGTTGACGGTTGTGACCTTTGAATCAAAACCTATTTCGACATAAGTTCATTTTTTATTTAAAACAGGCCGGGTGGGTCGTTTGGGGATATTAGGGGGCATTTCTGTATCTTTTGGGTTTGGGATTTTCTAAAAATTGTCCTTATGTCTTATTGGACGTGTGGATCTAATGTTGAGGTTTGTGATCTTCGAATCGATACCTATTTTGGCATAAGTTCATTTTCATTTTGAACCAAACAGGGTGGATTGTTTGGGGTTATTTTGGGGCATTTCTGTACTCTTTTGAGTTTGGGATTTTCAAAAAAGTGTCCTTATCACTTATTAGACGTGTGGATGCGATGTCGATGGTCGTGACATTCAAATCGATACGTATTTCGACATATATTCATTTTTGGTCAGAACCAGACCAGGTGGGTCGTTTGGGGTTATTTGGGGGCCTTTCTATACTTTTTGGGTTTGAGATTTTGAAAAAGTTTCCTTAGCTCTTATTAGACGTGTGGATGCGATGTTGAGGGTCGTGACCTTGAATCTATACCTATTTCAAGATATATTCTTTTTCGGTCTGAACCACACCGGGTGGATTGTTTGGGTCATTTGGGGGCATTTCCATCCTTTTTTGGGTTTGAGATTTTCTAAAAAGGGTCATGAGCTTCGAATCGATACGTATTTCGATATATGTTCATTTTCAGTCCGAATATGACCCGGTGGGTCGTTTGGGGGTATTGGGAGAATTTCTGTACTGTTTTGGGGTTGGGATTTTCTAAAAAGTGTCCTTATCTCTTATTAGACATGTGGATGCGATGTTGAGGGTTGTGACCTTCGAATCAATACCTATTTCGTCATATGTTCATTTTCGATTTAAAACATACCGGGTTTGTCGTTTGGAGTTATTTGGGGGCATTTCTGTACTTTTTTTGGTTTGGGATTTTCTAAAAAGTGTCATTATCTCTTATTAGACGTGTGGATGCGATGTTGAGGGTCGTGACCTTCGAATCGATACCTATTTCGAGATATATTCTTTTTTTGTCCGAACCAAATTGAGTGGGTTGTTTGGGTCATTTGGGGGCATTTCTGCACTTTTTTGGGTTTGGGATTTTCTAAAAAGTGTCATAATCTTTTATTTGACATGTGGATACGATGTTGAGGATTGTGACCTTCGAATAGATACATATTTCGATATATGTTCATTCTCAGTCCGAACCTGACCAGGTGGGTCGTTTGGGGGTATTTAGGGACATGTCTATATTGTTTTGGGGTTGGGATTTTCTAAAAGTGTCCTTATCTCTTATTAGACGTGTGGATGCAATGTTCGGGGTTGCGACGTTCAAATCGATACCTATTTCGACATATGTTCATTTTCGATTTAAACCAGACGGGGTGTGTCGTTTGGGGATATTTGGGGGTATTTCCATACTTTTTTTGGTTTGGGATTTTATGAAAAGTGTCCTTATCTCTTATTAGACATGTGAATGCGATGTTGAGGGTCGTGACCTTCGAATCGTAACCTATTTTGAATTATGTTCATTTTCGGTTTAAGCCAGACCAGGTGGGTCGTTTGGGGTTATTTGGGAGCTTTTCTATACTTCTTTCGGTTTGGGATTTTCTAAACAGTGTCCTTATCTCTTATTTAACGTGTGGATGCGATGTTGACGGTTGTGACCTTTGAATCGAAACCTATTTCGACATAAGTTCATTTTTTATTTAAAACAGACCGGGTGGGTCGTTTGGGGATATTAGGGGGCATTTCTGTATCTTTTGGGTTTGGGATTTTCTAAAAATTGTCCTTATGTCTTATTGGACGTGTGGATCTAATGTTGAGGTTTGTGATCTTCGAATCGATACCTATTTTGGCATAAGTTCATTTTCATTTTGAACCAAACAGGGTGGATTGTTTGGGGTTATTTTGGGGCATTTCTGTACTTTTTTGAGTTTGGGATTTTCAAAAAAGTGTCCTTATCACTTATTAGACGTGTGGATGCGATGTCGATGGTCGTGACATTCAAATCGATACGTATTTCGACATATATTCATTTTTGGTCAGAACCAGATCAGGTGGGTCGTTTGGGGTTATTTGGGGGCCTTTCTATACTTTTTGGGTTTGAGATTTTGAAAAAGTTTCCTTAGCTCTTATTAGACGTGTGGATGCGATGTTGAGGGTCGTGACCTTCGAATCTATACCTATTTCAAGATATATTCTTTTTCGGTCTGAACCACACCGGGTGGATTGTTTGGGTCATTTGGGGGCATTTCCATCCTTTTTTGGGTTTGGGATTTTCTAAAAAGTGTCATTATCTTTTATTTGACGTGTGGCTGCGATGTTGAGGGTCATGAGCTTCGAATCGATACGTATTTCGATATATGTTCATTTTCAGTCCGAATATGACCCGGTGGGTCGTTTGGGGGTATTGGGAGAATTTCTGTACTGTTTTGGGGTTGGGATTTTCTAAAAAGTGTCCTTATCTCTTATTAGACATGTGGATGCGATGTTGAGGGTTGTGACCTTCGAATCAATACCTATTTCGACATATGTTCATTTTCGATTTAAAACATACCGGGTTTGTCGTTTGGGGTTATTTGGGGGCATTTCTGTACTTTTTTTGGTTTGGGATTTTCTAAAAAGTGTCCTTATCTCTTATTAGACGTGTGGATGCGATGTTGAGGGTCGTGACCTTCGAATCGATACCTATTTCGAGATATATTCTTTTTTTGTCCGAACCAAATTGAGTGGGTTGTTTGGGTCATTTGGGGGCATTTCTGCACTTTTTTGGGTTTGGGATTTTCTAAAAAGTGTCATAATCTTTTATTTGACATGTGGATACGATGTTGAGGATTATGACCTTCGAATCGATACATATTTCGATATATGTTCATTCTCAGTCCGAACCTGACCAGGTGGGTCGTTTGGGGGTATTTAGGGACATGTCTATATTGTTTTGGGGTTGGGATTTTCTAAAAGTGTCCTTATCTCTTATTAGACGTGTGGATGCAATGTTCGGGGTTGCAACGTTCAAATCGATACCTATTTCGACATATGTTCATTTTCGATTTAAACCAGACGGGGTGTGTCGTTTGGGGTTATTTGGGGGCATTTCCGTACTTTTTTTGGTTTGGGATTTTATGAAAAGTGTCCTTATCTCTTATTAGACATGTGAATGCGATGTTGAGGGTCGTGACCTTCGAATCGATACGTATTTTGACATATGTTCATTTTCGGTCTGAACTAGACCGGGTGGGTCGTTCGGGGTTATTTGGGGGCATTTCTATATTTTTTTTGGTTTGGGATTTTCTAAAAGGTGTGCTTATCTCTTATTAGACGTGTGGATGCAATGTTGAGGGTCATGACCTTCGAATCGATATGTATTTCGACATATGTTCCTTTTCAATCTGAACCACCGGGTGGGTCATTTGGGGTTATTTGGGGGCATTTCTGTTCTTTTTTGGGATTGGAATCTACTAAAAAGTGTCCTTATAACTTATTAGATGTATGGGTGCGATGTTCAGGGTTGTGACCTTCGAATCGATACCTATTTCGACATATGTTCATTTTCGATTTAAACTAGACCGGGTGGGTCGTTTAGGGTTATTTGGGGGCATTTCTGTACTCTTTTGGGTGTGGGATTTTCTGAAAAGTATCCTTATGTCTTATTAGAGGTGTGGATCCGATGTTGAGGATCATGACCTTCGAATCGATACCTATTTTGGCATATGTTTATTTTCTGTCCGAACCATATCGGGTGGGTCGTTAGAAGTTATTTGGGGGTATTTCAGTACATTTTTGGGTTTGGAATTTTCTAAAAAGTGTCTTTGTCACCTATTAGATGTGTGGATCCGATGTCGACGGACTGTGACCTTCGAATCGATACCTATTTCGAGATATGTTCTTTTTCGGTCCAAACCAGATCGGGTGGGTCGTTTGGGTTATTTGGGGGTATTTCTGTACTTTTTTGGGTTTGGGTTTTTCTAAAAAGTGTCATTATCTTTTATTATATGTGTGGATGCAATGTTGAGGGTCGTGACCTTCGAATCAATACCTATTTTGACATATATTCATTTTTTGTCCGAACTAAACCGGGTAGGTCGTTTGGGGTTACATGGATGTATTTTTGTACTTTTTTTGGGTTGGGATTTTCTAAAAAGTGTCCATATCTCTTATTAGATGTGTGGTTGCGATGTTGAGGGTTGTCACCATCGAATCGATACCTATTTTGAATTATGTTCATTTTTGGTTTAAGCCAGACCGGGTGGGTCGTTTGGGGTTATTTGGGAGCTTTTCTATACTTTTTTCGGTTTGGGATTTTCTAAAAATTGTTCTTATCTCTTATTAGATGTGTGGATGCGATGTTGAGGGTCGTGACCTTCGAATCGATACCTATTTCAACATATGTTCATTTTCAGTGCGAACCTAACTGATTGAGTCGTTCGGGGTTATTTGGGGGCATTTCTTTACTTGTTTGGACTTGGGATTTTCTAAAAAGTGTCCTTACCTCTTATTGGACGTGTGGATACGATGTGGAGGGTCGTGACCTTCGAATCGATACCGATTTTGGCATATGTTCGTTTACTGTCCGAACCAAACCGGATGGGTCGTTTAGGATTGTTTTGGGGCATTTCTATACTTTTTTGGTTTGGGATTTTATAAAAAGTGTCCTTATCTCTTATTAGACGTGTGGTTGCGATGTTGAGGGTTGTGACCTTCGAATCAAGTCCTATTTTGAATTAAGTTCATTCTCGATTTAAGCGAGACCAGGTGGGTCATTTGGGGTTATTCGGGAGCTTTTCTGTACTTTTTTGGGTTTGGGATTTTCTAAAAAGTTTCCTTATCCCTTATTAGACATGTGGATGTGATGTTGAGCGTTGTGACCTACGAATCAATACCTATTTCGACATAAGTTCATTTTTTATTTAAACAAGATCGGGTGGGTCGTTTGGGTTTATTTGGGGGCACTTCTGTATATTTATAGGTTTTGGATTTTCTAAAAAGTGTCCTTGTGTCATATTAGACGTGTGGATCTGATGTTGAGGGTCGTTACCTTCGTATTGATACCTATTTCAACATATGTTCATTTTCGGAGCGAACCATACAGGGTGGGTCATTTGGGGCTATTTGGGGGCATTTCTATACTTTTTTGGGTTTGGGATTTTCTAAATAGTGTCCTTATCTCTTTCTGGATGTGTGGATGCGATGTTGAGGGTCGTGACCTTCGAATCGATACCTATTTCGTCATATGTTCATTTTTTGTCCGACCCAGACCAGGTGGGTTGTTTGGGTTTATTTGGGGGCATTTCTGCACTTTTCTTGGTTTTGGGTTTTCTAAAAAGTGTCCTGGTCTCTTACCTAACGTGTGGATGTGATGTTGAGGTATGTGACCTTCGGATTGATACCTATTTTGACAAAAGTTCATTTCAGTTTAAACAAGAATGGGTGGGTACTTTGGGGTTATTTGGGGGCATTTCTCTACTTTTTTGGATTTGGGATTTTCTAAAAAGTATCCTTATCTCTTATTAGACGTGTGGATGCAATGTTGAGGGTCTTGACCTTCGAATCGATACCTATTTAGGCATATGTTCATTTTTTGTCCAAACCAGACCGGGTGGGTCGTTTGGGGTAATTTGGGGGCATTCTATACTTTTTAGGGTTTGGGATTTTCTAGAAAGTGACATTGTCTCTAATTAGATGTGTGGATGCAATGTTGGGGGTCGTGACGTTCGATTCGATACCTATTTTGACATTTGTTCATTTTCGGTTTAAACCAGACCGGGTGGGACATTTGGGGTTATTTGGGGTTATTTCTATACTTTTTGGTGTTTGGGATTTTCCAAAAAGTTTCCTTATCTCTTATTAGACATGTGGATGCGATGTTGAGGGTCGTGACCTTCGAATCGATACGTATTTTGACATATGTTCATTTTCGGTCCGAACTAGGCCGGATGGGTCGTTTGGGGTTATTTGGGGCATTTCAGTACATTTTTTGGTTTGGGACTTTCCAAGAAGTGTCCTTATCTCTTATACGAAGTGTGGATGCGATGTTGACAGTTGTCACCTTTGAATCGATACCAAGTTTGACATAAGTTTATTTTCAATTTAAACCAGACCGGGTGGGTCCTTTGGGGTTATTTTCGGGCATTTCTGTACTTTTTGGGGTTGGGATTTTCTAGAAAGTGTGCTTATCTCTTATTAGACGAGTGGATGCGATGTTGAGGATCGTCGAATGGATACTTATTTTGACATATGTTTATTTTCGGTCCGAACCAGACGGGGTAGGTCGTTCGGGGTTATTTAGGGCCTTCTTCCTATACTTTTTTGGGTTTGGGATTTCCTAAAAAGTGTCCCCTTATGTCTTATCAGACGTGTGGATGCGATGTTGAGGGTTGTGACCACCGAATGAATACCAATTTTGACATAGGTTCATTTACAGTTTAAGCCAGACCAGGTGGGTCGTTTGGGGTTATTTGGGGCATTTCTGTACATTTTTGGGTTTGGGTCTTTCTAAAATGTGTCCTTATCTCTTATTAGATGAGTGGATGCGATGGTGTGGGTCCTGACCTTCGAATTGATACCTATTTTGGCATATGTTCATTTTCAGTCCAAACCAGATTGAGTGGATTGTTTGGGGTTATTTGGGGGCATTTTTGTACTTTTTTAGGTTTGGGATTTTCTAAAAAGTGTCCTTATCTCTTATTAGACGTGCGGATGCGATGTTGAGGGTCATGACCTTCGAATCGATACCTATTTTGGCATATGTTCATTTTCGGTCCGAACCAAACCAAGTGGGTCGTTTGGGGTTATTCAGGGTTATTTCTGTACTTTTTTGGGTTTTGGATTTTCTAAAAAGTGTCCTTATCTCTTATTAGATGTGTGGATGCAATGTTGAGGGTCGTGACCTTCAAATCGATACATACTTCGACATATGTGTGTTTTCGGTTTAAACCAGACCGGGTGGGTCGTTTGGGGTTATTTGGGGGCATTTCTGTACTTTTATGGGTTTGGGATTTTCCCAAAAAATATCCTTATCTCTTATTAGATGTGTGGGTGCATTGTTGAGGGATGTGACCTACGAATCGATACCTATTTCGACATATGTTCATTTTTGGTTTAAACCAGACCGAGTGGGTCGTTTGGGGTTATTTGGGGGCATTTCTGTACTTTTCTAGGTTTGGGATTTTCTAAAAAGTGTCCTTATCTCTTAGTAGACGTGTGGATCCAATGTTGAGAGTCGTGACCTTCGAATCGATACCTATTTCAACATATGATCATTTCTGGTCCGAACCTTATCGGGTGGGTCGTTTGGGGTTATTTGGGGGCATTCCTGTACTTTTTTGGTTTGGGATTTTCTAAAAAGTGTCCTTAACACTTATTAGGCATGTGGATGCGATGTTGGGGGTCGTGACATTCGAATCGATACCTATTTCGGCATATATTCATTTTCAGTCCGAACAGGTCCCGATGGGTCGTTCGTGGTTATTTGGGGGCATTCAATACTTTTTTGGGTTTGGGATTTTCTAAAAAGTGTCCTTATTACTTTTTAGACGTGTGTATTTGATGTTGACGGTCGTGATCTTTGAATCAATACGTATTTTGATATATATTCATTTTCGGTCCGAACCAGATCAGGTGGGTCGTTTTGGGGTTATTTGGGGGCATTTTTGTACTTTTTGGGTATGGAATTTTCATAAAAGTGTCCTTATTTATTATTAGACATGTGGATGCGATGTTGAGGGCCGTGACCTTCGAATCGATACGTATTTTGACGTATGTTCATTTTCGGTCCGAACCAAATCGGGTGGGTCGTTTAGGGTTATTTGGGGGCATTTCTGTACTTTTTTGGGTTTGGGATTTTCTAAAAAGTGTCTTTATCTCTTATTAGACGTGTGGATCCGATGTTGAGAGTCATGACCTTCGAATCGATACCTGTTTCAACATATGATCATTTTCGGTCCGAACCTTATCGGGTGGGTCGTTTGGGGTTATTTGAGGGCATTCCTATACTTTTTTGGTTTGGGATTTTCTGGAAGTGTCCTTAACGCTTATTAGGCATGTGGATACGATGTTGGGGGTCATGACATTCGAATTGATACATATTTCGAGATATGTTCTTTTTCGGTCCGAGCCAGATCGGGTGGGTCGTTTGGGTTATTTGGGGGCACTTCTTTATTTTGTTTGGTTTGGGATTTTCTAAAATGTGTCATTATCTTTTATTAGACGTGTGGATGCGATGTTGAGGGTTGTGACCTTCAAATCGATACCTATTTTGACATATGTTAATTTTTTGTCCAAACTTGACCGGGTGGGTCATTTGGGCATATTTGGGGGCATTTCTGTACTTTTTTGGGGTTGGAATTTTCTAAAAGGTGACCATATCTCTTATTAGATGTGTGGATGCAATGTTGAGGGTTGTGATCTTCAAATCAATACCTATTTTGACATACGTTCATTTTTAGTTTAATCCAGACTAGGTGGGTCATTAAGGGTTATTTGGGAGCTTTTCTACACTTCTTTCGGGTTGGGATTTTCTAAAAAGTGTCCTTATTTCTTATTAGACGTGTGGATACGATGTTGAGGGTCATGACCTTCGAATCGATACGTATTTTGACGTATGTTCATTTTCTGTCCGAACCATACCGAGTGGATCGTTTGGGGTTATTTGGGCGCATTTTTGTACTTTTTTGGGTTTGGGATGTTCTAAAAAGTGTCATTATCTCTTATTAGACATGTGGATGCGATGTTGTGGATCATGACCTTCGAATCTGTTGGGGTAAAATCCACACATCACCTTGTATGGTTTTGATGATAACAAATAAGTTAGTTGTACTAACTTGTGTTAATATGTATAGAGGCTTCATGAGAGTTGAGCATCATGTAAGGGGGAGCATGTAAGAGCTTGATGCGTCATGACAAAGAATTCAAGATGTTGAACTAAAGATGTTGATGAACAAGAACACATCTCAAGACTTCTATCCAAGACAAGTTCATTAAAGCATTTGTCAACTTTTTGTAAAGATGTAATTAAGTCTAAGGTCCTCAAATATTATGTATGCACACACTCACGCACGCTTACATGTAGTAGACCTTAGAAGGTTATTTTAGACCTTTCCTACATGGACTTAACCTAAGAAAATGGCCCCACACTTGTCCATACTTGGACTTAGATATTTTCAACAAAATGAGCTGATCCGGCATACCGAATCCCAAATCCAACATGTCGAATCCATTTTGACCTATATGTTTGCAATCTCAGGGTTTGCTCACAGAGAGCAACCAGAATGTGCTAAATCTGATTCGGCATACCAAATCAGATCCAGCATACCGAATTGTAATATGACTATTGGGATTTAACCGATGGTCAACGGATAGATTCCATGATCCGGTATATCGAATTGGAAAATGGCATACCGGATTAGGACAGAATTGTGTCCTAAATTCGTAATGAACCTTAGATGCTTTGAGCACCTTTGCCTATAAATAGGTAAGCTCATGTGGACTAATTACAATCAATTAAGGCTAATCAAAAGCATCACAAAGGCATTCGAACTTGATCATTCAAAGTATTGAAGCATTCATTCATCAAGGCATTCAAGTTCGCTTCCCTCTCTAGCTAATTATATTCACTTAGCATTAAAGCTCCAAAGTGGAAGTTAGTTGTACGAGTTCTCTTGCTCATTCTCAAGATTCTTATTAGTGGAATTCTCTCTAAGCTGAGAGGAGTGGACGTAAGCATAATTGGCCGAACCACTATAAAACGATTGTGTCACTTTTGTAATTTACTTGCTTAGTTTTGTTAATTATTTTATTTTCGCATTATTTCTTTTAGTTCCACTAACTTCACCTATTCACCCCCCTTCTAGGTGAATTTACATTTGGTATTAGAGCAGGTGGTCGCGAGTTTGAGTCTCCCCGGTGCCATGGGTGCTCTGTTATTGGGCGTGCATTTGGGGGGGATTGTTGGGAGTGACCAAAAATGCCCTGCCCATATCCCGACTCGGGCGAGGGAGCGATGCACGCTAGTTGGTGTACAATAAGAAATTAAATTTGCACCTTCCCTCACAAGGCGTATTTTGAGGGATTGACAAACGCTTAATTCTACAGAATCGATACCTTTTTTGGCATATGTTCATTTACGGACCGAACCAGATCGGGTGGGTCGTTTGGGGTTATTTGGGGGCATTTTTGTACTTTTTCGGTTTGAGATTTTCTAAAAAGTATCTTTATCACTTACTAGACGTGTGGATGTGATGTTGAGCGTCGTGACCTTCGAATCGATACCTATTTTCCCATATGTTCATTTTCGGGCCGAACCAGACCGAGTGGGTTATTTGGGGTTATTTGGGGGTGTTTCTATACTTTTTTGGGTTTGAGATTTTCTAAAAAGTGTCCTTAGCACTTATTAGACATGTGGATGCGATGTTGAGGGTTGTGAGCTTCAAATTGATACCTATTTCGACATATGTTTGTTTTTGGTATAAACCAGACTGGATGGGTCATTTGGGGTTATTTGGGGGCATTTCTGTACTTTTTTAGGTTAGAGATTTTCTAAAAAGTGTCCTTATCTCTTATTAGAAGTGTGGATGCGATGTTGAGGGTTATGAGCTTCGCATCGATACCTATTTCGACATATGTTTATTTTCATCTTAAACCAAACTAGGTGGGTCATTTGGGTTATTTGGGGGCACTTCTGTACTTTTTTGGGTTTGGATTTTTCTAAAAAATGTCATTATATTTTAATAGACGTGTGGATACAATGTTGAGGGTCGTGACCTTCGAATGAATACCTGTTTTGACATATGTTCATTTTAGGTCCGAACCTGACCAGGTGGGTCGTTTGGGGTTACTTGGGTGCATTTTTGTACAGTTTTGGGGTTGGGATTTTCTAAAAAGTGTCCTTATCTCTTATTGGATGTGTGGTTGTGATGTTGAGGATTGTGACCTTCAAATCGATACCTATTTCGAATTATGTTCATTTTCGATTTAAGCCAGATCGGGTGGGTCGTTTGGGGTTATTTGGGAGCTTTTCTGTACTTTTTTCGGTTTGGGATTTTCTAAAAAGTGTGTCTATCTCTTATTAAACGTGTGGATGCGATGTTGACGGTTGTGACCTTCAAATCGATACCTATTTTGACATAAGTTCATTTTTTGATTTAAACCAGACCGGGTGGGTCGGTTGGGGTTATTTTGGGGCATTTTATACTTTTTTGGGTTTGGGATTTTTTAAAAAGTGTCCTTATCTCTTATTGGACATGTGGATGCGATGTTGAGGGTCGTGACCATCGAATCGATACCTATTTCGGTATATGTTCAGTTTCAGTCCGAACCGGACTAGGTGGATCGTTTGGGGTTATTTGGGGGAATTTATGCACTTTCCTTGGTTTTGGGTTTTCTAAAAAGTGTCCTGATCTCTTATCAGACGTGTGGATGCAATGTTGAGGGATGTGACCTTTGGATCGATACCTATTTTGACATAAGTTTATTTCGGTTTAAATAAGATCGGGTGGGTATTTTGGGGTTATTTGGTAAGCTTTTTTGTACTTTTTTGGGGTTGGGATTTTCAAAAAGTATCCTCATCTCTTATTAGACATGTGGATGCGATGTTGAGGGTTTTGACCTTTGAATCGATACCTATTTAGGCATATGATCATTTTCAGTCCAAACCAGACCGGGTGGGTAGTTTGGGGGCATTTCTATACTTTTTTGGGTTTGGGATTTTCTAGAAAGTGACCTTGTCTCTAATTAGATGTGTGGATGCAATGTTGAGGGTCTTGACATTCGATTCGATACCTATTTCGATATATGTTCATTTTTTGTTTAAACCTGACCGGGTGGATCGTTTGGGGTTATTTGGGGGCATTTCTGTACTTTTTGGGATTTGGGATTTTCAAAAAAATTTCCTTATCTCTTATTAGACATGTGGAAGCAATGTTGAGGGTCGTGACCTTCGAATCGATACGTATTTTGACATTTGTTCATTTTCGGTAAGAACTGGACCAGGTGGGTTGTTTTGGGGTATTTCTGTATTTTTTTTGTTTTGGGATATTCCAAAAAGTGTCCTTATCTCTTATTAGACGTGTGGATGCGAAGTTGAAGGTCGTGGCCTTCGAATCGATACGTATTTTGACATATGTTCATTTTTTGTCCGAACTAGACCGGGTGGGTCGTTTGGGGTTATTTTGGGCATTTCTGTACATTTTTGGGTTTGCATCTTTCTAAAAAGTGTCCTTATCTCTTATCAGATGTGTGGATGCAATGTTGAGGGTTGTTACCTTCGAATCGATACCAATTTTGACATAAGTTCATTTTCAGTTTAAACCAGACCGGGTGGGGCGTTTGGGGTTATTTGGGAGCATTTCTGTACTTTTTGGGTTTGGGATTTTCTAAAAAGTGTCATTATCTCTTATTAGATGAGTGGATACGATGTTAAGGATCGTTGAATGGATACGTATTTTCCCATATGTTCATTTTTTGTCCGAACCAGACAGGGTGGGTTGTTCGGGGTTATTTAGGGTATTTTTGTGCTTTTTTTGGGTTTGGGATTTCCTAAAAAGTGCCCCCTTATCTCTTATCAGACGTGTGGATGTGATGTTAAGGGTTGTGACCATCAAATCAATACCAGTTTTGACAAAAGTTCATTTACAGTTTAAACCAGACCAGGTGGGTCGTTTGGGGTTATTTGGGGCATTTCTATACATTTTTGGGTTTGGGTCTTTAAAAAATGTGTCATTATCTCTTATTAGACGTGTGGAAGCGATGTTGGGCGTCTTGACCTTCGAATTGATACCTATTTTGGCATATGTTCATTTTCAGTCAACCAGACGGGGTGGATTGTTTGGTGTTATTTGGGGGTATTTCTGCACTTTTTTGGTTTTGGGATTTTTAAAAAGGTGTCCTTATCTCTTATTAGACGTGTGGATGCGATGTTGAGGGTCGTGACCTTCGAATCGATACCTATTTTGACATATGTTCATTTTATGCTTAAACCAGACCGGGTGGGTCGTTTATGGTTATTTTGGGGCATTTCTGTACTATTTTGGGTTAGGGACAGTTTAAAAAGTGTCCTTATCTGTTATTAGACGTGTGGATGCGATGTTGAGGGTCGTGACCTTCGAATGGATACCTATTTTAGCATATGTTCATTTTCGATCCGAACCAAACCGAGTGGGTCGTTTGGGGTTATTTGGGATTATTTATGTACTTTTTTGGGTTTCGGATTTTATAAAATGTGTCCTTATATCTTATTTGATGTGTGGATGTGATGTTGAGGGTCGTGACCTTTGAATCGATACCTATTTCGACATACGATCATTTTCGGTTTAAACCAGACCCGATGGGTCGTTTGGGGTAATTTGTGGGCATTTCTGTACTTTTTTGGTGTGGGATTTTCTTAAAAGGGTCCTTATCACTTATTAGACATGTGGATGTGATGTTGAGGGTCGTGACCTTCGAATCGGTTTTTATTTTGGCATATGATCATTTTCGGTCCGAACCGGACCCGGTGGGTCGTTTGGGGTTATTTGGGGGCATTTCTATACTTTTTTGGGTTCGGGATTTTCTAAAAAGTGTCCTTCTCACTTATTAGACATGGGTATGCGATGTTGATGGTCGTGACCTTTGAATTGATACGTATTTTGACATATATTCATTTTCGGTCCGAACCAGACCAGATGGGTCGTTTGGGGTTATTTTGGGGCATTTCTGTACTTTTTTGGGTTTGGGATTTTCATGAAAGTTTCCTTATCTGCTATTAGATGTGTGGATGCGATGTTGAGGTCATGACCTTCGAATTGATACCGATTTTGAGATATGTTCTTTTTCGGTCCGAACAAACCTGGTGGGTCATTTGGGTTGTTTGGGGGCATTTTTGTATTTTTTTTGGTTTGGGATTTTCTAAAAAGTGTCATTATCTTTTGTTAGACGTGTGGATGCGATGTTGAGGGTCGTTACCTTCGAATCGATACCTATTTTGACATATGTTCATTTTCGGTCCGATCCTAATCGGGTGGGTCATTTGTGCTTATTTGGGGGCATTTTTATACTTTTTTGGGGTTGGAATTTTGTAAAAAATGTCCTTATCTCTTATTAGATATGTGGATCCAATGTTAAGCATTGTGACCTTCAAATCGATACCTATTTCGACATATGTTCATTTTCAGTTTAATCCAGACCGGGTAGGACATTTGGGGTTATTTGGGGGCTTTTCTGTACTTCTTTTGGGTTTGGGATTTTTTAAAAAGTGTCCTTATCTCTAATTAGACGTGTGGATGCGATGTTGGGGGTTGTGACCTTCGAATTGATACGTATTTTCTAAAATGTGTCCTTATCTCTTATTAGATGTGTGGATGCGATGTTGTGGGTCGTGACCTTCGAATCGATACATACTTTGACATATGTTCTTTTTCGGTTTAAAACAGACCGGGTAGATTGTTTGGGGTTATTCGGGGGAATTTTTGTACTTTTGTGGCTTTTGGAATTTCTAAAAAGTGTCCTTATCTCTTATTAGACGTGTGGATGCAATGTTGGGGGTCGAGACCTCCGAATCGATACCTATTTCGACATATGATCATTTTCGGTTTAAACTAGACCGGGTGGGTCGTTGGGATAATTTGTGGGTATTTCAGTACTTTTTTAGGTTTGGAATTTTCAAAAAAGTGTCCTTATCTCTTATTAGACGTGTGTGGATGCGATGTTGTGGGTCGTGACCTTCGAATCGATACCTAATTCGGGATATGTTCATTTTCGGTCCAAACCAAGCCGACTGGGTCGTTTGGGGTTATTTGGGGGCTTTTAGTACTCTTTTAGGTTTGGGATTTTCTAAAAAGTTTCCTTTTCTCTTTTTAGACGTGTGGTTGCGATGTTGAGGGTTGTGACCTTCGAATCAATACCTATTTCGGCATAAGTTCATTTTTTAATTAAACTAGATCGGGTGGGTCGTTTGGGGTTATTTGGGGGGATTTCTGTACTTTTTTCAGTTTGGGATTTTCTAAAAAATGTCCTTATCTCTTATTAGACGTGTGAATGCGATGTTAAGGGTCGTGACCTTTGGATCGATACGTATTTCGACATATGTTCCTTTTCGATCCAAACCAGATCGGGTGGTTCGTTTGGGGTTATTTGGGGGCATTTCTTTACTTTTTTCGGTTTCAGATTTTCTAAAAAGTGTGCTTATCTCTTAGTAGATGTGTGGATGTGATGTTGAGGGTCGTGACCTTTGAATAGATATGTATTTCGACATATGTTCATTTTTTGTCCGAACCCGACCGGGTGGGTTGTTTGGGGTTATGTGGGGGTATTTTTGTACTATTTTGGGTTTGGAATTTACTAAAAAGTGTCCTAATCTCTTATTAGACGTGTCGGTGCGATGTTGAGGGTTGTGACCTTCGAATCGATAGCTAGTTCGACATATGTTCATTTTTTATTTAAAGCAGACCGGGTGGGTCATTTTGGGTTGTTTGGGGGCATTTCTGAACTTTTTTGGGTTTGGGATTTTCTAAAAAGTATCCTTATGTCTTATTAGACGTGTGGATCCAATGTTGAGGGTCGTGACCTTTGAATCGATACCTATTTCGGCATATGTTCATTTTTTGTCCGAACCATACCGAGTGGGTCGTTAGGAGTTATTTGGCGGCATTTCTATACTTTTTTGGGTTTGGGATTTTCTAAAAAGTGTCCTTATCACTTATTAGACGTGTGGATACGATGTCGACGGTCGTGACATTCGAAATGACACGTAATTTGACATATATTCATTTTCTGTCCGAACTAGACTAGGTGGGTCATTTGGGGTTATTTGGAGGCATTTTTATACTTTTTTGAGTTTGGATTTTCGAAAAAGTTTTCTTATCTCATATTAGACGTGTGGATGGGATGTTGATGGTCCTGACCTTCGACTCGATACCTATTTCGAGATATATCTTTTTCGGGCCAAACCAAACAGGGTGGGTCGTTTGAGTTATTTGGGGGAATTTTTGTACTTTTTTGGGTTTGGGATTTTCTAAAAAGTGTCATTATCTTTTATTAGACGTGTGGATGCGATGTTGAGGAACGTGACCATCGAATCGATACCTATGTCGACATATGTTCATTTTTTGTCCGAACATGATCGGGTGGATCGTTTGGGGTTATTTGGGGTATTTTTGTACTTTTTTGGGGTTGGGATTTTCTAAAAAGTGTCCTTATCTCCTATTAGACTTGTGGATGCGATGTTGGGGGTTGTAACCTTCGAATCGATACCTATTTCGACATATGTTCATTTTCGATTTAAACCAGACCGGGTGGGTCATTTGGGGTTATTTGGGGGCATTTCTATACTTTTTTGGGTTTGGGATTTTCTAAAAAGTGTCCTTATCCTTATTAGACGTGTGGATGTTTTGTTGAGGGTCAAGACCTTCAAATCGATACTTATTTCGGCATATGTTCTTTTTCGGCCAGAACTAGACCGGGTGGGTCCTTTGGGGTTATTTGAGGGCATTTCTATACTTTTTTGGGTTTGGGATTTTCTAAAAAGTGTCCTAATCTTTTCTTCGATGGGTGGATCCGATGTTGAGGGTCGTGTCCTTCGTATTGATACCTATTTCGGCATATGTTCATTTTTGGTTCAAACAATATCGGGTGGTTCATTTGGGGTTATTTGGGGGCATTTCTGTGCTTTTTTGGGTTTTGGATTATTCAAAAAGTGTCCTTATGTCTTATTAAATGTGTGGATGCGATGTTGGGGGTCATGACCTTCGAATCGATACCTATTTCAGCATATGTTCATTTACGCTCTGAACTAGATCGGGTGGGTCATTTGGGGTTATTTTTGGGCATTTTTGTACATTTTTGGGTTTGGGATTTTCTAAAAAGTGCCATAATCTCTTATTCGACGTGTGGATACGATGTTGGGGGTTGTGAGCTTCGAATCGATACCTATTTCGACATATGTTCATTTTTGGTTTAAACCAGACCGGGTGGGTCCTTTGGGGGAGGGCATTTCTATACTTTTTTGGGTTTGGCATTTTCTAAAAAGTGTCCTAATCTTTTCTTCAACGAGTGGATACGATGTTGAGGGTTGTGAGCTTCGAATCGATACCTATATGTTCATTTTTTAATTAAACCAGACTTGGTGGATCGTTTGGGGTTATTTGGGGGCATTTCTACACTTTTTTGGGTTAGGGATTTTCCAAAAAAGTTTCCTTATCACTTATTAGCTGTGTGGATGTGATGTTGAGGATTGTGACCTCCGGATTGATACCTATTTCGGCATATGTTCATTTTTTATCCAAACCAGACTGGGTGGGTCGTTTGGGTTATTTGAGGGTATTTCTGTACTTTTTTGGGTTTTCGATTTCCTAAAAAGTGTCCTTATCACTTATTAGACGTGTGGATGCGAATCGATACCAATTTCGATATATGTTCATTTTCGGTTTAAACCAAACTGGGTGGGTCGTTTGGGGTTATTTGGGGGCATTTCTGCACTTTTTGGGTTTGGGATTTTCTAAAAAGTGTCCTTATCTCTTATTAGACACGTGGATCCGATGTTGAGGGTCGTGTCCTTTGTATTGATACCTATTTCGGCATATGTTCGTTTTTGGTCCAAATCATATCGGGTGGTTCACTTGGGGTTATTTGGGGGCATTTCTGTACTTTTTTGGGTCTTGGTTTATTCAAAAAGTGTCCTTATTTCTTATTAAATGTGTGGATGCGATGTTGGGGGTCGTGACCTTTGAATCGATACCTATTTCAGCATATGTTCATTTACGCTCCGAACTAGACCGGGTAGGTCGTTTGGGGTTATTTTTGGGCATTTTTGTACATTTTTGGGTTTGGGATTTTCTAAAAAGTGTCATAATCTCTTATTCGACGTGTAGATGCGATGTTGGGGGTTGTGAGCTTCGAATCGATACCTATTTCGACATATGTTCATTTTCGGTTTAAACAAGACTTGGTGGGTCGTTTGGGGTTAATTGGGGGCATTTTTATACTTTTTTGGGTTTGGGATTTTCAAAAAATTGTTCTTATCACTTATTAGATGTGTGGATGCCATGTTGAGGATCGTGACCTTCGAATCAATACCTATTTCGGAATATGTTCATTTTTTATCTGAACCAGGCTAGGAGGGTCATTAGGGGTTATTTGGGGGCATTTCTGTACTTTTTTGTGTTTGAGATTTTTGAAAAAGTGTCCTTATCTCTTATTAGACGAGTGGATGCAATGTTGAGGGTTGTGACCTTCGAATTGATACCTATTTCGGCATATGTTAATTTTCGGTCTAAAATTGACTGGGTGGGTCGTTTGGGGTTATTTGAGGGCATTTCTGTACTTTTTTGGGGTTGGGATTTCCTAAAAAGTGTCCTTATCTCTTATTAGACGTGTGGATACAATGTTGAGGGTTGTGACCTTCGAATCGGTACCTACTTCGACATATGTTCATTTTTTGTTTGAACTAGACCGGGTGGGTGGGTTGGGATTATTTGGGGGCCCTTCGGTACTTTTTTTGGGTTGGGAGTTTCTAAAAAGTGTACTTATGTCTTATTAGATGAGTGGATGCGATGTTATGGGTCGTGACCTTCGAATCGATACGTATTTTGACATATGTTCATTTTCGGTCCAAACCAGACCGGATGGGTCGTTTGGGGTTATTTGGGGGCATTTCTGTAGTCTTTTGGGTTTGGATTTTCTAAAAAGTGTCCTTATCTCTTATTAGAGGTGTGGATGTGATGTTGAGGGTTGTGAGCTTCGAATCGATATCTATTTTTAAATATGTACATTTTTGGTTTAAACCATACTTGGTGGGTCATTTGAGGTTATTTGGGGGCATTTCTATACTTTTTTGGGTTTGGGATTTTCAAAAAAGTGTCCTTATCACTTATTAGACATGTGGATGCCATGTTGAGGATCGTGAGCTTCGAATCGATACCTATTTCGGAATATATTTATTTTCGGTTCGAACCAGACTGGGTGGGTTGTTGGAGGTTTTTCGGTACTTTTTTGGGTTAGGGATTTTCTAAAACGTGTCCTTATCACTTATTAGATGTATGGATGCCATGTTGAGGATCGTGACCTTCGAATCGATACCTATTTCGGAATATGTTCATTTTTGGTCCGAACCAGACTGGGTGGGTTGTTTTGGGGTTTTTCTATACTTTTTTGGGTTAGGGATTTTCTATAAAGTGTCCTTATCACCTATTAGATGTGTGGATGCGATGTTGACGGTCATGACATTCGAATCGATACGTATTTCCTCATATATTCATTTTTTGTCCGAACCAGACCAGGAGGATTCTTGGGGGTTATTTGGGGGCATTTTTGTATTATTTTGTATTTGGGATTTTCAAAAAAGTGTCCTTATCTCTTATTAGACGAGTGGATGCATTGCTGAGGGTTGTGACCTTAGAATTGATACCTATTTCAGCATATGTTCATTTACGTTCTGAACCAGATCGGGTGGGTCATTTGGGGTTATTTTGGGGAATTTCTATACTTTTTTGGGTTTGAAATTTTCTAAAAAGTGTCCTAATATCTTATTCGACGTGTGGGTGCGATGTTGGGGGTTGTGAGCTTCGAATCGATCCCTATTTTGGCATATGTTCATTTTCGGTTTAAACCAGACTTGGTGGGTCGTTTGGGGTTATTTGGGGGCATTTCTATACTTTTTTGGGTTTGGGGCTTTCAAAAAAGTGTCCTTATCACTTATTAGACGCGTGGATGCCATGTTGTGGATCGTGACCTTCGAATCGATACCTATTTCGGAATATGTTCATTTTCGTTCCGAACCAGGCTGGGTGGGTTGTTTGGGGTTATTTGGGGGTATTTCTGTACTTTTTTAGGTTTGGGATTTTCTAAGAAGTGTCCTTATAACTTTTTAGACATGTGGATTCAATGTTGACGGTTGTGACATTCGAATCGATATGTGTTTCCACATATATTCATTTTCGGTCCGAACCAGACCCGGAGGGTCGTTAGGGGTTATATGGGGGCATTTCTAGACTTTTTTGTGTTTGGGATTTTTGAAAAAGTGTCCTTATCTCTTATTAGAAGAGTGGATGCGATGTTGAGGGTTGTGACCTTCGAATTGATACCTATTTCGGCATATGTTCATTTTCGGTCCGAAACTGACTGGGTGGGTCGTTTGGGGTTCTGTGAGGGCATTTCTCTACTTTTTTGGGGTTGGGATTTTCTAAAAAGTGTCATTATCTCTTATTAGACATGTGGATGCAATGTTGAGGGTTGTGACCTTCGAATCGGTACCTATTTCGACATATGTTCATTTTTTGTTTGAACCAAACCGGGTGGGTGGGTTGGGGTTATTTGGGGGCACTTATGTACTTTTTTCGGGTTGGGATTTTCTTAAAAGTGTACTTATGTTTTATTATATGAGTGGATGCGATGTTGTGGGTCGTGGCCATTGAATCGATATGTATTTCGACATATGTTCATTTTCGGTCCGAACCAAACCGGGTGAGTCGTTTGGGGGTTTTTTGGGGGTATTACTATAGTTTTTTGGGTTTGGGATTTTCTAAAAAGTGTCCTTATCTCTTATTAGACGTGTGGATGTGATGTTGAGGGTTGTGAGCTTTGTATCAATACCTATTTTGAAATATGTTCATTTTCGATTTAAACCAGACTGCATGGGTCTTTTGGGGTTATTTGGGGGCATTTGTTTACTTTTTTGAGTTTGGGATTTTCAAAAAAGTGTCCTTATTACTTATTAGGTATGTGGATGCAATGTTGAGGGTCTTGACATTCGAATCGATACCTATTTTGACATATATTCATTTTCGATTCAAACAAGACTGGGTGGGTTGTTTGGGGTTAGTTTGGGGCATTTTTGTACTTTTTTCGGTTTGGGATTTTCTAAAAAGTGTCCTTATCTCTTATTCGATGTGTGGATGTGATGTTGAGGGTTGTGAGCTTCGAATTGATACCTATTTCGACATATGTTCATTTTCGGTTTAAACCAGACTGCGTGGGTCGTTTGGGGTTATTTAGGAGCATTTCTGTACTTTTTTGGGTTTTGGATTTTCTAAAAAGTGTCATTATCACTTATTAGGCGTGTGGATGCGATGTTGAGGGTCATGACCTCCATATCGATATTTATTTTGGCATATGTTCATTTTCGGTCCGAACCAGACCCGGTGCGTCGTTTGGGGTTATTTGGGGGTATTTCTGTACTTTTTTGGTTTTGGGATTTTCTAAAAAGTGTCCTTATCACTTATTAGACATGTGGATGCGATGTTGATAGTCGTGACATTCGATTCGATACATATTTTGACATATATTCATTTTTGGTCCGAACCAGACCAGGTAGGTCGTTAGGGGATATTTGGGGGCATTTCTGTATTTTTTTGGGTTTTGGATTTTCTAAAAAGTGTCATTGCCATTTATTAGACGTGTGGATGCGATGTTGAGGGTCGTGACCTTCGAATCGATACCTATTTCGACATATGTTCATTTTCAGTCCGAACCTGATCGGGTGGGTCGTTTGGGGTTATTTGGGGACATTTATGTACTTTTTTGGGGTTGGGATTTTCTAAATAGTGTCCTTATCTTTTATTAGACGTGTGGATGCGATGTTGAGGGTGGTGACCCTCAAATTGATACCTATTTCGACATATGTTCATTTTCATTTTAAGCCAGACAGGGTGGGTCATTTGGGGTTATTTGGGGGCATTCCTGTACTTTTTTGGGTTTGCAATTTTCTCAAAAGTGTCCTTATCTCTTATTAGACGTGTGGATCAAATGTTGAGGGTCGTGAGCTTCGAATCGATACCTATTTCGGCATATGTTCACTTTTGGTCCGAACCATACCGGGTGTGTCATTTGGGGTTATTTGGGGGCATTTTTGTACTTTTTTGGGTGTGGGATTTTCTAAACAATGTTTTTATCTCTTATTAGACGGGGGGATGCAATGTTGAGGGTAGTGACCTTCGAATCGATACCTATTTCGGCATATGTTTATTTTAGGTCCAAACCGGACCGGGTGGGTCGTTTGGGGATATTTGGGGGCATTTGAGTACTTTTTTTGTTTGGGATTTTCTAAAAAGGGTTCATATCACTTATTAGACATGTGGATGCGAAGTTGAGGTCATGACCATCGAATCGATACCTATTTTGGTAAATGTTCATTTTTCGATCCGAACCAAATCGGGTGGGTCGTTTGGGGTTATTCGGGGGCATTTCTGTACGTCTTTGTGTTTGCGATTTTCTAAAAAGTTCCTTATCTTTTATTAGATGTGTGGATGCAATGTTGTGGGTTATGTGCTTTGAATCGATACCTATTTTGACATATGTTCATTTTCGGTTTAAACCAAACCGGGTTGGTCGTTTGTGGTTATTTGGGGACATTTCTGTCCTTTTCTTGGTTTGGAATTTTCTAAAAAGTGTCCTTATCTCTTATTAGACATGTGGATGCGATATTGAAGGTCGTGACCTTCGAATCGTTACCTATTTCGACATATGAATTTTTGGTTTAAACCAGACTAGGTGCGTCGTTTGGGGTTATTTTGGAGCATTTCCAAACTTTTTTGGGTTTCGGATTTTCTTAAACTGTCCTTATCTCTTATTATACGTGTGGATGTGATGTTGAGGGTCAGGACCTTCGAATCGATACGTATTTCGACATATGCTCAATTTCGATCCGAACCAGACCAGGTGGGTCATTTGGAGTTATTCGTAGGCATTTCTGTACTTTTTTGTGCTTGGGATTTTCTTAAAAGTGTCCTTCTCTTCTCTAAGATGTGTGGATGCGATTTTGAGGGTTGTGACCTTCAAATCGATACCTATTTAGGCTTATGTTCACTTTCGGTTTAAACCTGATTGGGTGGGTCATTTGAGGTTATTTGGGGGCATTTTTGTACTTTTTTGGATTTGGGATTTTCTAAAAAGTGTCCTTATCTCTTATTAGATGTATGGAAGCGATATTGAGGATTGTGACCTTCGAATCGATACCTTTTTGGACATATGAACATTTTCAATTTAAATTAGACCGGGTGGGTAGTTTGGGGGCATTTCTGTATTTTTTTGGGTTTTGGATTTTCAAAAAAGTGTCCTTATCTCTTATTAGACGTGTGGATACGATGTTGAGGGTCGTGACCTTTGAATCGATACGTATTTTGACATATGTTCATTTTCGGACCGAACTAGACCGGGTGGGTGGTTTGGGGTTATATGGGGGCTTTTCTGTACTTTTTTGGGTTTGGGATTTTCTAAAAAGTGTCCTTATCTCTTATTAGATGTGTGGATGCAATGTTGAGGGTTGTGACCTTCGAATCGATACCTATTTCGACATATGTTCATTTTTGATATAAACCAGACCGGGTGGGTCGTTTGGGGTTGTTTGCTGGCATTTCTGTACTTTTTTGGGTTTGGGATTTTCTGAAAAGTGTCCTTATCTCTTCTTAGATGTGTGGATCCGATGTTGAGGGTTGTGACCTTCGAATTGATACCTATTTCGGCATATGTTCATTTTTAGTCCGAACCATACCAGGTGGGCAAGAATCTTAACTCACAAAGGAAACCAAGATGACCTAGTTGACCCTGCTCAATGGGTAGTTCGATTTGCGATAAAGATTGGACAGCAATTAAGTGTTTCATTTGAAAGAGGTGAAATGGATACTCTGAGGATGATTTAAGAGATGGAAGGTGTTTCAGGTAAGTGGAACAATTCAACTTCAAGATCAGTAAGGGAGTTTCAAACTGTGAGGGAACAGAGGCGGCTACAGTGGATTCTTTCAAATGGAACTAAAGACCGATGATTTTGAGGATATCTGTTGGAGAAAAGTTTTTGTTTCTGAAGATGCTCCTCTCATCTTCCTGGTCTTCGATGGTTCAAGTTTTGGGTGATAGGAATTTTCAAAATGCATCAGGAGCTCACAGGCCTTTTACCGGAAATAGGAAAGAATTTCAATTGTCATGGTAAGCTACACTCTTGGAGTAGCAAGGAAAGAAATGGTTCGCCTCTCAGAGAACTTCCTGAAGTTATCCATTACATTCAGGACTCCTTCGCATATCGGGGAGAATGAAGCAATGAACCTGAAAGGATTTTCGTACATTGTAATTAGGCTGGAACTTGGAAGGCTCAAGAGACTCACAGAACATGTGGAGTTACCATTTCAAACAAGTGGATTCTGACTTCTGATGCACAATATGATTTTGCTGCAATAACTGTACTGTTATGATTTTTGGAGAAAGGACGACAACCGATCGTGCAACGCAGCTGCGCCATCCCTGCGCCCAGACATAGGAGTGCACGTAATGATCGTCACACCCCTAGAAAGATGGAAATGACTAGGGTGTGGTGGTCATTTCATGCTCTTCTATGTGGGAGGTATGGTAGCAGGGTCCACCTGGTTTTCAGTGCACATGGTATGCATGAACTGTTGTCGGTGTTCTCTGGTAGCATTTGTGTCATCACGGTGAGAGAAGAGATCAACATCAGATGTGCCAATGATGAAGAAGGAAGGACTGTAGGCTATCAGGTGGTGGTCCAAAATAGGAGGTACCACAAGAGCAGGATGAATATGATCCACTAGGCGATGGAAGAGAATTGAGATGAAGATCTGGTCATGGTGTAATCCAGATAAGAGATTGATCCAGTGGGGGATGGGTGCAAACAATTGAAGGAATCTGGCAAAATGAGATGGGACAGTCAGACGAAAACAGATATTTGCTCTGGCTGGGGAACAAAAAACTGTGGAAGTCTGCCTGAGGTAGTGGAGGAGGGCATGAACAGAGAAGTTTATGGCTATCTTATGAACAACCAAGAGGTGCCAGAAGAAGACCACAAATTCTTTTTCAAAGGTAAAATAGTGGGTGATTGTGAATGGGGTAAGGAAAGGGTAGTCAGGGTGACAAACTTGCCAATCATAAATAAGGCCATATTTATGGACTAGGATTACAAGGAGGGACTGGTAAGTCTGGGTACTGCAACTGATCATGGTTCTACCTGAAATATCATAGTAGATTTCAGGAGGAAGAGTGGGTAAGAGAGAAATAAGGTCTGGCATAGGAGGTGGTGGCTGGGAAGGGCTGGGGTCATGTGGGTTTGATCCACTGGGCGATGGAAGAGGATTGAGAAGAAGATCTGGTCATGGTGTAATCCAGATAAGAGATTGATCCAGTGGGGGATGGGTGCAAACAATTGAAGGAATCTGGCAAAATGGGATGGGACAGCCAGACGAAAATGGATATTTGCTCTGGCTGGGGCACAAAAAACTATGGAAGTCTGCCTGAGGTAGTGGAGGAGGGCATGAATAGAGAAGTTTATGGCTATCTTATGAACAACCAAGAGGTGCCAGAAGAAGACCACAAATTCTTTTTCAAAGCTGAAATAGTGGGTGATTGTGAACGGGGTAAGGAAAGGGTAGTCAGGGTGACAAACTTGCCAATCATAAATAAGGCCATATTTATGGACTAGGATTGCAAGGAGGGACTGGTAAGTCTGAGTACTGTAACTGATCATGGTTCTACCTGAAATATCACAGTAGATTTCAGGAGGAAGAGTGGGTAAGAGAGCAATAAGGTCTGGCATAGGAGGTGGTGGCTGGGAAGGGCCGGGGTCATGTGGGTTTGACCTAGAGGAGGAGGGTCTGGATGAAGGCCAAAGGGGCATACATAAAATGGGGATGGAGGGCTATATTGGGATCTTAGTACGGGATAGGAACTCTGCAAGAACATTGTCTTTTCCTTTAATGTGCTTGACCTTGAAGGACCATTGAGAGAACCAATCTGCCCATCGAAGGAGCTGAGGTTCTGGGTGAACCTTCTGTTTGAACTGGAGCATGTGAGGGAAAGAGGACATATCCATTTCCACCTGAAATGTGTGGCCGATGAGATAGAACTGGAATTTTTCAATACCTCGTCGGACTACCAAAATTTCCTTAAAAGTGGAGTGGTAATGTTGTTCAGCGGGCTTAAATTGGGCACTCTTGTATCCACAAACCTTGCAAATACCATCAGGGAGTTCCTCAATTAATACTGTAGCCCATTGAGCATTACTGGCATCATTCTGAAGAATCCGCAGACCATCAGAGGGGATCTGGAGAGAAGGTAACTTCTGGGCAATCTGTTTGAGAACCTGGATGGCTTGGGTGTGTTCCTTTGACCATGGAGGGGGGTCTTTTTTAAGAAGCTTGTTCAGAGGTCCAGTGTACTGGGTTTGCCGAGGGATGAACTCAGTCATGTAGTTGACGATGCCTAGAAACTGCTGAAGCTGGGGGACAGTGAATGGTGCATCTGAAAATTTTCAAAAGGGATTTGCCAATGTGAGGTTGCAGTTCATAACTGCCTTTGTTAATGGTGAGTCTAAGAAAATCAATACTTGGAACACCAATTTCCATTTTCTTTGCAGAGAGCATAATTCCATATTGCCTGGTGAAATCATAGAGCTGAGAAAGAAGCTGCTGATGCTCTTCTTCTATTGTGGAGAAGAGGAGAATATCATCAATGTAGATGAGGGCTTGTTTCTGAATTGGGGCATAGACTATCATCATTGCTTTCTGAAAAAGAGATGGAGCAACCTTGAGACCAAAAGGCATAACATTCCACGGGAAGTGAGATCCTGGAATACAAAAGCCTATTTTAGGGCGATCATCTGAATGCATGCCCAGCTGCCAAAATCCTGCTTTAAGATCGAACTTGCTGAAGACCTTTGTATTTGCCAGTTGTAGCATGAGAGCTAGTCTCGTGGGAAGGGGAAATTTATCATCAGCGAGAAAAGCTTTGAGAGGCTGGTAGTTGATCACCAGTCTGAGCTTTCCTCGAGTCTGTTCAGCACGCTTATTAACATAGAAAGCTTCACATGCCCATGGGGATGAAGTTGGTGCAATCAGACCCTAAGTCTGTAGAAGAGTGACTTCTTCTTGGGCAAGAGCAAGATGTTCTGGATTCATTCCAGCATGACTAGCCTTTGTGGGATTAGCATCTTCATTCTTCTTAAAGGGGAGCTTGATGAAGAACTGGGAATTCTGCCATAATGGATGGTCACACTTTGCAAGAAACTCAGTATGAGAGTCAGCACAACATTGGGAGATCAACTGTTGTTTGATATCTGCAAAAGGAACCGTTAGAAAAAGATTAGGGGCAGTGATCCAAGGGAGGAAATGCTTCTTATATGTGAGACCTCGGGCACTCCATTGGAGAGAGGGAAATTTACTGAGGAGGTCAAAACCAATAAGAGCATCACGACCACGGAGTGAGGATCCTAAAACTCTATGGCGAATAGTCAAAGTGGGAAATATCTTAAAGGTAATGGGGTGTCTGGAAATAAGATCCACAGTAAAAGTTTTACCATTTCCAGCAGTAAAATATTGCTTGTGGGGTTTCTAACAATTGGAGGGTAACACATGGGGTGCTAAAATGGTCATCGTGGCTCCTGTGTCAAAGTATCCTATGATCTTGAGAGGACGATCCCATGTGGAAGGGACAATGGACAGGGGGGCTAATGGGAGAAGGACTCTGGTGGTTGGGAGAACCGGGAAGGGAATGAAAGGGGGGGAAAGAGGGTAGACGAGATCTAATCCGTCGGACTCATAGGAAATGTCTGATTCATCATCCAAATCATCCAAAAATTGGACTTCTTCCTTAGTAAAAAGGAGATCAGGAAAGAATTCATCATCAATGGAGTAAAGAGACTCCACATCTACATCTTTGTCATCTGAGGCATCAAACTTTGTGAGCATGTGCATGAGTTTGGCTTTCTTCTGTTTATCCAAACAGTTCTTTGCAAAATAGCCAGATTTGCCACAAGAGAAACATTTGTCTGTGGTCTTGCCACGGAACTTTTTCTCTTGAAATATTTATATCGTTTGCTCTTCTATGGTCTGGTAGATGCTCGAGCAGTCTTATGGTGATAGGAAGGAGATCTGTTAGATCTGTTCCTATAGTGCTTAGAAAATCTTCCATGATGGCATTTCTTCTTTGTGGGACAAGTGCAACTTTGATCTTTGCATTTTATCTTTAGGAAGGACATATCACAGGTATCTTTCAATTTTTCTATAGTCTGTTCCCATGTTTTGAAGAACTGCTGTTGGCCACATAATCTCTGGAGAGCGGTCTGAACTTCTTGGTAGAGAAGACCAAGAGAGATATGATGTAGCTGGAGACCTTGGACATGAAGATTCTTGAAGGCATCCTTTCCCAAAGGTTCTGGGAAGGAGTTTAAGAAAACCTATTTCATATTAACATCATCCATTCCGCCAAGGATATAAAAACGATCCATCATCCGGGTGAAATGTCTTTCAAGATCTGATCGCTGGAAGGAACAACATTTCATCTGGAAGTATTCCTCTCTGGCCTGGACTCTGTTATTTTCAAGTGGACCGATGAATTCATTATATAATTGGAGAACGAATTCATCAACTCTAAGTTGGACCCATTGTAATTGTCTGTATGGGCCGAGAGACATGTACCATTCTTGAAGGGTACCATGAGTATGAGCCAGAAACTTTGTGATGGCCACTTGGGGAGTCATGCCGTCTTGGAGGAGTTCGGCAGTTAGCCAGGCATGGAATTCAGAAATCTTATGAGGCCATTTGTGAAGTGGAACCCCATCAAAAGTGAATAGCTGCTTGGAATCCTAGTTCTGGGAGGGCTGAAAAGCTGAAAGAGGGACTTGGGGAGGAGGTAGAGGATTATTTTCGCTTTCCTCTGAAAGGGCGTCAATGACTCCTGCTTCGATAGGGATACCATCGTCATCTTTGTCTTTGCCTTTATCGGCCTCTGTGACAAAGATCGGGGGGAAATCATCTTCTGAAGTAGAGGACTCAGACACAGTTGTGCTGGAATCAACTGGAGCTTGGATGGAAAGAACTGGGATCCTTGGTCTATCCCTTCAGGAAGAACTATAGAGATTTTTGAGAAAAATGCTCAGAGGCTTAGGGTTTGTAGCCAGGAATAAGGGGGAACAAGCAGGCTGGGTTGATAGAGGCTTGGTTGGGGGGACATAGGGAACAAAAGGGGTGGGGATGGTCTAGGTTGGATTGGTTGGAAGGTGGGTTGAGAATAAGACTGGTAAGGTTGATATGCCGGGTAGGACACTGGAGATCCTTGAGATAGTTGGTACTGAGGGGCAGGATGAAATCCTGGTCTGGAAGAGGAGGATGACCCGGATGTCTTTCGCTGGCTGGGGCGTCTCTATTCCTATTGTAATTACTTGAACAATTCTGTGGGGAAACTATGGTGCCTGAGAGAGGCATCATATTCAATGACAGGAGTAAAATCAGGATAACAATTTTCATGAGACGACTGTAAGGGAGCTTGAGCCCAGCTGAGTTGGTCTTCTAACCTCTTTTTTTCTCATTCTCGGGCAGAAATAAGACTGGATGCATAAGCGACATCTTTCACTGTGGTGGCTATATGCATCCGCTCTTGATGGACAACATCAATTTTGCCTTTAAGATATGTAACATCTAATTCTTGCTTTTGAAGGGCGAGAGATGTATGCGCTTGAGATGCTACAATCATCTGAAGGTACTGGTTCTGTACCACAGCATTTTCAGCTTACCAATTAAGATGAGCTTCTACTGGAGAATTGCTAGGCTTCTGTCCATGTTGATCAACCGTGTTTGGTGGAGTTATCTTCCACCTATACTTGCGTTGATTCTGGTCCTCATGGTCAGCAACAGGAGGAAAATTTGTGCTAATGGAGGCTGAGCCAGAACCTCCACCATGTCTTAGCATATAACAAGGAACTGCTGGAGCCGCTGGGGCTGGTGGTGTTGGAGGATCATGAGCAAAATAGCTTGAGGCTGGTGCAGGGGGTGTCAGAGGAATCCTTGGGAAATAGTAGCCCAATGAGCATGGCTTGTCAGTGCCATACTCAACAATAAACTGGTATCTGCCAGGGTCATCACTAGGAGGGCCAACATTTGGACAACCATTTTAGTAACGGCGCCATAATGGACCTGGGGTCTTCTTCTTGGTTGTGGTCCGGCGAAGGCGAGGAGGATCATCCTCATCATCAGTTTGGCAACAATCTAGACCGTCACAGATGTTGAACCACTTGTGCCTGGTCGAGCTTTGAAATCGGTAAATCGGATTTCCTTGAGCATCAAAAGCATCAATGGGGACATTAACAAGATGATCCGAGAGCTCCTCAAAGAATAGGGGGAGCAAAGGTCCCATGTCAGTTGGTTTGGGGAAACTGACTTGTTTACGGCTACCTTCAAGCCGCTGATAAGTGGGATTTGTGGACTAGAGTAGTGGAACGGTATCCTCTTCTTGAGTAGACTCATAGGCTATGATCCATGAGTTAGGGATTAGTCGGGCGAGATCAGTCTGCTTCATTTGCCGTGGGACATGAGTCACCGTTGGAGTTCGCTCAGAATCGATTTGTAGAAATAAAGCAGAATCGTTACTGGTGTAGCCAGTGTGCAAATCAAAGGCATGGTTCTGCAGGTGGCAACAGATCTGGTAGTGCAAAGTTCCAACTATGGAAGAGCCAACCTGTGGGGCACCATTGATATGGATCAAGAACTTCAAGGCTGTTGGAAGGTTAGGATCTTTGAGGTAGATATTGTAATTTGGGTACAGGGTGTAGAACACCGTGCCATCATTCAAGGTGGTCTGCACATTTGTGATTGTGGCATGCTGGTACTGCTTGAATCGAGTATCTAGCAACTCCATCTTCATGACCATTGGCAGGCCTTTTCTGCCATGTAAGGTAAGGGTCATCTTGACCGCACCAAGATGGAGATGGGTGTAACCCAACTACAGCCATTGATGGATAAGATCCTGTGGGAATTCTATGGGAAAATATTGTTCTTTTCCTGAAGTAGTGACCTGGTTTTCAGAAAAAGGAGATGCCTAGCCATACTCCTTGACGCCAGGAGATTTCTTAGGGGAGAGAAGTGTCCTTACTTTCTTTGTGAAAGAAGAAGTATTTTTAGGGAAAACATCATAAGGATTTTAAATAGGAAAATTGGTCGGGTGGATTTGTTGGTTAGCAGGAGTGTAGCTAAGCTCATAAAGGAAATCAACCTTTGCTGCATGGGATTGACAAAAAGCTACGGAACGGGAAGGTGTCATTCGTGAGGATGATGAATGAGGTGGGTCTAAGGCCATATTATGGATGAAGGGTTTTCACTTACTCAAAGAAGATGCTCTCTCCTGGTGGTGAAACAACAAGTTCTATGAGTGACAATATTGGCTGTCAAATAACTGAGGAAGTGTACACAGAAGGTATTCCGAGCGAAATCAAGGATTAAAACGGCCATCATGCCTGAATCCCACACCGTGCTCAAGGACTCTTATCTGAGTATACTCACTCCAAGGTTTGCAGTCATAAAAACTAAGCCTGTTCTGATGGAGATGATCCGTAAAAACGGCAACTCCAGAGCATAGTTAGGCCAAGTTAGTTGAGTATAAACTCATATGCACCACCATACAAGGAAGGAACAGAGCCTCCCTAAGTAAGAAGGAAATTTAGAATAGAAACCTGGCTCTGATACAAAAGTGAGGAGTGAAAGGTGAAAGGTGAGAAGTTTAAAGTTTAAAGAGGGAAGGAAGCCAAATCCAAGCAAAGACACATAGGCACCCTATTGTAAGGACTTTCACTTGGTTACAACCCTTTAGTGATTCCGAAAAATATAAATAAGTCGTTTGGGGTTATTTTGGGGGCATTTTTATACTTTTTTGGGTTTGAGGTTTACTAAAAAGTGTCCTTATCTCTTTTTAGACATGTGGGTGCGATGTTGAGGGTCGTGACCTTCGAATCGATACCTATTTCAGCATATGTTCATTTTCGGTCCGAACCAGACCAGGTGGGTTGTTAGGGGTTATTTGGGGGCATTTCTATACTTTTTTGGTTTGGGATTTTCTAAAAAGTGTCCGTATCTCTTATTAGACATGTGGATGCAATGTTGAAGGTCGTGACCTTCGAATCGATACCTATTTTGACATACATTCATTTTTTGTTTAAACCAGGCCATCCTTTGGGGTTATTTGGGGGCATTTCTATACTTTTTTGGGTTTTGGATTTTCTAAAAAGTGTCCTTATCTCTTATTAGACGTGTGGATGTGATGTTGAAGGTCGTGACGTTCTAATCGATACCTATTTCGAGAGATCTTCATTTTCATTCCGAGCAAGACCAGGGGGTCGTTTGGAATTATTTTGGGGCATTTCTGTACTTTTTTATGTTTGGAATTTTCTAAAAAGTATCCTTATCTCTTATTAGATGTGTGGATGCGATGTTGAGGGTCGTAACCTTCGAATCGATACCTATTAAGGCATATGTTCATTTTCGGTCCAAACCAGACCGGGTGGGTTGTTTGGGGTTATTTGGGGGCATTTCTTTACTTTTTTGTGTTTGGAATTTTCTAAAAATTGTCATTATCAATTATTAGACGTGTGGATACGATGCTAAGGGTTGTGACCTTCGAATTGATACCTATTTTGACATATGTTCATTTTCGATTTAAACCAAACCGGGTGGGTCGTTTGGGGTTATTTGGGAGCATTTCTGTACTTTTTTTGGTTTGGAATTTTCAAAAAAGTGTCCTTATCTCTTATTAGACGTGTGGATGTGATGTTGAGGGTAGTGACCTTTGAATCGATGGTCCGAACCAGACCGGTTTGTTCGTTTGGGGTTATTATGGGGCATTTCTATATTTTTTAGTTTGGGATTTTCTAAAAAGTGTCCTTATCTCTTATTAGACGTGTGGATGCGATGTGGAGGGTCGTGACCTTCAAATCGATTTCCTATTTTGGCAAATGTTCATTTTCTGTCCGAACCAGACCAGGTGGGTTGTTTGGGGTTATTTGGGGGCATTTCTGTACTTTTTTGGAGTTGGGATTTTCTAAAAAGTGTCCTTATCTCTTATTAGACGTGTGGATGCAATGTTGAGGATTGTGACCTTCGAATCGGTACCTATTTCGACTTATGTTCATTTTCGGTTTGAACCAGATCAGGTGGCTGGTTTGGGGTTATTTGGGGGGATATCTGTACTTTTTTTGGGTGGGGATTTTTTAAAAAGTGTCCTTATGTCTTATTAGACGAGTTGCGATGATGAGGGTCGTGACCTTCAAATCGATACGTATTTTGACATATGTTCATTTTCGGTCCAAACCTGACCGGGTGGGTTGTTTGGGGTTATTTGGGGGCATTTCTGTACTCTTTTGGGTTTGGGATTTTCTAAAAAGTGTCATTATCTCTTATTAGACATGTGGATGCGATGTTGAGGGTTGTGACCTTCGAATCGATACCTATATCGACATATGTTTATTTTCGATTTAAACCAGACCAGGGGAGTCGTTTGGGGTAACTTGGGGTCATTTTTGTACTTTTGTAGGTTTGGGATTTTCAAAAAAGTGTCATTATCACTTATTAGACATGTGGATGTGATGTTGAGGGTCGTGACCTTCGTATCGATACCTATTTTGGTATATGTTCATTTTTGGTCCGAACCAGACCGGGTGGGTCGTTTGGGGGTATTTCTATAGTTTTTTGGGTTTGGGATTTTCTAAAAAGTGTCCTTATCACTTATTAGACGTGTGGATGCGATGTTGACGGTCGTGACATTCAAATCGATACGTATTTTGACATATATTCACTTTCGGTTTGAACCAAACTAGGTGGGTCATCAGGGGTTATTTGGGGGAATTTCTGTACTTTTTGGGTTTGGGATTTTCTTAAAAGTGTCCTTATCTCTTATTAGACGTGTGGATGCGATGTTGAGGGTTGTGACGTTCGAATTGATACCTATTTTGACATATGTTCATTTTCAATTTAAACCTGACTAGGTGGGTCGTTTAGGGTAATTTGGGGGCATTTCTTTACTTTTTGGGTTTGGGATTTTCAAAAAAGTTTCCTTATCACTTATTAGACATGTCGATGCATTGTTGAGGGTCGTGACCTTCGAATTGATACCAGTTTCAGCATATGTTCATCTTCAGTCCGAACCAGATCGGGTGAGTCGTTTGGGGGTATTTCTGTACTTTTTTTGGTTTGGGATTTTCTAAAAAGTGTCCTTATCACTTATTAGACGCGTGGATGCGATGTTAACAGTCATGACATTCGTATCGATACGTATTTCGACATATATTCATTTTAGGTCCGAACCAGACTAGGTGGGTTGTTAGGGGTTACTTGTGGGCATTTCAGTACTTTTTTGGGTTTTTGATTTTCTAAAAAGGGTTATTATCCTTTATTAGACGCGTGGATGCGATGTTGAGGGTCATGACCTTCAAATCGATACTTATTTCGACATATGTTCATTTTCAATCCAAATCTGGTCGGGTGGGTCGTTTGGGGTTATTTGGGGGCATTTATGTACTTTTTTGGGGTTAGGATTTTCTAAAAAGTGTCTTTATCTTTTATTAGACGTGTGGATGCGATGTTGAGGGTTGTGACCCTCAAATCGATACATATTTCAACTTCTATTCATTTTTGGTTTAAACCTGACAGGGAGGGTCATTTGGGGTCTACTGTGGCCTGTTTGCCTTCTTAAGTCTCTTTCAAAAACTCATTTTTGAACTAATTCTGCTCAGTTCTGAGTACACTGGTGGGGTCCGGACTAAACCAGGGATATGAGGTAGTCCCTCAAAGTCCCCTCTATCACTAGAGAGTGTCCATGGCCAAGTGGGGTGGTCCCCACATTTTTAATAATTAAAAATGTGTAAAAACAACCACTGGGCGATGTCTCTGGGCATTGCCACATCGCCCAGTGCCATGGCCCAGTGAATTCCAGCAACAGAATTCAAAGGGGAACAACACAGGGGTTTGACCCTGGGTTAGGGTATTGTCCCCACATGCCCACTGTGACTTTTTACATGATTTTTCAGAGGTGGGTCCCACCACTTTAGGGAGGAGAGGGATTACTTGGGATCCAAGTCATACATCAGTCTGTGAGCTGTGCAAGTGCAAGGGTCTGCTATCTATCTTCCAACAAGTATATAGGGAAACCTGTTCAAAGCATTCTCATTGAACTCATTGAGTGGAGTAATGCTCCACAGTGATCTTGGTGGCCTGGCCAGGGGTTCCTGCAGTTCAGTCAGATTCCAGCCAGTCAGGGGGCAGGGTTTGACAATGACCTTCAAATCGTTACGTATTTTGACATATGTTCATTTTCGGTTCGAACTAGATCGGGTCGGTTGTTTGGGGATATTTCGGGGCATTTTTGTACTTTTGTTATTTTGGGATTTTCTAAAAGCGTCCTTATCTCTTATTAGACATGTGGATGCAATGTTGAGGGTCGTGACCTTCGATTCGATACCTATTTCGACATATGATCATTTTTAGTTTAAATCACACCGAGTGGTTCGCTGTAGGTTATTTAGGGGCATTTTTGTACTTTTTTGGGTTTTGAATTTTCTAAAAAGTGTCCTTATCACTTATTAAACGTGTTGATGCGATGTTGAGGGTCGTGACCTTTGAATTGATACCTATTTTGGCATATGTTCATTTTTGGTCCAAACCAGACCGGGTGGGTCGTTCGGGGTTATTTGGGGGCATTTTTGTACTTTTTTGGTTTGGGATTTTCTAAAAAGTGTCCTTATCACTTATTAGATGTGTGGATGCAATGTTCAGGGTCGTGACCTTCGAATAGATACCTATTTAGGCATATGTTCATTTTCAGTCCGAACCAGATCGGGTGGTTTGTTTGGGGTTATTCGGGGGTATTTCTGTACTTTTTTGGGTTTGGGATTTTCTAAAAAGTGTCCTTATCTCTTATTAGACCTGTGGATGCGATGTTGAGGGTCGTGACCTTTGAATCGATACCTATTTCAACATATGTTCATTTTCAGTCCGAACCAGACCAGTGAGTCGTTTGGGGTTATTTGGGGGCATTCTATACTTTTTTGGGTTTGGGATTTTCTAAAAAGTGTCCTTATCTCTTATTAGATGCGTGAATGCGATGTTGATGGTCGTGACCTTCGAATCGATACCTATTTTGACATATTTTTATTTTCGATTTAAACTAGACCTGGTGGGTCGTTGGGGGTTATTTGGGGGCATTTCTATACTTTTTTAGGTTTCGGATTTTCTAAAAAGTTTCCTTATCACTTATTAGATTTGTGGATGCGATGTTGAGGGTCATGACTTTTGAATCGATACGTATTTTGACATATGCTCGTTATCGGTTCGAACTAAATCGGCTGGGTCGTTAGGAGTTATTTTGGGGCATTTTTGTACATTTTTGTTGTTGGGATTTTCTAAAAAGTGTCCTTATCTCTTATTAGACGTGTGGATGCGATGTTGAGGGTTGTGACCTTCGAATCGATACCTATTTCGGCATATGTTCATTTTCAGTCCGAACTAGACCGGTGGGTCATTTGGGGTTATTTGGGGGCATTCCGTTCTTTTTTGGGTTTGGGATTTTCTAAAAAGTGTCCTTATCTCTTATTAGACGTGTGGATGCGATGTTGAGGGTCGTGACCTTCGAATTGATACCTATTTCGACATATGTTCATTTTTGGTTTAAACCAGATCGAATGGGTCGTTTGGGGTTATTTTGGGGCATTTCGGTTTAAACCAGATCGAGCTCAAACGCTTATCTCACTTGTTCACTAAGCCGTTACGCTGTTGCACTAGGGACGTGACTTGAGCATCGGAGAATCCTTGGCCGGAGCCACACCGGCTCTCTTGCGCTCACTCAGTTTGTTGCAGGCTCATCTATGGGCTGACCAGGCGACTAAGGTTTTCATCTGCAATAGATTTAGCTTCGTCTGTGGGAACGACTTCAGTTAGTCATCGTCGTTTGTACTCATCAATAGAGCGAAGACAATGGTTGTGCAAACAAGATCAGGACAACACGGCTCAGCCTCCCGTGGGGATGAGCCGCAACCTGACAGACAAGCGAGACATTCGCCACCCCCTGAGACGTCGCAGCAAGGCACGATCGGATGACCCCCGTGAGGAGAAGGAACTCAATGTAACATGGGCGTAATTCCCAACCCGATTCCACTGCTGGAGGGAGGAAACGTAGGAAGCGTGCTAGACACGGTGGCAGTGGACCGGACTCAGGCCGAGCTGAACGGGCTGAACCTGCCACTACCATCGCCCTTACCGGAGAATTTGAATCCCGAGGCTCCGACGAACAATCGGCAGGTCATGGACCTTTAGCTACAAGTGCTTCGCACTAATGAGATGTTACGAACTCTCATGGGATAGATTGCCCAGGGTGGGTTGTTAGGCCAGCCGCTGGCAGCACCTCCCTTGGGCCCAACACTCGTTGAGGGAATTTACCATAGAATGGCGGCCGGCATCAGGCCGACCCAAGCCAGGCGGCATTTTCTAAAAACTCTTCCCCCACGCCCCAATAGTAGTGCTCAACTGGATGAGCTAGAGTATCTTCAGAGCCTAAGGGTAGGAGGAGAGATTGAGCCAGCAGCGTTGGCCGCCAGAAGATCGATGTTCTCCGATAGGCTAGGTGAAGACGGACAGCCTGGGGGAAATCGGGAATGGAAGGAAGAACCCCGTGGGAGACGCGATGCGAGGAATGGAGAAAGATCTCGCCGTAGCCCCCAAAACCGGAGCCCTCCTCCCCAAGAAGAGTAGCAGAGAAGCCCTCACGGGTTCAATCTCCAAGGGGGAGGAAGAGCATGGAGGGAAGAGACAGACCGAGCCGACCACTATGGCCGACCTCAGAGGGATGATCGCGCAAGCCGATCCTGAGTCGAGGAGCACAATGGCCAACCTGGGCCGATTGAGCAGGATAACTTGCACCAAGCCGGAGGCCAGAATGGCTGACTTCGATCGGAGGAAGCAGAAGACCAACACTGAGCTGGGGAGCCAAACGGCCGAGCCCCAGAGTTCGAGATGGAAAGAAGGCTACGGGAGTTGGCCGAGCAGGTCAAAGGACTGAAGAAACAAGCGACCCCGGATGCCTATTCACTGGTCGGGCAACACCCTTATCCTCCTGAGATCATGAATGCGCCATTGTCGATAGGGTTAAAGCTTCCTCCATTTGATCGATGTGACGGGACCACGGACCCGACGGATCACGTCAACTATTTCAATGTGATGACCATGTACGGGGGAATGGAAGTTGTATCTTGCCGAGCTTTCCCTTCGTCCCTTAAAGGGGCAGCGACCTTGTGGTTACCACCGAACTCTATCACAAGCTTTGCTTAGCTCTGTCAAGCCTTTGTCACGCGCTTCCAGAGTAGCATGAAGCACAAGAAGACGACCGTCAACCTCCTTAGTGTGAAGCAAAGGCCCAATGAGTCAATCCGAGCGTTCGTCTCCCGATTTAATAAAGAATCGTTAGACATCAAGGATTTGGATGAGACCACGGCGCACACGGTGATGAGCAACGGACTCACGGATATGGACCTCATCAAGGACTTGGCCCGGAAGCTGACCAAAAATATGGCCGAGCTCTTGAAGAGGTGCAATGAGTTTACAAACATGGCAGAGGTGCTCCAAGCACGGAAGACGAGCGAAGGCAAAATGGAGAAGAAAAGATAGGCAACCGATGATCGAAAAGATGAGAAGCGGACCAGGACTGCCCATCGAGCCTAGAGGTCAGACTAAGCTTGGAGTCCCGAGTATACTCCCTTGAACACATTGCAGAAAGATCTCACCGTAGTCCTCGATGCTGGAGCCCACCTCCCAGAGAAGAGCAGCAGAGAAGCCCTCACGGGTTCAATCTCCAAGGGGGAGGAAGAGTAAGGAGGGAAGAGATAGACTGAGCCGACCACTATGGTCGACCTCAGAGGGATGATCACGCAAGTCGATCCTGAGTCGAGGAGCACAATGGCCGACCTTGTCCGATCGAGCAGGATAACTTGCACCAAGCCGGAGGCCAGAATGGGCGACTTCGGTCGGAGGAAGTAGAAGACCAACACCAAGCTGGGGAGCCAAACGGCCGAGCCCCTAAGTCTGAGATGGAAAGAAGGCTATGGGAGCTGGCCGAGCAGGTCGAAGGACTGAAGAAACAAGCGACCCCGGATGCCTATTAACTGGTTAGGCAACACCCTTATCCTCCTGAGATCATGAATGTACCATTGCCGGCAGGGTTTAAGCCTCCTCCATTTAACCGATTTGACAGGACCATGGACCCAACGGATCACATCAACTATTTCAATGCGATGATGATCATGTACGGGGGAACGGAAGTTGTATCTTGCCGAGCTTTCCCTTCGTCCCTTAAAGGGGCAACGACCTCGTGGTTCTCGTGGTTGCCACCAAACTCTATCACAAGCTTCACTCAGCTCTGTCGAGCCTTTATCACGCGCTTCCAGAGTACATAAAGCACAAGAAGACGACTGTCAACCTCCTTAGTGTGAAGCAGAGGCCCGACGAGTCAATCCGAGCATTCGTCTCTCGATTTAATAAAGAATCCTTAGACATCAAGGATTTGGATGAGGCCACGGCACACACGGCAATGAGCAATGGACTCACGAATATGGACCTCATCAAGGACTTGGACCGGAAGCCGACCAAAAATATGGCCGAGCTCTTGGAGAGGTGTAATGAGTTTATAAACATGGCAGACGTGCTCCAAGCACGAAAGATGAGCGAAGGCAAGATGGAGAAGAAAAGATCGGCAATCGATGATCGAAAAGATGAGAAGCGGACCAGGACTGACCGCCAAGCTGAGAGGTCAGACCATGGTTGGAGTCCCGAGTACACTCCCTTGATCACATTGTGAAAAGATCTCGCCGTAGTCCCCAACGCTGGAGCCCGCCTCCCGGAGAAGAGCAGCAGAGAAGCCCTCGCAGGTCCAATCTCCAAGGGGGAGGAAGAGTAAGGAGGGAAGAGATGGACCGAGCCGACCACTATGGCCGACCTTAAAGGGATGAGCATGCAAGCCGATCCCGAGACGAGGAGCACAATGGCCAACCTTGGCCGATCGAGCAGGATAAGTTGCACCAAGCCAAAGGCCAGAATGGTCTACTTCGGCCGAAGGAAGCAGAAGACCAACATCGAGCTGGGGAGCTAAACGGCCGAGCCCCCGAGTTCAAGATGGAAAGAAGGCTACGAGAGCTGGCAGAGTAGGTCGAAGGACTAAAGAAACAAGCGACCCCGAATGCCTATTCACTGGTCAGGCGACACCCTTATCCTCCTGAGATCATGAACACGCCATTGCCGGTAGGGTTCAAGCCTTCTCCATTTGACCGATATGACGGGACCACGGACCCAAAGGATCACGTCAACTATTTCAATGCGATGATGACCATGTACGGGGGAACAGAAGTTGTATATTGTCGAGCTTTCCCTTCGTCCCTTAAAGGGGTGGCGACCTCGTGGTTCTCGTGGTTGCCATCGAACTCTATCACAAGCTTTGCTCAGCTCTGCAGAGCCTTTGTCACGTGCTTCCAGAGTAGCATGAAGCACAAGAAGATGACCGTCAACCTCCTTAGTATGAAGCAGAGGCCTAACAAGTCAATCCGAGGGTTCATCTCTCGATTTAATAAAGAATCCTTAGACATCAAGGATTTGGATGAGGCCACGGCGCACACGCCGATGAGCAACGGACTCACGGATATGGACCTCATCAAGGACTTGGCCTGGAAGCCAACCAAAAACATGGACGAGCTCTTGGAGAGGTGCAATGAGTTTGCAAACATGGTAGATGTGCTCTAAGCACGAAAGACGAGCGAAGGCAAGACGAAGAAGAAAAGATCAGCAACCGACGATTGAAAAGATGAGAAGCAGACCAGGACTGACCGCCGAGCCGAGAGGTCAGACCGAGCTCAAAGTCCCGAGTACACTCCCTTGAACACATCATGAAAAGAAAATTTGATGCTGCCTAGGATGACGGATACATCTGCCGACCTCGCCTGATGCAAGCCGGGTCATCTCGGAACCCCAATAAATACTACTTATTCCACAAAGACGTGGGCCATGACACCGAGGAGTGCTACCAGCTAAAATGAGAAATCGAGGAGCTGATCAAAGCAGAGCACTTAAAGCGGTACATCAAGGGGAGTCAAGAAGAACGTGGAAGCAGACGGCCCGAAGATCGTGACCACAAGAAGTCCGAGCCAAGGTCCGAGAGCCGAAGGGTCGAGCTCGATGAGGACAAGGTCTGAGCTGAAAAGAAAGACCACTGGTCCGAGCCGAGCAATGACAAAGGAGATCCCATATTCACCATCCTCGGAGGGCTCGGAAGGCCAAGGCGAATGCGTGGTTCGTCGGAGTCGCGGAAATACCGAGCAAAAGGCCGAAGTCTGAGATAATGATCTCCTTCACTGAGGCTGACCTCGAAGGTATAAGTTTACCTCACGATGATGCTTTGGTGGTGCAGGTAGAAATAGCGAGAAGACCCATCCACCAGGTATTGGTCGATATGGGGGCGTCCATAGATCTTATGTCACTCGAGGGGTATCGACAGTTTGGCTTTGGTGACGACACACTCAAATCGGAAGGAACCTCCCTCCATGGATTCTCAAGGGCCGCCGCCACAATCAAAGGCTCAATTGACCTGTTGGTCAAGTTCGGGCAAGCTCCATGTCAAGCGACAGTCCAAGTCAAATTCATGATAGTACGGTCGGTGATGGCTTTCATAGCCATACTCGGCCGCCCATCGCTGACCGCCCTCCAAGCCATCATATCACCCGTGCACTTGAAGATGAAGTTCCCCATGGAGAACAGCATCGAAGAAATCCAAGGTGATCAAAAGAAGGCCCAAGACTGCTACACCACCTTCGTCGAGCAAAATAAGGGAAACGTCCGAGGAATGGCAATGTATGTGGAGCACCTCCTTGAAGATCAACGGGATGAGCTCACCGAAAGGCGAGGAAGGCCCGTAGAAGACCTCATCCCATTCTCCCTTAGTGATGAAGATCCAACAAAGGCGATACAGCTCGGATCACTATTGAGCGAGGAACAAAGGAATCGGCTCGAGAACTTCTTGAAGGTGAACACCAATGTCTTTGCATGGTCGGCCACCAACATGCCCGGCATTCCTAGACATATAGCTGAGCATAGACTCCATGTTGATCCGCGCTGAAAGCCGGTTCAATAGAAGAGAGGAACTACGCCCTTGATCGGCAAGCCACAATCAAAGAGGAGGTGGAAAAGCTCCGCCGATCGGGGTTCATCCGAGAAGAAAAATTCTCAACTTGGTTAGCGAACGTTGTCATGGTTCCCAAGCCAAACGGGAAATGGAGAATGTGCGCCGATTATGCCGACCTCAATAAGGCATGTCCAAAGAATGAGTACCCGCTACCTCGAATCGATCTCTTGATTGATGCCACTATCGGACATGAGATGCTGAGCTTTATGGATGCATACTCCAGCTACAATCAAATTCTGATGCATGAGGAGGATGAGCCGAACACGGCCTTTTGAATGGACCAGGAAAATTTTTGCTACAAGGTCATGCCTTTCGGATTGAAGAACGTCAGAGCAACATACCAACGAGTGGTGAACCACATGTTCCGTGAATAGATCGGCCAAAAAATGGAGGTATATGTGGACAACATGTTGGTTAAGAGCTTGAAAGTTGAGCATCACTTGGCCGACCTTAAAGAAACCTTTGGCGTACTAAGGAAGAATCACATGAAGTTGAACCCCGCCAAATGCGCCTTCGATGTAACCTCGGAAATATTCCTCAACTTCATGGTCTCCATTTGGGGAATAGAAGCTAACCTCGCAAAGATAAAAGCCATCCAAGAGATGAGCCCTCCAAGGATGATCCGAGAAGTGCAAAGGCTGAAAGGAAGAGTAGTGGCACTGGCACAGTTTATGTCAAGATTGGGCGACAAATGTCTACCATTCTTCAAGGTGTTGAAGAACATTCAAAGCCCGAAAAACTTTATGTGAACGGATGAATGCCAGCAAGCCTTCGAGGACTTGAAAAAGTACTTGGAGAATCCACCCCTTCTCTCCCGACCCGAGCAGAAAGAAGAGCTCCAAATTTACCTGGCCACTACCCCGATTACGGTGAGCTCGGTGTTAATCAGGGAGGAGGGCTGGGCATAAAAGCCCATATACTACATCAGCCACATCCTCATCAACATCGAGACAAGATACTCCAAGTTTGAGAAAGTAGCATTCGCCCTCGTCACGGCGGTAAGAAAGTTGAGGCTATATTTTCAAGCTCATCCGATCGCGGTGTTAATCGACCAGCCTCTTAAGAAAATATTGCACAAGCCTGATGTGTTGGGTTGATTGATCACTTGGGCGGTGGAGCTGAGCGAGTATGACATAAGCTATCACCCGAGGATAGCAGTAAAAGGGCAAGCCCTAGCCGAATTCGTCGTTGAGTGTACCATACTCGACCCCGAGGTAGGAGTTGAAAGAGCAACGGAAGAGGCCGAGACACGAAGTCGAGCAAGCATGGACCATGAACGTTGATGGCTCAAGTAACTCCGACGGGAGTGGAGCTGGGCTGATCTTGGTTAGCCCTGAGGGGTTTTGTATCCAATATGCTTTGAGGTTCAAGTTCCCAGCCTTGCACAATGAGGTCGAGTACGAAGCCCTCCTAGCCAGACTCCGAGTCCGCAAAGCCATATGCGTCAGATGACTGAAGGTACGAGGTGACTCCCAACCTGTGGTCAACCAAGTCAACGGGGAGTATGAGGTGAAGGACAAAAGGATGAAAGCTTACCTGAGTCAAGCACGGGAACTAATATCTGAGCTCGAGCACTTTGAAATGGCCCGAGTACTAAGAAAAGAAAATACTAGCTGACTCCCTGTCAAGGTTGGCCGAGACTGACCTCCCAAATTTGAGCCGATCAGTGTACATAGAGATTTTGGAGAAGCCATCCCTACAAGAAGAAAGTGTCACTCACATTGAGGAAGACGGGCCGACCTGGATGGACCCGATCGTCAACTAATTGGAGAACGATCAACTCCCAGAGAATCGGGCTGAATAAAAAAAAGTCAAGATCCGAGCCGCCAAGTACACCATGATCGATGGAGTACTGAACAAGAGAGCTATCTTAGCTCCCCTTCTCCGATGCCGTGGACCAAAAGGTGCCGAATACGCTGTTGGAAAACACATTCCTCCATAAACTAATTTTGATGATAACAAACATTAAGATTAATACTAATATTCCAATCTTTAAGCAAACCTCATAGTCAGACGTTGGGAACATCAAGCATCCAGGAAAGACTTGATCAACGGAGCTCACAACAGAAGAGTTAAGGAAAAGAAGAAATTTGAAGATTGAGGAACATCTTCTAAAGGAAGCCAAGACAAAGACTCTCCAAGAAGATTCAAGTGCATTAGAACACATTTCATTACATGTACATATCACATCACACACACATTGCATTCACATGTAAGAGACCCTAGGAGGAACTCATTCCCATGCCCTAGACTCAAGAAACATGGCCATTAAAGTGTTAGACAAAAACCTATGAAGTCCCCAAGCAAGCTGGACCAAAAATCCCCTTGACAGACAATCAAACAATAGGATAAGCTCTGTCGGTCGACCTACATACTCGTCGGTCGACCTACGAATATAAAAATACAGACCTGTTTCCGAGTGCTGTCGGTTGCAACCGAGATCTATCGATCGACCGACACTTGTAGGTCGATCCATAAGTCGACCGACAATCGACCTACAGCCCCAAACTTGGGCTTAACGGCTAGTTTTCAACGGCTAGTTTTTTGATGGTCGACCGACAACTTTTATAGGTCGACCGACAGTCTAAAAATATGACAGTTTTATATCCGTTGGAGAACAAACAAACTCCAACTTTTGGCTTTATAAAACACATCCAAACAAGGAACAAAATACATCTTTTGATAGAAAAAGTGCATTGTACATTTGAGAAGGTACAAAAGTGAGAATTTGTCATTGAGCTAAATTATTCAATTCAAGCTCTTCAAAGAGATATTACCAAGCTCTTAACTCTCCACTCTCTCCAACTCATGCCATCAAGGAGAGTCATCTAGGAGACTCAAGGTGCATCACTCTCATTCATATCATTGAGCACCATCACTCAAAGGGTAAAAGTGTCACTACTCTTTGATAGGTATTTATACCAAACTTCTATTGTATTTACTTGTTTATGCTTTTGATTTGATAAAGCATTGTTGTATTAATCTAGACTGTACTTAGATTAGTACAAGGACCCTCTCATCCTTAAGAGATTGAAAGGATACTCTTGTCCTGAAACTAAGATTGTAATGATCCTCTTATCCTGTTAAAAAGAGTTGTAAAGGTGTCATTTCCCCACCTATTGTATTGAAAGGGAAATACTAGTGGAATTCTCTCAAGGTTGAGAGGAGTGGATGTAGGCTAAGTTAGCCGAACCACTATAAATCTTGTGCCTCATTTACTTCTGCTTTTTGTATTTAATATAAGTGTGCAACCAATCGAAAAAGAGGCAAAATCCACTAGTGGTAACCTATTCACCCCCCTCTAGGTTACCCAACATACGCCTTGGTGGAGGTACATGAAGGAATATGCGGAAGCCACATGGGAGGCCGGGCACTAGCATACAAGATACTTCACCAAGGATTCTACTGGCCGAGAATGCAAGAAGAGGCCATGAAGTATGTGAAGACGTGCGAGAAATGTCATCTATTTGCACCAGTTCTGAGCCGACCAGCAACGAAGTTGACCTCGATGCTAAGCCCGATTCCTTTTCCTATGTGGGGGATGGATATTCTCGGAGACTTCACCCCAGCATCCGAAAATCGGAAATACATGGTTGTGGCCATCGACTACTTCACCAAGTGGGTTGAGGCTGAGCCCTTGGCTACCATCATCGAGAAAAACATGGAGAAATTCTTCTGAGATAAGGTCATCTATCGATTCGGGCTACCCAAAGTGCTCATCACAGATAACGGTGCACAATTCAACAACCCAAGCTTTCAGGAATTTTGCAAGTACTTCTACATCGACTTTCGCTCGGTTTTGGTAGCTCATCCACAAGCCAATGGGCAAGTGGAAGTGTCGAACTGAATGCTACTTGCAGGAATAAAAAAAAGGTTGGATGATGCCAAAGGAAGATGGGTGGAAGAGCTCTCGAGCATCCTATGGGCGTATAGGACGATAGTAAGAACACCAACGGGGGAGAGCCCTTTTCGGCTGGTATATGGAACTGAAGCCATCACTCCCGTCGAGGTGAAAGCATCATCATATCGAGTGCTCAACTTCGATGAGAAGACCTACGAAGATGGATTGAGAGCTAACCTTGACTTTCTCGACGAGGTTAGAGAGAATGCCCTATTCCGAAACATGGCATACCAGCAGAAGACAGCAAAGCACTACGACTCAAGAGTGAGGGAACGGCCATTTTGCCAAGGAGACCTCGTCCTCAAAAAGCTTAGCGCGTCCCAACCAAGGTAGTAAGGAAAGTTAGCACCAAATTGGGAGGGACCATACATAGTCTCCAAGCAAATTCACCCAGGGACGTATCGCTTGCAGATTCCGGGGGGCAAGAAGGTATCGAGGCCTTGGAACTCGCAAAATTTGAAGAAATTTTTTCAATAAGTATTTTGTTCAGCTCGGCTCACTCCGAACTCTTATGTTTTTGGCTTCGGCCTAGACTTTGTATGGTTCAGCTCAGATGTCCCTTTCAGTTCAAAAATCAATAAATTGAGATTCTCCTCCATTCTTAGTTTGTTTTGAATCTAAAACATGCCGAGTCATAAGACTAGTCCTCATAGGTTGGCCGACGTTGAAGACCGACCCTTCTAGGTCGACATCCGAGTCATAAGACCAGTCCTCATAGACTGGTCGACATTGAAGACCGACCCTTCTAGGTCGGCAATCAGGTCATAAGACCAGTCCTTATAGACTAGCCAACTTTGAAGACTGACCCTCATAGGTCGGCAGCCGAGTCATAAGACTAGTCCTCATAGACTAGCCAACGCCAAAGACCGATCCTCATCGGTTGGCTGACCATAAAGACCGACCCTCATAGGTCGGTGTATCAGTCATAAGACCAGCCCTCATAGGCTGGCAAGCCGACAAGGCTGATCTCCGCCAGGGCCAAGCCGAACGGAGGCTAAAATCAAGCAAAAACTCCCAAGTCATTGAGCTCGGTCGTGAGGACAAGTCGATCGCACAGCCAACTACGTGGCAACCGACCTAAGCTGACAACCAACTACAACGAACTAGCTAAGGATATGAGGGCGGGAAAAAACTTGACCTCAGCCCATCCTCACATCGTGGGGTGGAAGACCCAGGCTGAGCCGACAACTAAGTACGACGTGATTAAAAATTGTCAAGTCAATAACCACTGCTCATATAATGGGACGACTACTATGCCTCGGTGCTCGGAAGGATAGAATAACACTAATGAGATAAGAAAGGAAAATTACCGAGCTCAAACACTTGGACAAAATTTGGAAGAAAGAAATATTTCATTCATTAAAATCCAAAAGATCGGCATGATACAAAAAGGAGCCATTCAGCTCGATACACACACAAGAGATAAAAAAATAAAAATTATCAAAACCCCGAGAACGGGGACATATACATCAGAAGAAAAAAATCTTAGGGTTCGAGGGCTTCGATGGAGTCCTTGGCGGCACCCTCGGTAAGACCCTCGATTGTATGCTTCACGAGTGAGTCCTGGGCATCCTCGGTGGCACCAGTAGGTTTGGTCGATGGGAGGACCTCGGCCAGGACGGCCTGCTCGACCTCCGTTTTGTCCTCCTCGTCCACCGTGGCCGCATCATCATTGAAACTAAGAAAGATTGAGGGTGGGATAGGTAGCCTTGAGCTCGGCTAGAAGGTCAACTCGGGCCTCATTGTACCCAGACTCGTACGAGGGATTTCACAGACTATGGCACAGCTCGTGGTACTCCTTCGACCCAAGGTACTCGTCCATCACCTTGGCATGGGCACCCGCTAGATCAGCCTCGACCCTTTTCTTGGATTGCGTGAGCTCGGTCTTTAATGCCACCATTTCCTTCTTCTGCTTAGCAACCTCCTCCCGAAGCACCTTAAGGTTGGCCTCAACGGTTTCAAGCTTTGCCATGGCCTCGCAGCATGCCATGATGGCCGCATTGGCCTCCTTCCCAGCCTGTGTGCACTGGGCTTTGAGGGAGGCATTCTCGTTAAGGATCCGCTCAAATCGGAGGGTGGCCTCGACCACCTTAGAGTGACCCTAGAAAAGACAAACCGAGCATGAATAAGGCCAAGCCTGAAGAATTAAACGTACACAACCAAAAATGACAAGAAACTCACCATTGTAAAATCTTGGAAAAGTGTGGAGAGGAGCTCGGGATCAGTTAGCTCCTCCAGCATGGCCTTGTCCTTAGGGAGCCCACCCAAATCCAGCCACTCCTTAGTGTGAGCAGCGGACGTCAGGACCGAGTCCCTAGGGAAAAGGTGCCAGCTCAACTAGATTGGAATATTATTGGCCGAGGCCCTCCCCAGAGCCAGCCTAGTAACCCCCGTGTTCTAGGCGATCGGAGGAGGGTTGCCACCCGTGAGGTTGATGGAGATCTTGGGGCGCTTTACATCCCTTGGCCAACTCAACTTGCCCTTTCCCTCTTGCCCTTTCCCTTTCTCGGTAGGCTCACCGGGTCCTTGCCCTTCCCGGCCTCAAGGTCGACGACTGTATCCTTTGGGCTTGGCAGGACAGCCTTATCCTTTGCCAACTTCGAGGCCTCGGCTTTGGCCTTCTTCTCGGTAGCATTCTTCTTCCTTTCCTTGAGGAGCTCAGCCTTGAGTCGAGCTTGATCCATCTGAAGCATGTTGCCGACCACTGCCAAAAAGAAGAGTTAGAACAAAATCGAAGAAAGTCACAAGTAACGAGCTCGGCTCAGATTCTTTACCCGGGGTTAAATTCCACCTCTGAAGGAACCCCTCGTCCTGGAGTTGTAGGACGTCGAGTGGCGGGTACTGATGAATCAGATCGAGCAAGGTCAGCTCGTTCTCATTCAAAGGCAACACCCGATTGACGTAGCTGAGCTTTATCTCCTTCCACTTGGTTTGGAAGGGACAATCAGGGATGGAAGCGAAGAAGAACTGAGGGTTCTAATACTTATTGGAGGTCGGCACCCTGACCAGGTACTTGTGGGTGTTTAGTGCCAAACCCTTTTTTGTTTGGCGAGTGAAGTAGTACCACCCTTTCTCCTTGCACTTCTTCAAGTAATAGAGCTGAGAGAAGAGGGCCACGCTCGCGGCTCGGCCCATCTGGCAGAAGAAGACGTGGAAGCCGTATAGCAGCAACCACGCGTTTGGTGTCAGCTAACCTAGCAAGAGGTGAAAGTGGTCCAAAATTTGGTCCACCAGCCCGAGCATTGGGAACCTAGAAGCGTACTTAAAAGCAATCTCATACAGGGCCACCTTGCCATGCCAAATGAAGTAGGCCATCTCCCCTGGGTTGGGGACTCGGAGCTTGATGCCCTCGGGAATGGCATAAGTCTACCTCAGGTGTTGGAGATCGGCCTTGGTGACCGTACTCTCTACTGTGTCGACGCTTCCATCTTTAGGCTCTGAAACGTTAGTGGTGGAGTCAACCGAGCTGACCTCGTCTTCGAAAGATTTCTCTTTGTCTGACTCTTCATCGTCTGTTAAGGACGATCCCGAGCTCTTGGCTTGGTCTTTGGGAATAGGCTGGGCCTCATGGCTAGACTCCTGGGATAGGGGGACCTCAGCAGCATCGGCCTGGTGGGGCTCCACCGCGGTGGGCTCATCTGAGGTTGAGCCCAACAAGTCTATGGTGGGAGAATGGGTGGGGAGCTCTAGGCTTGGACTCACGCCCTCACCCACTCTGGCGATCACTTCGCCCTCATGACCACTACCAACTGACATGCTGAGGAGAGAGGACTTACTAGTTGAAAGAAGCTTTGGGGACGAGCTGAACTCTAGACAAGCTGAAAGAGGGAGAAAGCTAAGCGCTTGACGAATTGAAGACTCTGAGCTAGCCGAGTACTCCAAGAATAAGAGAAGAAGGGTCGCCTATTTATAGCCTCTGAGTTGCCGAGATCCAATGACTGAGAAGAACTCAGTGAAGTTCAACGGTCTAGATCAAAAGACGATTCAAATTCTTGAGTGCCATAATGGCGCAGAGTGACATAGCATTGACACCCCAACTGTCAGTCTGTACAACGTCAAATCACTGAAGAAAAAGAGCTCGGACTCAGCCTCAGGAGAGAACAGTCAGCAAATGGAGAGATTATACTCATCAAGGATGAGCCGACCCCTGATGAGTAGGGGGCCTATGATGAGTCATAGATACCCCGACCAATCTGAGGTTACCACATGGATATGTTGAGACTGAATCTGAGGACCGAGCCGAGCCGTCCAAGGCTGGGCCAAACCGTCCACCCTGAGAGAGGCAACGCTTCACTTCCTGCCTAGCCGAGCACTGCGATCGAGCACTGGCGCACGATGCTACACCAAGCGCAGAACAAGAAAGCGATCTCCCCAACATGGCCAAGTTCCATGGTCGAGGCTCAGGCCTGCCGAGTCCTAAGCCGAGCCCACACAAGTCGGCCATAGGCAGAGCGCCATGACTTAGCCAAGCTCCCGCATGATAGGAGGAAATTTCCATGCCACATATGTCGAGGCAGAGGCCGAGCATCGAGGCCATGGCCGCCCGAGGCCGAGCCCTCTGCAGAAACCCCATTAATAGTACACTAGAGATCACAGGGCCATGTCAGCACAACCCACTAGTCATGGGATAGGGATCGAGCCACGATCCCACGGGATACTGAATCGTACTCCCATTAGGGCTCTTACCTTAGTAAGAGTCTGACACCGAAAATAACTCTCCACTATGCTCCGTGTGGAAAAGCCCTACCAATAGAGGACTCTTACCATACAAGGACTCCTCCAACCGCCTCATCCTATAAATACCCAGGTATGGAGCTCAAACGCTCATCTCACTTTTTCACTAAGTTGTTACGCTGTTGCACTGGAGACCTGACTTGAGCGTCAGAGAATCCTTAGCTGGAGCCACACCGGCACTCTTGTGCTCACTCAATTTTTTGTGGCTCATCCGTGGGCGGACAAGGCGACAAAGGTTTTCATCCACAACAGTGATCTTCGAATTGATACGAATTTGGACATATGCTGATTTTCGGTCCAAACCACACCAGGTGGGTTGTTCGGGATTATTTGGAGGTATTTCTGTACTTTTTTGGGTTTGGGATTTTTAAAAAAATGTCCTTATCTCTTATTAGATGTGTAGTTGCGATGTTGGGGGTCGTGACCTTCGAATCGATACCTATTTCTATATAATTTCATTTTTTATTTAAAGCAGACTGGATGGGTCGTTTGGGGTTAATTTGGGCCATTTATGTACTTTTTTTGGTTTGGGATTTAATAAAGAGTACCCTTACCTCTTATTAGAAGCGTGGATGCGATGTTGAGGGTCGTGACCTTCGAATCGATACCTATTTCGAGATATGTCCACTTTCGATTTAAACCAGACCGGGTGGGTAATTTGGGGTTATTTGGGAGCATTTCTATCCTTTTTTGAGTTTGGGATTTTCTATAAAGTGACCTTATCTCTTATTAGACATTTGGATGCGATGTTGAGGGTTGTGACCTTTGAATCGATACATATTTCGGCATATATTCATTTTCTATCTGAATCGAACCAGGTGGGTCATTTGGCGTTATTTGGGGACATTTCTATAATTTTTGGGTTTGGGATTTTCAAACAAGTGACCTTAACTCTTATAATACATGTGGATGCGATGTTGAGGGTCGTAACCTTCGAATCGATACCTATTTTGACATACGTTCATTTTTTGTTTAAACCAAACCGAGTGGGTCGTTTAGGGTCAATTGGGGGCATTTCAATGCTTTTTTGTGTTTGGGATTTTCTACAAAGTGTCCTTAACTCCTTTTAGACATGAGGATGCGATGTTGATGGTCGTGACCTTCGAATCAATACCTATTTTGGCATATGTTCATTTTCGGTCCGAACCAGACCAGGTGGATCGTTTAAGGTTACTTGGGGGCATTTCTATACTTTTTTAGATTTGGGATTTTATAAAAGTGACCTTTTCTCCTATTAGCCGTGTGGTTGCGATGTTGAGGGTCGTGACCTTCGAATTGACACCAATTTTGACATATGTTCATTTTCGGTCCGAACCAGACCGAGTGGGTCGTTTGGGGTTATTTCGGGGAATTTCTATACTTTTTTGGGTTTGGGATTTTATTAAAGTCTCCTTATCATTTATTAGATGTGTGGATGCAATGTTGAGGGTCGTGACATTCGAATTGATACCTATTTTGACATATGTTCATTTTCGGTTCAAACCAGACCGGTTGGGTCGTTTTGGGTTATTTGGGGGCATTTCTATAATTTTTTGGGTTTGGGATTTTCTAAAAAGTGTCCTTATCTCTAATTATATGTGTGGATGCGATGTTACGGGTCGTGACCCTCGAATCAATACCTATTTCGACATATGGTCATTATCGGTTTAAACTAGACCGGGTGGGTCATTTGGGGTTATTTGGTGGCATTTGTGTACTTTTTTGGGTATGGAATTTTCTAAATAGTGCCCTTATCTCTTATTAGATGTGTGGATGCGATGTTGAGGGTCGTGACCTTCGAATTGATACGAATTTTGACATATGTTCAATTTCGGTCCAAACCAGACCAAGTGGGTCGTTCGGGGTGAGTCAAATCTCATTCACGGTTCGGTCTGGTTCAAACTTAGACCCAACTTCTTCCTCTCTGTCCAGGATCCAAATCTTTGTGATTCCGTGGTTCTGAAAATCAAGACCCAATGGACTGGCATGAAGGCGGACAGCCATAATCTCGCTGTTAGCTGGAAATGTTTGCATGAGCTAACTAACGTTACTTCAACCAAACTATTGCCTCTTCCGGATAAACGGTTCGTCGAACTTTTCGAACCAAAACCTTTCGAACACGAGATCCAACCTCGTCTACTCGATTGGCATGATATCCAGCTTCCTCAGGAATGGATGTTCTCTGATATTCTTGATACCCCTCAAAATATCACTGCTCCTTCGCCTCCTACCTTTGAACTACAGGCTTCTGGAAATAATCTCTATTTCCGCCGCCGTTCTACTGGTTCTCCTTCGCCTTCCCTAGCTCGAACTGCTAGTACTCCTTCTCTTAGATCCGCCATACCCGGCTCATCTAATACCTCGATTGGCTCTTCTTCTCTCCATTCAGTTTCTTATGTTCCACGCAATATGCCTGGATTCAACCCGCAGAACTGGATACCTCCTTCTGCTCGAGCATTTAAAGCTCCCCTTCGTAAAGATTTTTTTGACACCGACTCTACTGCTGTCATTAACATCTTTCTTCGGTATGTCACAGCCGACACCGATATTTTCTTTCAATCTAATCAAAACCCCAAAAACTACACCTATGTTAAGGGCTATTTTGATTTTTCTGGTTTCAAACCATATACTCTCGATGTCCTCATGGATACCGGTGCTACAGGATGCATTTGCAAAACAACTGCACTTCCTGGCCATCTTTGGGAAAAATTGGATCAACCCACATACATTAGTGGTGTTTCGGGTCCCACAACGACCCTTGAGTATCGAGCTCACAATATCCCAATCTTCTTCCAAAACAAGCGATTTATCATTCCAAAAATTACTTGTTTTCCCACTATGCATGGTGATTTCATCCTTGGTACGAACTTTGTGCATAAGTATCTACCGTTCATCCTGCATTCTGATTCTGTTCAAATACACCATCCCTCTGGTGATGTTTCTCTTCCCTTACTCCTATCTCACAAATCTGTTTGTGATGATTTCAGTTTTATTCCTCAACGGATTTCCTCTTCCTCCTCCGTTCTCCAACAGGTTACCTCTGTTGATTGGTCACAGTCTGTCTCCTCCGCCATTTCCCATTGGCTCCTTGACAAACTTACCTCTCATTTCATTGACCAACCCCTTCTTCATTGGGACAAAAGCCCTCGTTGGTGTTCTATCCAACTGACTAATCCTCACACGATTATTCGGGTCAAACCCATCCTCTACATCAAAGCCGATATCGACGAATTCGATAAACAGATTTTCGAATTATTGGCTCTCCGACTTATTGAACCTTCAACAAGTCCTCACTCTTACCCTGCTTTTATGGTACGCAATCATGCGGAAATAAAACGTGGCAAAGCCCGTATGGTTATAAACTATAAATGTTTAAACCAGCACATTATCTTCGACGGATATTTCATTCCGCGAAAAGACGTTCTTATCCACCGTGCCAAACAGGCTAAGATTTATAGTAAGTTTGACTTAAAATCAAGCCTCGGCAAATTAAGCTTATTGAGGAATCCAAACCTCTCACAACTTTCTCCACTCCTTTTAATCGCCATTACCAATGGACGGTTATGCCTTTCGGATTATGTATTGCCCCTCAGGTTTTCCAACGTTGGATTGATTCCATCTTTGGTTCCCTTTCTTTTTGTGTGGCATATATAGACGACATTCTCGTCTTTTTCGATTCTCCTGCTGAACATACGAAACACCTTCATATCATCAGTGATCTATTCCTCCAACATGGAATAATCCTCTCTCCCACGAAAATCGAACTCGAAAAAACTCGAATCGAATTTCTTGGTCTCATCCTTAGTGATCAAGGCCTCCAACTCCAAGATCACATCCTAATTAAAATTAAGGATTGTCCCTCTGTCATCCGTGACAAACAGCATCTCCAACAGTTCTTAGGAATCTTGAACTATGGACGCAATTACATAAAGGACCTTTCAACCAAAGAAAAAAGTCTTTTAGTAAAATTGAAAAAAGATGTTGACTTTTCTTGGACCCCATCTGACACACAGATCGTCCTTGACATACAGGCCGAGATTACCCAATCTTGTCCGTCTGTTTATTTCCCTCTTGCTGGTGATCTCTTGATCTTAGAGATAGATGCTAGCAATGAACATTGGGGCTGTGTCCTCAAAGCACGACCCCTCAAAAACCCTTCTGAGGAACAAATTTGTGGATACAACTCTGGCAAATTTACCCCGGCTCAACAAAATTATAATATCTATGAAAAAGAGATTCTTGCCATTGTAAATGCTATTCAAAGGTTTAGAATTTACCTTTTACCTGAGAAGTTTCTTATTAGAACTGATAATCAAGCGGTTCGTGATTTTCTTAAAACCAAGGGCAAAGAAACAAATTCTCGTCGTATTAATTGGGCCAATCTTATTAACCAATATCAGTATGAAATTGTACATGTTAAAGGCACTAACAATTTTTTGGCTGATTATCTTAACAGGCCACCGACGTCATGAATCCTCGGCATCCCCCTGATAAGGGTAAAGGTAAAGCTCATGCGACACCACATCGCAAGAGCAAAAGCAAAAAAGCCTCTTCTCTTGGCTTACTCCCTACCCCCCGTGGTGGTATTCTCATTCGAGAACCCCAAGTATGTAAGGCATACCTACCCAATGGACTCCCCTGGTTACATTCGAGTTCTGCCACAACAGTGAATTCTCTCCTTCCCCTTCTCGCCATTTAGTCCCTATTTCTTCCCGGAAATAGTCAAGAACAGGGATCAGGATCCTTTTTACTTGTGGAATATACCCCGACCATACCCCAGTTGTACAAAAACAATCGGCGGCTAATATTCCGCCTTCATCTTTTGGTCAGTCGTCGGTCTCCAACACCATGATTTCTTTCATCACGATGACATACCTACCAAGTGGTACCATCGATTGAATACTTTGTGGAAGACACAGGTTGCCGGCCAAAAAAACCATTTAAATCGCTCTTACCGCCTTCTCCAAAGCTCTTGGATCTTTCTATGCCAAGCACTTAGCCTTGATCCTATTGTACTGACTCAATTAGACACCCCGATTGGGACGATGTTACTTCCCCGAGAAAGTACACGACTTTCTTCGATTCGCAGTTGTATCGAAGATCATTTAAAAGATGCTCTCTTCCATAAAGCATACAAAATCTGTTTATATTTAAAAGCTAAAGAAATTCTCCCCCGGGAAATATTTCCAATGATACAACGTCATTGTGATCATGCCCAATACCAGCGCTATCAAGATTTTATGCTGGAATTTCCCAAAAATATAATACGGACTAAACATAATCAGCACTGACTTATCTTCTACCCTGGCTCCGAACCCTGGAGTATTGCTGCTGTTGAATGGGGATTAGTAGGCCAACTGGTCTTCTCTAGTGATAATACTGCCGTCCTCGACCAATTGCCCATGATGATCAGAACTATGATCGCCCATGCTGTCGCCAATTGGAGATTCTCTGGTGGACTTGAATTCACCATCTGCAGCACCCTCGGCTGGTGTGAACGCGAATGCTTCTTCCAGCCCTATCAGCTCTGGCATCTCTGCCCCGCCTCCTGCTACTCCTTAGCAGAACCTTCTCTTGTTACAGATGAAGCCGAAGCTCTGCATATTGCTAAGTTGCAGATACATGCAGAAAGCCTGTACAAATGGTCCTTGATCGCCTTACACAAAGAAGCTCTTGGACTCACTCATCCCAACGGTTGCCCACGCTACCGTTATCTTGTCTCCGACGGACGATGACTCTTTGTCACCCAGTTCATGATGGATTATGAAATCCCTGATGAAGTTGCTGCCGATACATTCCAACTGATCGACCAGCTCCAGACACTTTCTCCCGTCCTCGACATCCCTGGCACTCTCCTCGCCGATGTTGCTGAAGCCGTTGAAACCATGGCCGCCGCTGATGCCGCAGAACTTGCTGCTCAAGAAGCCGCCGTCGATGCCCTCAACGAGCCCAATCCTCTCTTTGCCGGTCACGACGAAGACGATGTCAATCTCGGATCAGACTAACGTCATCCCTGACATCAGCATGGTCCCACATGAACAGTGCTACTGCCCTACGTCACCCATGACGTCATCCGGACCCATGAACAGGCTTGAATAGTACCGCCGCTCCTACGTCAAGACACGTCAAGCGATTACTATTCCAGAGTGAAATAAAATTTTGGAATCCGTGAGCCGACCTCTCCCTCTATATAAGGCAGCTCATTTCTTCAGAGAAGACAGACCTAGCTCCGCCACTCTCGAGTTCCGCCTCTCGCCTCTCTCTCTGATCTTCTCTTTCTCTTCTATCTCCCTTTCGATACCTTCTTTAAGGATCGATCCCCTTATCCCCTTATGTTGTAAATTGTTATTTGAAGGTATTTCAGTACTTTTTGGGGGTTTGGGATTTTCTAAAAAGTGTCCTTATCTCTTATTAGATGTGTGGATGCGATGTTGAGGGTCGTGACCTTTGAATTGTTTCGTATTTTGACATATGTTCATTTTTGGTCTGAACCCAGACCGGGTCGGTTGTTTGGGGTTATCTGGGGGCATTTCAGTACTTTTTTAGGTTTGGGATTTTCTAAAAAGTGTCTTTATCTCTTATTAGACGTGTGCAAGCGATGTTGAGGGTCGTTACCTTCGAATCGATTCCTATTTTAACATAGGTTCATTTATGGGCTGAACCAGACCGGGTGGGTCGTTTAGGCCTATTTGGGGGCATTTCTGTACTTTTTTAGGTTTGGGATTTCCTAAAAAGTGTCCTTATCTCTTATTAGACGTGTGGAAGCGATGTTTAGGGTTGTGACCTTTGAAATGATACCAATTACAACATATGCTCATTTTCGGTTTAAACCGAACCGGGTGGGTCGTTCGGGGTTATTTGGGGACATTTCTATACTTTTTTGCATTTGGCATTTTTTAAAATGTGTCGTTATCTCTTATTAGATGTGTGGATGCGATGTTGAGGGTCGTGACCTTCGAATTGATACCTATTTCGACATATGTTCATTTTTTATTTAAACCAGACCGGGTGGGTCGTTTGGGGTTATTTGTGGGCATTTCTTTAATTTTTTGCATTTGGGATTTTCTAAAAATTGTCATTCTCTCTTACTAGACATGTGAATGCGATGTTGAAGGTCGTGACCTCCAAATCAATACCTATTTCGGCATATGTTCATTTTTGTTCCGAACAAGATCGGGTGGGTCGTTTGGGGTTATTTGGGGGCATTTATGTACTTTCATGGGTTTGGGATTTTTAAAAAAGTGTCCTTCTCATTTATTAGATGTGTGGATACGATGTTGATGGTTGTGACCATCATGTCGATTCCAATTTTGACATATGTTCATTTTTTGTTTAAACCAGACCGTGTGGGTCATTTGGGTTTATTTTGGGGCATTTCTGTACTTTTATTGGCTTGGGATTTTCTAAAAAGTGTCATTATCTCTTATTAGACGTGTGGATGTGATGTTGAGGGTTGTGACCTTAGAATCGATACCTAGTTCGGCATATGTTTATTGTCGGTCCGAAACAAACCGAGTGGGTCGTTTGGGGTTATTTGGGGGCATTTCTGTACTTTTTTGGGTTTGGAATTTTCTAAAAAGTGTCCTTCTCTCTTATTATTCGTGTGGATCCGATGTTGAGGGTCTTGACCTTCGAATTGATACCTATTTTGGCATATGTTCATTTTCGGTTTGAACCAGACTGTGTTGATCGTTTGGGGTTATTTGGGGTCATTTCTGAATTTTTTTGGGATTGGGATTTTCTAAAAAGTGTCATTATCTCTTAATAGACATGTGAATGCGATGTTGAGGGTCATGACCAACGTATCGATACGTATTTCGACATATGTTCATTTTTTGTCCGAACCCGACCGAGTGGATCGGTTGGGGTTATTTGGGGGCATTTCTATACTTTTTGGGTTTTGGATTTTCTAAAAAGCGTCCTTATTTCTTATTAGATGAGTGGATTTGATGTTGAGGGTCATGACCTTCAAATCGATACCTATTTTGACATATGTTCATTTACGGTTCAGACCTGACTAGGTGGGTCGTTTAGGGTTATTTGGGGGCACTTCTGTACATTTTAAAGTTTGGGATTTTCTAAATAGTGTCCTTATCTCTTATTACATGTGTGGATTCGATGTTGAGGGTTGTGACCTTCGCATCCATACCTATTTCGACATATGTTCATTTTTTATTTAAACCAAACTGGGTGGGTCGTTTGGGGTTATTTGGGGGCATTTCTATACTTTTTGGGTTTGGGATTTTCTAAAAAGCGTCCTTCTATCTTATTAGACGTGTGGATGCAATGTTGAGGGTTGTGACCTTCTTATCAATACTTATTTCGACATATGTTGATTTTCGATTTTAACTAGATCAGGTGAGTCGCTTGGGGTTGTTTGGGGGTATTTCAGTATTTTTTTGGGTTTGGGATTTTAAAAAAAGTATCTTTATCTCTTATTAGACGTGTGGATGCGATGTTGAGGGTTGTGACCTTCGAATCGATACCTATTTCGACATATGTTCATTTTTTATTTAAACTAGACCGGGTGGGTCGCTTGGGGTTGTTTTGGGGCATTTCTATACTTTTTTGGGTTTGGGATTTTCTAAAATGTGTCCTTCTCTCTTATTAGACATGTGGAAGCGATGTTGAGGGTCGTGTCTTTCGAATCGATACCTATTTTTACATATGTTCATTTTCAGTCCGAACGAGACCGGGTGGGTTGTTTGGGGTTATTTGGGGGCATTTTTGTACTCTTTTTGGTTTGGGATTTTCTAAAAAGTGTCATCATCTCTTATTAGATGTGTGGAAGCGATGTTGTGGGTTTGGACCTTCGAATCGACACCTATTTCTACATATGTTCATTTTCGGTTTAAGCCAAATTGGGTGGGTCGTTTGGGGTTATTTTGGGGCATTTTTGTACTTTTTTACGTTTTTGATTTTCTAAAAAGTGTTGTTATCCCTTATTAGACGTGTGGATTCGATGTTGAGGGTCGTGACCTTCGAATCGATACCTATTTTGACATAAGTTAATTTTTTGTTTAAACCAAACCGGGTGGGTCGTTTAAGGTTATTTGGGGGCATTTCTGTACTTTTTTGGGTCTGGGATTTTCTAAAAAGTGTCATTATCTCTCATTAGGCGTGTGGATTCAATGTTGAGGGTCATGACCTTCGAATCGATACCTATTCCGAGTAATGTTCATTTTTTTGATTTGGGATCTTCTAAAAAGTGTCCTTATCTCTTATTAGACGTGTGGATGCGATGTTCGGGGTTTTGACCTTCGAATCGAAACGTATTTCGGCATATGTTAATTTTTGGTTTAAACAAGACTTGGTGGGTCGTTTGGGGTTATTTGGGGGCATTTCTGTACTTTTTTGGGTTTGGGATTTTCCAAAAAGTGTCCTTATCTTTTATGAGACGTGCGGATGCGATGTTGAGGGTCGTGACTTTTGAATCAATACTTATTTTGACATATTCATTTTCAGTTTAAACTAGATAGTGTGAGTTGTTTGGGGTTATTAGGGGGCATTTTTATACTTTTTTTGGTTTGAGATTTTCGAAAAAGTGTCCTTATCTCTTATAGACGTGTGGATGCGATGTTGAGGGTCGCGACCTTCGAATCGATACTTATTTTGACTTTGTTCATTTTCGGTTTAAACCATATCGGGTGGGTCGTTTGAGTTTATTTGGGGGCATTTTTGTACTTTTTTGGGTTTGGGATTTTCTAAAAAATGTCTTTATCCCTTATTAGAAGTGTGGATTTGATGTTGTGGGTCGTGACCTTCGAATCAATACGTATTTTGACATATGCTCATTTTCGGTCCGAACCCAATGGGGTGGGTTGTTTGGAGTTATTTGGGGGTATTTCTGTGCTTTTTTGTGTTTCAGATTTTCTAAAAAGTGTCCTTATCACCAATTAGACTTCAGGAAGCGATGTTGACGGTCACGACCTTCGAATCGATACCTATTTCGACATATGTTTATTTTTGGTTTAAACCAGACCGGGTGGGTCGTTTGGGGTTCTTTCGAGACATTTCTATACTATTTTAGGTTTGGGATTTTCTAAAAAGTGTCCTTATCTCTTATTAGACCTGTGGATGCGATGTTGAGGGTTGTGACATTCAAATCGATACCGATTCTGACATATGCTTATTTTTTATTTAAACCAGACCAGGTGGATCGTTTGGGGTTATTTTGGGGCATTTCTGACCTTTTTTGGGTTCGGGATTTTTTGAAAAAGTGCCCTTATCTCTAATTAGATGTGTGCATCTGATGTTGAGGGTCGTGACCTTTGAATCGATACCTGTTTTGGCATATGTTCATTTTCGGTCCGAACCATACCGGGTGGGTCCTTTGGGGTTATTTGGGGGTATTTCTCTACTTTTTTGGGTTTGGGATTTACTAAAAAGTGTCCTTATCTCTTATTAGACGTGTGGATGCAATGTTGAGGGTCGTGACCATCAAATCGATACCTATTTCGGCATATGTTCATTTTCGGTCAGAACCAGATCGGGTGGGTAATTTAGGGTTATTTGGGGGCATTTCTATACTTTTTTGGTTTGAGATTTTCTAAAAAGGGTCCTTACCTCTTATTAGACGTGTGGATGCGATGTTGAGGGTCACGTCCTTCGAATCGATACCTCTTTCGACATAAGTCCATTTTTGGTCCGAACCAGACCGGGTAGGTCCTTTGGGATTATTTAGGGGCATCTCTATACTTTTTTGGGTCTTGGATTCTCCAAAAAGTGTCTTTATCTCTTATTAGACGTGTGGATGCGATGTTGAGGGTCATGACCTCCGTATCGATACCTATTTCGACATATGCTCATTTTCGGTCCAAACCAGACCGGGTGGGTCGTTTTGAGTTATTTGGGGGCATTTTTGTAATTTTTTGTGTTTGAGATTGTCGAAAAAGTTTCCTTATCTCTTATTAGAGGTGTGGATGCGATGTTGAGGTTTGTGACCTTCAAATTGATACTTATTTTGACATGTGTTCATTTTTTATTAAAACCAGACTTGGTGGGTTGTTTGGGGTTATATGGGGGCATTTTTGTAGTTTTTTACGTTTGGGATTTTGTGGCTCGTGACCTTCGAATCGGTACTTCTTTCGGCAAATTTTAATTTTGGAACTTAACCCGACCAGTTGGGTCGTTCGGGGTTATTTGGGGGCATTTCTATACTTTGTTTGGTTTTGGATTTTCTAAAAAGTGTCCTTATCTCTTATTAGACATGTGGACGCGATGTTGAGGGTCGTGGCCTCCGAATCGATACCGATTTCGACATATGTTCATTTTCAATCCGAACGAGACCGGGTGGTTCGTTTGGGTTATTTGGGGGCATTTCTGTATTTTTTTTGGTTTGGGATTTTTTGAAAAGTGTCATTCTCTCTTATTAGACGTGTGAATGCGATGTTTAGGGTCATGACCTTCGAATTGATACCTATTTTGACATATGGCCATTTTTGGATTAAACCTGACCGGGTGGGTCATTTGGGGGCATTTCTGTACTTTTTTGGGTGTGGGATTTTCTAAAAAGTGCCCTTATCTCTTATTAGAAGCGTGGATGCGAAGTTGTGGGTTTTGACCTTCGAATCGATACTTATGTTGGCAAATGTTCATTTTTTGGTTTAAACCAAACCGGGTGGGTCGTTTGGAGTTATTTGGGGGCATTTCTGAACTTTTTTGCTTGTGGGATTTTCTAAAAAGTTTCCTTATCTCTTATTAGACGTGTGGATGGGGACGTTGAGGGTCGTGGCCTTCGATTCGATACCTATTTTGACATATGTTCATTTTCGATTTAAACTTGACCGGGTGGGTCGTTTGGGGTTATTTGGTAGCATTTCTATACTTTTTTTGGTTGGGGAATTTCTAAAACATGTCCGTATCTCTTATTAGACGTGTGGGTACAATGTTGAGGGTCGTGACCTTCGAATCGGTGCCAATTTCGACAAATTTTCATTTTCGGTTTAAACCAGATCGGGTGGGTCGCTTGGGTTTATTTGGGGGCATTTTTGTACTTTTTTGGGTTTGGGATTTTCTAAAAAGTGTCCTTATCCCATATTAGATGTGTGGATGCGATGTTGAGGGTTGTGATGTTCGAATCGATACCTATTTCGACATATGTTCATTTTCGATTTAAACCAGACTGGGTGGGTCGTTTGGGGTTATTTGGGGGCATTTCTCTACTTTTTTGGGTTTGGGAATTACTAAAAAGTGTCCTTATCTCATTTTGGACTTGTGGATGCGATGTTGATGTCGTGACCTTCAAATCGAAACCTATTTTGGCATATGTTCATTTTCGGTTCAAACCAGACCAGGTGGGTCATTTGGGCTTATTTGGGGGCATTTCTGTACATTTTTTGATTTGGATTTTCTAAAAAGTGTCCTTATCTCTTATTAGACGTGTGGATGAGATGTTTAGGGTCGTGACCTTTGAATCGATACCTATTTCAGCATATGTTCATATTCGGTCCGAACCAGAACGGGTGGGTTGTTTGGGGTTATTTCGTGGCATTTCCATACTTTTTTGGTTTGGGATTTTCTAAAAAGTTTCATTATCTCTTATTAGACGTGTTGATTTGATGTTGAGGGTCGTGTCCTTCGAATCGATACCTCTTTCGACATATGTTCATTTTCGGTCTGAACCTGACAAGGTAGGTCGTTTGGGGTTATTTTGGGGCATTTCTGTACTTTTCTGGGTTTGGGATTTTCTAAAAAGTGTCCTTATCTCATATTAGACATTTGGATGCGATGTTGAGGGTTGGGACCTTCGAATCGATACCTATTCCGACATATGTTCATTTTCGGTTTAAACCAGACCGAGTGTGTCGTTTGGGATTATTTTGGGGCATTTCACTACTTTTTTCGGTTTGGGCTTTTGTAAAAAGTGTCCTTTTCTCTTAGTAGACATATGGATGCGATGTTGAGGGTCGTGACCTTCGAATCGAGACATATTTAGACATATGTTCATTTTCGGTCCGAACCAGACCAGGTGGGTCGTTTGGGGTTATTTGGGGCATTTCTATACTTTTTTGGGTTTGTGATTTTCTAAAAAGTTTCCTTATCTCTTATTAGGCGTGTGGTTGCTATATTGAGGGTTGTGACCTTTGAATCGATACCTATTTTGGCATATGTTCATTTTCGGTCTGAACTAGATCGGGTGGGTTGTTTGGGGTTATTTTGGGGCATTTCTGTACTTTTTTGATTTGTGACTTTCTAAAAAGTATCCTTATCTCTTATTAGATGTGTGGATGCAATTTCGAGAGTCATGTCCTTCGAATCGAAACCTCTTTCGGCATATGTTCATTTTCAGTCCGAACCAGACCACGTTGGTTGTTTTGAGTTATTTGAGGGCATTTCTGTACTTTATTGGGTTTGGGATTTTCTTAAAAGTGTCCTTATCTCTTATTAGACGTGTGGTTGCGATGTTGAGGGTTGTGACCTTTGAATCGATACCTATTTTCACATATGTTCATTTTTGGTGTGAACTAGATCGGGTGTGTTGTTTGGGGTTTAATTTCAGTACTTTTTTCGGTTTGGGATTTTGTAAAAAGTGTCCTTTTCTCTTAGTAGACATATGGATGCGAAGTTGAGGGTCGTGACCTTCGAATCGATACGTATTTAGACATATGTTCATTTTTGGTCCGAACCAAACTAGGTGGGTCGTTTGGGGTTATTTGGGGCATTTTTGTACTTTTTTGGGTTTCCGAATTTCTAAAAAGTGTCCTTATCTGATATTAGATGTGTGGATGCGATGTTGAGGGTCGTGACCTTCGTAACATACCTATTTCGGCATATGTTCGTTCTCCGTTTAAAACAGATCGGGTGCGTCCTTTGGAGTTATTTGGGGGTATTTCAATACTTTTTTGGGTTTGGGATTTTCTTAAAAGTGTCCATATCTCTTATTAGACGTGTGGATGCGATGTTGAGGGTTGGGACCTTCGAATCGATACCTATTTCGACATATGTTCATTATAGGTTTAAACCAGACTCGGTGGGTCGTTTGGGGTTATTTGAGGGCATTTCTATACCATTTTGCATTTGGGTTTTTCTAAAAAGTGTCGTTATCACTTATTAGACGTGTGGATGCGATGTTGAGGGTCGGGAGCTTCGTATCGATACCTATTTCCACTTATTTTCATTTTTAGTTTAAACTATACCGGGTGGGTCGTTTGGGGTTATTTGGGGGCATTTCTGTACTTTATTGGGTTTTTGATTTTCCAAAAGTGTCCTTATCTCTTATTAGACGTGTGGATGTGATGTTGAGGGTCGTGACCTTCGAATCGATACCTATTTCGACATATGTTCATTTTTTATTTAAACCAGACCGAGTGGGTCAGTTGGGGATTATTGGGGGCATTTCTGTACTTTTTTGGGTTTTAAATTTTCGAAAAAGTGTCCTTATCTCTCATTAGACGTGCAGATGCGATGTTGAGGGTTGTGACCTTCGAATCAATACCTATTTTGACATATGTTCAATTTCTATTTAAACCCGACCATGTGGGTCCTATGGGGTTATTTGGGGGCATTTTTGTACTTTTTTACGTTTGGGATTTTGTCCTTATCTCATATTAGATGTGTGGGTCCGATGTTGAGGGTCGTGACCTTCGAATTGGTACATCTTTCGGCATATGCTCATTTTCGGCATGAACCAAACCAGCTGGATCGTTCAGGGTTATTTGGGGGCATTTCTATACTTTTTTGGCTTCAGGATTTTCTAAAAAGTGTCCTTATCTCTTATTAGACATGTTGATGCGATGTTGAGGGTCATAACCTTCGAATTGATACCTATTTCGGTATATGTTCAATTTTGGGCCGAACCAGATCGGGTGGATCATTTGGGATTATATGGGGGCATTTCTGTATTTTTTTTGTTTGGGAATTTCTAAAAAGTGTGCTTATCTCTTATTAGACGTGTGGATGCGTTGTTGAGGGTCATGACCTTCGTATCGATACCTATTTTGACTTATGTTCATTTTCAGTTTAAACTAGACCGGGTGCGTCGTTTTGTGTTATTTGGGGGCATTTCAATACTTTTTTTGGTTTGGGATTTTCTAAAAAGTGTCCTTATCTCTTAGTAGACATGTGGATGCGATGTTGAGAGTCGTGACCTTCGAATCGATACCTATTTTGACATCTGTTCATTTTCGATTTAAACCAGACCGGGTGAGTCGTTTGTTGTTATTTGGGGGCATTTCCATACTTTTTTGGGTTTGGGGTTTTCTAAAAAGTGTCCTTATCTCTTATTAGGCGTGTGGATACGAAGTTGAGGGTTGTGACCGTCGAATCGATACTTATTTTGACAGATGTTCATTTTTCTGTTTAAACCAAACCGGGTGGGTCGTTTGGAGTTATTTGGGGGCATTTTTATACTTTTTTACGTTTGGATTTTCTAAAAAGTGTCCTTATCTCTTATCAGACGTGTGGATACGATGTTGAGGGTCGGGACCTTCGAATCGATACCTATTTCAACATATGTTCATTTTAGGTTTAAACCAGACTGGGTGGGTCGTTTGGGGTTATTTGGGGGCATTTTCTTACTTTTTTGCGTTTGGGATTTTCTAAAATTTGTCGTTATAAATTATTAGACGTTTGGATGCGATGATGAGGGTCGTGACCTTCGTATCGATACCTATTTCGACTTATGTTCATTTTCAGTTTAAGCTAGACCGGGTGGGTCTTTTGGGGTTATTTGGGGGCATTTCTATACTTTTTTGGGTTTGAAATTTTCTAAAAAGTGTCCTTATATCTCATTAGACATACGGATGTGATGTTGAGGGTTGTGACCTTCGAATCGATACCTATTTCGACATATGTTCAATTTTTGTTTAAACTTGATCGGGTGGGTCGTTTGGGGTTATTTGGGGGCATTTTTGTACATTTTTACGTTTGGGATTTGGTAAAAAGTGTCCTTATCCTTTGTTAAACGTGTGGGTGCGATGTTGAGGGTTGTGACCTTCGAATCGGTACACCTTTCGGTATATGTTCATTTTCGGTATGAACCAAACCATCTGGGTCGTTCAGGGTTATTTGGGGGCATTTCTATAATTTTTTTGGTTTTGAATTTTCTAAAAAGTGTCCATCTCTCTTCTTAGGCGTGTGGATGCGATGCTGAGGGTCGTAACCTTCGAATCGATACTTATTTTGGCATATGTTCATTTTCAGACCGAACCAGATCGGGTGGGTCATTTGGGATTATATGGGGGCATTTCTATACTTTTGCGGTTTGAGATTTTCTAAAAAGTGCGCTTATCACTTATTAGATGTGTGGATGCGATGTTGAGGGTTGTGACCTTCGTATCGATACCTATTTTGACTTCTGTTCATTTTTAGTTTAAACTAGACCGGGTGCGTCGTTTGGTGTTATTTGGGGGCATTTCAATACTTTTTTGGGTTTGGGATTTTCTAAAAAGTGTCCTTATCTCTTATTAGACGTGGGGATGCGATGTTGAGGGTCGTGACCTTCGAATCGATACCTCTTTCGACATATGTTCATTTTCGATTTAAACCAAACCGGGTGAGTCGTTTGGGGTTATTTGGGGGCATTGCCATATTTTTTTGGGTTTGGGATTTTCTAAAGAGTGTGCTTATCTCTTATTAGACGTGTGGATGCAAAGTTGTGGGTTCTGACCTTCGAATTGATACCTATTTCGACATATGTTCATTTTCGATTTAAACCAGATCGGGTGGGTCGTTTGGGGTTATTTGGGAGCATTTTTGTACTTTTTTAGGTTTGGGATTTTCTAAAAAGTGTTCTTATCCCTTATCAGACGTGTGGATGCGATGTTGAGGTTCGGGACCTTCGTATCAATACCTATTTTGACGTATGTTCATTTTCGGTCCGAATCAGATCGGGTGGGTTGTTTGGGGTTATTTTGGGGCATTTCCATAATTTTTTGGTTTGCGTCTTTCTAAAAAGTGTCTTTATCTCTTATTAGACATGTGGATGCTATTTTGAGGGTCGTGTCCTTCGAATCGAAACCTCTTTCGGCATATGTTCATTTTCGGTCCGAACCAAACCGGGTAGGTTTTTTTGAGTTATTTGGGGGCATTTTTGTACTTTTTTGGATATGGGATTTTCTTAAAAGTGTCCTTATCTCTTATTAGATTTGTGGATGCGATGTTGAGGGTCGGGACCATAGAATCGATACCTATTTCAACATATGTTCATTTTAGGTTTAAATCGGACTGGGAGGGTCGTTTGGGGTTAATTGGAGGCATTTTCGTACTTTTTTGCGTTTGGGATTTTCTAAAATTTATCGTTATCACTTATTAGATGTTTGGATGCGATGATGACGGTTGTGACCTTCGTATCAATACCTATTTCGACTTATGTTCATTTTCAATTTAAGCTAGACCGGGTGGGTCTTTTGGGGTTATTTGGGGGCATTTCTGTACTTTTTTGGGTTTGAAATTTTTTAAAAAGTGTCCTTATATCTCATTAGACGTGCTGATGCGATGTTGAGGGTTGTGACCTTCGTATCGATACCTATTTTGACATATCTTCAATTTCTATTTAAACCAAACCGGGTGGGTCGTTTGGGGTTATTTTATGGGCATTTCTGTACTTTTTTACATTTGGGATTTTGTGAAAAGTGTCCTTATCCCTTATTAGAAGTGTGGGTGTGATGTTGAGGGTCGTGACCCTCGAATCGGTACATCTTTCGACGTATGTTCATTTTCGGTATGAACCAAACCATCTGGGTCGTTCAGGGTTATTTGGGGGCATTTCTATACTTTTTTGGGCTTGGGATTTTCTAAAAAGTGTCCTTATCTCTTATTAGGTGTGTGGATGCGATGTTGAGGGTCGTAACCGTCGAATCGATACTTATTTCGGCACATGTTTATTTTTGTACCGATCCAGATCGGGTGGGTCATTTGGGATTATATGGGGGATTTCTATACTTTTGCGGTTTGGGATTTTCTAAAAAGTGCGCTTATCACTTATTAGACGTGTGGATGCGATGTTGAGGGTTGTGACCTTCATATCGATACCTATTTCGACTTCTGTTCATTTTCAGTTTAAACTAGACCGGGTGCATCGTTTGGTGTTATTTGGGGGCATTTCAGTACTTTTTTGGGTTTGGGATTTTCTAAAAATTGTCCTTATCTCTTATTAGACGTGGGGATGCGATGTTGAGGGTTGTGACCTTCAAATCGATACCTATTTTGACACATGTTCATTTTTTTTTTAAACCAAACCGAGTGGGGTCGTTTGAGGTTATTTGGGAGAAATTTTGTACTTTTTTACGTTTGGGATTTTCTAAAAAGTGTCCTTATCTCTTATTAGACGTGTGGATGCGATGTTGTGGGTCGGGACCTTCGAATCGATACCTATTTCGACATATGTTCATTTTCGGTTTAAACCAGATCGGGTGGATCGTTTCGGGTTATTTAGGATCATTTCTGTACTTTTTTGGGTTTGTGATTTTCTAAAAAGTTTCCTTATCTCTTAGTGGATGTGTGGTTGCGATGTTGAGGGTTGTGACCTTTGAATTGATACCTATTTTGGCATATGTTCATTTTCGGTCTGAACCATATCGGGTGGGTTGTTTGGGGTTATTTTGGGGCATTTTTCGTACTTTTTGGGTTTGTGACTTTCTAAAAAGTATCCTTATCTCTTATTAGACGTGTGGATGCGATTTCGAGGGTCGTGTCCTTCGAATTGAAACCTCTTTCGGCATATGTTCATTTTCGGTCCGAACCAGACCGCGATGGTTGTTTCGAGTTATTTGAGGGCATTTCTGTATTTATTTGGGTTTGGGATTTTCTTAAAAGTGTCCTTATCTCTTATTACACATGTGGATGCGATGTTGAGGGTCGGGACCTTCGAATCGATACCTATTTCGACATTTGTTCATTTTAGGTTTAAACCAGACTGGGTGGGTCGTTTGGGGTTATTTGGGGGCATTTCTATACTTTTTTGCGTTTGGGATTTCCTAAAAAGTGTCGTTATCACTTATTAGACGCGTGGATGCGATGTTGAGGGTCGGGACCTTCGTATCAATACCAATTTCCACTTATGTTCATTTTCAGTTTAAACTAGACCGAGTGGGTGTTTTGGGGTTATTTGGGGGCATTTTTGTACTTTATTGGGTTTGGGATTTTCTGAAAAGTGTCATTATCTCTTATTACACGTGTGGATGTGATGGTGAGGGTCGTGACCTTCAAATCGATACCTATTTCGACATATGTTCATTTTCGATTTAAATCAGACCGGGTGGGTCGTTTGGGGATTATTGGGGGCATTTCTGTACTTTTCTGGGTTTGAAATATTCTAAAAAGTGTCCTTATCTCTCGTTAGATGTGCGGATGCGATGTTGAGCATTGTGACCATCGATTCGATACCTATTTTGACATATGTTCAATTTCTGTTTAAACCAGACTGAGTGGGTCGTATGGGGTTATTTGGTGGCATTTTTGTACTTTTTTATGTTTGGGATTTTGTAAAAAGTCTCCTTATCCCTTATTAGACATGTGGGTCCGATGTTGAGGGTCGTGACCTTCGAATCGGTACATCTTTCGGCATATGCTCATTTTTTATATGAACCAAACCAGCTGGAACGTTCAGGGTTATTTGGGGCTATTTTTATAATTTTTTAGGTTCGGGATTTTTTAAAAATTGTCCTTATCTCTTATTAGACATGTGGATGCTATGTCAAGGGTCGTAACTTTCGAATTGATACCTATTTCGACATATATTCATTTTCGGGCCGAACTAGATCGGGTGGGTCATTTGGGAATATATGGGGGCATTTCTATACTTTTTTCGTTTGGGATTTTCTAAAAAGTGTGCTTATCTCTTATTAGACGTGTTGACGCAATGTTGAGTGTCGTGACCTTCGTATCGATACCTATTTCGACTTATGTTCATTTTTAGTTTAAACTAGACCGGGTGCGTCTTTTGGTGTTATTTGGTGGCATTTCAGTACTTTTTTTGGTTTGGGATTTTCTTAAAAGTGTCCTTATCTCTTATTAGATGTGTGGATGAGATGTTGAGGAACGTAACCTTCGAATCGATACCTATTTCGGCATCTGTTCATTTTTTATTTAAACCAAATCGGGTGAGTCGTTTGTGGTTATTTGGGGGCATTTCTACACTTTTTTGGGTTTGGGATTTTCTAAAAAGTGTCGTTATCTCCTATTAGACGTGTGGATGCGAAGTTTAGGGTTGTGACCTTCGAATCGATACCTATTTTGACACATGTTCATTTTTTGTTTAAACCAAACTGGGTGGGTTGTTTGGGGTTATTTGGGGGAATTTTTGTACTTTTTTACGTTTGGGATTTTCTAAAAAGTATCCTTATCTCTTATTAGACGTGTGGATATGTTGAGGGTCGGGACCTTCGAATCGATACCTATTTCGACATATGTTCATTTTTGGTTTAAACCAGATTGAGTGGGTCGTCTGGGTTATTTGGGAGCATTTCTATACTTTTTTGGGTTTGTGATTTTCTAAAAAATTTCCTTATCTCTTATTAGATGTGTGGTTGCGATGTTGAGGGTTGTGACCTTTAAATCGATACCTATTTTTGCATTTGTTCATTTTCGGTCTGAACCAGATCGGGTGGGTTGTTTGGGGTTATTTTGGGGCAATTTCATACTTTTTTGGCTTGTGACTTTCAAAAAAGTATCCTTATCTCTCATTAGACGTGTGGGTGCAATTTCGAGGGTCATGTCCTTCGAATCGAAACCTCTTTCGGCATATGTTCATTTTCGGTCCGAACCAGACCGCGATGGTTGTTTCGAGTTATTTGAGGGCATTTCTGTACTTTTTTGGGTTTGGGATTTTCTTAAAAGTGTCCTTATCTCTTATTAGAAGTGTGGATGCGATGTTGAGGGTCGGGACCTTCAAATCGATACCTATTTCGACATATGTTCATTTTTTGTTTAAACCAGACTTGGTGGGTCGTTTGGGGTTATTTGGGGGCATTTCTATACTTTTTTGCATTTGGGATTTTCTAAAAAGTGTCGTTATCACTTATTAGACGTGTGGATGCGATGTTGAGGGTCGGGACCTTCGTATCGATACCTATTTCCACTTATGTTCATTTTCGGTTTAAACTAGACCGAGTGGGTCATTTGGGGTTATTTGGGGGCATTTCTGTACTGTATTGGGTTTGGGATTTTCTGAAAAAGTGTCCTTATCTCTTATTACTCGTCTGGATGTGATGTTGATGGTCGTGACCTTCGAATCAATACCTATTTCGACATATGTTCATTTTTTATTTAAACCAGATCGGGTGAGTCGTTTGGGGATTATTGGGGGCATTTCTTTGCTTTTTTGGGTTTGAAATTTTCTAAAAAGTGTCCTTATCTCTCATTAGACGTGCGGATGCGATGTTGAGGGTTGTGACCTTCGAATCGATACCTATTTTGACATATGTTCAATTTCTGTTTAAACCAAACCGGGTGGGTCGTATGGGGTTATTTGAGGGAATTTTTGTACTTTTTTACGTTTGGAATTTTGTAAAAAGTGTCTTTATCCCTTATTAGACATGTGGGTCCGATGTTGAGGGTCGTGACCTTCGAATCGGTACATCTTTCGATATATGCTCATTTTCGGTATGAACCAAACCAGCTGGATTGTTCAGGGTTATTTGGGGGCATTTCTGTACTTTTTTGGGTTCGGGATTTTTTAGAAAGTGTCCTTATTTCTTCTTAGATGTGTGGATACGATGTGTGTGGGTCGTAACCTTCGAATTGACACCTATTTTGGCATATGTTCATTTTCAGGCCGAACCAGATCGGGTGGGTCATTTGGGATTATATGCGGGCATTTTTGTACTTTTTTTGTTTGGGATTTTCTAAAAAGTGTGCTTATCTCTTATTAGACGTGTGGATGCGATGTTGAGGGTCGTGACCTTTGTATCGATACCTATTTCGGCTTATGTTCATTTTCAGTTTAAACTAGACCGGGTGCGTCGTTTGGTGTTATTTGGAGGCATTTCAGTACTTTTTTTGGTTTGGGATTTTTGAAAAACTGTCCTTATTTCTTATTAGACGTGTTGATGAGATGTTGAGGGTCGTGACCTTCGAATCGATACCTATTTCGACATCTGTTCATTTTTAATTTAAACCAGATCGGGTGAGTCGTTTGTGGTAATTTGGGGGCATTTCCATACTTTTTTGGGTTTGGGATTTTCTAAAAAGTGTCCTTATCTCTTATTAGACGTGTGGATGCGAAGTTGAGGGTTGTGACCTTCGAATCGATACCTATTTTGACACATGTTCATTTTTTGCTTAAACCAAACAGGGTGGGTCGTTTAGGGTTATTTGGGGGCATTTTTGTATTTTTTTACGTTTGGGATTTTCTAAAAAGTGTCCTTATCTCTTATTAGACGTGTGGATTCGATGTTGAGGGTCAGGACCTTCGAATCGATACCTATTTTGACCTATGTTTGTTTTTGGTTTAAACCAGATCCGGTGGGTCGTTTGGGGTTATTTGGGAGCATTTCTGTACTTTTTTAGGTTTGGGATTTTCTTAAAAGTGTCCTTATCTCTTATCAGACGTGTGGATGTGATGTTGAGGGTCGGGACCTTCGAATCGATACCTATTTCGACGTATGTTCATTTTCAGTCCGAATCAGATCGGGTGGGTGGTTTGGGGTTATTTTGGGGCATTTTCGTACTTTTTTGGTTTGTAACTTTCTAAAAAGTATCTTTATCTCTTATTAGACGTGTGGATGCTATTTCGAGGTTCGTGTCCTTCGAATCGAAACCTCTTAAAGCATATGTTCATTTTCGGTCCGAACCAGATCGGGTAGGTTTTTCTGAGTTATTTATGGGCATTTTTGTACTTTTTTGGATTTGGGATTTTCTTAAAAGTGTCCTTATCTCTTATTAGACGTGTGGATGTGATGTTGAGGGTTGGGACCATAGAATCGATACCTATTTCAACATATGCTCATTTTAGGTTAAAACCAGATTGGGTGGGTCATTTTTGGTTATTTGGGGGCATCTTTGTACTTTTTTGCTTTTGGGATTTTCTAAAATGTGTCATTATCACTTATTAGACGTGTGGATGCGATGTTGAGGGTCGTGACCTTCGTATCGATACCTATTTTGACTTATGTTCATTTTCAGTTTAAACTAGACCGGGTGGGTCTTTTGTGGTTATTTGAGGGCATTTCTGTACTTTATTGGGTTTGAAATTTTCTAAAAAGTGTCCTTATCTCTCATTAGACGTGCGGATGCGATGTTGAGGGTTGTGACCTTCGAATCGCTATCTATTTCGACATATGTTCAAATTCTATTTAAACCAAATCGGGTGGGTCGTTTGGGGTTACTTGGGGGCATTTCTGTACTTTTTTACGTTTGGGATTTTGTAAAAAGTGTCCCTATCTCTTATCAGACGTGTGGATGCGATGTTGAGGGTCGGGACCTTCGGATCGATACCTATTTCGACGTATGTTCATTTTCGATTTAAACCAGACCAGGTGGGTGGTTTGGTGTTATTTGGGGGCATTTCTGTACTTTATTGGGTTTGAAATTTTCTAAAATGTGTCCTTATCTCTCATTAGACGTGCGGATGCGATGTTGAGGGTTGTGACCTTCGAATCGCTACCTATTTCGATATATGTTCAATTTCTGTTTAAACCAGACTGGGTGGGTCGTTTGGGGTTACTTGGGGGCATTTTTGTACTTTTTTATGTTTGGGATTTTGTAAAAAGTGTCCTTATCCCTTATTAGACGTGTGGGTGCGATGTTGAGGGTCATGACCTTCGAATTGGTACATCTTTCGGCATATGTTCATTTTCGGTATGAACCAAACCATCTGGGTCGTTCAGGGTTATTTGGGGGCATTTTTGTACTTTTTTGGGTTTGGGATTTTCTTAAAAGTGTCCTTATCTCTTATTAGACGTGTGGATGTGATGTTGAGGGTCGGGACCATAGAATCGATACCTATTTCGACATATGTTCATTTTAGGTTTAAACCAGACTGGATGGGTCGTTTGGGGTTATTTGGGGGCATTTTCGTACTTTTTTGCGTTTGGGATTTTCTAAAATGTGTAGACGTTTGGATGCGATGATGAGGGTCGTGGCCTTCGTATCGATACCTATTTCGACTTATGTTCATTTTCAGTTTAAACTAGACTGGGTGGGTCTTTTGGGCTTATTTGGGGGCATTTCTGTACTTTTTTGGGTTTGAAATTTTCTAAAAAGTGTCCTTATAACCCATTGGACAGGCGGATGCGACGTTGGAGGTTGTAACCTTCAAATCGATACCTATTTCGACATATGTTCAATTTCTGTTTAAACCAGGCCGGGTGGGTCGTTTGGGGTTATTTCGGGGCATTCTGTGCTTTTTTGGGTTAGTGATTTTCCAAAGAGTGTCCTTATTTCTTATTAGATGTGTGGATGCGATGTTGACGGTCGTGACCTTCGAATTGATACCTATTTCGACATATGTTCATTTTCGATTTAAAACAGCCAGGTGGGTGGTTTGGGGTTATTTGGGGGCATTTTCGTACTTTTTTGCATTTGGGATTTTTTGAAAAGTGTCCTTATCTCTTGTTAGACGTGTGGATGCGATGTTGAGGGTCGTGACCTTCGAATCTATACTTATTTTGACATATGTTCATTTTCGGTTTCAACCAGATCGGGTGAGTCATTTGGGGTTATTTGGGGGCATTTCTATACTTATTTAGGTTTGGGATTTACTAAGAAGTGTCCTAATCTAATAGTAGTCGTGTGGATGCGATGTTGAGGGTCGTGACCTTCGTATCGATACTAATTTCGACATATGCTCGTTTTTTGTATGAACTGGACGGGGTTGGTCGTTTGGGGTTATTTGGGGGCTTTTTTTTACTTTTTTGTGTTTGGGATTTTTGAAAAAGTGTCCTTGTCTCTTATTAGACGTGTGGATACGATGTTGAGGGTTGTGACCTTCAAATTGATACTTATTTTGACTTATGTTCATTTTTGGTTTAAACTAGACCTGGTGGGTCGTTTGGGGTTATTTGGGGCATTTCTGTAGTTTTTTGTGTTTGGAATTTTGTAAAAAGTATCCTTATCCCTTATTAGACATGTGGATGTGATATTGAAGCTCGTGACCGTCGAATCGGTACATCTTTCGGCGTATTTTAATTTTGGGTCTGAACCAGACTAGTTGGATTGTTTGGGATTATTTCGGGGCATTTCTTTACTTTTTTGGGTTTTCAATTTTCTAAAAATTGTCCTTGTCGCTTATTAGACGTGTGGATGCGATGTTGAGGGTCGTGACTTTCGAATCGATACCTATTTCAACATATGTTTATTTTCAGATTAAACTAGATCTGGTGGGACGTTTGCGGTTATTTGGGGGCATTTCTGTACTTTCTTGGGTTTGGGATTTTCTAAAAAGTACCTTATCTCTTATTAGACGTGTGGAAGCGAAGTTGAGGGTTGTATCCTTCGAATCGATACCTATTTTGACATTCGTTTTAAACCAGACTAGGTAGGTCGTTAAGGGTCATTTGGTGGCATTTCTATGCTTTTTTGGTTTGGGATTTTCTAAAACGTGTCCTTATCTCTTATTAGACGTGTGGATGCGACGTTAAGGGTCGTGACCTTCGATTCGATACCTATTTTGACATATTTTCATTTTTTATTTAAACTTGACCGGATAGGTCATTTGGGGTTATTTGGTGGCATTTCTGTACTTTTTTTGGTTTGGTATTTTCTAAAACGTGTCCTTATCACTTATTAGATATGTGGATGTGATGTTGAGGGTCGTGACCTTCGAATCGATAGCTATTTCGACAAATGTTCATTTTTTATTTAAACCAGACCGGGTGGGTCGTTTGGGGTTATTTGGTGGCATTTTTGTACTTTTTTGGGTTTGAGATTTTCTAAAAAGTGTACTTATCCCATATCAGATGTGTGGATGCGATGTTGTGGGTTGTGATCATCGAATAGATACCTATTTTGACATACGTTCATTTTTTATTTAAACCAGACCGGGTGGGTCGTTCGGGGTTATTTGGAGGCATTTCTCTACTTTTTTGGGTTTGGGATTTACTAAAAAGTGTCCTTATCTCTTTTTAGACGTGTGGATGCGATGTTGACGGTCGTGATCTTCAAATCGATACCTATTTTTGCATATGTTCATTTTCGGTTCGAACCAGACCAAGTGGGTCATTTGGGGTTATTTGGGGGCATTTCTGCACTCTTTTGGTTTTGGATTTTGTAAAAAGTGTCATTATCTCTTATTAGACGTGTGGATGCGATGTTAAGGGTCGTGACCTTCGATCGATACCTATTTTGGCATATGTTCATTTTCGGTCCGAACCAGAATGGGTGGGTTGTTTGGGGTTATTCTGGGGCATTTCTATAATTTTTGTTTGGGATTTTCTAAAAAGTGTCCTTATCTCTTAATAGACGTTTGGATGCGATGTCGAGGGTTGTGACCTTCGAATCGATACCAATTTTGACATATGTTCATTTTCGGTTTAAAACAGACCTGGTGTGTCGTTTGGGGTTATTTTGGGGCATTTATGTACTTTTTTCGGTTTGGGATTTTATAAAAAGTGTCCTTACCTCTTAGTAGACATATGGATGCAATGTTGAGGGCCGTGACTTTCGAATCGATAAATATTTAGATATATGTTCATTTTAGGTCCGAACCAGACCAGGTGGGTCGTTTGGGGTTATTTGGGGGCAATTCCATACTTTTTTGGTTTTGGATTTTCTAAAAAGTGTCCTTATTTCTTATTAGACATGTGGATGCGATTTTGAGGGTCGTGACCTTCGAATCGATATGTATTTCGACATATGCTCAGTTTTTGTACGAACAAGACCGGGTGGGTCGTTCGGAGTTATTTGGGGGCATTTTTGTACTTTTTTATGGTTGGGAATTTCGAAAAATTATCCTTATTAGACGTGTGGATGCGATGTTGAGGGTTGTGACCTTCAAATTGGTACTTATTTCGACATATGTTCATTTTATATTTAAACCAGACCTGGTGGGTCGTTTGGGGTTATTTGGGGGCATTTCTGTAGTTTTTTACGTTTGGAATTTTGTTAAAAGTGTCCTTATCTCTTATTAGACATGTGGATGTGATATTGAGGCTCGTGACCTTCGAATCGATACATCTTTCGGCATATTATAATTTTGGGTCTGAACCAGACCAGTTGGGTCGTTTGGGGTTATTTCGGGGCATTTCTTTACATTTTTGGGTTTGGGATTTTCTAAAAATTGCCCTTATCTCTTATTAGATGTGTGGATGCGATGTTGAGGGTCGTTACCTTCGAATCGATACCTCTTTCGACATATGTTCATTTTTTATTTCAACCTGACCGGGTGGGTCATTTGGGATTATTTAGGGGCATTTTTGTACTTTTCTTAGTTTGGGATTTTCTGAAAAGTGTCCATCTCTCTTATTAGACGTGTGGATGCGATGTTGAGGGTCGCGACCTTTGAATCGATACCTATTTCGACATATGTTCATTTTTTAATTAAACTGGATCGGGTGGGTCGTTTGGGGTTATTTGGGGGCATTTCTGTACTTTTTTGGGTTTGGGATTTTCTAAATAGTGTCATTATCTCTTATTAGAAGTGTGGATGTGACGTTAAGGGTCATGACCATCGATTCGATTGCTATTTTGACATATGTTCATTTTCGATTTAAACTTGATCGGGTAGGTCGTTTGGGTTATTTGGTGGTATTTCTATACTTTTTTTGGTTTGGGATTTTCTAAAACATGTCCTTATCTCTTATAAGACGTGTGGATGTGATGTTGAGGGTCGTGACCTTCGAATCGATAGCTATTTCGACAAATGTTCATTTTCGGTTTAAAGTAGACCGGGTGGGTCGTTTGGGGTTATTTGGTGGCATTTCTGTACTTTTTTGGGTTTGGGATTTTCTAAAAAGTGTCCTTATCCCATATTAGACGTGTGGACGCGATGTTGAGGGTGGAGACCTTCGAATCGGCACCTATTTCAACATATGTTCATTTTCGATTTAAACCATAGTGGGTGGGTCGTTTGGGGTTATTTGGGGGCATTTGTGTACTTTTTTGGGTTTGGGATTTCTAAAACGAGTCCTTATCTCTTATTAGACGTGTAGATGCGATGTTGAGGGTCGTGACCTTTGAATCGATACCTATTTCGACAAATGTTCATTTTCGGTTTAAACCAGATCGGGTGGGTCGCTTGGGGTTATTTGGGGGCATTTCTATACTTTTTTGGGTTTTATAATTTTTAAAAAGTGTTCTTATCTCTTATTAGACGTGTGCATGCGATGTTGAGGGTCGTGACCTTCGAATCGATATCTATTTAGAGATATGTTCATTTTCGGTCCGAACCCGACCGGTGGATCGTTTGGGGTTATTTGGGGGCATTTCTGTACTTTTATTGGTTTGGGATGTTCTAAAAAGTGTCCTTATCTATTATTAGGCGTGTGGATGTGATGTTAAGGGTCGTGGCCTTTGAATCGATAACTGTTTCAACATATGTTCATTGTCGTTTTAAACCAGACCGGGTGGGTCGTTTAAGGTTATTTGGGGGGATTTCTATACTATTTTGGGTTTGGGATTTTCAAAAAAGTGTCCTTATCCCTTATTAGATGTGTGGATGCGATGTTGAGGGTTGTGACCTTCGTATCAATACGTATTTCGACATATGCTCATTTTTTGTTCGAATCAGACCGGATGGGTCGTTTGGAGTTATTTGGGGGCATTTTCGTACTTTTTTGTGTTTGGGATTTTCGAAAAAGTGTCATCATCTCTTATTAGACTTGTGGATACGATGTTGAGGGTTGTGACCTTCAAATTGATACTTATTTCGACATATGTTCATTTTTTGTTTAAATCAGACCTGGTGGGTCGTTTGGGGTTATTTGGGGGCATTTCTGTAGTTTTTTTCGTTTGAAATTTTGTTAAAAGTGTCCTTATCCCTTATTAGACATGTGGATGTGATATTGAGGCTCGTGACCTTCGAATCGATACATCTTTCGGTATATTTTAATTTTGGGTCTGAACCAGACCAGTTGGGTCGTTTGGGCTTATTTGGGGGCATTTCTTTACATTTTTGGGTTTGGGATTTTCTAAAAATTGCCCTTATCTCTTATTAGACGTGTGGATGCGATGTTGAGGGTCGTTACCTTTGAATCGATACCTATTTCGACATATGTTTATTTTTTATTTAAACCTGACCGGGTGGGTCGTTTGGGGTTATTTAGGGGCATTTCTGTACTTTTTTTAGTTTGGGATTTTCTGCAAAGTGTCCTTATCTCTTATTAGACGGGTGGATGCGATGTTGAGGGTCGTGACCTTCGAATCGATACCTATTTCGACATATGTTCATTTTCGAATTAAACCAGATCGGGTGGGTCCTTTGGGGTTATTTGGGGGCATTTCTGTACTTTTTTGGGTTTGAGATTTTCTAAGAAGTGTCCTTATCTCTTATTAGAAGTGTGGATGCGAGGTTAAGGGTCGTGACCATCAATTCGATAGCCATTTTGACATATGTTCATTTTTTATTTAAACTTGACCGGGTAGGTTGTTTGGGTTATTTAGTGGTATTTCTGTACTTTTTTTTGTTTGGGATTTTCTAAAACATGTCCTTATCTCTTACTAGACGTGTGGATGTGAGGTTGAGGGTTTTGACCTTCGAATCGATAGCTATTTTGACAAATGTTCATTTTCGGTTTAAACCAGACCCGGTGGGTCGTTTGGGGTTATTTGGTGGCATTTTTGTACTTTTTTGGGTTTGGGATTTTCTAAAAAGTGTCCTTATCCCATATTAGATGTGTGGATGCGATGTTGAGGGTTGTGATCATCGAATCGATACCTATTTGGACATATGTTCATTTTTTATTCAAATCGGACCGTGTGGGTCGTTTGGGGTTATTTGGGAGAATTTCTCTACTTTTTTGGGTTTGGGATTTACTAAAAGGTGTCCTTATCTCTTTTTAGACGTGTGGATGCGATGTTGACGGTCGTGATCTTCAAATCGATGCCTATTTCGGCATATGTTCATTTTTGGTTCGAACCAGACCGGGTGGGTCGTTTGGGGTTATTTGGGGGCATTTCTATACTTTTTTGGTTTTGGATTTTCAAAAAAGTGTCCTTATCTCTTATTAGACGTGTGGATGCGATGTTGAGGGCCTTTACCTTCAAATCAATACCTATATAGAGATATGTTAATTTTTGGTCCGAACCAGACCATCGGGTCATTTTGGGTTATTTGGGGGCATTTCTGAACTTTTTTGGGTTTGGGATTTTCTGAAAAGTGTCCTTATCCCTTATTAGATGTGTGGATGCGATGTTTAGGGTTGTGACCTTCGTGTCGATACGTATTTCGACATATGCTCATTTTCGATCCGAACTAGACCTGGTGGGTCGTTTTGAGTTATTTGGGGGCATTTCAGTACTCTTTTCTGTTTAGGATTTTCTTAAAAGTTTCCTTATTTCTAATTAGTTGTGTGGATGCGATGTTGAGGGTTGTGACCTACAAATCGATACTTATTTTGACATTTGTTCATTTTCAGTTTAAACCAGACCTGTTGTGTCGTTTGGGGATTTTGTAAAAAGTTTCTTTATCCCTTATTAGACGTGTGGGTGCGAAGTTGAGGGTTGCCACCTTCGAATCGGTAGATCTTTCAGCATACTTTAATTTTGGGTCTAAACTAGACCAGTTGGGTTGTTCGGGGTTATTTGGGGGTATTTTTGTACTTTTTTGGGTTTGGGATTTTCTAAAAATTGTCCTTATCTCTTATTAGACGTGTGGACGTGATGTTGATGGTCGTGACCTTCGAATCGATACCTTTTTTGACATATGTTCATTTTCGATCGAAACCAAACTGGGTGGGTCATTTGGGATTATTTGGAGGCATTTCTGTACTTTTTTAGTTTGGGATTTTCTAAAAAGTGTCCTTATCTCTTATTAGATGTGTCGATGCGATGTTGAGGGTTGTGACCTTCGAATCGATAACTATTTTGAGATATGCTTATTTTTTATTTGAACCAGACCCGGTGACTCATTTGGGGTTATTTGGGGGCATTTCTTTACTTTTTTGGGTTTAAGATTTTCTAAAAAGTCTCCTTATCACTTATTACACGTGTGGATGCGATGTTGAGGGTTGTGACCTTCGTATCGATACCTATTTCAACTTATGTTCATTTTTAGCTTATACTTGATAAAGTGGGTCGTTTGGTGTTATTTGGGGGCATTTCAATACTTTTTTTGGGTTTGGGATTTTCAAAAAAGTGTCCTTATCTCTTATTAGACGTGTGGATCCGATGTTGAGGGTCTTGACTTTCGAATCGATACCTATTTCGACATATGTTCATTTTCGATTTAAACCAGACCTGGTGAGTCGTTTGGGTTTATTTGGGGGCGTTTCTGTACTTTTTTGGGTTTAGGATTTTCTAAAAAGTGTCCTTATATTAGATGTGTGGACGCAAAGTAGAGGGTTGTGACCTTCGAATTGATACCTATTTTGACAAATGATCATTTTCGATTTAAACCAAACAGGGTAGGTAGTTTGGGGTTACTTGGGGGCATTTCTATACTTTTTTACGTTTAGGATTTTCTAAAAATGGTCTGTATCTCTTATTAGACGTGTGGATGCGCTGTTGAGGGTCGTGACCTTTGATTCGATACCTATTTTGACATGTGTTCATTTTCGGTTTAAACCACATCGGGTGAGTCATTTGGGGTTATTTGCGGGCATTTCTGTACCTTTTTGGGTTTGGGATTTTCTAAGAAGTGTCCTTATCTCATATTAGACGTGTGGATGCGATGTTGAGGGTCATGACCTTCGAATCGATGCCTATTTCGAAATATGTTCATTTTCGATTTAAACCTGACCGGGTGGGTCGTTCGGGGTTATTTGGGGGCATTTCTGTGCTTTTTATGGTTTGGGATTTTCTGAAAAGTGTCCTTATCTCTTATTAGACTTGTGGATTCGGTGTTGAGGGTTGTGACTTTCGAATCGATACCTATTTCGACATATGTTCATTTTTGGATTAAACCAGACCGGGTGGGTCGTTTTGGGTTATTTGGGGGCATTTCTGTACTTTTATGGGTCTGGGAATTTCTAAAAAGTGTCCTTATCTCTTATTAGACGTGTGGATGCAAAGTTGAGGGTTGTGACCTTCGAATCGATACCTATTTCGACAAATGTTCATTTTGGATTTAAACCAAACAGGGTGGGTCGTTTGGGGTTATTTGGGGACATTTCTGTACTTTTTTGTGTTTTGGATTTTCTAAAGTGTCCTTATCACTTATTAGACGTGTGGATACGATGTTTTGGGACGTGACCTTTGATTCGATACCTATTTTGACATATGAATGCGATTTTAAGGGTCATGACTTTCGAATCGATATCTATTTCGGCATATGTTCATTTTTGGTCCGAACCAGAACGGGTGGGTTGTTTGGGGTTATTTTGGGGCAATTCTATACTTTTTGTTTGGGATTTTCAAAAAAGTATCTTTATCTCTTATTAAATGTGTCGATGCGATGTTGAGGGTCGTGTCCTTCGAATCGATACATGTTTCGGCATATGTTCATTTTCGGTCTGAACTAGACCTGGTACTTCATTTGGTGTTATTTTGGGGCATTTCTGTACTTTTTTGGGTTTAAAATTTTTTTAAAAGTGTCCTTATCTCTTACTAGACGTTTGGATGCGGTGTTGAGGGTTGTGACCTTCGAATCGATACCAATTTCGACATATGTTTATTTTCGATTTAAACCAGACCGGGTGTGTCATTTGGGGTTATTTTGGGGTATTTCTATACTTTTTTGGGTTTGGGATTTTCTAAAAAGTGTCCTTATCTCTTATTAGATGTGTGGATGCAAAGTTGAGGGTTGTGACTTTCGAATCGATACGTATTTCAACAAATGTTTATTTTTTGTTTAAACCAAATTGGGTGGGTCGTTTGGGGTTACTTTGGGGCATTTCTGTACTTTTTTGCATTTGGGATTTTCTAAAAAGTGTTCGTATGTCTTATTAGATGTGTGGATGGGATTCGATACCTATTTTGACATATGTTCATTTTCGATATAAACCAGATCGAGTGAGTCGTTCGGGGTTATTTTGGGGCATTTCTGTTCTTTTTTGGGTTTGGGATTTTCTAAGAAGTATCCTTATCTCATATTAGACGTGTGGATGCGATGTTGAGGGTCGTGACCTTCGAATCGGTACCTATTTCAACATATGTTCATTTTCGATTTAAACCTGACCGGGTGGGTCATATAGGGTTATTTGGGGCCATTTCTGTACTTTTTTTGGTTTGGGATTTTCTGAATAGTGTCCTTATCTCTTATTAGACATGTGGATGCGGTGTTGAGGGTTGTGACCTTCGAATCGATACCTATTTTGACATATGTATATTTTTGGATTATACTAGACCGGGTGGGTCGTTTGGGGTTATTTGGGGCCACTTCTGTACTTTTTTGGGTTTGAGATTTTCTAAAAAGTGTCCTTATTTCTTATTAGACGTGTGGATGCGAAGTTGAGGATTGTGACCTTTGAATCGATACCAATTTCGATAAATTTTCCTTTTCGGTTTAAACAATACCAGGTGGGTCGTTTGGGGTTATTGGGGGGCATTTCTGTACTTTTTTGCATTTTGGATTTTGTAAAAAGTGTCCGTATCTCTTATTAGACGTGTGGATGCGATGTTTTGGGTAGTGACCTTCGATTCGATACCTATTTTGACATATGTTCATTTTCGATTTAAACTTGACTGGGTGGGTTGTTTGGGGTTATTTGGTGGCATTTCCGTACTTTTTTTTTGTTTGGGATTTTCTAAAAGATGTCCTTATCTCTTATTAGACGTGTGGATGCGATGTTGAGGGTCGTGACCTTCGAATCGATACCTATTTCAACAAATGTTCATTTTCGATTTAAACCAGACCGGGTGGGTCGTTTGGGGTTATTTGGGGGCATTTCTGTACTTTTTTGGGTTTAAGATTTTTTAAAAAGTGTCCTTATCTCTTATTAGACGTGTGGATGCGATGTTGAGGGTCGTGACCTTCGTATCGATACCTATTTTGACTTATGTTCATTTTCTGTTTAACTAGACCGGGTGGGTCATTTTGGGTTATTTGGGGGCATTTCAGTACTTTTTTGGGTTTTGGATTTTCTAAAAAGTGTCCTTATCTCTTATTAGACGTGTGGATACGATGTTGAGGGTCATGACCTTTGAACCGATACCTATTTTTGACATATGTTCATTTTCGATTTATACCTGACCGGGTGAATCGTTTGGGGTTATTTGGGGGCATTTCTATACTTTTTTGGGTTTGGGATTTTCTTAAAAGTGTCCTTATCTCTTATTAGATGTGTGGATGCAAAGTTGAGGGTTATGACCTTCGAATCGATACCTATTTCGACAAATGTTCATTTGCGATTTAAACAAAACCGGGTGGGTTGTTTGGGGCTACTTGGGGGCATTTCTGTACTTTTTTGTGTTTGGGATTTTCTAAAAAGTGTTCGTATGTCTTATTAGATGTGTGGATGGGATTCGATACCTATTTTGACATATGTTCATTTTCGATATAAACCAGATCGGGTGAGTCGTTCGGGGTTATTTTGGGGCATTTCTGTTCTTTTTTGGGTTTGGGATTTTCTACGAAGTGTCCTTATCTCATATTAGACGTGTGGATGCGGTGTTGAGGGTCGTGACTTTTGAATCGATACCTATTTCAACATATGTTCATTTTTTATTTAAACCTGACCGGGTGGGTCATATGGGGTTATTTGGGGCCATTTCTGTACTTTTTTTGGTTTGGGATTTTTTGAATAGTGTCCTTATCTCTTATTAGACATGTGGATGCGATGTTGAGGGTTGTGACCTTCGAATCGATACCTATTTTGACATATGTATATTTTTGTATTAAACTAGACCGGGTGGGTCGTTTGGGGTTATTTGAAGGCATATCTGTACTTTTTTGGGTTTGGGATTTTCTAAAAAGTGTCCTTATTTCTTATTAGACGTGTGGATGCGAAGCTTAGGGTTGTGACCTTTGAAGCGATACCTATTTCGATAAATTTTCATTTTTGGTTTAAACCAAACCGGGTAGGTTGTTTGGGGTTATTGGGGGGCATTTTTGTACATTTTTGCATTCTGGATTTTGTAAAAAGTGTCCTTATGTCATATTAGACATGTGGATGCGATGTTGAGGGTCGTGACCTTCGATTCTATACCTATTTTGACGTATGTTCATTTTCGATTTAAACTTGACTGGGTGGTTCGTTTCGGGTTATTTGGTGGCATTTCTGTACTTTTTTTTGTATGGGATTTTCTAAAACATGTCCTTATCTCTTATTAGACATGTGGATGCGATGTTGAGGGTCGTGACCTTCGAATCGATACCTATTTCAACAAATGTTCATTTTCGGTTTAAACCAGACCGGTTGGGTCGTTTGAGGTTACTTGGGGGCATTTCTATACTTTTTTGCGTTTAAGATTTTTTAAAAAGTGTCCTTATCACTTATTAGACGTGGGCATACGATGTTGAGGGTCGTGACCTTCGTATCGATACCTATTTCGACTTATGTTCATTTTCTGTTTAATTAGACCGGGTGGGTCAATTTGCGTTATTTGGGGGCATTTCAGTACATTTTTGCGTTTGGGATTTATTAAAAAGTGTCATTATCTGTTATTAGACCTGTGGATACGATGTTGAGGGTCGTGACCTTTGAATCGATACCTATTTTGATATATGTTCATTTTCAATTTATACCAGACCGGGTGAATCGTTTGGGGTTACTTGGGGGCATTTCTGTACTTTTTTGGGTTTGGGATTTTCTAAAATGTGTCCTTATCTTTTCTTAGATGTGTGGATGCAAAGTTCAGGGTTATGACCTTCGAATCGATACCTATTTCAACAAATGTTCATTTTTGGTTTAAACAAAACCGGGTGGGTCGTTTGGGGTTACTTGGGGGCATTTCTATACTTTTTTGTTTTTGGGATTTTCTAAAAAGTGTTCGTATGTCTTATTCAATGTGTGGATGGGATTCGATACCTATTTTGACATATGTTCATTTTCGATATAAACCAGATCAGGTGAGTCGTTCGGGGTTATTTTGGGGTATTTTTGTTCTTTTTTTGGGTTTGGGATTTTCTAAGAAGTGTCCTTATCTCATATTAGACATGTGGATGCGATGTTGAGGGTCGTGACCTTCGAATCGATACCTATTTCAACATATGTTCATTTTCGATTTAAACCTGACCAGGTGGGTCATATGGAGGGCCATTTCTGTACTTTTTTGTGTTTGGGATTTTCTAAATAGTGTCCTTATCTCTTATTAGACATGTGGATGCGGTGTTGAGGGTTGTGACCTTTGAATCGATACCTATTTTGACATATGTATATTTTTGGATTAAACGAGACCGGGTGGGTCGTTTGGGGTTATTTGTGGGCATATCTGTACTTTTTTGGGTTTGGGATTTTCTAAAAAGTGTCCTTATTTCTTATTAGACGTGTGGATGCGAAGTTGAGGGTTGTGACCTTTCAATCGATACCTATTTCGATAAATTTTCATTTTCGGTTTAAACCAAACCGGGTGGGTCGTTTGGGGTTATTGGGGGGCATTTCTGTACTTTTTTGCATTTTGGATTTTGTAAAAAGTGTCCTTATCTCTTATTAGACGCGTGGATGCGATGTTGAGGGTCGTGACCTTCGATTCGATACCTATCTTGACAAATGTTCATTTTCGATTTAAACTTGACTGGGTGGGTCGTTTGGGGTTATTTGGTGGCATTTCTGTACTTTTTTTTGTTTGGGATTTTCTAAAACGTTTCCTTATCTCTTATTAGACGTGTGGATTTGATGTTGAGGGTCATGTCCTTCGAATCGATACCTATTTCGACATATGCTCATTTTCGATCCAAACCTGACCGAGTGGGTCATTTTATGTTATTTGGGGGCATTTCGGTACTTTTTTCTGTTTAGGATTTTTGAAAAAGTTTCTTTATCTTTAATTAGACGTGTGGATGCGATGTTGAGGGTGGTGACCTTCAAATCGATACTTAATTCGACATTTGTTCATTTTCGGTTTAAACCATACCTGTTGTGTCGTTTGGGGTTATTTGGGGGCATTTTTGTACTTTTTTGCATTTGGGATTTTGTAAAAAGTTTCTTTCTCCCGGATGCAATGTTAAGGCTCGTGACCTTCGAATCGGTCCATCTTTTGGCATATTTTAATTTTGGGTCTAAACCTGACCAGTTGGGTCGTTCGGGGTTATTTGGGGGCATTTCTGTATTTTTTTCAGTTTGGGATTTTTTAAAAATTGTCCTTATCTCTTATAAGAATTGTGGATGCGATGTTGAGGGCCGTGACCTTCGAATCGATACCTATTTCGACATATGTTCATTTTCGGTCGAAACCAGACCGGATGGGTCATTTGGGATTATTTGGGGGCATTTCTGTACTTTTTTTGTTTGGAATTTTCTAAAAAGTGTCATTATCTCTTATTAGACGTGTGGATGCGATGTTGAGGGTCAACCTTCGAATCGATAACTATTTTGAGATATGCTTATTTTGGATCCGAACAAGATCGGGTGGGTCGTTTGGGGTTATTTGGGGGCATTTCTGTACTTTTATGGGTTTAAAATTTTCTAAAAAGTGTCCTTATCACTTATTGGATGTGTGGATTCGATGTTGAGGGTCGTGACCTTCGTATCGATACCTATTTCGACATATGTTCATTTTCGATTTAAACCAGACCGGGTCAATCGTTTGGGGTTATTTGGGGGCATTTCTATACTTTTTTGGTTTCGGGATTTTCTAAAAAGTGTCCTTATCTCTTATTAGATGTGTGGATGCAATGTTGAGTGTTGTGACCATCGAATCGATATCTATTTCGACAAATGTTCATTTTCGGTTTACACCAAATCGGGTGGGACGTTTGGGGTTCCTTTGGGGCATTTCTGTACTTTTTTATGTTTGGGATTTTCTAAAAAGTGTTCGTATCTCTTATTAGAATTTTTGATGGGGTTCGGTACCAATTTTGATATATGTTCATTTTTGGTATAAATCAGGTCGAGTGAGTCGTTCGGGGTTATTTTGGGGCATTTCTGTACTTTTTTGGGTTTGGGATTTTCTAAGAAGTGTCCTTATCTCATATTAGACGTGTGGATGCATGTTGAGGGTCATGACCTTTGAATCGATACCTATTTTGACATTTGTTCATTGTCGATTTAAACCTGACCGGGTGGGTCGTTTGGGGTTATTTGGGCGCATTTTTGTACTTTTTTTGGTTTGGGATTTCCAAAAAAGTGTGCTTATCCCTTATTAGACATGTGCATTCGATGTTCAGGGTTGAGACCTTCGAATCGATACCTATTTCAACATATGTTCATTTTTTGTTTAAACTAGACCTAGTGGGTCGCTTGGGGTTATTTTGGGGCATTTTTGTACTTTTTTGGGTTTGGGATTTTCTAAAAAGTATTCTTATCGCTTATTAGATGTGTGGATGCGAAGTTGAGGGTTGTGACCTTCGAATCGATACCTATTTTGACATAAGTTCATTTTTGATTTAAAGCAGACTGGGTTGGTCGTTTTGGGTTATTTGGTGGCTTTTCTTTACTTTTTTGGTTTGGGATTTTCTAAAATGTGTCCTTATCTCTTATTAGATCTGTGGATGCTACGTTGAGGGTCGTGACCTTCGATTCGATACCTATTTTGACATTTGTTCATTTCCGATTTAAACTTGACCGGGTAGGTCGTTTGGGGTTCTTTGGCGGCATTTCTATACTTTTTTTGGTTTTGGATTTTCTAAAACGTGTCTTTATCTCTTATTAGACCTGTGGATGTGATGCTGAGGGTCGTGACCTTCGAATCGATACCTATTTCGACAAATGTTCATTTTCGATTTAAACCAGACCGGGTGGGTTGTTTGAGGTTATTTGGTGGCATTTCTGTACTTTTTTAGGTTTGGGATTTCCTAAAAAGTGTCCTTATCCCGTATTGGATGTGATGATGTGATGTTGAGGGTTGTGATCATCGAATGATACCTATTTTGACATATGTTCATTTTTTATTTAAACCTGACCGAGTGGGTCGTTTGGGGTTAGTTGGGGGCACTCCTCTATTTTTTTGGGTTTGGGATTTACTAAAAAGTTTCCTTATCTCTTTTTAGTCGTGTGGATACGATGTTGACGGTCGTGATCTTCAAATCGATACCTATTTCGGCATATGTTCATTTTTTGTTCGAACCAGACCAGGTGGGTCATTTGGGGTTATTTGGGGGCATTTTTGTACTTTTTTGGTTTTGGATTTTCTAAAAAGTGTCCTTATCACTTATTGGACAAGTGGATGCGATGTTAAGGGTCGTGACCTTCGAATCGATACCTATTTCGGCATATGTTCATTTTCGTTCCGAACCAGAATGGGTGGGTTGTTTGGGGTTATTTTGGGGCATTTCTAATCTTTTTGTTTGCAATTTTCTAAAAAGTATTCTTACCTCTTATTAGACGTGTGGATGCGATGTTGAGGGTCGTGTCCTTCGAATCGATACATGTTTCGGCATATGTTCATTTTTTGTCCGAACTAGACCGGGTAGGTCGTTTGGGGTTATTTGGGGCATTTATGTACTTTTTTGGGTTTGAGATTTTCTAAAAAGTGTCATTATCTCTTACTAGACGTTTGGATGCGATGTTGAGGGTTTTGACCTACGAATCGATACCAATTTTGGCATATGTTCATTTCCGATTTAAACCAGACCCGATGTGTCGTTTGTGGCTATATTGGGGCATTTCTGTACTTTTTTGGGTTTAGGATTTTCTAAAAAGTGTCCTCATCTCTTATTAGATGTGTGGATGCAAAGTTCAGGATTGTGACCTTCGAATCGATACGTATTTCGACAAATGTTCGTTTTCGGTTTAAACCAGATCGGGTGGGTCGTTTGGGGTTACTTGGGGGCATTTCTGTACTTTTTTGCATTTGGGATTTTCTAAAAAGTGTTCGTATCTCTTATTAGATGTGTGGATGGGAATTGATACCTATTTTGACATATGATCATTTTTAGTTTAAACCAGATCGGGTGAGTCGTTCGGGGTTATTTGTGGGCATTTCTGCACTTTTTTGGGTTTGGGATTTTCTAAGAAGTGTCCTTATCTCATATTAGACATGTGGATGCGATGTTGAGGGTCGTGACCTTCGAATCGATACCTATTTTGACATGTACTCAAAACTAGACCGGGTGGGTCGTTTTGGGTTATTTGGCGGCATTGCAGTACTTTTTTGGGTTTGGGATTTTCTAAAAAGTTTCCTTATCTCTTATTAGACGTGTGGATACGATGTTGAGGGTCGTGACCTTTGAAACGAAACCTATTTCGACATATGTTCATTTTCGATTTATACCAGTCCGGGTGAGTCGTTTGGGGTTATTTGGGGGCATTTCTATACTTTTTTGGGATTGTGATTTTCTAAAAAGTGTCATTTTCTCTTATTAGATGTGTAGATGCAAATTTGAGGGTTGTGACCTTCGAATCGATACCTATTTCGACAAATGTTCATTTTCTGTTTAAACCAAACCGGGTGGGTCGTTTGAGATTACTTGGGGGCATTTCTGTACTTTTTTGTGTTTGGGATTTTCTAAAAAGTGATTGTATCTCTTATTAGACATGTGGATGCAATTTGATACCTATTTTGACATATGTTCATTTTTTATTTAAACCAGATCAGGTGAGTCGTTCGGGGTTACTTTGGGGCATTTCTGTTCTTTTTTGGGTTTGGGATTTTCTAAGAAGTGTCCTTATCTTTTATTAGACGTGTGGATGCGAAGTTGAGGGTTGTGACCTACGAATCGATACCTATTTCTACAAATTTTCATTTTTGGTTTAAACCAAACCGGGTGGGTCGTTTGGGGTTATTTGGGGGCATTTCTGTACTATTTGCATTTTGGATTTTGTAAAACGTGTCCTTATCTCTTATTAGACATGTGGATGCGATGTTGAGGGTTGTGACCTTCAATTCAATACCTATTTTGACATATGTTCATTTTCGATTTAAACTTGACCGGGTGGGTCGTTTGGGGTTTTTTTGTACTTTTTTTTGTTTGGCATTTTCTAAAACGTGTCCTTATCTCTTATTAGACGTGTGGATGCGATGTTGAGGGTTTTGACCTTCGAATCGATTCCTATTTCAACAAAGGTTCAATTTCGGTTTAAACCAGACCGGGTGGGTCATTTGGGGTTATTTGGGGGCATTTTTTGTACTTTTTTGGGTTTGTGATTTTCTACAAAGTGTCCTTATCCCATATTAGATGTGAGGATGCGATGTTGAGGGTTGTGATCTTCAAATCGATACGTATTTCGACATATGCTCATTTTTTGTACAAACCAGACCGGGTGGGTCGTTTGGAGTTTTTTGGGGGCATTTTTGTACTTTTTTGTGTTTTGGATTTTCGAAAAAGTGTCCTTGTCTTTCACTAGACATATGAATGCGATTTTTGAGGGTCGTGACCTTCGTATAGATACCTATTTCGACATATGTTCTTTTTCGGTTTAAGTTAGACTGGGTGGGTCGCTTGGGGTTGTTTGCAGGCATTTTTGTACTTTTTTGGGTTTGGGATTTCCAAAAAAGTTTTCTTGTCTCTTATTAGACGTGTGGATGTGATGTTGAGACCTTCGCATCGACACCTATTTTGACATATGTTCATTTTCGATTTAAACCCTACCAGGTGGGTCGTTTGGGGTTATTTGGGAGCATTTCTGTACTTTTTTGGCTTTGGGATTTTCTAAAATGTGTCCTTATCTCTTATTGGATGTGTGGATGCAATGTTGAGGGTCGTGACCTTTGAATTGATACCTATTTCGACATATGTTCATTTTTTATTTAAACCAGACCGGGTGAGTCGTTTGGGGTTATTTGAGGGAATTTCTATACTTTTTTGGGTTTGGGAATTTCTAAAATGTGTCCTTATCACTTTTTAGATGTGGGGATGCAAAGTTGAGGGTAGTGACCTTTGAATTGATACCTATATCGACAAATATTCATTTTCGGTTTAAACCAAACCGGTTGGGTCTTTTGGGGTTACTTGGGGGCATTTCTGTACTTTTTTACGTTTTGGATTTTCTAAAACGTTTCCTTATCTCTTTATAGACGTGTGGATTCGATGTTGAGGGTCGTGTCTTTCGAATCGATACCTATTTCGACATATGCTCATTTTCGATCCGAACCAGACCGAGTGGGTCGTTTTGTGTTATTTGGGGGCATTTCGGTACTTTTTTGGTTTAGGATTTTTGAAAAAGTTTCCTTATCTCTAATTAGACATGTGGATGCGATGTTGAGGGTTGTGACCTTCAAATCGATACTTAATTCAACATTTGTTCATTTTCGGTTTAAACCAGACCTGTTGTGTTGTTTGGGGTTATTTGGGGGCATTTCTGTACTTTTTTGCGTTTGGGATGTTGTACAAAGTTTCTTTATCCCGGATGTGATGTTGAGGCTCACGACCTTCGAATCGGTACATCTTTCGGCATATTTTAATTTTGGCTCTAAACCAGACCAGTTGGGTCGTTCAGGGTTATTTGGGGGCATTTTTATACTCTTTTGAGTTTGGGATTTTCTAAAAATTGTCCTTATCTCTTATTAGCCGTGTGGATGCGAGGTTGACGGTCGTGACCTTCGAATCGATACCTATTTCGGCATATGTTCATTTTCGGTCGACACCAGAAAGGGTGGGTCATTTGGGATTATTAGGAGGCATTTCTATACTTTTTTCATTTGGGATTTTCTAAAAAGTGTCCTTATCTCTTATTAGACCTGTGGATGCGATGTTGAGGGTCGTGACCTTTGAATCGATACCTATTTTAACTTATATTCATTTTCAATTTAAACAGGACCGGGTGGGTCATTTGGGTTTATTTGGGGGCATTTCAGTACATTTTTGGGTATGGGATTTTTGAAAAAGTGTCCTTATCTCTTATTAGACGTGTGGATGCGATGTTGAGGGTTATGACCTTCGAATCGATACCCATTTCGACAAATGTTTATTTTCGATTTAAACCAAACCGATTGGGTCGTTTGGGGTTACTTGGGGGCATTTCTGTACTTTTTTACGTTTTGGATTTTCTAAAAAGCGTCCGTATCTCTTATTAGACGTGTGGATGCGATGTTGAGGATCGTGACCTTCGATTTGATACCTATTTTGACATATGTTCATTTTCGATTTAAACCAGATCGGGTGAGTCGTTTGGGGTTAATTTCGGGCATTTTTGTACTTTTTTGGATTTGGGATTTTCTAAGAAGTGTCCTTATCTCATATAAGACGTGTGGATGCAATGTTGAGGGTCATGACCTTCGAATCGATACCTATTTTGAAATATGTTCATTTTCGATTTGAACCTGATACGACGAGGTTATTTGGGGGGCATTTCTATACTTTTTATGGTTTGGGATTTTTTGAAAAGTGTCCTTATCTCTTATTAGACGTGTGGATTCGGTGTTGACGATCGTGACTTTCGAATCGATACCTATTTCGACATTCGTTCATTTTCGGATTAAACCAGTCCAGGTGGGTCGTTTAGGGTTATTTGGGCGCATTTCTGTACTTTTTTGGGTTTGGGATTTTCTAAAAAGTGTCCTTATCACTTATTAGACATGTGGATGCGAAGTTGTGGGTTGTGACCTACGAATCGATACCTATTTTGACAAATGTTCATTTTCAGTTTAAACCAAACAGGGTGGGTCGTTTGGGGTTATTCGGGGGCATTTCGGTACTTTTTTACGTTTTGGATTTTCTAAAAAGTGTCCTTATCACTTATTAGACGTGTGGATACGATGTTTAGGGACGTGACCTTCGATTCGATACCTATTTTGACATATGTTCATTTTCGATTTAAACTTGATCGGGTGGGTCGTTTGGGGTTTTTTGGTGGCATTTCTGTACTTTTTTTGGTTTGGGATATTCTAAAACATGTCCTTATCGCTTATTAGATGTGTGGATGCGATGTTGAGGGTCATGACCTTCGAATCGATACCTATTTTAACAAATGTTCATTTTCAGTTTAAACCAGATCGGGTGGGTCATTTAGGGTTATTTGGGGTCATTTCTGTACTTTTTTGGGTTTTTGATTTTCTAAAAAGTCTCCTTATCTCATATTAGAAGTGTGGATGCGATGTTGAGGGTTGTGATCTTCGAATTGGTACGTATTTCGACATACGCTCATTTCTAGTACGAACCAGATCGGGTGGGTCGTTCAGAATTATTTGGGGGCATTTTTGTACTTTTTTGTGCTTGGGATTTTTGAAAAAGTGTTCTTATCTCTCATTAGACATGTGGATGCGATGTTGAGTGTTGTGACCTTTGAATCGATACCTATTTTGACATCTGTTCATTTTTTGTTTAAGCTAGACTGGGTGGGTCGTTTGGGATTGTTTGGGGGCATTTTTGTACTTTTTTGGGATTTGGATTTTCAAAAATGTCTCCTTATCTCTTATTAGACGTGTGGATACGATGTTGAGGGTTAAGACATTCGCATCGGCAGCTATTTCAACATATGTTCATTATCGGTTAAAACTCGGCTGGGTGGGTCGTTTGGGGTTATTTTGGGGCATTTCTGTATTTTTTGTGTTTGGGATTTTGTAAAATTTGTCCTTATCTCTTATTAGACGTGTGGATGCGATGTTGAGGGTCGTGTCCTTCGAATCAATACCTGTTTTGACATATGTTCATTTTTGATTTAAACTTGACCGGGTGGGTCGTTTGGGGTTTTTTTTGGCATTTCTGTACTTTTTTTTGTTTGGCTTTTTCTAAAACGTGTCCTTATTTCTTATTAGACGTGTGGATGCGATATTGAGGGTTGTGACCTTCGAATCGATACCTATTTCAACAAAGGTTCATTTTCGGTTTAAACAAGGCCGGGTGGGTCGTTTGGGGTTATTTGGGGCATTTTGGTACTTTTTTGGGTTTGTGATTTTCTAAAAAGTGTCCTTATCCCATATTAGATGTGAGGATGCGATGTTGAGGGTTATGATCTTCAAATCGATACGTATTTCGACAAATGCTCATTTTTTGTACAAACAAGACCGGGTGGGTCGTTCGGAGTTTTTTGGGGGCATTTTTGTACCTTTTTGTGTTTGGGATTTTCGAAAAAGTGTCCTTATCTCTCATTAGACATATGGATGCGATTTTTGAGGGTCGTGACCTTCGTATCGATACCTATTTCGACATATGTTTATTTTCGATTTAAGTTAGACTGGGTGGGTCGCTTGGGGTTGTTTGCAAGCATTTTTGTACTTTTTTGGGTTTGGGATTTCCAAAAAAGTGTCCTTATCTCTTATTATACGTGTGGATGTGATGTTGAGGGTTGAGACCTTCATATCGACACCTATTTTGACATATGTTCATTTTCGATTTGAACCCCTTCAGGTGGGTCGTTTGGGGTTATTTGGGAGCATTTCTGTACTTTTTTGGCTTTGGGATTTTCTAAAATGTGTCCTTATCTCTTATTGGACGTGTGGATGCGATGTTGAGGGTCGTGACCTTTGAATTGATACCTATTTCGACATATGTTCATTTTCGATTTAAACCAGACCGGGTGAGTCGTTTGGGGTTATTTGAGGGAATTTCTGTACTTTTTTGGGTTTGGGAATTTCTAAAATGTGTACTTATCACTTTTTAGATGTGGGGATGCAAAGTTGAGGGTAGTGACCTTTGAATCGATACCTATATCGACAAATGTTCATTTTCGGTTTAAACCAAATCGATTGGGTCTTTTGGGGGGCATTTCTGTATTTTTTTACTTTTTGGATTTTCTAAAAAGCATCTGTATCTCTTATTAGACGTGTGGATACGGTGTTGTGGTTCGTGACCTTCGATTCGATACCTATTTTGACATATGTTCATTTTCGGTTTAAACCAGATCGGGTGAGTCGTTTGGGGTTATTTGGGGGCATTTCTGTACTTTTTTGGGTTCAGAATTTTCTAAGAAGTGTCCTTATATCATATTAGACGTGTGGATACGATGTTGAGGGTCGTGACCTTCGAATCCATACCAATTTTGACATATGTTCATTTTCAATTTAAACCAAACCAAGTGGGTCGTATGGGTTTATTTGGGGGTATTTGTGTATTTTTTTTGGTTTTGGATTTTCTGAGTAGTGTCCTTATCTCTTATTAGACGTGTGGATGCAGTGTTTAGGGTCGTGACTTTCGAATCGATACCTATTTCGAGATATGTTCATTTTTGAATTAAACCAGACCGGCTGGGTCATTTGGGGTTATTTTGGGCCATTTCTGTACTTTTTTGGGTTTTGGATTTTTTTAAAAGTGCCATTATCTCTTATTAGACATGTGGATGCGAAGTTGAGGATTTTGACCTTCTAATCAATACCTATTTTGACATATGTTCATTTTCAGTTTAAACCAGATCGGGTATATTGTTTGGGGTTATTTGGGGGAATTTCTATACTTTTTTGGGTTTGGGATTTTCTAACAGGTGTCCATATATCATATTAGATGTGTGGATGCGATGTTGAGGGTCGTGACCTTCGAATCGATACCTATTTTGACATATGTTCATTTTCGATTTAAACCTAACCGGGTTGGTTGTTTGGGGTTATTTGGGGGTATTTCTGTATTTTTTTTGGTTGGGATTTTGTAAATAGTGTCCTTATCTCTTATTAGATGTGTGGATGCGGGGTTGGGGGTAGTGACCTTCGAATCAATACTTATTTTGACATTAGTTCATTTTTAGAATAAACAAGACCGGATGGGTCGTTTGGGGTTATTTTGGGGCATTTCGGTACTTTTTTGGGTTTGGGATTTTCTAAAAAATGTCCTTATCTCTTATTAGACATGTGGATGCGATGTTCAGGGTTGTGACCTTCGAATCGATACCTATTTCAACATATGTTCATTTTCGGTTCAAACTAGACCTGGTGGGTCGCTTGGGGTTATTTGGGGGGCATTTCTTTACTTTTTTGGGTTTTGGATTTTCTAAAATGTGTCTTTTTCTCTTATTAGACGTGTGGATGCGATGTTGGGGGTTGTGACCTTTGAATCGATACCTATTTCGACATATGTATATTTTTGGATTAAACTAGACCGGGTGTGTCGTTTGGGGTTATTTGGGGGCATATCTGTACTTTTTTGGGTTTGGGATTTTCTAAAAAGTGTCCTTATCTCTTATTAGACTTGTGGACGCGAAGTTGTGGGTTGTGACCTACGAATCGATACCTATTTCGACAAATGTTCATTTTCGGTTTAAACCAAACAGGGTGGGTCGTTTGGGGTTATTCGAGGGCATTTCCGTACTTTTTTACGTTTTGGATTTTCTAAAAAGTGTCCATATCACTTATTAGACGTGTGGATACGATGTTTTGGGATGTGACCTTCGATTCGATACCTATTTTGACATATGTTCATTTTCGATTTAAACTAGACTAGGTGGGTCGTTTGGGGTTTTTTGGTGGCATTTCTGTACTTTTTTTGGTTTTGGATATTATAAAACGTGTCCTTATTTCTTATTAGATGTGTAGATGCGATGTTGAGGGTCGTGGCCTTCGAATCGATACCTATTTTAACAAATGTTCATTTTCAGTTTAAACCAGACCGGGTGGGTCGTTTGGGGTTATTTGGGGGCATTTCTGTACTTTTTTAGGTTTTTGATTTTCTAAAAAGTCTCCTTATCCCATATTAGAAATGTGGATGCGATGTTGAGGGTTGTGATCTTCGAATCGATACGTGGGTTGTTCAGAATTATTTGGGGGCATTTTTGTACTTTTTTGTGCTTCGGATTTTTTAAAAAGTGTCATTATCTCTCATTAGACATGTGGATGCGATGTTGAGCGTCGTGACCTTCGAATCGATACCTATTTCGACATATGTTCTTTTTTGGTTTAAGCTAGACTGGGTGGGTCGTTTGGGGTTCTTTGGGGGCATTTTTGTACTTTTCCGGGATTGGGATTTTCAAAAATGTCTCCTTATCTCTTAATAGATGTGTGGATGCGATGTTGAGGGTTGAGACCTTCGCATCGATACCTATTTCGACTTATGTTCATTTTCTGTTTAACTAGACCGGGTGGGTGGTTTTGGGTTATTTGGCGGCATTTCAGTACTTTTTTGGGTTTGGGATTTTCTAGAAAGTGTCCTTATCTCTTATTAGACGTGTGGATACGATGTTGAGGGTCGTGACCTTTGAATCGATACGCATTTTGACATATGTTCATTTTCGATTTATACCAGTCCGGGTGAGTCGTTTGGGGTTATTTGGGGGTATTTCTGTACTTTTTTGGGATTGTGATTTTCTAAAAAGTGTCTTTTCTCTTATTAGATGTGTGGATGCAAAGTTGAGGGTTGTGACCTTCGAATCGATACCTATTTCGATAAATCTTCATTCTCAGTTTCAACCAAATCGGGTGGGTCGTTTGGGGTTACATGGGGGCATTTCTGTACTTTTTTATGTTTGGGATTTTCTAAAAAGTGTTCGTATCTCTTATTAAACATGTGGATGGAATTCGATACCTATTTTGACATATGTTCATTTTTTATTTAAACCAGATCAGGTGAGTCGTTCGGGGTTATTTTGGGGCATTTCTGTTCTTTTTTGGGTTTGGGATTTTCTAAGAATTGTCCTTATCTCTTGTTAGACATGTGGATGCGAAGTTGAGGGTTGTGACCTTCGAATCGATACCTATTTCTGCAAAATTTCATTTTCGATTTAAACCAAACTAGGTGGGTCGTTTGGGGTTATTTGGGGGCATTTCTGTACTTTTTTACATTTTGGATTTTGTAAAAAGTGTCCTTATCTCTTATTAGACGTGTGGATGCGATGTTGAGGGTCGTGACCTTCAATTCAATACCTGTTTTGACATATGTTCATTTTTTATTTAAACTTGACTGGGTGGGTCGTTTGGGGTTTTTTTGTGGCCTTTCTGTACTTTTTTTTGTTTGGCATTTTCTAAAATGTGTCCTTATAACTTCTTAGACATGTGGATGCGATGTTGAGGGTCGTGACCTTCGTATTGATACCTATTTTGACTTATGTTCATTTTCAATTTAAACAGGACCGGGTGGGTCATTTGGGGTTATTTGGGGGCATTTCAGTACTTTTATGGGTTTGGGATTTTTGAAAAAGTGTCTTTATCTCTTATTAGATGTGTGGATGCGATGTTAAGGGTTGTGATCTTCAAATCGATACGTATTTCGACATACGCTCGTTTTCGATTTATACCAGTCCGGGTGAGTCGTTTGGGGTTATTTGGGGGCATTTCTATACTTTTTTGGGATTGTGATTTTCTAAAAAGTGTCCTTTTCTCTTATTAGATGTGTGAATGCAAAGTTGAGGGTTGTGACCTTCGAATCGATACCTATTTCGTAAAATGTTCATTTTCAGTTTAAACCAAGCCGGGTGGGTCGTTTGGGGTTACTTAGGGGCATTTCTGTACTTTTTTGTGTTTGGGATTTTCTAAAAAGTGTTCGTGTCTATTATTAGACATGTGGATGGAATTCGATACCTATTTTGACATATGTTCATTTTTTATTTAAACCAGATCGAGTGAGTCGTTCGGGGTTATTTTGGGGCATTTCTGTTCTTTTTTGGGTTTGGGATTTTCTAAGAAGTGTCCTTATCTCTTATTAGACGTGTGGATGCGAAGTTGAGGGTTGTGACCTTCGAATCGATACCTATTTCTACAAATTTTCATTTTCGGTTTAAACCAAGCCGGGCTGATCGTTTCGGGTTATTTGGGGGCATTTCTGTACTTTTTTGCATTTTGGATTTTGTAAAAAGTGTCCTTATCTCTTATTAGACGTGTGGATGCAATGTTGAGGGTCGTGACCTTCAATTCAATACCTGTTTTGACATATGTTAATTTTCGATTTAAACTTGACCGGGTGGGTCGTTTGGGGTTTTTTTGTGGCATTTCTGTACTTTTTTTTGTTTGGCATTTTCTAAAACGTATCCTCATCTCTTATTAGACGTGTGGATGCGATGTTGAGGGTTGTGACCTTCAAATCGATACCTATTTTCAACAAAGGTTCATTTTCGGTTTAAACCAGATCGGGTGAGTCGTTTGGGGTTATTTGGGGCCATTTTTGTACTTTTTTGGGTTTGTGGTTTTCTAAAATGTGTCCTTATCCCATATTAGATGTGAGGATGCGATGTTGAGGGTTGTGATCTTCAATTCGATACGTATTTCGACATACGCTCATTTTTTGTACAAACCAGACCGGGTGGGTCGTTAGGTATTTTTTGGGGGCATTTTTGTACTTTTTTGTGTTTGGAAGTTTTGAAAAAGTGTCCTTATCTCTCATTAGACATATGGATGCGATTTTTGCGGGTCGTGACCTTCGTATCAATCCCTAATTCGACATATGTTCATTTTCGGTTTAAGTTAGACTGGGTGGGTCGCTTGGGGTCATTTGCAGACATTTTTGTACTTTTTTGGGTTTGGGATTTCCAAAAAAGTGTCCTTATCTCTTATTAGACGTGTGGATGTGATGTTGAGGGTTGAGACCTTGGCATCGACACCTATTTTCACATATGTTCATTTTCGGTTTAAACCCTACCAAGTGGGTCCTTTGGGGTTATTTGGGAGCATTTCTGTACTTTTTTGGCTTTGGGATTTTCTAAAATTTGTCCTTATCTCTTATTGGACGTGTGGATGTGATGTTGAGGGTCGTGACCTTTGAATTGATACCTATTTCGACATATGTTTACTTTCGATTTAAACCAGACTGGGTGAGTCGTTTGGGGTTATTTGAGGGAATTTCTGTACTTTTTTGGGTTTGGGAATTTCTAAAATGTGTCCTTATTACTTTTTAGATGTGGGGATGCAAAGTTGAGGGTAGTGACCTTTGAATCGATACCTATATCGACAAATGTTCATTTTCGATTTAAACCAAACTGGTTGGGTTGTTTGGGGTTAATTGGGGGCATTTCTGTACTTTTTTACGTTTTGGATTTTCTAAAAAGCGTCTGTATCTCTTATTAGACGTGTGGATGCGATGTTGAGGGTCGTGACCTTCGATTCGATACCTATTTTGACATATGTTCATTTTCTGACAATCGTGACTTTCTTATCGATACCTATTTCGACATTTGTTCATTTTTGGATTAAACCAGTCCGGGTGGGTCGTTTAGGGTTATTTGGGGGCATTTCTGTACTTTTTTGGGTTTGGGATTTTCTAAAAAGTGTCCTTATCTCTTATTAGACATGTGGATGCGAAGTTGTGGGTTGTGACCTACGAATCGATACCTATTTCGACAAATGTTCATTTCCGGTTTAAACCAAACAGGGTGGGTCGTTTGGGGTTATTCGGGGGCATTTCTGTACTTTTTTACGTTTTGGATTTTCTAAAAAGTGTCCTTATCACTTATTAGACGTGTGGATACGATGTTTAGGGATGTGACCTTCGATTCGATACCTATTTTGACATACGTTCATTTTTTATTTAAACCTGACCGGGTGGGTCGTTTGGGGTTTTTTGTTGGCATTTCTGTACTTTTTTTGGTTTGGGATATTCTAAAATGTGTCCTTATCTCTTATTAGATGTGTGGATGCGATGTTGAGGGTCGTGACCTTCGAATCGATACCTATTTTAACAAATGTTCATTTTCAGTTTAAACCAGACCGGGTGGGTCGTTTGGGGTTATTTGGGGGCATTTCTATATTTTTTTGGGTTTTTGATTTTCTAAAAGTCTACTTATCCCATATTAGAAGTGTGGATGCGATGTTGAGGGTTGTGATCTTCGAATCGATACATATTTCGACATATGCTCATTTCTAGTAAGAGCCAGACCAGGTGGGTTGTTCAGAATTATTTGGGGGCATTTTTGTACTTTTTTGTGCTTGGAATTTTTGAAAAAGTGTCCTTATCTCTCATTAGACATGTGGATGCGATGTTGAGCGTCGTGACCTTCGAATCGATACCTATTTCGACATATGTTCATTTTTTATTTAAGCTAGACTGGGTAGGTCGTTTGGGGTTGTTTGGGGGCATTTTTGTACTATTCTGGGATTGGGATTTCGAAAATGTCTCCTTATCTCTTATTAGACGTGTGGATGCGATGTTGAGGGTAGAGACCTTCGCATCGGCAGTTATTTCGACATATGTTCATTATCGGTTAAAACCAGGCTGGGTGGGTCGTTTGGGGTTATTTAGGGGCATTTCTATATTTTTTGTGTTTGGGATTTTGTAAAATTTGTCCTTATCTCTTATTAGACGTGTGGATGCGATGTTGAGGGTTGTGTCTTTCGAATTGATACCTATTTCGACATACGCTCATTTTTTGCCCGAACCAGATCGGGTGGGTCGTTTTGAGTTATTTGGGGGCATTTCTATACTTGTTCTGTTTTCGATTTTATAAAAAATTTCTTTATCTCTAATTAGATGTGTGGATGCGATGTTGAGGGTTGTGACCTTCAAATAGATACTTATTTCGACATTTGTTCATTTTTCGATTTAAACCAGACCAGGTGGGTCGTTTTGGGTTATTTGGGGGCATTTTTGTATTTTTTTACCTTTGGGATTTTGTAAAAAGTTTCTTTAGCCCTTATTAGACGTATGAATGCGATGTTGAGGCTCGTGACCTTCGAATCGGTCTATCTTTCGGCATATTTTAATTTTGGGCCTGAACCAGACCAATTGGGTCGTTCGGGGTTATTTGGGGGCATTTCTATACTTTTTTGGGTTTGGGATTTTTTAAAAATTGTCCTTATCTCTTATTAGAAGTGTGGATGCGATGTTGAGGACCGTGACATTCGAATCGATACCTATTTCGACATATGTTCATTTTCAATTTAAACCAGACCTGGTCAGTCGTTTGGGGTTATTTGGGGGTATTTCTATACTTTTTAGGGTTTGGGATTGTCTAAAAAGTGTCCTTATCTCTTATTAGATGTGTGGATGCAATGTTGAGTGTTGTGACCTTCGAATCGATATCTATTTCGACAAATGTTCATTTTCGGTTTAAACCAAATCGGGTGGGACGTTTGGGGTTCCTTTGGGGCATTTCTGTACTTTTTTACGTTTGGGATTTTCTAAAAAGTGTTCGTATCTCTTATTAGACGTGTGGATGGGATTCGGTACCAATTTTGACATATGTTCATTTTCGGTATAAATCGGATTGGATGAGTCGTTCGGGGTTATTTGGGGGCATTTCTATACTTTTTTGGGTTTGGGATTTTCTAAGAAGTGTCCTTATCTCATATTAGACGTGTGGATGCATGTTGATGGTTGTGACCTTTAAATCGATACCTATGTTGACATATGTTCATTTTTTATTTAAACCTGACCGGGTGGGTTGTTTAGGGTTATTTGGGGGCATTTCTATACTTTTATGGGTTTGGGATTTTCAAAAAAGTGTGCTTATCTCTTATTAGACGTGTGCATGCGATGTTCAGGGTTGAGACCTTCGAATCGATACCTATTTCGACATATGTTCATTTTCGGTTTAAACTAGACCTGGTGGGTCGCTTGGGGTTATTTGGGGGCATTTTTGTACTTTTTTTGGTTTGGGATTTTCTAAAAAGTGTACTTATCTCTTATTACACGTGTGGATGCGAAGTTGAGGGTTGTGACATTCGAATTGATACCTATTTTGACATAAGTTCATTTTCGATTTAAAATAGACCGGATAGGTCGTTTGGGGTTATTTGGTGGCATTTCTATAATTTTTTGGTTTGGGATTTTCTAAAATGTGTCCTTATCTCTTATTAGATATGTGGATGCGACGTTGAGGGTCGTGACCTTCGATTCGATACCTATTTTGACATATGTTCATTTTCGATTTAAACTTGACCGGGTAGGTCGTTTGGGGTTCTTTGGTGGCATTTCTGTACTTTTTTTGGTTTTGGATTTTCTAAAACGTGTCATTATCTCTTATTAGACGTGTGGATGTGATGCTGAGGGCCGTGACCTTCGAATCGATACATATTTCGACAAATGTTCATTTTTGATTTAAACCAGACCGGGTGGGTCGTTTGGGGTTATTTGGCGGCATTTCTGTACTTTTTTAGGTTTGGGATTTTCTAAAAAGTTTCCTTATCCCATATTGGATGTGAGGATGTGATGTTGAGAGTTGTGATCATCGAGTGATGCCTATTTTGACATATGTTCATTTTCGATTTAAACCTGACCGGGTGGGTCTTTTGGGGTTATTTGGGGGCATTCCTCTACTCTTTTGGTTTTGAGATTTACTAAAAAGTGTCCTTATCTCTTTTTACACGTGTGGATACGATGTTGACGGTCGTGAACTTTAAATCAATACCTATTTCGGCATATGTTCATTTTTTGGTCGAACTAGACCAGGTGGGTCATTTGGGGTTATTTGGGGCATTTTTGTACTTTTTTGGTTTTGGATTTTCTAAAAAGTGTCATTTTGTCTTATTAGACATGTGGATGCGATGTTAAGGGTCGTGACCTTCGAATCGATACCAATTTCGGCCTATGTTCATTTTCGTTCCGATCCAGAACGGGTGGGTTGTTTGGGGTTATTTTGGGGCATTTCTATACTTTTTGTTTGGGATGTACTTAAAAGTATTCTTACCTCTTAGACGAGTGGATGCGATGTTGAGGGTCGTATCCTTCGAATCGATACTTGTTTCGGCAGATGTTCATTTTTGGTCCGAACTAGACCGAGTAGGTCGTTTGGGGTTATTTGGGGGCATTTCTGTACTTTTTTGGGTTTGGGATTTTCTAAAATGTGTCCTTATCTCTTATAAGACGTTTGGATGCGATGTTGTGGGTTTTGACCTTCGAATCGATACCAATGTTGACATATGTTCATTTTCGATTTAAACCAGACCGGATGTGTCGTTTGGGCTATATTGGGGCATTTCAGTACTTTTTTGGGTTTGGGATTTTCTAAAAAGTGTCCTCATCTCTTATTAGATGTGTGGATGCAAAGTTGAGGGTTGTGGCCTTCGAATCGATACCTATTTCGACAAATGTTCATTTTTGGTTTAAACCAAATCGGGTGGGTCATTTGGGGTTACTTGGGGGCATTTCTGTACTTTTTTGCATTTGGGATTTTCTAAAAAGTGTTCGTATCTCTTATTAGACGTGTGGATGGGAATCGATACCTATTTTGACATATGTTTATTTTTTATTTAAACCAGATCGGGTGAGTCGTTCGGGGTTATTTTGGGGCATTTCTGTTCTTTTTTGGGTTTGGGATTTTCTAAGAAGTGTCCTTATCTCTTATTAAACGTGTGGATGCGAAGTTGAGGGTTGTGACCTTCGAATCGATACCTATTTCTACAAATTTTTATTTTCGGTTTAAACCAAACCGGGTGGGTCGTTTGGGGTTTTTTGGGGACATTTCTGTACTTTTTTGCATTTTGGATTTTGAAAAAAGTGTCCTCATCTCTTATTAGACGTGTGGATGCGATGTTGAGGGTCGTGACCTTCAATTCAATACCTGTTTTGACATATGTTCATTTTTTATTTAAACTTGACCGGGTGGGTCGTTTGGGGTTTTTTTGTGGCATTTCTGTACTTTTTTTTTGTTTGGCATTTTCTAAAACGTTTCCTTATCTCTTATTAGATCTGTGGATGCGATGTTGAGGGTTGTGACCTTCGAATCGATACCTATTTCAACAAATGTTCATTTTCTGTTTAAACCAGACCGGGTGGGTCGTTTGAGGTTATTTGGGGGCATTTTTATACTTTTTTGGCTTTGGGATTTTCTAAATTGTGTCCTTATCTCTTATTGGACGTGTGGATGCGATGTTGAGGGTCGTGACCTTCGTATCGATACCTATTTCGACTTAAGTTCATTTTCTGTTTAACTAGACCGGGTGGGGCGTTTTGGCTTATTTGGCGGCATTTCAGTACTTCTTTGGGTTTGGGATTTTCTAAAAAGTGTCCTTATCTCTTATTAGATATGTGGATACGATGTTGAGGGTCGTGACCTTTGAATCGATACCTATTTCGACATATGTTCATTTTTTATTTATACCAGTCCGGGTGAGTCGTTTGGGGTTATTTGGGGGCATTTCTATACTTTTTTGGGATTGTGATTTTCTAAAATGTGTCCTTTTCTCTTATTAGATCTGTGGATGCAAAGTTGAGGGTTGTCACCTTCGAATCAATACCTATTTCGACAAATGTTCATTTTCAGTTTAAACCAAACCGGGTGGGACGTTTGGGGTTACTTGGGGGCATTTTTGTACTTTTTTGTGTTTGGGATTTTCTAAAAAGTGTTCGTATCTCTTATTAGACATGTGGATGGACTTCGATACCTATTTTGACATATGTTCATTTTTTATTAAAACCAGATCGGGTGATTCATTCGGGGTTATTTTGGGGCATTTCTGTTCTTTTTTGGGTTTGGGATTTTCTAAGAAGTGTCCTTATCTCTTATTAGACGTGTGGATGCGAAGTTGAGGGTCGTGACCTTTGAATCGATACCTATTTCGACATATGTTCATTTTTTATATATACCAGTCCGGGTGAGTCGTTTGGGGTTATTTGGGGGCATTTCTATACTTTTTTGGGATTGTGATTTTCTAAAATGTGTCCTTTTCTCTTATTAGATCTGTGGATGCAAAGTTGAGGGTTGTCACCTTCGAATCAATACCTATTTCGACAAATGTTCATTTTCAGTTTAAACCAAACCGGGTGGGACGTTTGGGGTTACTTGGGGGCATTTTTGTACGTTTTTGTGTTTGGGATTTTCTAAAAAGTGTTCGTATCTCTTATTAGACATGTGGATGGACTTCGATACCTATTTTGACATATGTTCATTTTTTATTAAAACCAGATCGGGTGAGTCATTCGGGGTTATTTTGGGGCATTTCTGTTCTTTTTTGGGTTTGGGATTTTCTAAGAAGTGTCCTTATCTCTTATTAGACGTGTGGATGCGAAGTTGGGGGTTGTGACCTTTGAATCAATACCTATTTCTACAAATTTTCATTTTTGGTTTAAACCAAACCGGGTGGGTTGTTTGGGGTTATTTTGGGGCATTTCTGTACTTTTTTTCATTTTGGATTTTGTAAAAAGTGTCCTTATCTCTTATTAGACGTGTGGATGCGATGTTGAGGGTCGTGACTTTCAATTCAGTACCTGTTTTGACATATGTTCATTTTCGATTTAAACTTGACCGGGTGGGTCGTTTGGGGTTTTTTTGTGGCATTTCTGTACTTTTTTTTGTTTGGCATTTTCTAAAACGTATCCTCCTCTCTTATTAGACGTGTGGATGCGATGTTGAGGGTTGTGACCTTCGAATCAATACCTATTTCAACAAAGGTTCATTTTCGGTTTACACCAGACCAAGTGGGTCGTTTGGGGTTATTTGGGGGCATTTTTATACTTTTTTGGGTTTGTGATTTTCTAAAAAGTGTCCTTATCCCATATTAGATGTGAGGATGCGATGTTGAGGGTTGTGATCTTCAAATCGATACGTATTTTGACATATGCTCATTTTTTGTACAAACCAGACCGGGTGGGTCGTTCAGAGTTTTTTGGGGGCATTTTTGTACTTTTTTGTGTTTGGGATTTTCAAAAAAGTTTTCTTATCTCTCATTAGACATGTGGATGCAATTTTTGAGGGTCGTGACCTTCGTATCGATACCTATTTCGACATATGTTCATTTTCTGTTTAAGTTAGACTGGGTGGGTCGCTCGGGGTTGTTTACAGGCATTTTTGTACTTTTGGGTTTGGGATTTCCAAAAAAGTGTCCTTATCTCTTATTAGATGTGTGGATGCGATGTTGAGGGTTGAGACCTTCGCATCGACACTTAATTTGACATATGTTCATTTTCGGTTTAAACCCGACCTAGTGGGTCGTTTGGGGTTATTTGGGAGTATTTTTGTACTTTTTTGGCTTTGGAATTGTCTAAAATGTGTCCTTATCTCTTATTGGACGTGTGGATGCGATGTTGAGGGTCGTGACCTTCGTATCGATACCTATTTCGACTTAAGTTCATTTTCTGTTTAACTAGACCGGGTGGGGCGTTTTGGGTTATTTGGCGGCATTTCAGTACTTTTTTGGGTTTGGGATTTTCTAAAAAGTGTCCTTATCTCTTATTAGACATGTGGATACGATGTTGAGGGTCGTGACCTTTGAATCAATACCTATTTTGACATATGTTCATTTTCGATTTATACCAGTCCGGGTGAGTCGTTTGGGCTTTTTTGGGGGCATTTCTGTACTTTTTTGGGATTGTGATTTTCTAAAATGTGTCCTTTTCTCTTATTAGATGTGTGAATGCAAAGTTGAGGGTTTTGACCTTCGAATCGATACCTATTTCGTCAAATGTTCATTTTCAGTTTAAACCAAATCGGGTGGGTCGTTTGGGGTTACTTGGGAGCAATTCTGTACTTTTTTGTGTTTGGGATTTTCTAAAAAGTGTTCGTATCTCTTATTAGACATGTGGATGGAATTCGATACCTATTTTGACATATATTCATTTTTTATTTAAACCAGATCGGGTGAGTCGTTCGGGGTTATTTTGGGGCATTTCTGTTCTTTTTTGGGTTTGGGATTTTCTAAGAAGTGTCCTTATCTCTTATTAGACGTGTGGATGCGAAGTTGAGGGTTGTGACCTTCGAATCGATACCTATTTCTACAAATTTTCATTTTCGGTTTAAACCAAAATGGACGGGTCGTTTGTGGTTATTTGGGGGCATTTCTGTACTTTTTTGCATTTTGGATTTTGTAAAAAGTGTCCTTATCTCTTATTAGACGTGTGGATGCGATGTTGAGGGTCGTGACCTTCAATTCAACACCTGTTTTGACATATGTTAATTTTCGATTTAAACTTGACCAGGTGGGTCGTTTGGGGTTTTTTTGTGGCATTTCTGTACTTTTTTTTGTTTGGCATTTTCTAAAACGTATCCTCATCTCTTATTAGACGTCTGGATGCGATGTTGAGGGTTGTGACCTTCGAATCGATACCTATTTCCACAAAGGTTCATTTTCGGTTTAAACCAGATCGGGTGGGTCGTTTGGGGTTATTTGGGGGCATTTTTATACTTTTTTGGGTTTGTGATTTTCTAAAAAGTGTCCTTATCCCATATTAGATGTGAGGATGCGATGTTGAGGGTTGTGATCTTCAAATCGATACGTATTTCGACATATGCTCATTTTTTGTACAAACAAGACCGGGTGGGTCGTTCAGAGTTTTTTGGGGGCATTTTTGTACTTTTTTGTGTTTGGAATTTTCGAAAAAGTTTCCTTATCTCTCATTAGACATGTGCATGCGATTTTTGAGGGTCGTGACCTTCGTATCGATACCTATTTTGACATATGTTCATTTTTTATTTAAATTAGACTGGGTGGGTCGCTTGGGGTTGTTTGCATGCATTTTTGTACTTTTTTGGGTTTGGGATTTCCAAAAATGTGTCCATATCTCTTATTAGACGTGTGGATGCGATGTTGAGGGTTGAGACCTTTGCATCGGCACCTATTTTGACATATGTTCATTTTCGGTTAACCCCGATCAGGTGGGTCGTTTGGGGTTATTTGGGAGCATTTCTGTACTTTTTTGGCTTTGGGATTTTCTAAAATGTGTCCTTAACTCTTATTGGACGTGTGGATGCGATGTTGAGGGTCGTGACCTTCGAATTGATACCAATTTTGACATATGTTCATTTTCAATTTAAACCAGACCGGGTGAGTCGTTTGGGGTTATTTGAGGGAATTTCTGTACTTTTTTGGGTTTGGGAATTTCTAAAATGTGTCCTTATCACTTTTTAGATGTGGGGATGCAAAGTTGAGGGTAGTGACCTTGGAATCGATACCTATATCGACAAATGTTCATTTTCGGTTTAAACCAAACAGTTTGGGTCGTTTAGGGTTACTTGGGGGCATTTCTGTAGTTTTTTACGTTTTGGATTTTCTAAAAAGTGTCCGTATCTCTTATTACACGTGTGGATGCGATGTTGAGGGTCGTGACCTTCGATTCGATACCTATTTTGACATATGTTCATTGTCGGTTTAAACTAGATCGGGTGAGTCGTTTGGAGTCATTTGGGGGCATTTCTATACTTTTTTGGGTTCAGAATTTTCTAAGAAGTATCCTTATATCATATTAGACGTGTGGATACGATGTTGAGGGTCTTGACCTCCGAATCCATACCTATTTTGACATATATTCATTTTCAATTTAAACCTAACCGAGTGGGTCGTATGGGGTTATTTGGGGGTATTTCTGTACTTTTTTTGGTTTGACCTTCGGATCGATACCTATTTCGACAAATGTTCAATTTCGGTTTAAACCAAACCGGGTGGGTCATTTGGGGTTATTTGGGGGCATTTCTCCACTTTTTTGGGTTTGGGATTTACTAAAAAGTGTCCTTATCTCTTATTAGACGTGTGGATGCGAAGTTAACGGTCGTGACCTTCAAATCGATTCCTATTTCGGCATATATTCATTTTTTACTCGAACCAGACTAGGTGGGTCATTTGGGGTTATTTGGGGGCATTTCTGTACTTTTTTGGGTTTGGGATTTTCTAAAAAGTGTCCTTCTCTCTTATTAGACGTGTGTATGCGATATTGAGGGTCGTGACCTTTGAATTGATACCTATTTCAACAAATGTTCATTTTCGGATTAAACCAGACCGGGTGGATCTTTTGCGGTTATTTGGGAGCATCTTTGTGCTTTTTTGGGTTTGGGATTTTCTAAATATTATCTTTATCTCATATTAGACGTGTGTATGCGAAGTTGAGGGTTGTGACCTTCGGATCGATACCTGTTTCGACAAATGTTCAATTTCGGTTTAAACCAAACCGGTGGGTCATTTGGGGTTATTTGGGGGCATTTCTCCACTTTTTTGGGTTTGGGATTTACTAAAAAGTGTCCTTATCTCTTATTAGAGTGTGGATGCAAAGTTAATGGTCGTGACCTTCAAATCGATGCCTATTTTGGCATATATTCATTTTTTACTCGAACCAGACTAGGTGGGTCATTTGGGGTTATTTGGGGGCATTTCTGTACTTTTTTGGTTTTGAATTTTCTAAAAAGTGTCGTCATCTCTTATTAGATGAGTGGATGTAATGTTGAGGGTCGTGACCTTCGAATCGATACCTATTTCGGCATATGTTCATTTTTTATCCGAACCAGAATGGGTGAGTTGTTTGGGATTATTTTTGGCATTTCCGTAGTTTTTGGTTTGGGATTTTCTAAAAGTATCCTTATCTCTTATTAGACGTGTGGATTCGATGTTGAGGGTTGTGTCGTTCGAATCGATACCTCTTTCGGCATATGTTCATTTTTTATTTAAACCAGACTGACTGTGTCGTTTGGGGTTATTTTGAGGCATTTCTATACTTTTTTCGGTATGGGATTTTCTGAAAAGTGTTATTATCTCTTATCAAGCGTGTAGATTCGATATTGTGGGTCGTGACCTTCTAATCAATAAATATTTCAACATATGTTAATTTTCGGTCCAAACCAAACAGGGTGTGTCATTTGGGGTTATTTGGGGGCATTTCTGTACTTTTTTGGGTTTGGGATTTTTTAAAAAGTGTCCTTAACTCTTATTAGATGAGTGGATGCAATGTTGAGGGTCTTGACCTTAGAATCGATACTTATTTTGACATATGTTCATTCTCGGTTTAAACTAGACTGGGTGGGTCGTTTGGGGTAATTTGGGGGCATTTTTGTACTTTTTTGCGTTTAGGATTTTCTAAAATGTGTCCTTATTTGTCCTTAGACGTGTAGATGCGATGTTGAGGGTCGTGTCCTTCGAATTGATACCTATTTCTACATATGCTCATTTTTTATCCAAACCAGAATGGGTGGGTCGTTTTGAGTTATTTGGGGGCATTTCTGTACTTTTTTGGGTTTGTGATTTTCTAAAAAGTGTCCTTAACTCTTATTAGATGAGTAGATGCGATGTTGAGGGTCCTGACCTTAGAATCGATACCTATTTTGAGATATGTTCATTTTTTGTTTAAACTAGACCGGGTGGGTCGATTGGGGTTATTTGGGGGCATTTTTGTACTTTTTTACGTTTGGGATTTTCTAAAATGTGTCCTTATCTCTTAGTAGACGTGTAGATACGATGTTGAGGGTCGTGTCCTTCGAATCGATACCTATTTTGACATATGCTCATTTTCGATTTGAACAAAATCGGGTGGGTCGTTTTGAGTTATTTGGGGGCGTTTCTTTAATTTTTCTGTTTAGGATTTTCTAAAAGTTTCCTTATCTCTAATTAGACGTGTGGATGCGATGTTGAGGGTTGTGACCTTCAAATCGATACATATTTTGACATATGTTCATTTTCGGTTGAAACCAAACCTGGTGGGTCTTTGGGGTTATTTGGGGCATTTTGGTACTTTTTTTGTGTTTGGGATTTTGTAAAAAGTTTCTTTATCCCTCATTAGACACTGATGCGATGATGAGGCTTGTGACCTTCGAATCGGTACATCTTTCGTTATATTTTAATTTTGGGTCTGAACCAGACCAGGTTGGTCGTTCGGGGTTATTTGGGGGCATTTCTGTACTTTTTTGGGTTTGGGATTTTCTAAAAAATGTCCTTCTCTCTTATTAGACATGTGGATGCGATATTGAGGGTCGTGACCATTGAATTGATACCTATTTCGACAAATGTTCATTTTTGGATTAAACCAGACCGGGTGGATCTTTTGCGGTTATTTGGGGGCATGTTTATACTTTTTTGGGTTTGGGATTTTCTAAATATTGTCTTTATCTCATATTAGACGTGTGGATGCGAAGTTGAGGGTTGTGACCTTCGGATCGATACCTATTTCGACAAATGTTCAATTTCGGTTTAAACCAAACCGGGTGGGTCATTTGGGGTTATTTGGGGGCATTTCTCCACTTTTTTGGGTTTGGGATTTACTAAAAAGTGTCCTTATCTTTTATTAGACGTGTGGATGCGAAGTTAACGGTCGTGACCTTCAAATCGATGCCTATTCTGGCATATATTCATTTTTTACTCGAACCAGACTAGGTAGGTCATTTGGGGTTATTTGGGGGCATTTCTGTACTTTTTTGGGTTTGGGATTTTCTAAAAAGTGTCCTTCTCTCTTATTAGACGTGTGTATGCGATATTGAGGGTCGTGACCTTTGAATTGATACCTATTTCGACAAATGTTCATTTTTGGATTAAACTAGACCGGGTGGATCTTTTGCGGTTATTTGGGGGCATTTTTGTACTTTTTTGGGTTTGGGATTTTCTAAATATTGTCTTTATCTCATATTAGACGTGTGGATGCGAAGTTGAGGGTTGTGACCTTCGGATCGATACCTATTTCGACAAATGTTTAATTTTGGTTTAAACCAAACCGGGTGGGTCATTTGGGGTTATTTGGGGGCATTTCTCCACTTTTTTGGGTTTGGGATTTACTAAAAAGTGTCCTTATCTCTTATTAGACATGTGGATGCAAAGTTAACGGTTGTGACCTTCAAATCGATGTTTATTTTGGCATATATTCATTTTTTACTCGAACCAGACTAGGTGGGTCATTTGGGGTTATTTGGGGGCATTTCTGTACTTTTTTGGTTTTGAATTTTCTAAAAAGTGTCGTCATCTCTTATTAGATGAGTGGATGTAATGTTGAGGGTCGTGACCTTCGAATCGATACCTATTTCGGAATATGTTCATTTTCGATCCGAACCAGAATGGGTGAGTTGTTTGGGGTTATTTTTGGGATTTTCTAAAAAGTATCCTTATCTCTTATTAGACGTGTGGATGTGATGTTGAGGGTTGTGTCGTTCGAATCAATACCTCTTTCGGCATTTGTTCATTTTTTTGTTTAAACCAGACTAACTGTGTCGTTTGGGGTTATTTTGAGGCATTTCTATACTTTTTTCGGTATGGGATTTTCTGAAAAGTGTCATTATCTCTTATCAAGCGTGTGGATTCGATATTGTGGGTCGTGACCTTCTAATCAATACATATTTCAACATATGTTAATTTTCGGTCCAAACCAAACAGGGTGTGTCATTTGGGGTTATTTGGGGGCATTTCTGTACTTTTTTGGGTTTGGGATTTTTTAAAAAGTGTCCTTAACTCTTATTAGACGAGTGGATGCAATGTTGAGGGTCTTGACCTTAGAATCGATACTTATTTTGACATATGTTCATTCTCGGTTTAAACTAGACTGGGTGGGTCGTTTGGGGTTATTTGGGGGCATTTTTATACTTTTTTGCGTTTAGGATTTTCTAAAATGTGTCCTTATTTGTCCTTAGACGTGTAGATGCGATGTTGAGGGTCGTGTCCTTCGAATCGATACCTATTTCTACATATGCGCATTTTTTATCCAAACCAGAATGGGTGGGTCGTTTTGAGTTATTTGGGGGCATTTCTGTACTTTTTTAGGTTTAGAATTTTCTAAAAAGTGTCCTTAATTCTTATTAGACGAGTGGATGCGATGTTGAGGGTCCTGACATTAGAATCGATACCTATTTTGGCATATGTTCATTCTTGGTTTAAACTAGACGGGGTGGATCGTTTGGGGTTATCTGGGGGTATCTTTGTGTTTTTTCACGTTTGGGATTTTCTAAAATGTGTCCTTATCTCTTATTATACGTGTAGATGCGATGTCGAGGGTCGTGTCCTTCGAATCAATACGTATTTTGACATATGCTCATTTTCGATCCGAACCAGACTGGGTGGGTCGTTTTGAGTTATTTGGGGGCATGTCTGTACTTTTTTCTATTTAGGATTTTCTAAAAAGTTTCCTTATCTCTAATTAGACGTGTGGATGCGATGTTGGGGGTTGTGACCTTCAAATCAATACTTATTTTGATAAATGTTCATTTTTGGTTTAAACCCGACCTGGTGGGTCGTTTGGGGTTATTTGGGGGGTATTTCTGTACCTTTTTGCGTTTGGGATTTTGTAAGAAGTTTCTTTATCCCTTATTAGATGTGGATGCGATGTTGAGGCTCGTGACCTTCGAATCGGTACATCTTTCGGCATATTTTAATTTTGGGTTTGAACCAGACCAGTTGGGTCGTTCGGGGTTATTTGGGGACATTTCTGTACTTTTTTAGGTTTGGGATTTTCTAAAAAGTGTCCTCTCTTATTAGACGTATGGATACGATGTTGAGGGTCTATCCTTCGAATCAATACCTATTTCGACATATGTTCATTTTCATTCGAAACAAGACTGGGTGGGTCATTTGGGATTATTTGGGGGCATTTCTGTACTTTTCTGGTTTGGGATTTTCTAAAAAGTGTCCGTATCTCTTATTGGACGTGTGGATACGATGTTAAGGGTCGTGACCTTCGAATTGATAACTATTTAAGATATGTTTATTTTCGATCTGAACCAGACTGGGTGGGTCGTTTGGGCTTATTTGGGGGCAGTTCTATACTTTTTTGGGTTTGAGATTTTCTAAGAAGTGTCCTTATCTCATATTAGACATGTGGATGCAATGTTGAGGGTCGTGACCTTCGAAATGATACCTATTTCGACATATGTTCATTTTTTATTTAAACCTGAACGGGTGGGTCGTTTGGGGTTATTTGGGGCATTTCTGTACTTTTTTTGGTTTCGGATTTTCTGAAAAGTGTCCTTATCTCTTATTATACATGTGGATGCGATGTTGAGGGTCGTGACCTTCGAATCGATACCTATTTCGACATATGTTCATTTTTGGATTAAACCAGACTGGGTAGATCTTTCGGGGTTATTTGGGGGCATTTCTATACTTTTTTGGGTTTGGGATTTTAAAAAAAAATTTCTTATATCATATTAGATGTGTGGATGCGAAGTCGAGGGTTGTGACCTTCGAATCGATACCTATTTCGACAAATGTTCATTTTCGGTTTAAACCAAACTGGGTGGGGCATTTGGGGTTATTTGGGGGCATTTCTCTACTTTTTGGGTTTGGGATTTACTAAAAAGTGTCCTTATCTCATATTAGACATATGGATGCGATGTTGAGGGTCGTGACCTTCGAATCGATACCTATTTCGACATATGTTCATTTTCGATTTAAACCTGACTGGACAGGTCGTTTGGGGTTATTTGGGGGTATTTCTGTACTTTTTTTGGTTTGGGTTTTTCTGAATAGTGTCCTTATCTCTTATTCGACGTGTGGATGCGGTGTTGAGGGTCGTGACCTTCGGATCGATACTTATTTTGACATATGTTCATTTTCGGATTAAACTAGACCAGGCAGATCGTTTGGGGTTATTCGGGAGCATTTCTGCACTTTTTTGGGTTTGGGATTTTCAAAAAAGTGTCCTTATCTCTTATTAGACGCGGGGATACAAAGTTGAGGGTTTTGACCTTCGAATCGATACCTATTCGACAAATGTTCATTTTTGGTTTAAACCAAACCGGGTGGGTCGTTTGGGGTTTTTTTGGGGTATTTTTGTACTTTTTTACGTTTTGGATTTTCTAAAAAGTGTCTTTATCTCTTATTAGACGTGTGGATGCGATGTTGAGGGTCGTGACCATCGATTCGATACCTATTTTGACATATGTTCATTTTTTATTTAAACTTGACCGGGTGGGTCGTTTGGGGTTTTTTGGTGGCATTTCTGAACTTTTTTGGTTTGGGATTTTCTAAAACGTCTCCTTATCTCTTATTTGACGTGTGGATGCAATGTTGAGGGTCGTGACCTTCGAATTGATACCTATTTCAACAAATGTTCATTTTTGGTTTAAACCATATCGGGTGGGTCGTTAGGGGTTATTTGGGGGCATTTCTGTACTTTTTTGGGTTTGTGATTTTCTAAAAAGTGTCCTTATCCCATATTAGATGTGTGGATGCGATGTTGAGGGTTGTGATCTTTGAATCGATACCTATTTTGACGTGGGTCGTTTGGGGTTATCTAGGGGCATTTCTGTACTTTTTTGGGTTTCGGATTTACTAAAAAGTGTCATTATCTCTTGTTAGACGTGTGAATACGATGTTGACGATCGTCACCTTCGAATCGATCCCCATTTCGGCATATGTTCATTTTCGGTTCAAACCAGACCAGGTGGGTTATTTGGGGTTATTTGGGGGCATTTCTATACTTTTTTTGTTTTAGATTTTCTAAAAAGTGTCATTATCTCCTATTAGACGTGTGGATACGAGGTTGACAGTCGTGACCTTCAAATCGATACCCATTTCAGCATATGTTCATTTTCGGTTTGAACCAGACCAGGTGGGTCATTTGGGATTATTTGGGGGCATTTCTGTGCTTTTTTGGTTTTGGATTTTCTAAAAAGTGTCATTATCTCTTATTAGACGTGTGGAGTTCATTTTCGGTTTGAACCAGACCAGGTGGGTCATTTGGGGTTATTTGGGGGCATTTCTGTGCTTTTTTTGTTTTGGATTTTCTAAAAAGTGTCCTTATCTCTTATTAGACGTGTGGATACGATGTTGAGGGTTGTGACCTTCGAATCGATACGTATGTTGGCATATGTTCGTTTTCGGTCCGAACCAGAATAGGTGGGTTGTTTGGGGCTATTTTGGGGTATTTTCGTACTTTTTTTGTTTGGGATTTTCTAAAATGTATTCTTTTCTCTTATTAGATCTGTTAGGTGCGATGTTGAGGGTCGTGTCTGTCGAATCGATACCTCTTTCAGCATATGTTCATTTTCAGTCCGAACCAGACCGGGTAGGTCGTTTGGGGTTATTTTGGGGTATTTCTGTATTTTTTTGGGTTTGGGATTTTCAAAAAAATGTCCTTATCTCTTATTAGACTTGTGGATGCGATGTTGAGGGTCTTGACTTTCGAATCAATTCCTATTTTGACATATCTTCATTTTTGGTTTAAAGCAGACCAGGTGGGTCGTTTGGGGTTATTTTGGGGCATTTCTGTACTTTTTTCGATTTGGGATTTTCTAAAAAGTGTCCTTACCTCTTAGTAGACATATGGATGCGATTTTGAGGGTCATGACCTTTGAATCGAAACATAATTCGACATATGTTCTTTTTCAGTCCGAACCAGACCAGGTAGGTCTTTGGGATTATTTGGGTGCATTTCTGTACGTTTTGGGGTTTGGGATTTTCTAAAAAAGTGTCCTTATCTCTTATTAGACGTGTCGATGGGATGTTGAGGGTCCTGACCTTCGAATGGATACCTCTTTCGGCATATGTTCATTTCGATCAGAACCAAATCGGGTAGATTGTTTGGGGTTATTTGGGGGCATTTCTGTACTTTTTTGGGTTTTGGATTTTCTAAAAAGTGTCCTTATCTCTTATTAGGCGTGTAGATACGATGTTGACGGTCGTGACCTTCAAATCGATACCTATTTTGGCATATGTTGATTTTCGGTTCGAAATCAGACCTGGTGGGTCGTTTGGGGTTATTAAGACGCATTTTTATACTTTTTTGGTTTTGGATTTTCTAAAAAGTGTCCTTATCTCTTATTAGATGTGTGGATGCGATAATGAGGGTCGTTACCTTCGAATCGGTATCTATTTCGACATTTGTTCATTTTCGGTCCGAACCAAAATGGGTGGGTCATTTGGGGTTATTTGGGGGCATTTCTTTACTTTTTTGGGTTTGAGATTTACTAAAAAGTGTCCTTATCGCTTCATAGATATGTTGATGCGATGTTGCCGGTCCTGACCTTCAAATCGATACCTATTTTGGCATATGTTCATTTTAGGTTCGAACCAGACAGGGTGGGTCGTTTGGGGTTATTTGGGGGCATTTTTGTACTTTTTTGGTTTTGGATTTTTTAAAAAGTGTCCTTATCCCTCATTAGAGGTGTGGATGCGATGTTGAGGGTCGCGACCTTCGTAATGATACCTATTTCGGCATATGTTCATTTTCGGTCCGAACCAGAACGGGTAGGTTGTTTGGGCTTATTTAGGGGCATTTCTATACTTTTTTGGGTTTGGGATTTTCTAAAAACTGCCCTTATCTCCTATTAGACATGAGGAGGCGATGTTGAGGGTCGAGACCTTCGAATCGATACCTATTTCGACATATGTTCATTTTCGATTTAAACCAGATCGGGTGGGTCGTTTGGGGTTATTTGGGGGTATTTCTGTACTATTTTGGGTTTGGGATTTTCTAAAAAGTTTCCTTGTCTCTTATTAGACGTGTGGATGCAAAGTTGAGGGTTGTGACCTTCGAATCGATACCTATTTTGACATATGTTCTTTTTCGGTTTAAACTAGACCAAGTGGGCCGCTTGGGGTTATTTTTGGGCAACTCTATACATTTTTGGGTTTGTAATTTTCTAAAAAGTGTCATTATCTCTTATTAGACGTGTAGATGCGATGTTGAGGGTTGTGACCTTTGAATCGACACCTATTTCGACATATGTACATTTTCGGTTTAAACCAAACTGGGTGAGTCGTTTGGGGTTATTTGGGGGCATTTCTGTACTTTTTTGGGTTTAGGATTTTTTAAAAATTGTCCTTATCTCTCATTAGATGTGTGGATGCAATGTTGAGGGTAATGACCTTCGAATGAATACCTATTTCGACATATGTTCTTTTTCGGTCCGAACCAGATCGGGTGGGTTGTTTGGGGATATTTGGGGGCATTTTTGTACTTTTTTATGTTTGGGAGTTTCTAAAAAGTGTCATTATCTCTTGTTAGACGTGTGGATACGATGTTGAGGGTTGTGACTGTCGAATCGATACCTATTTCGACAATTGATCATTTTCGATTTAAACCAGACTGGGTGGGTCGTTTTGGGTTATTTGGGAGCATTTCTGTACTTTTTTGCATTTTTTATTTTCTAAAATGTGTCCTTATCCCTTATTAGAAGTTTGGATGCGATGTTGAGGGTCGTGACCTTTGAATCGATGCCAATTTCAACATATGTTCATTTTCGGTTTAAAACAGACCAGGTGTGTTGTTTGGGGTTATTTGGGGGCATTTAGGTACTTTTTTAGGTTTGGGATTTTCTAAAAAGTGTCCTAATCTCACATTATACATGTGGATCCGATGTTGAGTGTCATGACCTTCGAATTGATACCTATTTCGGCGTATGTTCATTTTCGGTCTGAACCATACTGGGTGGATCGTTTGGGGATTTTTGGGGGCATTTCTGTACTTTAATGGGTTTGAAATTTTCTAATAATTGTCCTTATCTCTCATTAGAATTGCGGATGCGATGTTGAGGGTTGTGACCTTCGATTTGATACCTATTTCGACTTATGTTCAATTTCTATTTAAACCAGACCGGGTGGGTCATTTGGGGTTATTTAGGGGCATTTGTGTACTTTTTGGCTTTTGGGATTTTATAAAAAGTGTCCTTATCCCTTATTTGACGTGTGTGGGTGCAATGTTGGGGGTCGTGACCTTCGAATCGGTACATCTTTCGGCATCTGTTCATTTTCGATCCGAACACACTAGCTGTGTCGTTCGGGGTTATTTGGATGTATTTCTGTACTTTTTTGGGTTTGGGATTTTCTAAAATGTGTCCTTATCTCTTATTAGACGTGTGGATGCGATGTTGAGGGTTGTAACCTTCGAATCGATACCTATTTTGTCATATGTTCATTTTTTGTCTGAACCAGACTGGGTGGGTCATTTGGGATTATTTAGGGGCATTTCTGTACTTTTTTTGTTTGGGAATTTCTAACAAGTGTGTTTATCTCTTATTAGACATGTGGATGCGATGTTGAGGATCGTGACCTTCGTATCGATACCTATTTCTACTTATGTTCATTTTCGATCCGAACTAGACCAGCTGGGTCGTTCGGGGTTATTTGGGGGCATTTCTTTACTTTTTTGGGTTTGGGATTTTCAAAAAAGTGTCCTTATCTCTTACTAGACGTGTGGATGCGATGTTGAGGGTCGTGACCTTCGAATCGATCCCTATTTCAGCAGATGTTCATTTTCGGTCCAAACCAGACCGTGTGGGTCATTTGATATTATTTGGGGGCTTTTCTGTACTTTTTTGGTTTGGGATTTTCTAAAAGCTGTCCTTATCTCTTATTAGACGTGTGGATGCGATGTCGAGGGTCTTGACCTTCGAATCGATAACTATTTCGAGATATGTTTATTTTCGGTCCAAACTAGACCGGGTGGGTCATTTGGGGTTATTTTGGGGCATTTCTGTACTTTTTAGGTTTTGGATTTTCTAAAAAGTGTCCTTATCACTTATTAGACGTGTGGATGCGATGTTGAGGGTCGTAACCTTCGTATCGATACCTATTTCGACTTATCGTCAATTGCAGTTTAAACAGGGCCGGGTGGGTCGTTTGGGGTTATTTTGGGGCATTTCAGTTCTTTTTTGGGTTTGGAATTTCCTAAAAAGTGTCCTTATCTCTTATTAGACGTGTGGATGCGATGTTGTGGGTCGTGACCTTCGAATCGATACATATATCGACATACGTTCATTTTTTATTTAAACTAGATGGGGTGAGTCGTTTGGAGTTATTTGGGGGCATTTCTGTACATTTTTGGGTTTGGGATTTTCTAAGAAGTGTCCATATATCACATTAGATGTGTGGATTCGATCCCTGACCGAGTGGGTCGTTTGGGGTTATTTTGGGGCATTTTTGTACTTTTTTGCATTCGGAATGTTGTAAAAAAATGTCCTTATCCCTTATTAGACGTGTGGATACGATGTTGAGGGTCGTGACCTTCGAATCGGAACATCTGTCAGCATATGTTCATTTTCGGTGTTAACCAGACCAACTGGGTCGTTTGGGGTTATTTGGGGGCATTTTTGTACTTTTATGGGTTTGGGATTTTTTAAAAAGTGTCCCTATCTCTTATTAGACGTGTGGATGCGATATTGAGGGTCGTGACCTTCGAATCGATAACTATTTAGACATATGTTTCTTTTCGGTCCGAACCAGACTGTGTGGATCGTTTGGGGTTATTAGGGGGCATTTCTGTACTTTTTTTGATTTAGGATTTTCTAAAAAGTGTCATTATCACTTATTAAACGTGTGGATGGGATGTTGAGGGTCGTGACCTTCGTATCAATACCTATTTCGACTTATGTTCATTTTCAGTTTAAACTAGACTGGGTGGGTCTTTTGGGGTTATTTGGGGGCATTTCTGTACTTTATTGGGTTTGGGATTTTCTAAAAAGTGTCCTTATCTCTTATTAGACGTGTGGATGTGATGTTGAGGGTCGTGACCTTGGAATCGATACCTATTTCGACATATGTTCATTTTTTATTTAAACCAGACCGGGTGAGTCGTTTAGGGTTATAAGGGGGCATTTCTGTACTTTTTTGGGTTTGGGATTTTCTAAAAAGTGTGATTATCTCTCATTAGACGTGCGGATGCGATGTTGAGGGTTGTGACCTTCAAATTGATACCTATTCTGACATATGTTCATTTGCTGTTTAAACCAGACCGGGTGGGTCCTTTGGGGTTATTTGGGGGCATTTCTATACTTTTTTGCGTTTGTGACTTTGTTAAAAGTGTCCTTATTAGACGTGTGGATGCTTTGTTTTGGGTCGTGACCTTTGAATCGGTACATCTTTCGGCATACCTTCATTTTTTGTCTAAACCGACTACAGTTGGGTCATTCGGGGTTATTTGGGGCATTTTTGTACCTTTTGGGTTTGGGATTTTCTAAAAAGTGTCCTTATCTCTTATTAGATGTGTGGATGCGGTGTTGAGGGTCGTGACCTTCGAATTGATACCTATTTCGGCATATGTTCATTTTCATTTTAAACTAGACCGGGTGGGTCGTTTAAGGTTATTTAGGGGTATTTCTAGACTTTTTTGGGTTTGGGATTTTCTAAAAAGTGTCCTTATCCCTCACTAGATGTGTGGATGCGATGTTGAGGGTCGTGACCTTCGTATCAATACATATTTTGACATATGCTCATTTTTTGTACGAACCAGACCGGGTGGGTCGTTTGGAGTTATTTAGGGGCATTTTTGTACTTTTTTGTGTTTGCTATTTTCGAAAAAAGTGTCCTTATCCCATATTTGACGTGTGGATGTGATGTTGAGGGTCGTGACCTTCGTATCGATACCTATTTTGACTTATGTTCATTTTCAGTTTAAACAAGAGCGGGTGGATCGCTTGTTGTTATTTCGGGGAATTTCAGTACTTTTTTGGGTTTGGGATTATCTAAACAGGTGTCCCTATCTCTTATTAGACATGTGGATCTGATTTTAAGGGTCGTGACCTTCGAATCGATACCTATTTCGACATATGTTCATTTTTTATTTCAACAAGATCGGGTGGGTCGTCTAGGTTTATTTGGGGGCATTTCTATACTTTTTTGGGTTTGGGATTTTCTAAAAAGTGTCCTTATCTCTTATAAGATGTGTGGATGCGATGTTGAGGGTTGTGAGCTTTGAATCGATACCTATTTCGACATATGTTCATTTTCAGTTTCAACCAGATCAGGTGGGTCATTTGGGGTAATTTGGGGGCATTTCTGTAGTTTTTTGTGTTTGGGATTTTCTAAAAAGTGTACTTATCTCTTATTAGACGTGTGGATGCGATGTTGAGGGTCGTGACCTTCGAATCGATTCCTATTTCGACATATGTTCATTTTCGATTTAAACTTGACCAGGTGGGTCGTTTTGGGTTATTTGGTGGCATTTCTGTACTTTTTTTGGTTTGGGATTTTCTAAAAAGTGTCCTTATCCCTTATTAGATGTGTGGATGCGATGTTGAGGGTCGTGACCTTCGAATCGATACCTATTTGGACAAATGTTCATTTTCGATTTAAACCAGATCGGGTGGGTCGTTTAGGGTTATTTGGTGGCATTTCTGCACTTTTTTGGGATTGGGATTTTCTAAAAAGTGTCCTTATCTCTTATTAGACGTGTGGATGCGATATTGAGGGTTGTGACCTTCGAATCGATACCTATTTCCACATATGTTCATTTTTAGTTTATAACCAAACCGGGTGTGTCGTTTGGGGTTATTTGGGGGCATTTCTGTACTTTTTTTGATTTGAGCTTTTCTAAAAAGTGTTCTTACCTCTTAGTGGACATATGGATGCGATCTTAAGGGTCGTGACTTCGAATCGATACATATTTTGACATATGTTTATTTTAGATCCGAACAAGACCAGGTGGGTTTTTTGGGGTTATTTGGGGGCATTTCTGTACTTTTTTGGGTTTTGGAATTTTAAAAAGTGTCCTTATCTCTTATTAGACATGTGGATGCGATGTTGAGGGTTGTGACCTTCGAATCAATACCTGTTTAGAGATATGTTCATTTTTAGTCCGAACCAGACCGGTGGGTCGTTTGGGGTTATTTGGGGGCATTTTTGTACTTTTTTGGATTTGGGATTTTCTAAAAAGTGTCCTTATCTCCAATTAGACATGAGCATGCGATGTTGAGGGTCGTGACATTCTAATCGATACCTATTTTGACATATGCTCATTTTTGGTTTAAACCGGACCGGGTGGGTCGTTTGGGGTTATTTGGGGGCATTTCTGTTCCTTTTTGGGTTTGGGATTTTCTAAAAAGGGTTCTTATCTCTTACTAGATGTGTGGATGCGATGTTGAGGGTCATGACCATCGAATCGATACCTATTTGGAGATATGTTTATTTTCGGTCCGAACCAGACCGGGTGGGTCATTTTGGGTTATTTGGGTGCATTTCTGTACTTTTTTGGGATTGGGATTTTCTAGAAAGTGCCCTTATCTCCTATTAGACTTGAGGATGCAATTTTGAGGGTCGTGACCTTCGAATCGATACCTATTTTGACATTTGTTCATTTTCAATTTAAACCAAAACAGGTGGGTTGTTTGGGGGCATTTCTGTACTATTTTGGGTTTGGGATTTTCTAAAAATTTTCCTTGTCTCTTATTGTTAGACGTGTGGATGCAATGTTGAGGGTTGTGACCTTTGAATCGATACCTATTTCGACATATGTTCATTTTTTGTTTAAGCCAGACTGGGTGGGTTCTTTGGGGTAATTTGGGGGCATTTTTGTAATTTTTTGCTTTTGGTATTTTCTAAAAAGCATCCTTATCTCTTATTAGACGTGTGGATGCGATGTTGAGGGTCGTGACCTTCGAATTGATACCTATTTTGATATATGCTCATTTTTTGTCCAAACCAAACCAAATGGGTCGTTTCGTGTTCTTCGGGGGCATTTCTGTACTTTTTTATTTTTGGGATTCTGTCAAAAGTATTCTTATCTCTTATTAGACGTGTGGATACGATGTTGAGGGTCGTAACCTTCGAATCGATACCTATTTTCTCATATGTTCATTTTCGAATTAAACCAGATCGGGAAGGTCGTTTGGGGTTATTTGGGGGCATTTCTATTCATTTCTTGGGTTTGGATTTTCTTAAAAGTGTCTTTATCTCTTATTGGACGTGTGGATGCAATGTTGAGGGTCGTGACCTTCGAATCGATACCTATTTCGACATATGTTCATTTTTTATTTAAACCAGACTAGGTGGGTTGTTTGGGGCTATTTGGGAGCATTTCTGGTCTTTTTTGGGTTTGGGAATTTCTAAAATGTGTCCTCATCCCTTATACGATGTTGGATGCGATGTTTAAGGTTGTAACCTTCGAATCAATACGTATTTTGACATATACTCATTTTTTGTCCGAACCGGACTGGGTGGGACGATTGGAGTTATTTGGGGGCATTTCTGTACCTTTTTGTATTTGGGATTTTCAAAAATGTGTCCTTATTTCTTATTAGATGTGTGGAGGCGATGCTGAGGGTTGTGACCTTCGAATCGATACCTATTTCGACGTATGTTCATTTTCGATTTAAACCAGATCGGGTGGGTTGTTTGGGTTTATTTGGGGGCATTTCTATATTTTTTTGGGTTTGGGATTTTCTAAAAAGTATCTTTATCTCTTATTAGAGGTGTGGAGATGTTGAGGGTTGTGACCTTTGAATCAATACATATTTTGACATATGTTCGATTTAAACCAGACCGGGTGATTCGTTTGGGGTTATTTGGGGGCATTTTTGAACTTTTTTTGGTTTGGGACTTTCTGAAAAGTGCCCTTATCTCTTATTAGATGTGTGGATCCGATGTTGAGGGTCATGACCTTCGAATCGATATCTATTTTGGCATATGTTCATTTTTGGTCTAAACATACCGGGTGGGTCGTTTGGGGTTATTTTGGGGTTTTTCTCTACATTTTTGGGTTTTGGATTTACTAAAATGTGTCCTTATCTCTTATTAGACGTGTGGATACGATGTTGACGGTCGTGACCTCCAAATCGATACCTATTTTGGCATATGCTCATTTTCAGTTTGAGCCTGACCGGGAGGGTCGTTTGGGGTTATTTGGTGGCATTTCCGTACTTTTTTGGTTTGGGATTTTCTAAAAAGTGTCCTTATCTCTTACTAGACGTGTGGATGCGATGTTGAGGGTCGTGTCCTTCGAATCGATACCTCTTTCGACATATGATCATTTTCGGTCTGAACCAGACCGTGTAAGTCGTTTGGGGTTATTTGGTGGCATTTCTGAACTTTTTTGGGTTTGGGATTTTCTAAAAAGTGTCCCTAACTCTTATTGGACATGTGGATGCGATGTTGAGGGTTGTGACCTTCGAATCGATACCGATTTCGACATATGTTCAGTTTTGGTATAAACCAGACTGGGTGAGTTGTTTGGGGTTATTTGGAGGCATTTTATACTTTTTTCGGTTTTGGATTTTCTAAAAGTGTTCTTGTCTTTTAGTAGACATATGGATGAGATGTTGAGGGTCGTGACCTTCAAATCGATACATATTTCAACATATGTTCATTTTTTGTCCAAACCAGTTCGGGTGGATCGTTTGGGGTTATATGGGGGCATTTCTATTTTTTTTTTGAGTTAGGGAATTTCTAAAAAGTGTCCTTATCTCTTATTAGACATGTAGATGCGATGTTGAGGGTCGTGACCTTCGAATCGATATCTATTTCGAGATAAGTTCATTTTTTGTTTGAACCATACCGAGTGGGTCGTTTGAGGTTATTTGGGGGCATTTCTGTACTTTTTTGGGTTTGGGATTTTCTAAAAAGTGTCCTTATCTCCTATTAGACGTCATGATGCGATGTTGAGGGTCGTGACCTTCGAGTCGATATCTATTTCGACATATGTTCATCTTCGGTTTAAACTAGGCCGGGTGGGTCTTTTGGGGTTATTTAGGGGCATTTCTGTACTTTTTTGGGTTTGGGATTTTCTAAAATGTTTCCTTATCTCTTATTAGATGTGTAGATGCGATGTTGAGGGTCGTGATCGGGTGAGTCGTATGGGGTTATTTGGGGCATTTTTGTACTTTTTTGGGTTTGGGATTTTCTAAGAAGTGTCCTTATCTCATATTAGACGTGTGCATGCGATGTTGACGGTCGTGACCTTCGAATCAATACCTATTTCGACATATGTTAACTTTCGATTTAAACCTGATCGGGTGGGTCGTTAGAGGTTATTTGGGGGCATTTCTGTACTTTTTTTGGTTTGGAATTTTCTAAAAAGTGTCCTTAACTCTTATTAGACGTGTGGATGCGATGTTGAGGGTCGTGACCTTCAAATCGATACCTATTTTCACATATGTTCATTTTCGATTTAAACCAGACCGGGTGGGTCGTTTAAGGTTATTTGGGGGCATTTCTGTACTTTTTTGGGTATAGGATTTTCTAAGAAGTGTCCTTGTCACATATTAGACGTGTGGATGAGATGTTGAGGGTCTTGACTTTCGAATCGATACCTATTTCAACATATCTTCGTTTTCGATTTAAACCTGATCGGGTGCGTCGTTTGGGGTTATTTAGGGGCATTTCTGTACTTTTTTAATTTGGGTTTTTTTAATAAGTGTCTTTATCACTTATTAGACGTGTGGATGCGATGTTGAGGGTCGTGACTTTCGTATCGATACCTATTTCGACTTATGTTTATTTTCAGTTTAAACTAGACCGGGTGGGTCTGTTGGGTTATTTCGGGGCATTTCTGTACTTTATTGGGTTTGGGATTTTCTAAAAAGTGTCCTTATCTCATATTAGACGTATGGATGTGATGTTGAGGGTAGTGACCTTCGAATCGATACCTATTTTGACCTATGATCATTTTCGATTTAAACCAGACCGGGTGGGTCGTTTAGGGTTATATGGGGGCATTTCTGTTCTTTTTTGGGTTTGGGATTTTCTAAAAAGTGTGCTTATCTCTCATTAGACGTGCGGATCCGATGTTGAGGGTTGTGACCTTCGAATTGATACCTATTCTGACATATGTTTATTTGCTGTTTATACCAGACCGGGTGGGTCCTTTGGGGTTATTTGGGGGCATTTCTGTACTTTTTTGTGTTTGTGACTTTGTAAAAAGTGTCCTTACCCCTTATTAGACGTGTGGATGCTTTATTTTGGGTCGTGACCTTCGAATCGGTACATCTTTTGGCATACCTTCATTTTTTGTCTGAACCAGTCCAGCTGGGTCGTTCGGGGTTATTTGGGGCATTTTTGTACTTTTTGGGTTTGGGATTTTCTAAAAAGTGTCCTTATCTTTTATTAGATGTGTGGATGCGATGTTGAGGGTCGTGACTTTCGAATTGATACTTATTTTGGCATATGTTCTTTTTCGATCCGAACCAGACCAGGTGGGTCGTTTGGGATTATTTGGGGGCATCTCTTTACTTTTTTGGTTTGGGATTTTCTAAATGTGTCCTTATCTCTTTTTAGACGTATGGATTCGATGTTGAGGGTTGTGACCTTCGAATTGATAACTATTTAGAGATAAGTTTTTTTGGTCTAAACCAGACCGGGTGGGTCGATTGGAGTTATTTTGGGGCATTTCTGTACCTTTTTGAGTTTGGGATTTTTGAAAATGTGTCCTTATCTCTTATTAGACGTGTGGAGGCGATGCTGAGGGTTATGACCTTCAAATCGATATCTATTGCGACGTATGATCATTTTCGATTAAAACCAGATCGAGTGGGTCGTTTGGGTTTATTTGGGGGCATTTCTTTATTTTTTTGGGTTTGGGATTTTCTAAAAAGTATCCTTATCTCTTATTAGAGGTGTGGAGATGTTGAGGGTTGTGACCTTTGAATCAATACATATTTCGACATATGTTCAATTTAAACCAGACTGGGTGGTTCGTTTGGGGTTATTTGGGGGCATTTTTGAACTTTTTTTGGTTTGGGACTTTCTGAAAAGTGCCCTTATCTCTTATTAAATGTGTGGATCCGATGTTGAGGGTCATGACCTTCGAATCGATATCTATTTCGGCATATGTTCATTTTCGGTCTAAACATACTGGGTAGGTTGTTTGGGGTTATTTTGGGGTATTTCTCTACTTTTTTGGGTTTTGGACTTACTAAAAAGTGTCCTTATCTCTTATTAGGCGTGTGGATGCGATGTTGACGGTCATGACCTCCAAATCGATACCTATTTTGGCATATGTTTATTTTCGGTCTGAACCTGATTGGGTGAGTCGTTTGGGGTTATTTGGGGGCATTTCCGTACTTTTTTGGTTTGGGATTTTCTAAAAGTGTCCTTATCTCTTACTAGACGTGTGGATGCGATGTTGAGGGTCGTGTCCTTCGGATCGATACCTCTTTTGGCATATGATCATTTTCGATCCGAACCAAACCGTGTAGGTCGTTTGGGGTTATTTGGTGGCATTTCTAAACTTTTTTGGGTTTGGGATTTTCTAAAAAGTGTCCTTATCTCTTATTGGACGTGTGGATGCGATGTTGAGGGTTGTGACCTTCGAATCGATACCTATTTCGACATATGTTCATTTTCAGTATAAACTAGACTGGGTGAGTTGTTTGGGGTTATTTGGGGGCATTTCTTTACTTTTTTCAGTTTTGGATTTTCTAAAAGTGTTCTTGTCTCTTAGTAGACATATGAATGCGATGTTGAGGGTTGTGACCTTCGAATCGATACATATTTCGATATATATTCATTTTCGGTCCGAACCAGATCGGGTGGATCGATTGGGGTTATTTGGGGGCATTTCTTTTTTTTTTTGAGTTAGGGAATTTCTAAAAAGTGTCCTTATCTCTTATTAGACATGTGGATGCGATGTTGAGGGTCGTGACCTTTGAATCGATATCTACTTCGAGATATGTTCATTTTTTGTCTGAGCCAGATCGGGTGAGTCATTTTGGGTTATTTGGGGGCATTTCTATACTTTTTTGGGTTTGGGATTTTCTAAAAAGTGTCCTTATCTCCTATTAGACGTGAGGATGCAATGTTGAGGGTCATGACCTTCGAATCGATACCTATTTCGACATATGTTCATTTTTTGTTTAAACTAGGCCGGGTGAGTCGTTTGGAGATATTTGGGGCCATTTCTGTACTTTTTTGGGTTTGGGATTTTCTAAAATGTTTCCTTATCTCTTATTAGACGTGTGGATGCGATGTTGAGGGTTGTGACCTTTGAATCGATATCTATTTCAAAATATGTTCATTTTCGGTTTAAGCCAAATCTGGGGGGTCGTTTGGAGTTATTCGGGGGCTTTTTTGTACTTTTTTGCATTTGGGATTTTCTAAAAAGTGTCCTTATCTCTTGTCAGATGTGTGGATGCGATGTTGAGGGACATGACCTTCGAAGTGATACCTATTTCGACATATGCTCATTTTCTATCCGAACTAGACCGGGTGGGTCGTTTGGAGTTATTTGGGGGCATTTCTGTACTTTTTTGTGTTCGGGTTTTTCTAAAAAGTGACCTTATCTCTTAGTAGACGTGTGGATGCGATGTTGAGGCTTGTGACCTTCGAATCTATACCTATTTCGACATGTTCATTTTTTATTTAAACTAGATCGTGTGGGTCGTTTAGGGTTATTTATGTTGAGGAACCTCCTCATATACTCCATGCTATGTTTTGGTGAGAACAAATGAACCCACTCTTGGACTAACATTTGTGTTAAATGTTTTAGATGAGAGCGTTGCACCAAGTGAGGGGGAGCATACACAAGAACAAACACAAGAGCATGTATAAGAGCGTATGCGAATATGTACAAGAATATTCTGAAAATGTTTCCTAAGACATGGAAGTCAACAAGTCAAACTTTGAAGATTGAAGATTGAAGAATGAAGACATAATGAAGATTTTGTAATCTTGTATTTGTAATTTTAAGTCACAAATTGTTGTAATGCACACACGCACGCATACATCCATTTAGAATGCCCGTAGGAGGTAATTTGACACCTTAGACATGTGACCATTTGGGTTTGAAACCCCCAAACTAAACCCATATTGGAATTGGACTAATTTCCACTGAAATTACCCAATCCGATATACCGGTTCTTGATCCCGCATCCCGGATTAATGGGAATCTCAGGAAACTAACTACTCACAGTAGCCCTCCAGAGTACACGGGATCACCATCCAACATACCGGATTCTTTTTGGCTTAGTTTTGCCCAGATTTGGCATACCGGATAGCCATCCAGCATGTCAGATCAATATGTGACTGTTAGTTTTTTACCGTTATTCTCCTATTCTATATGAAAATTAGGTAATTCGGCATACCGGATTGGAATCCAGTGTACTGGATTATATATGGCTTTTGGAATCCGATCCCAATTTAGATTCCTAATTAATTTAAGCCATCTAGGCTATAAATACCCACTTGTTTAAGGCTCTAAACACCACTACTCATCACAATTAAGAGCCTCCAAGAACAAGTCACTCTCAAGTGAGAGTTCAAGCACTTATTTATGGGATTCACTCGCACTTAGCTCCCTTCATTCATATTTACATTAAAGCTTCATAGTTTAAAAGGTAGCACATCTCTACTAAGGTTTGAGGTAATTCTAAACTCCCTTAGTATCATTTTTACACTATACAAGTAGGTTGATTTCTGTTGCTCAAAATCAAGAGTAGGTTGAGTCCTTTTACTCCTTAACTCAAGATTAGTTGTTGAGTCCTCTTGCTCGTTTCTCAAGAGTTGTACGAGTCCTCTTGCTCTTACTCAAGATTTAAAATAGTGAAATTTTCTCTAAGGTAATAGAAGTGGACATAGGCAAGTATTGGCCGAACCACTATAAATCTCTTGTGTCACTCTTTTAATTATTGCTTGTTTATTGGTCATTTTTACATTGGTAATTTGTTTTATTTTCGCATATTTTTTAATTTTCCAACCTTCACCTATTCACCGCCTCTAGGTGAATTCACATTTGGTATCAAAGCGGGATCTCAAGATCGTGATTTTTTAATCCAATTAAGAGTATTAAGAACATGGGATCCTCTGCTAATCGCAAGATTGAAGGATATAATATTACCCGACCTCCCTTCTTTGAAGGTGAAGGATTTATTGGAAGAATCAATTCAAGAACTTCGTGTGTGCCAATAACATTAACGCATGAAAAGTAATTGAAAATGTATCAAATACCATAGACAAGCCCAAAGAAGAGTGGACCTCAGCTAAAAAAGCTAAAATTCAACTCGATTTTGTTGCTATAAGTTATATTCAATGTGCTCTAGGAGAAAATGAGTACAATAGAACTTGCATGTGTGACTCAGCTAAGGAGATGTTTGTTAAGCTTATTGTTACCTATGAAGGTACTTCTGAAGTCAAGCAATCTAAGATTGATATGATAGTAAATGAGTATGAGCTATTTAAAATGAAAAATGATGAAGACATATATGCTATGTTTACTCGATTTACTAACATTGTGAACAAGCTGAAAGGTTTAGGAAAAATTTACTCCAATGGTGAAAATGTACGAAAGATTTTGAGATCTCTCACAAAAGAATGGAGACCCAAGACTACTGCAATCAAAGAATCTAAAGACATTGACAAGCTAAATCTAGATGAGCTATTGGGATCACTCCAAACTCATGAGATAGAACTCAAACAAGACACCAAGGAGGATGATTCAAAAGAACCAAAGAAGAAGGTTGTAGCATTCAAGACATATGACATTAGTGATGATGAAGAAGAATTGTCTGATGATGAGATTGCTTATCTATCCAAGAAATTCTCTAAATTCTTGAAGAACAAAGAAAAAAGCACCTTCAACAAGAAGAGATTTTCAAGGGATCAAAAAAGTAAAAATACTTCCAAAGAAACTAATGATTCCTCTTCAAAAGATATTGTGTGCTATGAATGTAGGAAGCCAAAACGCTACAGAGGAGATTGTCCAAAGATAAAGAAATATAAGAAAGCCTACAAAGCTGAGCATACCTTTGACTCAAGTGATGAAGAGGATGAGGATGAAGCATCTCAAGAGGAAGAAGAACAAACTAATTTGGCACTCATGGCTACCGAAGATGAAGAAACCCAAAATGAGGTAACCCCCACTTCTCCATCTCATAAAGATAAGGACTTTTTAGAATTGAAAGAAGCTTTTGAAGACCTTTACCAAAGTAGCATGGAGCTAGCCACTACCAAAAAGAATCTCTTGAAAGAGATAAACACCCTCAAAGACCAAAACACAACTCTAGCTTCTCAAGTTAATATCTTGGAAGAAGAAAAAGAAAAGTTGTGTAAAGCCTTAGAATCATTTACCAATGGACCTTTACAAAGGTAGCTCACAAAGCCATTAAATCTGTTGCTACTTCTAGACCTTTGCAACTACTTCATCTTGACCTTTTTGGACCAATTCAAACCACTAGCTTAGGAGAAAAGAAATACACTTTCGTTATTGTAGATGACTACTCCCATTTCACTTGGACCCTTTTTCTCAAGTATAAGAATGATGCATTTGAGGAGTTTGTAGCTCTTTGCAAGCTAATACAAAACGAAAAGGGTTACTTGATCACTTCCATAAAAAGTGACCATAGTGGTGAATTTGATAATATAGATGAATTTGGTGAATTTTGTAGAAAATAAGGTATAACTCATAACTTTTTGGCCCCTAGAACACCACAATCAAATGGTGTGATTGGAAAGAATAGAACTATCTAAGAAACTGCAAAGACAATGCTCAATGAGTACTCTTTGCCAAAGTATTTTTAGGCTGAAGCTGTTCACATGGCTTGTTATGTGTTAAACCAGATTTTGATAAGACCTATCTTGTTAAAGACCCCCTATGAACTTTTTCATAATAAGCTTCCTAAAGTTGACTACTTTAAAGTGTTTGGTTGTGCATGTTTTATTCTTAACACTAAAGACAACTTAGGAAAGTTTAAAGAAAAGGCCGATGATGATATCTTTCTAGGCTACTCCACAAATAGTAAAGCTTATAGAGTATTCAATAAAAGAACTCTAGTTGTGGAAGAGTCTATGAATGTAAAGTTTGATGAATCCATGGCCAAGGACAAATATAAAGACCTAGAAGAAGATGATGAAGATGAAGTACTTGAGATTAGGAAAATAGTGAAAAATGTCTCTTTAGTAATAATCAAGTACATCAACTTCCTAAAGAGATTAAGACTGTTAAAGACCATCCACTTGACCTTATCATTGGAAACCTTGATAAAGGTATACAAACTAAGAGTAAAATCCAAAATATTTTTTCTAATGTAGCATTTATATCTACCATCGAACCTAAGAATATAAAGGAAGCCCTTTTGGATAGTGATTAGATAATTACTATGCAAGAAAAGCTTAATCAATTTGAAAGAAATCAAGTTTGGGACTTAGTGCCAAAACCGTCTAACACCAAGATTATTGGGACTAGATGGGTATTTAGGAATAAACTTGATGAAGATGGTAACATAACTAGAAACAAAGCTAGGCTGGTTGCTCAAGATTATAACTAACAGGAAGGTATTGACTTTGATGAATCATATGCACCTGTAGCTAGACTTGAGTCAATTAGAATGTTGTTTGCTTTTGCCTGTCATAAGAATTTCAGATTGTACCAAATGGACGTCAAAGCACATTCTTGAATGGTTACATAAATGAAGAAGTCTATGTCACTCAACCAACTGGATTTGAAGATTCAAAGTTCCCTGACCATGTATACAAGCTGAAGAAGGCCTTGTATGGCTTGAAACAAGCCCCAAGAGCTTGGTACGACAGACTGAGTAAGTTCCTAGTTGATACTGGATTCTCAATGGATAAGATAGATACCACTCTGTTTGTTAAGCATGATAAGAATGATTTAATTATAGTTCAAATCTATGTCGATGATATTATTTTTGGTTCTACAAATGAATCACTTTGCCATGAATTTAGTAAATGTATGAGTAGTGAATTTGAGATGAGTCTAATGGGAGAATTGAATTTCTTTCTAGGACTCCAAATAAAACAGACCCCTGATGGGGTTTTCATCAGTCAAACAAAATATCTTAAAGAATTATTAAAGAAGTTTGACATCAATGAACAAAAATCATCTGGTACTCCAATGAGTACATCTGTAACTCTGTCCAAAGATGAAGATGGAACCCCAGTTGACCCAACTAAACATAGAGGCACGATAGTTAGTTTACTCTATCTAATGGCTAGTAGACCTGACATAATGTTTAGTGTCTGTGCTTGTGCTAGGTTTCAGCCCAAACCTATGCAATCCCACTTGAGTACTATGAAGAAAATCTTTAAGTACTTGAAGGGAACCCCAAGCATTGGACTTTGGTACCCTATGGACAATGACTTTGACCTTGTTAGCTTCTCCGACGCTGACTTTGTCGGGTGTCATGTTGATCGTAAGAATACAAGTGGATCTTGTCACTTCTTAGGGTCTTGTTTGGTTTCGTGGTTTAGTAAGAAGCAAAATTATGTTGCTCTTTCTACCACCGATGCCAAATATATTGCAGCCGGACGGTGTTGTGCACAAGTGCTATGGATGAGGCAAACTCTCCAAGATTATGGAGTTAAGTTTGGCACTTCCTCTATCCAATGCGATAACACAAGTGCAATTAACCTTAGAAAGAATCTGATTTTACACTCAAGAGCTAAGCATATTGATATCTGTCACCATTTCCTACGTGACACTGCTCAACGAGGTGAAATTCGACTTAATTTTATTGAGATTGAGAAGCAATTTGCGGACATCTTCACAAAACCCTTGAGTGAATAACGATTCTGCACTCTGAGAAGAGAATTAGGCATTATTGATCCTTTTGCATAACATGTTCATATTTTTTACTGTTTATATGGTTTTTTGCTTCTGTTCTACTGAAACAGCATACCGGATTGCCAAACGGTATGCTGGATCAGTAATTCTGGCTGTCTTTATAGCCATTGTACCCAAAATGGTATACCGGATTAGGATTTTTGACCTTTTGTTTTTTTTTACTGTTATGCAAATTTATTTGCCTATTTAAATCTCAGTTTTTTGTCTTTTTTTCACTCACTGTTCACTCTAATCTTGGATTAAACTTTGTTTATACTTTATTAAGCACTTCTCTCTCTACTCTCTCTTTTCTTTTCAACCCTATCTTTCACAATGAGTTGAAGAGGTAAAGAACAAATGCCAGAGAATCCAACCTCTAAAAGAGGAAGGACTGTAGGAAGAGGAAGCGGTTCAAGACAACCTTATGCTGAAGGGGAAGATTGATTGTTTCGGTTTAGGGAATGTAGTGCAAATTGGCATCTCTACCTTGCAAGGAAAATAGAAGAAGGACGTGAGGTGGATGTGTTCTCATTCAATAGCATCCGTCTCAAAGAGCGTTTCAAGGAGATCGGTTGGGAACCTCTTCTCAACATTTCCGATCCTTGTTATCCATACCTTGTCAAGTATGTCTACACCAACCTCTACTTCAGCGGCGCGGAACAAGGTTTGAAACTTCACTCCTATGTGAAGAGCACTCACCTAGAACTCTCTCTTGATGACCTTGCCCATATTCTTGAAATCCCAAATGATGGACCATGCATCTTTTGGACCCCAAAGAACACCCACTTTGGTGATTTGATCAATCATGAAGAAATGTATTCCGTCATTCTCAAACAATTTGACCCAAATGTGGGGACCGTTGTCACCGGTCCCCTTCATCTCATCCCTCATGTTATCTCTTATATAGTCCAACATAATATCATTCCTAGGGGTGGTGATAGAAACAAGTGCCTTACTCTACAGGCTTACATCACTTATTCCATCTACACCAATAACCCTACTAGTCTTCCATATTTCATTATGAGGTATATGGAATCGTGTGCTCACCCTCATAGGCACACTAATCTTCCTTATGGCTGGCTTCTCACTAGTATATTCTGGGCCTTTAACATTGATCTTGATCGTGAGGAAGAATCCACTTTGTCTTTCCAACACATCACTCGTAATAGCTTTCACACCATTGCTATTCCTCCTCCTTCCGATGTGTTTATTGAAGAAGAAAAAATTTTGGATGAGAATGTGCCCCCTCCTCGTTAAGCACAAAAAGGGATACCGGCATCTCTAAAAGAATGGGTGTCAAGCATTGATGACTATATGGACAAAGCAAATAACCGAATAATGGAACTTGAATTTGGTCAACAAAGAATTCAAGAGGATGTGACATCTCTTCGCAACGATGTGAAGACCAGATTTGATTCTCTCAATGTTCACCAAGATAAAATTCTCAATGCAGTGCATCAACTCTCTCTCAATTTTGGCTTTCTATCTGTTGACACACCGGGAGCTACTCCACAAGGGATCACCCCTCAAAGAGTTAGACCACCATTTCCCGGTTCTTCAAGCTCTTATCCCCAAATACCACCCTTTGATCCTAATGCATGATTTCTACTGCCCCTCTTTTTGCCAATGACAAAGGGGGAGAATATTTGGGAATAAAAATAAAATGTAATGACTTGGATGTGATTGATGTGATTTTTATGAATTATGAATATATCTATGTTTTGGAATATTTTAAAATTTGGAATGTGTACATGGTACTCTTGCTTATTTTACATTTGCTTATATGTTCTTATTTTTATTTTCTTGGATTATTTGTCATCATCAAAAAGGGGGAGATTGTTGAGGAAACCTCATCATATATTCCAAGCTATGTTTTGTTGATAACAAATAAAGCCTCTCTTAGACTAACATTTATGTAAGATGTTTTAGATGAGAGCATAGCACCAAGTGAGGGGGAGCATACACAAGAACAAACACAAGAGCGTGTACAAGAGCGTATACAAATATGTACAAAAATATTGCTCAAAATGTTTCCTAAGACATGGAAGTCAACAAGTCAAACTTTGAAGATTGAAGATTGAAGAATGAAGACATAATGAAGATTTTGTAAACTTGTATTTGTAATTTTAAGTCACAAATTGATGTAATGCACACACGCACGCATACATCCATTTAGAATGTCCTTAGGAGGTAATTTGACCCCTTAGACATGTGACCATTTTGGTTTGATACCCCCAAACCAAACCCTTATTGGAATTGGAATAATTTCCACTGAAATTGCCCAATCCGGCATACCGGATTAATGGGAATCTCAACAAACTACTCACAGTAGCCCTCCGGAGTATGCTAGATCACCATCCAGCATACTGGATTATTTTTAGCTTAGTTTTGCCCTGATCCAGCATACCGGATCAATGTGTGACTGTTAGGTTTTTACCGTTATTCCCCTGTTCTATATGGAAATTAGGTAATCCTGCATACCAGATTGGAATCCAGCATACCGGATTATATACGACTTTTGGAATCCGATCCTAATCTAGATTCCTAATTAATTTAAGCCATCTAGCCTATAAATACCCACTTGTTTAAGGCTCTAAACACCACTACTAATAACAATTAAGAGCCTCCAAGAACAAGTCACTCTCAAGTGAGAATTTAAGCACTTATATAAGGCATTCACTCTCACTTAGCTCCCTTCATTCATATTTGCATTAAAGCTTCATAGCTTGAAAGGTAGCATATCTCTGCTAAGGTTTGAGGTAATTCTAAAATCCCTTAGTATCATTTTTACTTTATACAAGTAGGTTGAGTTCTCTTGCACGGAATCAAGAGTAGGTTGAGTTCACTTGCTCATTAACTCAAGATATATATGGATGTGATGTTGAGGGTCGTGACCTTCGAATCGAAACCTATTTCGACATATGTTCATTTTTTGTCCGTACCACAGAGAGTGGGTCGTTTGGGGTTATTTGGGGGCATTTTAGTACTTTTTTAAGTTTGGGATTTTCTAAAAAGTTTCCTTATCTCTTATTAGATGTGTGGATGCGATGTTGAGGGTTGTGACCTTCGAATCAATACCAATTTCGACATATGTTCATTTTTGATTAAACCAGACCGGGTGGGTCATTTAGGGTTATATATGGGCATTTCAGTACCTTTTTTGGTTTGGGATTTTCTAACAAGTGTCATTATCTCTTATTAGACTTGTAGATGCAATGTTGAGGGTCCTGATCTTCGGATCGATACCTATTTTGACATATGTTCATTTTTTGTTTAAACCAGAGAGAGTGGGTCGTTTGGGGTTATTTGGGGGCCTTTCTGCACTTTTTTGGGTTTGGGATTTTTTTAAAAGTGTCCTTATCTCTTATTAGATGTGTCGATGCAATGTTGTGGGTTGTGACCTTCAAATCGATACCTATTTCGACATATGTTCATTTTTCGGTTTAAACCAAATAGGGTGGGTCGTTTGGGGTAATTTGGGGGCATTTCTGTACTTTTTTACGTTTGGGATTTTCTAAAATGTGTCCTTATCCCTTATTAGACATGTGGATGCAATGTTGAGGGTCGTGATCTGCAGATCGATACCTATTTCGACATATATTCATTTTCGGTTTAAACCAGACCGGGTGGCTTGTTTCGGGTTATTCGGGGGCATTTTTATACTTTTTTGGGTTTGGGATTTTCTAAAAAGTGTCCTTATCCCTTATTAGACGTGTGGATGCGATGTTGATGGTTGTGACCTTCGAATCGACACCTATTTGGACATATGTTCATTTTCGGTTTCAACCAGACTTGTTGGATCATTTGGGGTTATTTAGGGGCTTTTCTGTACTTTTTTGGGTTTGGGATTTTTTGAAAAGTGTCCTGATGTCTTATTAGACATGTGGATGCGATGTTGAGGGTTGTGACCTTCAAATCGACACTTATTTTGACATATGTTCATTTTTGGTTTAAACCTGACCAGGTGGGTCGTTTGGGTTATTTGGGGGCATTTCTGTACTTTTTTGGGTTTGGGATTTTTTAAAAAGTGTCCTTAACTCTCATTAGACGTGAGGATGCGATGTTGAGGGTCGTGACCTTCGAATCGATACCTATTTTGACATATGTTCATTTTCGGTCCGAACCACAGAGAGTGGGTCGTTTGGGGTTAATAGTGGGCATTTCTGTACTTTTCTTAGTTTGGGATTTTCTAAAAAGTGTCCTTATCTCTTATTAGATGTGTGGATGCGATGTTGAGGGTTATGACCTTCGAATCAATACCAATTTTGACATATGTTCATTTTTTATTTTAACCAAACCGGGTGGGTCGTTTGGGGTTATTTATGGGCATTTCAATACTTTTTTTGGTTTGGGATTTCCTAAAAAGTGTCCTTATCTCTTATTAGAAGTGTGGATGCGATGTTGAGGGTCCTGATCTTCGGATCGATACCTATTTCGATATATGTTCATTTTTTGGTTTAAACCAGAGCGGGTGGGTCGTTTGGGGTTATTTGAGGCATTTCTGTACTTTTTTGCGTTTGGGATTTTCTAAAATGTGTCCTTATCCCTTATTAGAGGTGTGGATGCGATGTTGAGGGTCATGACCTTCGAATCGATACCTATTTGGACATATGTTCATTTTGGGTTTAAACTAGACCGGGCATGTCGTTTGGTGTCATTTGGGGGCATTTTTGTACCTTTTTGGGTTTGGGATTTTCTAAAAAGTGTCCTTATCTCTCATTAGACATGTGGATGCGATGTTGAGGGTCGTGACCTTTGAATCGATACCTATTTTGACATATGTTCATTTTTAGGCTTAAACCAGACCGGGTGGGTCGTTTGGGGTTATTTGGGGCATTTCTATACTTTTTGCGTTTGGGATTTTCTAAAATGTGTTATTATCCCTTATTAGAGGTGTGGATGCGATGTTGAGGGTCATGACCTTCGAATCGATACCTATTTGGACATATGTTCATTTTGGGTTTAAACTAGACTGGGCATGTCGTTTGGGGTTATTTAGGGGGCATTTCTGTACTTTTTTGGGTTTGGGATTTTCTAAAAAGTGTCCTTATCTCTTATTATATGTGTGGATACGATGTTCAGTGTCATGACCTTCTAATCGATACCTATTTCGACATATGTTCATTTTCGGTCCGAACTAGATCGGGTTGATCGTTTGGGGTTATTTGGGGGCATTTCTGTACTTTTTTCAGGTTTGGGATTTTCCTAAAAGTGTTTTTATCTCTTATTAGACATGTGGATGTGGTGTAGATGGTGTTGACCTTCGAATCGAAAACTATTTAGACATATCTTCATTTTCGGTTTAAACCAGACCGGTTGGGTCATTTCGGGTTATTTGGGGGCATTTATGTATTTTTTTATGTTTGGGATTTTCTAAAAATTGTCCTTATCTCTTATTAGATGTGTGGATGCGATGTTGAGGGGCGTGACCTTCGAGTCGATACTGATTTCGACATATGATCATTTTTTGTTTAAACCAATTAGGGTGGTCGTTTGGGATTATTTGGGGGCATTTTTGTACTTTTTTGGGTTTGAGATTTTTTTAAAAGTGTTCTTTTCTCTTATTAGACGCGTGGATGTGATGTTGAGGGTCGGGACATTCGAATCGACACCTATTTCGACATATGATCAATTTCGATTTATACCAGACCGAGTGGGTCGTTTGGGGTTATTTGGGGGCATTTCTGTACTTTTTTACGTTTGGGATTTTCTAAAAAGTGTCCTTATCTCCAATTAGACATGTGGATGCGATGTTGAGGGTCGTGACCTTCGAATCGATACCTATTTCGATAAATGTTCATTTTTTATTTAAACCAGACCGGGTGGGTCGGTTCGGGTTATTTGGGGGCATTTTAGTACTTTTTTCGGTTTGGTATTTTCTAAAATGTCTCCTTATCTCTTATTAGATGTGTGGATGCGATGTTAAGGGTGGTAACCTTCGAATCGATACCTATTTCGACATATGTTCATTTTTTATTTAAACCGGATCGGGAGGGTCATTTGGGGTTATTTGGGGGCATTTCTGTACTTTTTTGGGTTTGGGATTTTTTTAAAAAGTGTCCTTATCTCTGTTGGGGCAAAATCCACATATCACCTTATATGATTTTGATGATAACAAATAAGTTAGTTGAACTAACTTGTGTTTTACTGTATAGAGACCTTACAAGAAATAAGCATAAAAAAGTTAAATGTTTTCAATATCAAAAAAGAAAAAGAAAAAAGAAAAGAAATAAGCATCAAGTAAGGGGGAGCTTTCACAACATTATTGAACCTAGACAAAGTATCAAAGTATGGTGTGCAGAAAAAGACTAAGAGAAGGACTATGTTCAAAGACCATGATCAAGCATCATAAATACAAGAGTTTTTATAAGCATGTGTTCAATGTTTTTTGTATTAAGATGTAGTTAAAGTTTAAGTCCATTTGTAATGCACACACTGACGCATGCATACATGTAGAGTGACCCTAGGAGGCGTTTTTACATGGACCTAACTTAAGCTAATGACCCCACACTTGTCCAAACATGGACTTAGCCATTTTCAGCAAAATCAGCTGATCCGGTATACCGAATCCTAATCTGGCAAGCCGAATCCATCTTGACCTGTTTGTTTGCAATCTCAGGGTTTGCTCACAGAGAGCAACCGGAATGTGATACATTTGATCCGGCATACCGAATTGAGAATCCGGTATATCGAATCAGATCCAGCATACCGAATTGCAATATGTCTGTTGGGAATTAGCTGTTTGACAACGGATAGATTCCATGATCTAGCATACCGAGTTGAAAAATGGCATACCGGATTAGGACAGAATTATATCCTAAAATGGCAATGAACCTTAGATACTTTGAGCACCTTTACCTATAAATAGGTAAGCTCATTTGGACTAAGTACAATCAATTAAGACTAATCAAAAGCATCGCAAAGGCATTCAAACTTGAACATTCAAAGTGTTGAAGCATTCATTCATCAAAGCATTCAAGTTCACTTCCCTCTCTAGCTAATTATATTCACTTAGCATTGAAGCTTCAAAGTGGAAGTTAGCTACACATTCACTAAGGTTGAGGTAATCCTTACTTAGTAAAGTTCTCTTTATTATATGTTGTGAGTCCTCTTGCTCGAAATCAAGAGTAGTTAAATGTGTTGAGTCCTCTTGCTCGTTAATCAAGAGTAGTTGGTGGTGTGAGTCCTCTTGCTCCTAATCAAGAGTTGTACGAGTTCTCTTGCTCATTCTCAAGATTCTTTTTAGTGGAATTTTCTCTAAGATGAGAGGAGTGGACATAGACATAATTGGCCGAATCACTATAAAACGATTGTGTTACTTTCGTAATTTATTTGCTTTGTTTTATCAATTGTTTTATTTTCGCACTATTTTCACTAGCTTCACCTATTCACCCCCCTCTCTAAGTGAATTTACATTTGGTATCAGAGCAGGAGCTCAAGACCGTGATTGTTCTTAATCCAACTAAGAGTAAAGACCATGGGATCCTCTGTCAATCGTAAGGTTGAAGGATACAATATTACCCGGCCACCCTTCTTTGAAGGTGAAGGATTTTCCTATTGGAAGAATATCTTCAAGAACTTCGTTTGTGCCAACAATATCGATGCATGGAAAGTCATCAAAAATGGACCAAATACCATAGATAAGCCCAAAGAAGAATGGACACCTGCTGAAAAAGGAAAGATGCAACTCAACTTTGTAGCTATAAGCTATATTCAATGTGCTCTAGGAGAAAAGGAGTACAATAGAACTTGCATGTGTGACTCCGCAAAGGAGATGTTTGACAAGTTAGTTGTTACCTATGAAGGTACATCTGAAGTCAAACAATCTAAAATCGATATGCTTGTAAACGAGTATGAATTGTGTTTGAGTTAAAATAAAACCGCAAGCGTACGGGTCAATTGTAGCTACGGGTCGAACACGAGGAGATATACGCCACTCTATTTAACTAACTTAAAAGTAATGCAAAGCGAACCAAATTAAAGTGTTAAATTAAACTAATTAAACTAACGAAAATCAATGCATCCTAACTCATAAGCATCTAACAAAATTAAGGGATTAAATCGGCATCCTAACATATGAGCATCTAACCTATCAAACTAAAGCGAATTGAAAGGAATAAAAATACAGCCACACATACTAACCATATAAAAAGAAATAAGGGAATAAAAATGCATCCATAAACCACAACCATATAAAATTAAAATAAAAGAAATAGAGGGGAAGAAGAAGAAGATAGAGAGAGATAGAGGAGATGGAGAATGAGATTGAGAGTTTAGATAGTAAAACCTGGATGTGCTTGCATGAATGTAATTGAAAAGCTTGAATACTTGCATAAACTTACCATGGCCTCCTCTTCTAAATCTTCAAGTTTTGTCATCAACTTAAGAACTTAGATTAGAAGGCTTAAAACTTAAACTAGAATTAAGAAATTACAACCCAATTGAAGACTTAAATTGAAATTAAAGCATAAACTAAACCTATTATAACCATTAACTAAAAATCATAAAAGCAAACTAGAACTTAGAAAAGTCAAAAATCACAAATTAGAAGGAGAAGAAGAGAAGAAATTTCACTAAGTGAATGCGCAATTTTTACAAGAGAGGTAGGGGGTATTTATAGGTGGAAGAGAGGAGAAGAGAGAAGATGGAAGTGTAGGAGAAATATTCCCTAAGAAAAGAGAATATTCTCTTCTCTTTCCTCTTTTACAATGCCTTGAATCCTAAGAAAAAAGAAAAAAAAAGAAAGAAGAAGAAGAAGAGAAGATTGTTTACATAGACCTTCTATTTCTAGAAAAATAAACTTCCAATTCTAACAAGTGCTTCCTTTTCTTTGTAGATATCTTCTCCAAGCAATAAAATCAAAGCATCTTTGATTTTTCAACCTTCCATAGATGAGAAAATATAATCTATCCCAAGTAGAATTTCAAAAGTGCCCTTGAGAAGTTGGAGGAGAGAGAGAGTAAGGGTGATGACTAGGATTCCTTCAAGAATAAATAAAATACCCATTCTATCCTTCAAAAAACGTGGAGCATGGGGTGCTTATATAGGTCTCACCATTGTGTTCCTTGCGAAAAATCACCCAAAATAGACCCAAATTTCGTCCAATTTGGAGTTGGGGAGCCCAAGATATCTCAAGTTGAAGTTGGACTGTCCAGAGCCTTCCAAATGGAATCTTTCGGGTACAGTAGAGTAACTTCTGATAACTTTGTTAAGGCCCCTGGAATCCGAACTTCCGCTTCACTTTGTCCCCGTCCGACTGTCAATAATTATAAATAAACCCCTGTATACCATTTTCGCGCGTCGTTACGGAAACGGCCATAACTTCTTCGTTTCAACTCGGAATCAAGTATCGTTTGAACCGTTGCGAAGCTGACTCGATCGGCTATGCATCCACACTATTATCACCTCAAAAAAATTTAAAAACATTTTCTTAGCATCATCTCTTCCATTTTCACAATAATTCACCTAAACCCTAAAAAGCACAAGAAAGCACCGAGTAACTCTGTCCAATGTGATAAAATTTATGCTTTATGCCCTAAGATTTCACACATAAATATGCTCATCAAATTGTTTAAAATGAAAAATGATGAAGATATCTATGCAATGTTTACTCGTTTTACTAGTATTGTGAACAAGCTGAAGGGTTTAGGAAAAGTTTATTCTAATGGAGAAAATGTCTGAAAGATATTGAGATCTCTTTCAAAGGAATGGAGACCCAAGACTACGGCAATCAAAGAGTCCAAAGACATAGACAAGCTAAGCCTAGATGAGCTTTTGGGATCTCTACAAACTCATGAAATGGAGCTTAAACTTGACACCAAGGAAGATGAGCCTAAGGAACCAAAGAAGAAAGTTGTGGCTTTCAAATCTTATGAAATAAGTGACGATGAAGAAGAGATTTCGGAGGACAAAATTGCGTATCTTACCAAAAAGTTCTCAAGGTTCCTAAAGAATAAAGGCAAGATCTCATTCAACAAAAGGAGATTCTCAAAAGATCAGAAAGGTAAGAGTCTTTCAAAAGATGTCACTGACTCCTCTTCCAAAGATATTATTTGTTATGAGTGTAGGAAAATAGAACACTTTAGGGGAGATTGTCCCAAAATAAAGAAGTACAAAAAGGCCTACAAAGCCGAACACACTCTTGATTCAAGCGATAAAGAAGAAGATAACGAAGTATCTCAAGATAAAGAAGAACAAACCAATCTCGCACTCATGGCTACTGAAGACGAAGAATCTCAAAATGAGGTAACTCCCACTTCTCCATCTCATAAAGATAAAGATTTTTTAAAGCTAGAAGAAGCTTTGAAGATCTCTATCAAAATAGTTTGGAACTAGCAACCACCAAAAAGAATTTCTTGAATGAGATCAACACTCTTAAAGACCAAAACACATTCCTAACTTCTCAAGTGAACAACTTAGAAGAAGAAAAGGAGAAATTGTGTAAAGCCCTAGAGTCATTCACAAATGGTAAAAAAATGCTTGATATTCTACTTGGAAATGCCTCCAAAACACTTTTCAACAAAGAAGGGGTAGGCTATGATGTGAACAAGAATTCAAATCAAACCAAAGAGACAAGTTCAAGTAAAATAGCAAGTAAGAAGGTAAAGAAGAATAAGTATTGCAACTATTGCAAAAAGAGAGGACACTCTATTGAGGAATGCTACATTAGAAAAAAAAGTTCTCAATCCAAGAACACCAATCTCAATAGGAAGACCTCAAATATTCCTCAAGTGGTTGTTTGGAATAATTGCAATAAGAAAGGACATACCATTTGGGAATGTCGTCACATGGACTAATCTTTCTTTCATCCTAAAAGACCCTATAATGGTCAAAATAGGAGATATTATCCTAATAGGCAAAGCTCAACTAGAATCCCACTAAAAGTACAAAGACCACCTAAGAACCAAGGACCCTATAAAGCACCTCAAAGCCAAAGACTTTGGAAACCTCAATCATACACAAATTGGTATGAGATCCAAAAGGAAAATGGTAACCAAATGGTTTGAAAATCAAGAGGAATGTATGATACTAACAATTATGGACCCAACTCTTAATGGGGACCAAAATTTTATTGAGTATCTCTTATTTTGTAGAGCAACTTGGAATGGTACATTGATAGTAGCTGCTCAAAACATATGACTTCCAACCCAAAGTTGTTCTCCAAGCTCAAGAAGCAAAAAGGAGGATGGGTATCCTTTGGAGACAACAGCAAAGGTAGAATCATTGGAAATGGATCAATCAAGTTTGGAGGTACAGTGATTTCTAACGTCAGTCTAGTTGATAACCTCAAGTACAATTTACTTAGTGTAAGTCAACTATGCAACATTGGATATTATGTAAATTTTAATGCCTCTAAATGTGAGATCAAGGATTCAAAAGATAATGTGATTCTTGAGGGATGTAAGAAGAATAATGTGTACACTTGCATATTTAGTGTAAATTCTGTTGATGCATGCCTTATTTCTAAATCTGATGATGTTATTTTATGGCATAGAAAGTTGGGACACATTAATTCTAAGACTATTAGATCCCTATCCTCGAAAAATTTGGTGAGAAACCAACCTAAGTTGAATTTTGATAAGCAACACACATGTGGAGCATGTCAAAGAAGTAATCTTACAAAGGTATCTCATAAGGCTATAAATTCTGTTGCTACATCAAGACCTTTGCAACTACTTCACCTTGATTTGTTTGGACCTATCCAAACCACAAGCCTAGGAGGTAAGAAGTATACACTTGTAATTGTAGATGACTACTCTCGTTTCACCTAGACCCTCTTTTTCAAGCATAAAAATGATACTTTTGAAGAATTTGTGTCTCTTTGTAAGAGAGTACAAAATCAAAAGGGTTACATGATTATCTCTATCAAAAGTGATCATGGCGGTGAATTTGACAATATAGACGAATTTGGGGAGTTTTATCGAAAACAAGGTATAACTCATAATTTTTTTGCTCCTAGAACACCACAATCTAATGGTGTGGTTGAAAGAAAGAATAGAACTATCCAAGAAATGGCTAGAATAATGCTCAATGAGTACTCCTTACCTAAGTTTTTTTGGGCCGAAGCTGTTCACACAGCATGTTATGTGTTAAACTGGGTTTTGATAAGACCTATTTTGTTAAAGACCCCCTATAAACTTTTCCATAATAAGCTTCCTAAAGTTGATTACTTTAAAGTGTTTGGTTGTGCTTGTTTTATTCTTAACACTAAGAAAAACTTAGGAAAATTTGAGAAAAAGGCTGATGATGGTATTTTTCTAAGCTACTCCACAAATAGTAGAGCTTATAGAGTCTTCAATAAAAGAACACTAGTTGTGGAAGAATCTATGAATGTTAAATTTGATGAATCTATGGCAAAAAAAAAAATATAAAGACCTAGAAGAAGATGATGATGATGAAGTACTTGAGATTAGGAAGAGAGTTGAAAAAGTCACTCTTGATAAACCTAATGATCAAGTACATCAACTTCCCAAAGAAATTAGAACTATTAAAGACCACCCTCTTGACCTTGTCATTGAAAATCTTGATAAAGGTATACAAACTAGGAGTAAAATCCAAAATATTTGTTCCAATGTGGCCTTCATTTCTACCATTGAACCCAAGAATATCAAAGAAGCACTTTTGGATAGTAATTTGATAATTGCTATGCAAGAAGAGCTCAATCAATTAGAAAGAAATCAAGTTTGGGACTTAGTGCCAAGACCATCTAACACCAAAATTATTGGACCTAGATGGGTATTTAGAAATAAACTTGATGAAGATGGTAATATTATTAGAAACAAGGCTAGACTGGTTGCCCAAGGCTATAACCAAAAGGAAGGTATTGACTTTGATGAGACATATGCACCTATAGCAAGACTAGAATCTATTAGAATGTTGCTTGCGTTTGTTTGTCATAAGAATTTCAAGTTACATCAAATGGACGTGAAGAACGCATTTTTAAATGGCTTCATCAATGAAGAAATATACGTCATTCAACCACCTGGATTCGAAGACCCAAAGCATCCTGACTATGTCTACAAATTGAAGAAAGCTCTCTATGGCTTGAAACAAGCTCCAAGAGCATGGTACGACAGGTTGAGTAAGTTCCTGATAGATGATGGTTTTACTATGGGTAAGATAGATACTACTCTCTTTGTGAAACATAGAAATAAAGATCTAATCCTAGTTCAAATTTATGTAGATGACATCATTTTTGGCTCTACCAATGAATCTCTATGTCTTGATTTTAGTAAGAGTATGAGTAGTGAATTTGAAATGAGTCTTATGGGTGAATTGAATTTCTTTTTAGGACTTCAAATAAAACAGACAACTAATGGGATTTTCATTAGTCAAACCAAGTATCTTAAAGAACTGTTAAAGAAGTTTGACATCAATGGACAGAAGTCATCCAGTACTCCAATGAGCACATCTGTAACTCTGTCCAAGGATGAAGATGGAATCCCAGTTGACCCAACTAAGTATAGAGGCATGATAGGTAACTTACTCTACATAACGACTAATAGATCGGACATTATGTTTAGTGTCTGTGCTTCTGCTAGGTTTTAAGCCCAACCTATGCAATCTCATTTGAGTACTGTAAAGAGAATCTTTAAGTACTTAAAAGGAACTCCAAGCATTAGCTTATGGTACCCTATGGACAATGACTTTAATCTTATTAGCTTCTCTGACGCTGACTTTGCCGGGTGTCATGTTGATCGGAAGAATACAAGTGGTACCTATCACTTTCTTGGATCATGCTTAGTTTCGTGGTTTAGTAAGAAGCAAAATTCAGTCGCTCTATCTACTAATGAAGCTGAATACATCGCCGTTGGACGATGTTGTGCACAAGTGTTATGGATGAGGCAAACTCTCCAAGACTATGAAGTTAAGTTTGACACTTCCTCAATCCAATGTGATAACACCAGTGCTATAGATCTCAGTAAAAATCCAATTTTACACTCTTGAGCTAAACATATTGATATCCGTCATCACTTCTTACGTGATACTGCTCAAAGAGGTGAAATTAGTCTTGATTATATTGAGACCGAGAAGCAACTTGTAGATATCTTCACCAAACCCTTGAGTGAAGAGAGGTTTTGCTCTCTTAGAAGAGACCTAGGGTTATGCAATCCTTTTGATTAAAGTTTGGTTGTTATCCCTCCGAAGTGATCTTTATTGTTATTTCCTCCCTTGTCTCTTTTTGATAATGCCAAAGGGGGAGAGAAATTGGGTTTTGAATTTGAATTTGGATTTATGTTTGACTATGTTTTGCTAATGCTATGTAAACCTTTTCATTTCAATTAAGTTAATGCAACTCTTTCATTAATACAAATTGTGTTTCTTGATACTATCTTGATATTATAATATTTGGTACTAAGTTATTTGTCATCATCAAAAAGGGGGAGATTGTTGGGGTAAAATCCACACATGACCTTATATGGTTTTGATGATAACAAATAAGTTAGTTGAACTAACTTGTGTTTTACTGTATAGAGACCTTACAAGAAATAAGCATCAAGTAAGGGGGAGCTTTCACAACATTATTGAACCTAGAAAAAGTATCAAAGTATAGTGTAAAGAAAACGACTGAGAGAAGGACTATGTTCAAAGATCATGATCAAGCATCTCAAATATAAGAGTTTTTATAAGCATGTGTTCAATGTTTTTTGTATTAAGATGTAGTTAAAGTTTAAGTCCATTTGTAATGCACACACTCACGCATGCATACATGTAGAGTGACCCTAGGAGGTGTTTTTACATGGACCTAACCTAAGCTAATGACCCCACACTTATCCAAACACAAACTTAGCCATTTTCAACAAAATCAGTTGATCTGACATGCCGAATCCATCTTGACCTGTTTGTTTGCAATCTCAGGGTTTGCTCACAGAGAGCAACCGAAATGTGATACATCTGATCCGGCATACCGAATCAGATCCAGCATACCGAATTGCAATATGTCTGTTGGGAATTAGCCGTTTGACAACGGATAGATTCCATGATTCGGCACACCGAACTGGAAAACAGCATACTGGATTAGGACAGAATTATGTCCTAAAATGGCAATGAACCTTAGATGCTTTGAGCACCTTTGCCTATAAATAGGTAAGCTCATTTGGACTAATTACAATCAATTAAGACTAATCAAAAGCATCGCAAAGGCATTCGAACTTGAACATTCAAAGTTTTGAAGTATTCATTCATCAAAGCATTCAAGTTCACTTCCCTCTCTAGCTAATTATATTCACTTAGCATTAAAGCTTCAAAGTGTAAGTTAGCTACACATTCACTAAGGTTGAGGTAATCCTTACTTAGTAAAGTTCTCTTTATTACATGTTGTGAGTCCTCTCGAAATCAAGAGTAGTTAAATGTGTTGAGTCCTCTTACTCGTCAATCAAGAGTAGTTGTTGATATGAGTCCTCTTGCTCCTAATCAAGAGTTGTACGAGTTCTCTTGCTCATTCTCAAGATTCTTTTTAGTGGAATTCTCTCTAAGGTGAGAGGAGTGAACGTAGGCATAATTGGCCGAACCACTATAAAACGATTGTGTTACTTTTGTAATTTATTTGCTTTGTTTTATCAATTGTTTTATTTCTGCACTATTTCCACTAGCTTCACCTATTCAACCCCCCTCTAGGTGAATTTACAATCTCTTATTAGACATATGGATGTGATGTTGAGGGTTGTGACCTTCGAATCGATACCTATTCTGACATATATTCATTTTTGATTTAAACTAGACCGGGTCGATCATTTAGGGTTATTTGGGGGCATTTCTGTACTCTTTTTGGTTTGGGATTTTCTAAAAAGTGTCCTTATCTCTCGTTAGACGTGTGGATGCGATGTTGAGGATAGTGATCTTCGGATCAATACCTAGTTCGTCGTATGTTCATTTTCGATTTAAACCAGACAAGGTGGGTCATTAGGGGTTATTTTGGAGCATTTCTGTACTTTTTTGAGTTTGGGATTTTCTAAAAAGAGTCCTTATCTCTTATTATTAGACGTGTGAATGCAATGGTAAGGGTCGTGACCTTCGAATCGATGCCTATTTCGACATATGTTCATTTTTAGTTTAAACCAAATAGGGTGGGTCGTTTGGAGTTATTTGGGGGTATTTTTGTACTTTTTTGGGTTTGGAATTTTCTAGAAAGTGTCATTATCTCTTATTGGACGTGCAGATGAGATGTTGAGGGTCATGACCTTCGAATCAATACCTATTTTGACATATGTTCATTTTCGATTTAAACAAGACTGGGTGGGTCGTTTGGGGTTATTTATGGGCGTTTCAGTACTTTTTTTGGTTTGAGATTTTATAAAAAGTGTCCTTATCTCTTATTAGATGTGTAGCCGCGATGTTGATGGTTGTGACCTTCGAATCGACACCTATTTAGACATATGTTCATTTTCGGTTTAAACCAATCTTGGTGGGTCGTTTGGGGTTATTTGGGGGCATTTCTGTTTGTTTTTGGGATTGGGATTTTCTAAAAAGTGTCCTTATCTCTTATTAGACATGTGGATGCGATGTTGAGGGTTGTGACCTTCGAATCGATACGTATTCTGACATATGTTCATTTTTGGTCCGAACCAAACCGGGTGGGTCGTTTAGGGTTATTTGGGGGCATTTCTATACTTTTTTGGGATTGGGATTTTCTAAAAAGTGTCATCATCTCTTATTAGACGTGTGGATGCAATGTTGAGTGTCATGACCTTCGAATCGATACGTATTCCGACATATGTTCATTTTCGGTCCGCATCAGACCACGTGGGTCGTTTAGGGTTATGTGGGGGCATTTCTGTACTTTTTTGGGATTGGGATTTTCTAAAAATGTCCTTATCTCTTATTAGACTTGTGGATGCGATGTTGAGGGTCGTGACCTTCGAATCGATGCCTATTTCGACATATGTTCATTTTCTGTTTAACCCAGATAGGGTGGGTCGTTTGGGGTTATTTGGGGGCATTTCTGTACTTTTTTGGGTTTGGGATTTTCCAAAAATTGTCCTTATATCTTCTTAGGCCCGTCGATGTGATGTTGAGGGTTGTAACCTTCGAATCGACACCTATTTTGACATATGTTCATTTTCGGTTTAATCCTGACCAGGTAGGTCGTTTGGGGTTATTTGGGGGTAGTTCTGTACTTTTTTGGGTTTGGGATTTTCTAAAAAGTGTCCTTATCTCTTGTTAGACGTGTGGATGCGATGTTGAGGGTCGTGACCATCGAATCGATACCTATTTTAAAATATGTTCATTTTTTATTTAAACCAGACAAAGTGTGTCGTTTAAGGTTATTTTGGGGCATTTTTGCACTTTTTTGGGTTTGGGATTTTCTAAATAGTATCCTTATCTCCTGTTAGACGTGTGGATGCGATGTTGGGGGTCGTGACCTTCGAATTGATACCTATTTCGACATATGTTCATTTTCAATTTAAACCAGACCAGGTGGGTTGTTTGGGGTTATTTGGGTGCATTTTTGTACTTTTTTCGATTTGGGATTTTTTAAAAAGTGTCCTTATCTCTAATTAGACATGTGGATGTGATGTTGAGGGTTGTAACCTTCGAATCGTTTCCTATTTCGATATCTGTTCATTTATCGATTTAAACCAGACCGGGTGGGTCGTTTGGGGGCATTTTAGTACTTTTTTGTGTTTGAGATTTGTTAAAAAGCTTCCTTATCTCGTATTAAATGTGGGGATGCGATGTTGAGGGTCGTGACCTTCAAATCGAAACCTATTTCGACATATGTTCATTTTTTATCCGAGCTACAAAAAGTGGGTCGTTTAGGATTATTTGGGGGCATTTCTGTTTTTTTTTGGGTTTGGGATTTTCTAAAAAGTGTCCTTATCTCTTATTAGATGTGTGGATGCGATATTAGGGGTTAAGACCTTCGAATCGATATCTATTTTGACATATGTTCACTTTCGGTTTAAACCAGATCGAGTAGGTCGTTTGGGGTTATTTGGGGGTATTTTTATCCTTTTTTAGCGTTGGGGATTTTCTAAAATGTGTCCTTGTCCCTTATTAGGCGTGTGGATGCGATGTTGAGGGTGATGACCATAGAATCGATACCTATTTCCACATATGTTCATTTTCGGTTTAAGCTAGACTGGGCATGTTGTGTGGGGGTTATTTGGGGGCATTTCTGTACTTTTTTGGGTTTGGGATTTTCTAAAAAGTGTTCTTATCTCTTATTATACGTGTGGATGCGATGTTGAGTGTTGTGACCTTCGAATCGATACCTATTTCGATATATGTTCATTTTCGGTCCGAACTAGACCGGATGGACCGTTTGGGGTTATTTGGGGGCATTTCTGTACTTTATTCGGTTTGGGATTTTTCAAAAAGTGTTTTGATCTCTTATTAGACATGTGGATGCGATGTTGATGGTGTTGACCTTCGAATCAAAAACTATTTAGGCATATCTTCATTTTCGGATTAAACCAGACCGGTTGGGTCGTTCCGGGTTATTTGGGGGCATTTCTGTATTTTTTTACATTTGTGATTTTCTAAAAATTGTCCTTATCTCTTATTAGATGTGTGGATGCGATGTTGAGGGTCGTGACCTTCGAATTGATATCGATTTCAACTTTTGATCATTTTCGGTTTAAACAAGTTAGGTTGGGTCGTTTGGGGTAATTAGGGGGCATTTCTATAATTTTATGGGTTTAGGATTTTCTAAAAAATGTTCTTATCTCTTATTAGACGTGTGCATGTGATGTTGAGGGTCGGGACCTTCGAATCGATACCTATTTCGACATATGTTCAATTTCGATTTATACCAGACCGGGTGGGTCGTTAAGGGTTATTTGGGGGCATTTCTGTACTTTTTTGCGTTTGGGATTTTCTAAAAAGTGTCCTTATCTCCTATTAGACATGTGGATGCAATGTTGAAGGTTGTGACCTTCGAATCAATACCTATTTTGACATATGTTCATTTTTTATTTAAACCAGATCGGGTGGGTCGTTTGGGGTTATTTGGGGGCATTTCTGTATTTTTTTTTTTGTTTGGTATTTTCTAAAAAGTGTCCTTATCTCTTATTAGACGTGTGGAAGCGATGTTGAGGGTGGTAACCTTCGAATCGATTCCTATTTTGACATATGTTCATTTTCAATTCAAACCGGACCCGGTGGGTCGTTTGGGGTTATTTGGGGGCATTTTTGTCCTTTTTTGGGTTTGGGATTTTATAAAAAGTGTCCTTATCTCTTGTTAGACATGTGGATGCGATGTTGAGGGTCGTGACCATCGAAACGATACCTATTTCAAAATGTGATCATTTTCGATTTAAACTAGACCGGGTGCGTCATTTAAGGTTATTTTGGGGCATTTCTACACTTTTTAGGGTCTGGGATTTTCTAAATAGTGTCCTTATCTCTTATTAGATGTGTGAATGCAATGTTGAGGGTCGTGACCTTTGAATCGATACCTATTTCAACATATGTTCATTTTCGATTTAAACCAGATCGGGTGGGTTGTTTGGGGTTATTTGAGTGCACTTCTGTACTTTTTCCGATTTGGGATTTTCGAAAAAGTGTCCTTATCTCTTATTAGACATGTGGATGTGATGTTGAGGTTTGTGACCATCGAATCTTTTCCTATTTCGACATATGTTCATTTTCAATTTAAAACAGACCGGGTGGGTCGTTTGGGGGCATTTCTGTGCTTTTTTGTGTTTGAGATTTTCTAAAAAGTTTTCTTGTCTCTTATTAGACGTGTTGATGCGATGTTGAGGGTCGTGATCTTCGAATCGATACCTATTTCGACATATGCTCATTTTCGGTTTAAACCAGATCGGGTAGATCGTTTGGGGTTATTTGGGGGCATTTCAGCACTTTTTTGGGTTTGGGATTTTCTAAAGAGTGTGCTTATCTCTTATTAGACATGTGGATGCGATGTTGAGGGTCGTGACCTTCGAATTGATACCTCTTTCGACATATGTTCATTTTTTATTTAAACCAGACAGGGTGGGTCATTTGTGATTATTTGGGGGCATTTTTGTACTATTTTGGGTTTGGGAGTTTCTAAAAATTGTCCTTAATTCTCATTAGACGTGTGAAGGCGATGTTGAGGGTCGTGACCTTCAACTTGCCACCTATTTCGACATATGTTCATTTTCGGTCCAAACCTGACCAGGTGGATCGTTTGGGGTTATTTGGGTGCATTTCTATACATTTTTCGGTTTGGGATTTTCCAAAAAGTGTCCTTATCTCTTATTAGATGTGCGGATGCGATGTTGAGGGTTGTGACCTTCGAATTGATACATATTTCAACATATCTTCATTTACGGTTTAAACCAGACTGGGTGCGTAGTTTGGGGTTATTTGGGGGCGCTTCTGTACTTTTTTCTGTTTGGGATTTTCTACGCAGTGTCCTTATCTCTTATTAGACGTATGGATGCAATGTTGACGGTCGTGACCTTCAAATCGATACCTATTTTGAGATATGTTCATTGTTGATTTAAACCAAACAGGGTGGGTCGTTTGGGGTTAGTTGGGGGAATTTTTGTACTTTTTTGGGTTTGGATTTTCTAAAAAGTGTCTTTATCTCTTACTGGACGTGTAGAAGCGATGTTGAGTGTCGTGACCTTCGAATCGATGGCTATTTCGACATATGTTCATTTTTTATTAAACCAGACTGGGTGGGTCATTTGGGGTTATTTGGGGGCATTTCTGTACTTTGTTTTTTAGTTTGGGATGTTTTAAAAAGTGTCCTTATCCTTCGTTAGACATGTGGATGCGATGTTGAGGGTCGTTACCTAAGAATCGATACCTATTTCAACATATGTTCATTTTCGGTCTGAACCTGACCGGGTGGGTCGTTTGGGGTTATTGAAGGGCATTTTTGCACTTTTTTCGATTTAGTATTTTCCAAAAAGTGTCCTTATCTCTTTTTAGACGTGTGGATGCGATGTTGAGGGTCATGACCTTCGAATCGATACCTATTTCAACATATGTTCATTTTTTATTTAAACCAGATAGAGTGGGTTGTTTGGGGTTATTTGGGGGCAATTCTATTTTTTTGTGGGTTTGGAATTTTCTAAAAAGTGTCCTTATCTCTTATTAGACCTATGGATGTGATGTTGATGGTCGTGACCTTCGAATCGATACATATTTCAACATATGTTAATTTTTTATTTAAACCAAACAAGGTGGGTCATTTGGGATTATTTGGGGGCATTTCTATACTACTTTTTGTTTGGGATTTGCTAAAAGTGTCCTTAACTCTCATTAGACGTGTGGAGACGATGTTGAGGGTCGTGACCTTCAAATCGATACCAATTTCGACATATGTTCATTTTCGGTCCAAACCAGACTGGGTGGATCGTTTGGGGTTTTTTTGGGGAATTTCTGTACTTTTTTTGGTTTGGGATTTTCCAAAAAGTGTCCTTATTTCTTTTTAGACGTGTGGATGCGTTGTTGAGGGTTGTGACCTACGAATCGATACATATTTTGACATATCTTCATTTTTGGTTTAAACCAGACTGGGTGGGTCGTTTGGGGTTATTTGGGGGCGCTTCTGTACTTTTTTTCTTTTGGGATTTTCTAAACAATGTCCTGATCTCTTTTTTGAAGTGTGGATGCGATGTTGAGGGTCGTGACCTTCGAATCGATACCTTTTTCGAGATATGTTCATTGTCGATTTAAACCAGACAGGGTGGGTCGTTTGGGGTTAGTTGGGGGAGTTTTTGTACTTTTTTGGGTTTGGATTTACTAAAAAGTGTCCTTATCTCTTATTAGACGTGTGGATGCGATGTTGAGGGTCGTGACGTTTGAAACGATACCTATTTCGATATATGTTCATTTTCAGTTCGAGCCCGAATGGGTGGGTTGTTTGGTGTTATTTTGGGGCATTTCCGTACTTTTTTGGTTTGGGATTTTCTAAAAAGTATCCTTATCTCTTATTAGACGTGTATATGCGATGTTGAGGGTCGTGTCCTTCGAATCGATACCTCTTTTTGCATATGTTCATTTTCGGTCTGAACCAGACCGGGTAGGTCCTTTGGAGTTATTTGAGGGCATTTCTATACTTTTTTGGGTTTGGGATTTTCTAAAAAGTGTCCTTATCACTTATTAGATGTGTGGATGCGATGTTGAGGGTCGGGACCTTCGAATCGATACCTATTTCGACATATGTTCATTTTAGGTTTAAACCAAACTGGGTGGGTCTTTTGGGGTTATTTGGGGGGCATTTCTCTACTTTTTTGGGTTTGGGATTTATGAAAAAGTGTCCTTCTCTCTTATTAGACGTGTGGAGGCAATGTTGATGGTCGTGACCTTCAAATCGATACCTATTTTGGCATATGTTCATTTTCGGTTCGAACCAGATCGGGTGGGTCGTTTGGGGTTATTTGTGGGCATTTTCGTACCTTTTTTGGTTTTGGATTTTCTAAAAAGTGTCCTTATCTCCAATTAGACGTGTGGATGCGATATTGAGGGTCTTGACCTTCGAATCGATACCTATTTTGGCATATGTTCATTTCTGGTCTGAACCAGAACGGGTGGGTTGTTTGGGGTTATTTTGGGGCATTTCCGTACTTTTTTGGTTCGGGATTTTCTAAAAAGTTTCCTTATCTCTTATTAGACATGTAGATGCGATGTTAAGGGTTGTGACCTTCGAATCAATACCTATTTTGACATATGTTCATTTTTGGTTTAAACCAGACCGGGTGTGTCGTTTGGGGTTATTTTGGGGCATTTCAGTACTTTTTTCGGTTTGGGATTTTTGAAAAAGTGTCCTTACCTGTTAGTAGATATATATGGATGTGATGTTGAGGGTCATGACCTTTGAATCGATACATAATTCGACATATGTTCTATTTTCGGTCCGAACCAGACCAGGTGGGTCGAATGGGATTATTTGGCTGCATTTTTGTACTTTTTTGGGTTTCGAAATTTCTAAACAGTGTCCTTATCTCTTATTAGACGTGTGGATGCGATGTTGAGGGTCGTGACCTTCGAATCGATACCTATTTAGAGATATGTTCATTTTTGGTCCAAAGCTTTGGATGCATTTCTGTACTTTTTTGGGTTTGGGATTTTCTAAAAAGTGTCATTATCTCCTATTAGACGTGAGGATATGATGTTGAGGGTCGTGACCTTCGAATCGATAACTATTTCATCATATGCTCATTTTTCATTTTAAACTAGACCCGGTGGGTCGTTTGGGGTTATTTGGGAGAATTTTTGTACTTTTTTGCGTTTGGGATTTTCTAAAATATATCCTTATCTCTTATTAGACGTGTGGAGGCGATGTTGAGGGTCATGTCCTTCGAATCTATACCTCTTTCGGCATATGTTCATTTTCGGTCCGAACCAGACCGGGTAGGTCCTTTGGAGTTAGTTGGGGGCATTTTTGTACTTTTTTGGGTTTTGGATTTTCTAAAAAGTGTCCTTATCTCATATTAGACTTGTGGATGCGATGTTGAGGGTTGGGACCTTCGAATCGATACCTATTTCAACATATGTTCATTTTAGGTTTAAACCAAACTGGGTGGGTCTTTTGGGATAATTTGTGGGGCATTTCTCTACTTTTTTGGGTTTAGGATTTACTAAAAAGTGTCCTTATCTCTTATTAGACATGTGGAGGCGATGTTGATGGTCGTGACCTTTAAATCGATACCTATTTCGACATATGTTCTTTTTCGGTTCGAACTAGACCGAGTGGGTCGTTTTGGGTTATTTGTGGGCATTTTCGTACTTTTTTGGTTTTGGATTTTCTAAAAAGTGTCCTTATCTCTTATTAGACGTGTGGATGCGATGTTGAGGGTCGTGACCTTCAAATCGATACCTATTTCAGAATATGTTCATTTTCGGTCCGAACCAGAACGGGTCGGTTGTTTGGGGTTATTTTGGGGCATTTTCGTACTTTTTTTATTTGGAATTTTCTCAAAAGTGTCCTTGTCTCTTATTAGACGTGTGGATACGATGTTGAGGGTTGTGACCTTCGAATCAATACCTATTTTGACTTATGTTCATTTTCGGTGTAAACCAGACCGGGTGTGTCGTTTGGGGTTATTTGGGAGTATTTTAGTACTTTTTTCGATCTGGAATTTTCTAAAAAGTGTCCTTACCTCTTAGTAGATATATATGGATGTGATGTTGAGGGTCGTGACCTTCGAATCGATACATAATTCGACATATGTTCTATTTTGGTCCGAACCAGACCAGGTGGGTCGAATGGGGTTATTTGGGGGCATTTTTGTACTTTTTTGGGTTTTGAAATTTCTAAAAAGTGTCCTTATCTCTTATTAGACGTGTGGATGTGATGTTGAGGGTCGTGACTTTTGGATCGATACCTATTTAGAGATATGTTCATTTTCGGTCCGAACGAGACTGGTGGGTCGTTTGGGGTTATTTGGATGCATTTCTGTACTTTTTTGGGTTTAGGATTTTCTAAAAAGTTTCCTTATCACCTATTAGATGTGAGGATACGATGTTGAGGGTCATGACCTTCGAATCGATAACTATGTTTACATATGCTCATTTTTTGGTTTAATCCAGACCGGGTAGGTCATTTGGGGTTATTTGGGAGCATTTCTGTACTTTTTTGGCATTTGGGATTATTTAAAAAGTGTCCTTATCCCTTATTAGACATGTAGATACGATGTTGAGGGTCGTGACCTTCGAATCGATACTCCTTTCGGCTTATGTTCATTTTTGGTCCGAACCAAACTGGGTAGATTGTGTGGGGTTATTTAGGGGCATTTTTGTACTTTTTTGGGTTTGGGATTTTCTAAAAAGTGTCCTTATCTCTTACTAGACGTGTGGATACGATGTTGAGGGTTGTTACCTTCAAATTGATACCTATTTTGACATTTGTTCATTTTCGGTCCGAACCAAAACAGGTAGGTCGTTTGGGGTTATTTGGGAGCATTTTTGTACTTTTTTGGTTTGGGATTTTCTAAAAAGTGTCGTTATCTCTTATTAGACATGTGGATGCGATGTTGAGGGTCGTGACCATCGAAACGATACCTATTTCAAAATGTGATCATTTTCGATTTAAACCAGACCGGGTGCGTCATTTAAGGTTATTTTGGGGCATTTCTACACTTTTTAGGGTCTGGGATTTTCTAAATAGTGTCCTTATCTTTTATTAGACGTGTGGATACGATGTTGAGGGTCGTGACCTTCGAATCGATACCTATTTCGTGATATGTTTATTTTTTTGTCCGAACTAGATCGGGCCGATCGTTTGGGGTTATTTGGGTGCAATTTGGAACTTTTTTGGGTTTGGGATTTTCTAAATAGTTTCCTTATGTCTTATTAGACATGTGGTTAAATGTTCAGGGTTGTGAGCTTCGAATCGATACCAATTTTGACATATGTTCATTTTTGGTTTAAGCCAGATCGGGTGAGTCGTTTGGGGTTATTTGGGGGCATTTCTGTACATTTTTGCGTTTGAGATTTTCTAAATAGCGTCCTTATCTCCTGTTAGTCGTGTCGATGCGATGTTGAGGGTTGTGACCTTCGAATGTATACCTATTTCGACATATGCTCATTTTTTGTCAGAACCAGACCGGTGGGTCGTTTTGAGTTATTTTGGGGCATTTCCGTACTTTTTTGGGTTTGGGATTTTCTATAAAGTGTCCTTATCTCTTACTAGATGCGTGGTTGCGATGTTGAGGGGCGTGACCTTCGAATCGATACCTATTTGGAGATATGTTTATTTTTGGTCCGTACCAAATTGGGTGTGTCGTTTGGGGTTATTTGGGGGCATTTCTGTACTTTTTTGGGTTTTGGATTTTCTAAAAACTGCCCTTATCTCCTATTAGACGTGAGGAGGCGATGTTGAGGGTCGGAACCTTCGAATCGATACCTATTTCGACATATGTTCATTTTTGGTTTAAACCAGATGGGGTGGGTCGTTTGGGGTTATTTGGGGGCATTTCTTTACTTTTTTGGGTTTGGGATTTTCTAAAAACTGCCCTTATCTCCTATTAGACGTGAGGAGGCGATGTTCAGGGTCGCGACCTACGAATCGATACCTATTTCAACATATGTTCATTTTCGGTTTAAACCAGATCGGGTGGGTCGTTTGGGGTTATTTGGGGGCATTTCTGTACTATTTTGGGTTTGGGATTTTCTAAAAAGTTTCCTTGTCTCTTATTAGACGTGTGGATGCAATGTTGAGGGTTGTGACCTTCGAATCGATACCTATTTCGATATATGTTCTTTTTCGGTTAAAACTAGACCAAGTGGGTCGCTTGGGGTTATTTTCGGGCAACTCTTCACATTTTTGGGTTTGTGATTTTCTAAAAAGTGTCCTTAGCTCTTATTAGACATGTGGATGCGATGTTGAGGGTTGTGACCTTCGAATCGACACCTATTTCGACATATGTACATTTTCGGTTTAAACCAGACTGGGTGAGTCGTTTGGGGTTATTTGGGGGCATTTCTGTACTTTTATTGGTTTGGGATTTTTTAAAAATTGTCCTTATCTCTCATTAGATGTGTGGATGCAATGTTGAGGGTCGTGACCTTCGAATCGATACCTATTTCGACATATGTTCTATTTCGGTCCAAACCAGATCGGGTGGGTCGTTTGGGGGTATTTGGGGGCATTTTCTGTACTTTTTTATGTTTGGGATTTTCTAAAAAGTGTCCTTATCTCTTGTTAGACGTGTGGATACGATGTTGAGGGTTATGACTGTCGAATCGATACCTATTTCGACAATTGATCATTTTCGATTTAAACCAGACCGGGTGGGTCTTTTTGGGTTATTTGGTTGCATTTCTTTAGTTTTTTGCTTTTTGAATTTTCTAAAAAGTGTTCTTATCCCTTATTAGACGTTTGGATGCGATGTTGAGGGTCGTGACCTTTGAATCGATACCTATTTTGACATATGTTCATTTTTGGTTTAAACCAGACCAGGTGTGTTGTGTGGGGTTATTTGGTGGCATTTCGGTACTTTTTTAGGTTTGGGATTTTCTAAAAAGTGTCCTTATCTCACACTATACATGTGGATGCAATGTTGAGTGTTGTGACCTTCGAATCGATACCTATTTCCGCATATGTTCATTTTTGATCTGAACCATACCGGGTGGGTCGTTTGGGGTTATTTGGGGGAAGTTCTTTACTTTCTTGGGTTTGAAATTTACTAAAAAGTGTCCTTATCTCTTAATAGACATGTGGATGTGATGTTGACGGTCGTGACCTTCAAATCGATAACTATTTTGGCATATGTTCATTTTTTGTTCGAACCCGACTGGGTGGGTTGTTTTGGGTTATTTGGGGGCCTTTCGGTACTTCTCTGGTTTTTTTTTTTCTAAAAAGTGTCTTTATCTCTTATTAGATGTCTGGATGGAATTTTGAGGGTCATGACCATCGAAACGATACCTATTCCGGCATATGTTCATTTTAGGTTTAAACCAAACTGGGTGGGTCGTTTGGGGTTATTTGGGGGCATTTCCAATTTTTTTTGCGTTTGGGATTTTCTAAAAAGTGTCCTTATCTCTTACTAGACGCGTGGATGCGATGTTGAGGGGCGTGACCTTCGAATCGATACCTATTTGGAGATATGTTTATTTTTTGTCTTTACCAAACCGGGTGTGTCATTTGGGGTTATTTAGGGGCATTTCTATACTTTTTTGGGTTTGGGATTTTCTAAAAACTGCCTTTATCTCCTATTAGACATGAGGAGGTGATGTTGAGGGTCGAGACCTTCGAATCGATACCTATTTCGACATATGTTCATTTTCGGTTTAAACCAGATCGGGTGGGTCGTTTGGGGTTATTTGGGGGCATTTCTATACTATTTTGGGTTTGGGATTTTCTAAAATGTTTCCTTGTCTCTTATTAGACGTGTGGATGCAATGTTGAGGGTTGCGACCTTCGAATCGATACCTATTTTGACATAAGTTCTTTTTCGGTTTAAACTAGACCAAGTGGGTCGCTTGGGGTTATTTTTGGGCAACTCTACACATTTTTGGGTTTGTGATTTTCTAAAAAGTGTCCTTATCTCTTCTTAGACGTGTGGATGCGATGTTGAGGGTTGTGACCTTTGAATCGACACCTGTTTCGACATATGTGCATTTTTGGTTTAAACCAGACTGGGTGAGTCGTTTGGGGTTATTTGGGGGCATTTCTGTACTTTTTTGGGTTTAGGATTTTTTAAAAATTGTCCTTATCTCTCATTAGATGTGTGGATGCAATGTTGTGGGTAGTGACCTTCGAATTGATACCTATTTCGACATATGTTCTTTTTCGGTCCGAACCAGATCGGGTGGGTTGTTTGGGGATATTTGGGGGCATTTCTGTACTTTTTTATGTTTGGGATTTTCTAAAAAGTGTCATTATCTCTTGTTAGGCGTGTGGATACGATGTTGAGCGTTGTGACTGTCAAATCGATACCTATTTTGACAATTGATCATTTTCGATTTAAACCAGACCGGGTGGGTCGTTTTGGGTGATTTGGGAGCATTTCTGTACTTTTTTGCGTTTTGAATTTTCTAAAAAGTGTCATTATCCCTTATTAGACGTTTGGATGCGATGTTGAGGGTCGTGACCTTTGAATCGATGCTAATTTCGACATATGTTCATTTTTGGTTTAAACCAGACCAGGTGTGTTGTTTGGGGTTATTTGGGGACATTTAGGTACTTTTTTAGGTTTGGGATTTTCTAAAAAGTGTCCTAATCTCACATTATACATGTGGATACGATGTTGAGTGTCGTGACCTTTGAATCGATACCTATTTCGGCGTATGTTCATTTTCGGTCTGAACTATACCGGGTGGGTTGTTTGGGGTTATTTGGGGGAATTTCTTTACTTTTTTGGGTTTGGGATTTACTTAAAAGTGTCCTTATCTCTTAATAGACATGTGGATGTGATGTTGACGGTCGTGACCTTCAAATCGATAACTATTTTGGCATATGTTCATTTTTTATTCGAACCCGACTGGGTGGATCATTTTGGGTTATTTGGGGGCATTTCTGTACTTTTCTCGTTTTTTAATTTTCTAAAAAGTGTCTTTATCTCTTATTAGACGTGTGGATGCAATTTTGAGGGTCATGACCATCGAAACGATACCTATTCCGGCATATGTTCATTTTAGGTTTAAACCAAACTGGGTGGGTCGTTTGGGATTATTTGGGGGCATTTCCAATTTTTTTTGCGTTTGGAATTTTCTAAAAAGTGTCCTTATCACTTATTTAGATGTGTGGATGCGATGTTGAGGGTTGTGACCTTCGTATCGATACCTATTTCGACTTATGTTCATTTTTAGTTTAAACTAGACCCGGTTGTGGGTCTTTTGGGGTTATTTGGGGGCATTTCTCTACTTTTTTGGGTTTGGGATTTACTAAAAAGTGTCCTTATCTATTATTAGACCTGTGGAGGCGAGGTTGACGGTCATGACCTTCAAATCGATACCTATTTTGGTATATGTTCATTTTCGGTTCGAACCAGACCGGGTGGATCGTTTGGGGTTATTTGGGGGCATTTTTGTACTTTTTTGGTTTTGGATTTTCTAAAAAGTTTCCTTATCCCTTATTAGATGTGTGGATGCGATGTTGAGGGTCGTGACCTTCGAGTCGATACCAATTTTGGCATATGTTCATTTTTTGTCCGAACCAGAACGGGTGGGTTTTTTGGGGTTATTTTGGGGCATTTTTGTACTTTTTTGGTTTGAGATTTTCTAAAAAGAATCCTTATCACTTATTAAACGTGGGGATGCAATATTGAGGGTCGTGTCCTTCGAATCGATACCTCTTTGGGCATATGGTCATTTTTGGTCCAAACCAGACCGGGTAGGTCATTTGGGGTTATTTGGGTGTATTTGTGTATTTTTTTGGGTTTGGGATTTTCTAAAAAGTGTCCTTATCTTTTATTAGACGTGTGGATGCAATGTTGAGGGTCGGGACCTTCGAATCGATACCTATTTCGTTGTATGTTCATTTTCGGTTTGAACGAGATCGGGTGGGTCGTTTGGGGTTATTTGGGAGCATATCTACACTTTTTTGGGTTTGGGATTTTCTAAAAAGTTTCCTTATCTCTTATTAGAGGTATGGATGCGATGTTGAGGGTTGTGACCTTTGAATCGATGCCTATTTTGGCATATGTTCATTTTTCGTCCGAACTAGAACAGGTGGGTTGTTTGGGGTTATTTTGGGGCAATTTTGTACTTTTTTGGTTTGGGAGTTTCTAAAAAGTATCCTTATCTCTTATTAAACGTGTGGATGCGATTTCGAGGGTCGGGACCTTCGAATCGATACCTATTTTGACATATGTTAATTTTAGGTTTAAGCCAGACTAGGTGGGTCGTTTGGGGTTATTTGGGGGCATTTCCGTACTTTTTTGCGTTTGGGATTTTTTAAAAAGTGCCGTTATCAATTATTAGACGCGTGGATGCGATGTTGAGGGTCATGACCTTCGTATCTATGCCTATTTCGACTTATGTTCATTTTCAGTTTAAACTAGACCGGGTGGGTCTGTTGGGGTTATTTGGGGGCATTTCTGTACTTTATTTAGTTTGAGATTTTCTAAAAAGTGTCCTTATTTGTTATTAGACGTGTAGATGTGATGTTGAGGGTCATGACCTTCGAATCGACACCTATTTCTACATATGTTCATTTTTTATTTAAACCAAACCGGGTGGATCGTTTGGGGATTTTTGGGGGCATTTCTGTACTTTAATGGGTTTGAAATTTTCTAATAATTGTCCTTATCTCTCATTAGAATTGCGGATGCGATGTTGTGGGTTGTGACCTTCGATTTGATACCTATTTCGACTTATGTACAATTTCTGTTTAAACCAGACCGGGTGGGTCGTTTGGGGTTATTTAGGGGCATTTGTGTACTTTTTTGCTTTTGGGATTTTGTAAAAAGTTTCCTTATCCCTTATTTGACGTGTGTGGGTGCAATGTTGGGGGTCGTGACCTTCGAATCGGTACATCTTTCGGCATCTGTTCATTTTCAATCCGAACAGACCAGTTGTGTCGTTCGGGGTTATTTGGATGTATTTCTGTACTTTTTTGGGTTTGGAATTTTTAAAAATGTGTCTTTATCTCTTATTAGACGTGTGGATGCGATGTTGAGGGTTGTAACCTTCGAATCGATACCTATTTTGGCATATGTTCATTTTTTGTCTGAACCAGACTGGGTGAGTCATTTGGGATTATTTAGGGGCATTTCTGTACTTTTTTTGTTTGGGAATTTCTAACAAGTGTGTTTATCTCTTATTAGACATGTGGATGCGATGTTGAGGATCGTGACCTTCGTATCGATACCTATTTCTAGTTATGTTCATTTTCGGTCCGAACTAGACCAGGTCGTTCGGGGTTGTTTGGGGGCATTTCTTGACTTTTTTGGGTTTGGGATTTTCAAAAAAAATGTCCTTATCTCTTACTAGACATGTGGATGCGATGTTGAGGGTCGTGACCTTCGAATCGATCCCTATTTCAGCATATGTTCATTTTCGGTCCAAACCAGACCGTGTGGGTCATTTGAGATTATTTGGGGGCTTTTTTGTACTTTTTTGGTTTGGGATTTTCTAAAAACTGTCCTTATCTCTTATTAGACGTGTGGATGCGATGTCCAGGGTCTTGACCTTCGAATCGATAACTATTTCGAGATATGTTTATTTTCGGTCCAAACCAGACCGGGTGGGTCATTTGGGGTTATTTTGGGGCATTTCTGTACTTTTTGGGTTTTGGATTTCTAAAAAGTGTCCTTATCACTTATTAGACGTGTGGATGCGATGTTGAGGGTCGTAACCTTCGTATCGATACCTATTTCGACTTATCTTCAATTGCAGTTTAAACAGGGCCAGGTGGGTCGTTTGGGGTTATTTTAGGGCATTTCAGTACTTTTTTGGGTTTGGAATTTCCTAAAAAGTGTCCTTATCTCTTATTAGACGTGTGGATGCGATGTTGTGGGTCGTGACCTTCGAATTGATACATATATCGACATATGTTCATTTTCGATTTAAACTAGATCGGGTGAGTCGTTTGGGGTTATTTGGGGGCATTTCTGTACTTTTTTGGGTTTGGGATTTTCTAAGAAGTGTCCATATATCACATTAGACGTGTGGATTCGATCCCTAATCGGGTGGGTCTTTTGGGGTTATTTTGGGGTATTTTTGTACTTTTTTGCATTCGGAATGTTGTAAAAAGTGTCCTTATCCCTAATTAGACGTGTGGATATGATGTTGAGGGTCGTGACCTTCGAATCGGAACATCTATCAGCATATGTTCATTTTCGGTCTTAGCCAGACTAACTGGGTCTTTCGGGGTTATTTGGGGGCATTTTTGTACTTTTATGGGTTTGGGATTTTCTAAAAAGTGTCCCTATCTCTTATTAGTCGTGTGGATGCGATATTGAGGGTCGTGACCTTCGAATCGATAACTATTTCGACATATGTTTCTTTTCGGTCCGAACCAGACTGTGTGGATCGTTTGGGGTTATTAGGGGGCATTTCTGTACTTTTTCCGATTTGGGATTTTCTAAAAAGTGTCATTATCACTTATTAGACGTGTGGATGGGATGTTGACGGTCGTGACCTTCGTATCGATACCTATTTGGACTTATGTTCATTTTCAATTTAAACTAGACTGGGTGGGTCTTTTGGGGTTATTTGGGGGCATTTCTGTACTTTATTGGGTTTGGGATTTTCTAAAAAGTGTCCTTATCTCTTATTAGACGTGTGGATGTGATGTTGAGGGTCGTGACCTTGGAATCGATACCTATTTCGACATATGTTCATTTTTTATTTAAACCAGACCGGGTGGGTCGTTTAGGGTTATAAGGGGGCATTTCTGTACTTTTTTGGGTTTGGGATTTTCTAAAAAGTGTGCTTATCTCTCATTAGACGTGCGGATGCAATGTTGAGGGTTGTGACCTTCAAATTGATACCTATTCTGACATATGTTCATTTGCTGTTTAAACCAGACCGGGTGGGTCCTTTGGGGTTATTTGGGGGCATTTCTATACTTTTTTGTGTTTGTGACTTTGTAAAAAGTGTCCTTATTAGACGTGTGGATGCTTTGTTTTGGGTCATGACCTTCGAATCGGTACATCTTTCGGCATACCTTCATTTTTTGTCTAAACCAGTCCAGCTGGGTCGTTCGGGGTTATTTGGGGCATTTTTGTACTTTTTGGGTTTGGGATTTTCTAAAAAGTGTCCTTATCTCTTATTAGATGTGTCGATGCGATGTTGAGGGTCGTGACCTTCGAATTGATACCTATTTCGGCATATGTTCATTTTCATTTTAAACCAGACCGGGTGGGTCGTTTAAGGTTATTTAGGGGTATTTCTAGACTTTTTTGGGCTTGGGATTTTCTAAAAAGTGTCCTTATCCCTCATTAGATGTGTGGATGCGATGTTGAGGGTCGTGACCTTCGTATCGATACATATTTCGACATATGCTCATTTTTTGTACGAACCAGACCGGGTGGGTCGTTTGGAGTTATTTAGGGGCATTTTTGTACTTTTTTGTGTTTGTGATTTTCGAAAAAAGTGTCCTTATCCCATATTAGACGTGTCGATGTGATGTTGAGGGTCGTGACCTTCGTATCGATACCTATTTCGACTTATGTTCATTTTTAGTTTAAACAAGAGCGGGTGGGTCGTTTGTTGTTATTTCTGGGAATTTCAGTACTTTTTTGGGTTTGGGATTTTCTAAAAAGGTGTCCCTATCTCTTATTAGACGTGTGGATCTGATTTTAAGGGTCGTAACCTTCGAATCGATATCTATTTCGACATATGTTCATTTTCGATTTCAACAAGATCGGGTGGGTCCTTTAGGGTTATTTGGGGGCATTTCTGTACTTTTTTGGGTTTGGGATTTTCTAAAAAGTGTCCTTATCTCTTATAAGATGTGTGGATGCAATGTTGAGGGTTGTGAGCTTCGAATCGATACCTATTTCGATATATGTTCATTTTCGGTTTCAACCAGATCGGGTGGGTCATTTGGGGTAATTTGGGGGCATTTCTGTAGTTTTTTGCGTTTGGGATTTTCTAAAAAGTGTCCTTATCTCTTATTAAACGTGTGGATGCGATGTTGAGGGTCGTGACCTTCGAATCGATACCTATAAAGGCATATGTTCATTTTCGATTTAAACTTGACCAGGTGGGTCGTTTTGGGTTATTTGGTGGCATTTTTGTACTTTTTTTGGTTTGGGATTTTCAAAAAAGTGTCCTTATCCCTTATTAGATGTGTGGATGCGATGTTGAGGGTCGTGACCTTCGAATCGATACCTATTTGGACAAATGTTCATTTTCGATTTAAACCAGATCGGGTGGGTCGTTTAGGGTTATTTGGAGGCAAATTTTGCACTTTTTTGGGATTGGGAATTTCTAAAAAGTGTCCTTATCTCTTATTAGATGTGTGGATGCGATATTGAGGGTTGTGACTTTTGAATCGATACCTATTTCCACATATGTTCATTTTTAGTTTATACCCAAACCGGGTCTGTCGTTTGGGGTTATTTGGGGGCATTTCTATACTTTTTTTGATTTGAGCTTTTCTAAAAAGTGTTCTTACCTCTTAGTGGACATATGGATGCGATGTTAAGGGTTGTGACTTCGAATCGATACATATTTCGACATATGTTCATTTTAGATCCGACCAAGACCAGGTGGGTTATTTGGGGGCATTTCTGTACTTTTTTGGGTTTTGGAATTTTAAAAAGTGTCCTTATCTTTTACTAGACATGTGGATGCGATGTTGAGGGTCGTGACCTTCGAATCGATACCTGTTTAGAGATATGTTCATTTTTAGTCCGAACCAGACCGGTGGGTCGTTTGGGGTTATTTGGGGGCATTTTTGTACTTTTTTGGATTTGGGATTTTCTAAAGAGTGTCCTTATCTCCAATTAGACGTGAGCATACGATGCTGAGGGTCATGACCTTCTAATCGATACCTATTTCGACATATGCTCATTTTTTGTTTAAACCGGACTGGGTGGGTCGTTTGAGGTTATTTGGAAGCATTTCTGTACTTTTTTGGGTTTGGGGTTTTCTAAAAAGTTTCCTTATCTCTTATTAGACCTGTGGATGTGATGTTGAGGGTTGTGACCTTTGAATCGATACCTATTTCAACATATGTTCATTTTCGGTTTATCCCAGATCGGGAGGGTCGTTTGGGGTTATTTGGGGCCATTTCTATACTTTTTTGCGTTTGGGATTTTTTAAAAAGTGTCCTTATCCCTTATTAGACATGTGGATACGATGTTGAGGGTCGAGACCTTCGAATCGATACCACTTTCGGCGTATGTTGATTTGCAATTCGAACCAGATCGGGTAGATCGTTTGGGGTTATATGGGGGTATTCTTCTACTTTTTGGGTTTGGGATTTTCATAAAAGTGTCCTCTCTTATTAGACGTGTGGATGTGATGTTGAGGGTTGTGACCTTTGAATCGATACCTATTTCGACATATGTTCATTTTTTGTTTAAACTAGATCCGGTGAGTCGTTTGGGGTTATTAGGGAGCATTTCTGTATGGTTTTTGGCTTGGGATTTTCTAAAAAGTGTCCTTATCTCTTAGTAGACATATGGATGCAAAGTTGAGGGTTGTGACCTTCGAATCAATACATATTTTGACATATGTTCATTTTCATTTCGAACCAGGCCAGGTGGGTCGTTTGGGGTTATTTGGGAGCATTTCTGTACTTTTTTGGTTTGGGATTTTCAAAAAAGTGTCCTTATCTCTTAATAGACGTGTGGATACGATGTTGAGGGTCGTGACCTTCGAATCGATACCTATTTCGTGATATGTTTATTTTTGGTTCGAACCAGACCGGGTGGGTTGTCTGGGGTTATTTGGGTGCATTTCTGTACTTTTTTTGGTATGGGATTTTCTAAAAAGTGTCTTTATCTCCTATTAGATGTGGATGCGATGTTGAGAGTCGTGACCTTCAAATCGGTACCTATTTCGATGTATGTTCATTTTCGTTTTAAACCAGACCAGGTGGGTCGTTTGGGTTTACTTAGGTGCATTTCTATACTATTTTTGGGTTTGGGATTTTCTAAAAAGTTTCCTTATCTCTTATTAGACGTGTGGATACAATGTTGAGGGTTGTGACTTTCGAATCGATACCTATTTTGACATATATTCATTTTTTATTTAAGCCAGACTGGGTAGGTCGTTTGGGGTTATTTGGGGCATTTCTGTACTTTTATGGATTTGGGGTTTTCTAAAAAACGTCCTTATCTCCTGTTAGTCGGGTCGATGCAATGTTGAGGGTCGTGACCATTGAATCGATACCTATTTCGACATCTGCTCATTCTAGGTCTGAACCAGACCGGGTGGGTCAGTTTGAGTTATTTGGGGGCATTTCTGTTCCTTTTTGGGTTTGGGATTTTCTAAAAAGGGTCCTTATCTCTTACTAGACGTGTGGATGCGATGTTGAGGGTCATGACCATCGAATCGATACCTATTTGGAGATATGTTTATTTTCGGTCCGAACCAGACCAGGTGGTCGTTTTGGGTTATTTGGGTGCATTTCTGTACTTTTTTGGGATTTGGATTTTCTAGAAAGTGCCCTTATCTCCTATTAGACTTGAGGATGCAGTTTTGAGGGTCGTGACCTTCGAATCGATACCTAGTTTGACATATGTTCATTTTTTATTTAAACCAAACCAAGTGGGATGTTTGGGGGCATTTCTGTACTATTTTGGGTTTGGGATTTTCTAAAATGTTTCCTTGTCTCTTATTATTAGACGTGTGGATTCAATGTTGAGGGTTGTGACCTTCGAATCGATACCTATTTCGACAAATGTTCATTTTTTGTTTAAGCCAGATTGGTTGGGTTCTTTGGGGTAATTTGGGGGCATTTCTATAATTTTTTGCTTTTGGGATTTTCTAAAAAGCATCCTTATCTCTTATTAGACGTGTGGATGCGATGTTGAGGGTCGTGACCTTCGAATTGATACCTATTTCGATATATGCTCATTTTTTGTCCAAACCAAACCAAATGGGTCATTTCGTGTTCTTCGGGGGCATTTCTGTACTTTTTTATTTTTGGGATTCTGTCAAAAGTATTCTTATCTCTTATTAGACGTGTGGATGCGATGTTGAGGGTTGTAACCTTCGAATCGATACCTATTTCCTCATATGTTCATTTTTGAATTAAACCAGACCGGGAAGGTCGTTTGGGGTTATTTGGGGGCATTTTTATTCATTTCTTGGGTTTGGATTTTCTTAAAAGTGTCTTTATCTCTTATCGGACGTGTGGATGCGATGTTGAGGGTCGTGACCTTCAAATCAATACCTATTTCGACATATGTTCATTTTCGATTTAAACCAGACCAGGTGGGTTGTTTGGGGTTATTTGGGAGCATTTCTGTTCTTTTTTGGGTTTGGGAATTTCTAAAATGTGTCCTCATCCCTTATAAGATGTTGGATGCGATGTTTAAGGTTGTAACCTTCGAATCGATACGTATTTTGCCATATACTCTTTTTGTCTGAACCGGACTGGGTGGGACGATTGGAGTTATTTGGGGGCATTTCTGTACCTTTTTGTGTTTAGATGTGTGGAGGCGATGCTGAGGGTTGTGACCTTCGAATCGATACCTATTTCGACGTATGTTCATTTTTTATTTAAACCAGATCGGGTGGGTCGTTTGGGTTTATTTGGGGGCATTTCTATATTTTTTTGGGTTTGGGATTTTCTAAAAAGTATCCTTATCTCTTATTAGAGGTGTGGAGATGTTGAGGGTTGTGACCTTTGAATCAATACATATTTCGACATATGTTCGATTTAAACTAGACCGGGTGGATCGTTTGGTGTTATTTGGGGGCATTTTTGAACTTTTTTTGGATTGGGACTTTCTGAAAAGTGCCCTTATCTCTTATTAGATATGTGGATCCGATGTTGAGGGTCGTGACCTTCAAATCGATATCTATTTTGGCATATGCTCATTTTTGGTCTAAACATACCAGGTGGGTCGTTTAGGGTTATTTTGGGGTATTTCTCTGCTTTTTTGGGTTTTGGATTTACTAAAACGTGTCCTTATCTCTTATTAGACGTGTGGATGCGATGTTGACGGTCGTGACCTCCAAATCGATACCTATTTTGGCATATGTTCATTTTCGGTTTGAGCCTGACCGGGTGGGTCGTTTGGGGTTATTTGGTAGCATTTCCGTACTTTTTTGGTTTGGGATTTTCTAAAAAGTGTCCTTATCTCTTACTAGACGTGTGGATGCGATGTTGAGGGTCGTGTCCTTCGTATCGATTCCTCTTTCGACATATGATCATTTTCGGTCTGAACCAGACCGTGTAGGTCGTTTGGGGTTATTTGGTGGCATTTCTAAACTTTTTTGGGTTTGGGATTTTCTAAAAAGTGTCCCTAACTCTTATTGGACATGTGGATGCAATGTTGAGGGTTGTGACCTTCGAATCGATACCTATTTTGACATATGTTCAGTTTCGGTATAAACCAGACTGGGTGAGTTGTTTGGGGTTATTTGGAGGCAGTTTATACTTTTTTCGGTTTTGGATTTTCTAAAAGTGTTCTTGTCTTTTAGTAGACATATGGATGAGATGTTGAGGGTCGTGACCTTCGAATCGATACATATTTTGACATATGTTCATTTTTGGTCCAAACCAGATCGGGTGGATCGTTTGGGGTTATTTGGGGGCATTTCTATTTTTTTTTTTGAGTTAGGGAATTTCTAAAAAGTGTCCTTATCTCTTATTAGACATGTGGATGCGATGTTGAGGGTCGTGACCTTCGAATCGATATCTATTTTGAGATAAGTTCATTTTTTGTTTGAACCAGACCGAGTGGGTCGTTTGAGGTTATTTGGGGGCATTTCTATACTTTTTTGGGTTTGGGATTTTCTAAAAAGTGTCCTTATCTCCTATTAGACGTCATGATGCGATGTTGAGGGTTGTGACCTTCGAGTCGATACCTATTTCGACATATGTTCATCTTCGGTTTAAACTAGGTCGGGTGGGTCTTTTGGGGTTATTTAGGGGCATTTCTATACTTTTTTGGGTTTGAGATTTTCCAAAATGTTTCCTTATCTCTTATTAGACGTGTGGATGCGATGTTGAGGGTCGTGATCATCGAATCGATACCTATTTTGGCATATGTTCATTTTCGGTTTAAACTAGATCGGGTGAGTCATATGGGGTTATTTGGGGCATTTTTGTACTTTTTTGGGTTTGGGATTTTCTAAGAAGTGTCCTTATCTCATATTAGACGTGTGCATGCGATGTTGACGGTCGTGACCTTAGAATCGATACCTATTTCGACATATGTTAACTTTCGATTTAAACCTGATCGGGTGGGTCGTTAGGGGTTATTTGGGGGCATTTCTGTACTTTTTTTGGTTTGGAATTTTCTAAAAAGTGTCCTTATCTCTTATTAGACGTGTGGATGCGATGTTGAGGGTCGTGACCTTCAAATCGATACCTATTTTCACATATATCCATTTTCGATTTAAACCAGACCGGGTGGGTCGTTTAAGGTTATTTGGGGGCATTTCTGTACTTTTTGGGTATAGGATTTTCTAAGAAGTGTCCTTGTCACATATTAGATGTGTGGATGCGATGTTGAGGGTCTTGACTTTCGAATCGATACCTATTTCAACATATCTTCGTTTTCGATTTAAACCTGACCGGGTGGGTCGTTTAGGGTTATTTGGGGGCATTTCTGTACTTTTTTAATTTGGGATTTTTTAATAAGTGTCCTTATCACTTATTAGACGTGTGGATGCGATGTTGAGGGTCGTGACTTTCGCATCGATACCTATTTCGACTTATGTTCATTTTCAGTTTAAACTAGACCGGGTGGGTCTTTTGGGTTATTTCGGGGCATTTCTGTACTTTATTGGGTTTGGGATTTTCTAAAAAGTGTCCTTATCTCATATTAGACGTGTGGATGTGATGTTGAGGGTAGTGACCTTCGAATCGATACCTATTTTGACCTATGATCATTTTCGATTTAAACCAGACCGGGTGGGTCGTTTAGGGTTATATGGGGGCATTTCTGTACTTTTTTGGGTTTGGGATTTTCTAAAAAGTGTGCTTATCTCTCATTAGACTTGCGGATCCGATGTTGAGGGTTGTGACCTTCGAATTGATACCTATTCTGACATATGTTCATTTGTTGTTTATACCAGAACGGGTGGGTCCTTTGGGGTTATTTAGGGGCATTTCTGTACTTTTTTGCGTTTGTGACTTTGTAAAAAGTGTCCTTACCCCTTATTAGACGTGTGGATGCTTTATTTTGGGTCGTGACCTTCGAATCGGTACATCTTTTGGCATACCTTCATTTTTTGTCTGAACCAGTCCAGCTGGGTCGTTCGGGGTTATTTGGGGCATTTTTGTACTTTTTGGGTTTAGGATTTTCTAAAAAGTGTCCATATCTTTTATTAGATGTGTGGATGCGATGTTGAGGGTCGTGACCTTCGAATTGATACTTATTTTGGCATATGTTCTTTTTCGATCCGAACCAGACCAGGTGGGTCATTTGGGATTATTTTGGGGCATCTCTGTACTTTTTTGGTTTGGGATTTTCTAAAATGTGTCCTTATCTCTTATTAGACATATGGATGCGATGTTGAGGGTTGTGACGTTCGAATTGATAACTATTTAGAGATAAGTTTTTTTTGGTCTGAACCAGACCGGGTGGGTCGATTGGAGTTATTTGGGGGCATTTCTGTACCTTTTTGAGTTTGGGATTTTTGAAAATGTGTCCTTATCTCTTATTAGACGTGTGGAGGCGATGCTGAGGGTTGTGACCTTCGAATCGATATCTATTTCGACGTATGGTCATTTTCGATTAAAACCAAATCGAGTGGGTCGTTTGGGTTTATTTGGGGGTGTTTCTTTATTTTTTTGGGTTTGGGATTTTCTAAAAAGTATCCTTATCTCTTATTAGAGGTGTGGAGATGTTGAGGGTTGTGACCTTTGAATCAATACATATTTTGACATATGTTCGATTTAAACTAGACCGGGTGGTTCGTTTGGGGTTATTTGGGGGTATTTTTGAACTTTTTTTGGTTTGGGACTTTCTGAAAAGTGCCCTTATCTCTTATTAAATGTGTGGATCCGATGTTGAGGGTCGTGACCTTCGAATCGATATCTATTTTGGCATATGTTCATTTTTGGTCTAAACATACCGGGTAGGTCGTTTGGGGTTATTTTGGGGTATTTTCTCTACTTTTTTGGGTTTTGGATTTACTAAAAAGTGTCCTTATCTCTTATTAGGAGTGTGGATGTGATGTTGACGGTCATGATCTCCAAATCGATACCTATTTTGGCATATGTTTGTTTTCGATCTGAACCTGACTGGGTGAGTCGTTTGGGGTTATTTGGGGGTATTTTTGTACTTTTTTGGTTTGGGATTTTCTAATAAGTGTCCTTATCTCTTACTAGACGTGTGGATGCGATGTTGAGGGTCGTGTCCTTCGGATCGATAACTCTTTTGGCATATGATCATTTTCGATCCGAACCAAACCGTGTAGGTCGTTTGGGGTTATTTGGTGGCATTTCTAAACTTTTTTGGGTTTGGGATTTTCTAAAAAGTTTCCTTATCTCTTATTGGACGTGTGGATGCGATGTTGAGGGTTGTGACCTTCGAATCGATACCTATTTCGACATATGTTCATTTTCGATATAAACTAGACTGGGTGAGTTGTTTGGGGTTATTTGGGGGCATTTCTTTACTTTTTTCAGTTTTGGATTTTCTAAAAGTGTTCTTGTCTCTTAGTAGACATATGGATGCGATGTTGAGGGTCGTGACCTTCGAATCGATACATATTTCGACATATGTTCATTTTTGGTTTGAACCAGATCGGGTGGATCGGTTGGGGTTATTTGGGGGCATTTCTTTTTTTTTTTGAGTTAGGGAATTTCTAAAAAGTATCCTTATCTCTTATTAGACATGTGGATGCGATGTTGAGGGTCGTGACCTTCGAATCGATATCTATTTTGAGATATGTTCATTTTTTGTCTGAACCAGACCGGGTGAGTCGTTTGGGGTTATTTGGGGGCATTTCTATACTTTTTGGGGTTTGGGATTTTCTAAAAAGTGTCCTTATCTCCTATTAGACGTGAGGATGCAATGTTGAGGGTCGTGACCTTCGAATCGATACCTATTTCGACATATGTTCATTTTTTGTTTAAACTAGGCCGAGTGAGTCATTTGGAGATATTTGGGATCATTTCTGTACTTTTTTGGGTTTGGGATTTTCTAAAATGTTTCCTTATCTCTTATTAGACGTGTGGATGCGATGTTGAGGGTTGTGACCTTTGAATCGATACCTATTTCAAAATATGTTCATTTTCGGTTTAAGCCAGATCGGGTGGGTCGTTTGGAGTTATTCGGGGGCTTTTTTGTACTTTTTTGCATTTGGGATTTTCTAAAAAGTGTCCTTATCTCTTATCAGATGTGTGGATGCGATGTTGAGGGTCATGGCCTTCGAAGCGATACCTATTTCGACATATCCTCATTTTCTATTCGAACTAGACCGGGTGGGTCGTTTGGAGTTATTTGGGGGCATTTCTGTACTTTTTTGTGTTTGAGATTTTCTAAAAAGTGACCTTATCTCTTATTAGACATGTGGATGCGATGTTGAGGGTTGTGACCTTCGAATCTATACCTATTTCGACATGTTCATTTTTTGTTTAAACTAGATCGTGTGGGTCGTTTAGGGTTATTTGTGTTGAGGAACCTCCTCATATACTCCATGCTATGTTTTGGTGAGAACAAATGAACCCACTCTTGGACTAACATTTGTGTAAATTGTTTTAGATGAGAGCGTTGCACCAAGTGAGGGTGAGCATACACAAGAGCATGTATAAGAGCGTATGCGAATATGTACAAGAATATTTCTGAAAATGTTTCCTAAGACATGGAAGTCAACAAGTCAAACTTTGAAGATTGAAGATTGAAGAATAAAGACATAATGAAGATTTTGTAATCTTGTATTTGTAATTTTAAGTCACAAATTGTTGTAATGCACACACGCATGCATACATCCATTTAGAATGTCCGTAGGAGGTAATTTGACACCTTAGACATGTGACCATTTGGGTTTGAAACCCCCAAACCAAACCTATATTGGAATTGGACTAATTTCCACTGAAATTACCCAATCCGATATACCGGTTCTTGATCCGGCATCCCGGATTAATGGGAATCTCAGGAAACTAACTACTCACAGTAGCCCTCCAGAGTACACGGGATCACCATCCAGCATACCGGATTCTTTTTGGCTTAGTTTTGTCCTGATTTGGCATACCGGATAGCCATCCAGCATGTCAGATCAGTATGTGACTGTTAGTTTTTTACCATTATTCTCCTGTTCTATATGAAAATTAGGTAATTTGGCATACCGGATTGGAATCCAGCGTACTGGATTATATATGGCTTTTGGAATCCGATCCCAATTTAGATTCCTAATTAATTTAAGTCATCTAGGCTATAAATACCCACTTGTTTAAGGCTCTAAACACCACTACTAATCACAATTAAAAGCCTCCAAGAACAAGTCACTCTCAAGTGAGAATTCAAGCACTTATTTATGGGATTCACTGGCACTTAGCTCCCTTCATTCATATTTACATTAAAGCTTCATAGTTTAAAAGATAGCACATCTCTACTAAGGTTTGAGGTAATTCTAAACTCCCTTAGTATCATTTTTACACTATACAAGTAGGTTGATTTCTGTTGCTCGGAATCAAGAGTAGGTTGAGTCGTCTTACTCATTAACTCAAAATTAGTTGTTGAGTCCTCTTGTTCGTTTCTCAAGAGTTGTACTAGTCCTCTTGCTCTTACTCAAGATTTGAAATAGTGAAATTTTCTCTAAGGTAATAGGAGTGGACATAGGCAAGTATTGGCTAAACCACTATAAATCTCTTGTGTCACTCTTTTAATTATTGCTTGTTTATTGGTCATTTTTACATTGGTAATTTGTTTTATTTTCGCATATTTTTTAATTTTTCAACCTTCACCTATTCACCCCCTCTAGGTGAATTCATATTTGGTATCAGAGCGGGAGCTCAAGATCGTAATTTTTTAATCCAATTAAGAGTATTAAGAACATGGGATCCTCTGCTAATCGCCAGATTGAAGGATATAATATTACCCGACCTCCCTTCTTTGAAGGTGAAGGATTTATTGGAAGAATCGATTCAAGAACTTCGTGTGTGCCAATAACATTGACGCATAAAAAGTAATTGAAAATGTATCAAATACCATAGACAAGCCCAAAGAAGAGTGGACCTCAGCTAAAAAAGCTAAAATTCAACTCGATTTTGTTGCTATAAGTTATATTCAATGTGCCCTAGGAGAAAAGGAGTACAATAGAACTTGCATGTGTGACTCAGCTAAGGAGATGTTTGTTAAGCTTATTGTTACCTATGAAGATACTTCTGAAGTTAAGCAATCTAAGATTGATATGATAGTAAATGAGTATGAGCTATTTAAAATGAAAAATGATGAAGGCATATATGCTATGTTTATTCGATTTACTAACATTGTGAACAAGCTGAAAGGTTTAGGAAAAATTTACTCCAATGGTGAAAATGTACGAAAGATTTTGAGATCTCTCACAAAAGAATGGAGACCCAAGACTACTGCAATCAAAGAATCTAAAGACATTGACAAGGTAAGTCTAGGTGAGCTATTGGGATTACTCCAAACTCATGAGATGGAACTCAAACAAGACACCAAGGAGGATGATTCAAAAGAACCAAAGAAGAAGGTTGTAGCATTCAAGGCATATGACATTAGTGATGATGAAGAAGAATTGTCTGATGATGAGATTGCTTATCTATCTAAGAAATTCTCTAAATTCTTGAAGAACAAAGGAAAAGGCACCTTCAACAAGAAGAGATTTTCAAGGGATGAAAAAAGTAAAAATACTTCCAAAAAAACTAATGATTCCTCTTCAAAAGATATTGTGTGCTATGAATGTAGGAAGCCAGAACGCTACAGAGGAGATTGTCCAAAGATAAAGAAATATAAGGAAGCCTACAAAGCTAAGCATACCTTTGACTCAAGTGATGAAGATGATGAGGATGAAGCATCTCAAGAGGAAGAAGAACAAACTAATTTGGCACTCATGGCTACCGAAGATGAAGAAACCCAAGTGAGATAAACACCCTCAAAGACCAAAACAGAACTCTAGCTTCTCAAGTTAATATCTTGGAAGAAGAAAAAGAGAAGTTGTGTAAAGCCTTAGAATCATTTACCAATAGACCTTTACAAAGGTAGCTCACAAAGCCATTAAATCTGTTGCTACTTCTAGACCTTTGCAACTACTTCATCTTGACCTTTTTGAACCAATTCAAACCACTAGCTTGGGAGAAAAGAAATACACTTTCGTTATTGTAGATGACTACTCCCATTTCACTTGGACCCTTTTTCTCAAGCATAAGAATGATGCATTTGAGGAGTTTGTAGCTCTTTGCAAGATAATACAAAATGAAAAGGGTTACTTGATCACTTCCATAAAAAGTGATCATAGTGGTGAATTTGATAACATAGATGAATTTGGTGAGTTTTGTCGAAAACAAGGTATAACTCATAACTTTTCGGCCCCTAGAACACCACAATCAAATGGTGTGATTGGAAAGAATAGAACTATCTAAGAAACTGCAATGATAATGCTCAATGAGTACTCTTTGCCAAAGTATTTTTAAGCTGAAGCTGTTCACATGGCTTGTTATGTGTTAAACCAGATTTTGATAAGACCTATCTTGTTAGAGACCCCCTATGAACTTTTTCATAATAAGCTTCTTAAAGTTGACTATTTTAAAGTGTTTGGTTGTGCATGTTTTATTCTTAACACTAAAGACAACTTAGGAAAGTTTAAAGAAAAGGCCGATGATGGTATCTTTCTAGGCTACTCCACAAATAGTAAAGCTTATAGAGTATTCAATAAAAGAACTCTAGTTATGGAAGAGTCTATGAATGTAAAGTTTGATGAATCCATGGCCAAGGACAAATGTAAAGACCTAGAAGAAGATGATGAAGATGAAGTACTTGAGATTAGGAAAAGAGTGAAAAATGTCTCTTTAGTAATAATCAAGTACATCAACTTCCTAAAGAGATTAAGACTGTTAAAGACCATCCACTTGACCTTATCATTGGAAACCTTGATAAAGGTATACAAACTAAGAGTAAAATTCAAAATATTTGTTCCAATGTAGCATTTATATCTATCATCGAACCTAAGAATATAAAGGAAGCCCTTTTGGATAGTGATTGGATAATTACTATGCAAGAAGAGCTTAATCAATTTGAAAGAAATCAAGTTTGGGACTTAGTGCCAAAACCCTCTAACACCAAGATTATTGGGACTAGATGGGTATTTGGGAATAAACTTGATGAAGATGGTAACATAACTAGAAACAAAGCTAGGCTGGTTGCTCAAGGTTATAACTAACAGGAAAGTATTGACTTTGATGAATCATATGCACCTGTAGCTAGACTTGAGTCAATAAGAATGTTGTTTGCTTTTGCTTGTCATAAGAATTTCAGATTGTACCAAATGGACGTCAAAGCGCATTCTTGAATGGTTACATAAATGAAGAAGTTTATGTCACTCAACCAACTGGATTTGAAGATTCAAAGTTCCCTGACCATGTATACAAGCTAAAGAAGGCCTTGTATGGCTTGAAACAAGCCCTAAGAGCTTGGTACGACAGACTGAGCAAGTTCCTAGTTGATACTGGATTCTCAATGGATAAAATAGATACCACTCTGTTTGTTAAGCATGATAAGAATGATTTAATTATAGTTCAAATCTATGTCGATGATATTATTTTTGGTTCTACAAATGAATCACTTTGCCATGAATTTAGTAAATGTATGAGTAGTGAATTTGAGATGAGTCTAATGGGAGAATTGAATTTCTTTCTAGGACTCCAAATAAAGCAGACCCCTGATGGGATTTTCATCAGTCAAACAAAATATCTTAAAGAATTATTAAAGAAGTTTGACATCAATGAACAAAAATCATCTGGTACTCCAATGAGTACATCTGTAACTCTGTCCAAAGATGAAGATGGAACCCCAGTTGACCCAACTAAACATAGAGGCATGATAGGTAGTTTACTCTATCTAACGGCTAGTAGACCTGACATAATGTTTAGTGTCTGTGCTTGTGCTAGGTTTCAGGCCAAACCTATGCAATCCCACTTGAGTACTATGAAGAAAATCTTTAAGTACTTGAAGGGAACCCCAAGCATTGGACTTTGGTACCCTATGGACAATGACTTTGACCTTGTTAGCTTCTCCGACGCTAACTTTGTCGGGTGTCATGTTGATCGTAAGAGTACAAGTGGATCTTGTCACTTCTTAGGGTCTTGTTTGATTTCGTGGTTTAGTAAGAAGCAAAATTATGTTGCTCTTTCTACCACCAAGGCCGAATATATTGCAGCCGGACGGTGTTGTGCACAAGTGCTATGGATGAGACAAACTCTCCAAGATTATGGAGTTAAGTTTGGCACTTCCTCTATCCAATGCGATAACACAAGTGCAATTAACCTTAGAAAGAATCTGATTTTACACTCAAGAGCTAAGCATAGTGATATCTGTCACCATTTCCTACGTGACACTGCTCAACGAGGTGAAATTCGACTTAATTTTATTGAGATTGAGAAGCAACTTGCGGACATCTTCACAAAACCCTTGAGTGAATAACGATTCTGCACTCTAAGAAGAGAATTAGGCATTATTGATCCTTTTGCATAACATGTTCATATTTTTTACTGTTTATATGGTTTTTTGCGTCTGTTTTGCTGAAATGGCATACCGGATTGCCAAACAGTATGCTGGATCAGTAATTCTGGCTGTCTTTATGGCCATTGTACCCAAAATGGTATACCGGATTAGGATTTTTGACCTTTTGTTTTTTTTACTGTTATGCAAATTTATTTGCCTATTTAAATCTCAGTTTTTTGTCTTTTTTTCACTCACTGTTCACTCTAATCTTGGATTAAACTTTGCTTATACTTTATTAAGCACTTCTCTCTCTACTCTCTCTTTTCTTTTCAACCCTATCTTTCACAATGAGTCGAAGAGGTAAAGAACAAATGCTAGAGAATCCAACCTCTAAAAGAGGAAGGACTGCAGGAAGAGGAAGCGGTTCAAGACAACCTTATGCTGAAGGGGAAGATTGATTGTTTCAGTTTAGGGAATGCCGTGCAAATTGGCATCTCTACCTTGTAAGGAAAATAGAAGGACGTGAGGTGGACGTGTTCTCATTCAATAGCATCCGTCTCATAGAGCGTTTCAAGGAGATCAGTTGGGAACCTCTTCTCAACATTTTCGATCCTTGTTATCCATACCTTGTCAAGTATGTCTACACCAACCTTTACTTCAGCGGCGCGGAACAAGGTTTGAAACTTCACTCCTATGTGAAGAGCACTCACCTAGAACTCTCTCTTGATGACCTTGCCCATATTCTTGTAATCCCAAATGATGGACCATGCATCTTTTGGACCCCAAAGAACACCAACTTTGGTGATTTGATCAATCATGAAGAAGTGTATTCCGTCATTCTCAAACAATTTGACCCAAATGTGGGGACCGTTGTCACCGGTCCCCTTCATCTCATCCCTCATGTTCTCTCTTATATAGTCCAACATAATATCATTCCTAGGGGTGGTGATAGAAACAAGTACCTTACTCCACAGGCTTACATCACTTATTCCATCTACACCAATAACGCTACTAGTCTTCCATATTTCATTATGAGGTATATGGAATCATGTGCTCACCCTCATAGGCACACTAATCTTCGTTATGGCTGGCTTCTCACTGGTTTATTCTGGGCCTTTAACATTGATCTTGATCGTGCGGAAGAATCCACTTTGTCTTTCCAACACATCACTCGTAATAGCTTTCACACCATTGCTATTCCTCCTCCTTCCGATGTGTTTATTGAAGAAGAAAAAATTTTGGATGAGAATGTGCCCCCTCTTCGTCAAGCACCAAAAGGGATACCGGCATCTCTACAAGAATGGGTGTCAAGCATTGATGACTATATGGACAAAGCAAATAACCGAATAATGGAACTTGAATTTGGTCAACAAAGAATTCAAGAGGATGTGACATCTCTTCGCAATGATGTGAAGACCAGATTTGATTCTCTCAATGTTCACCAAGACAAAATTCTCAATGCAGTGCATCAACTCTCTCTCAATTTTGGCTTTCTATCTGTTGACACACCGGGAGCTACTCCACAAGGGATCACCCCTCAAGGAGTTAGACCACCATTTCCTGGTTCTTCAAGCTCTTATCCCCAAATACCACCCTTTGATCCTAATGCATGATTTCTCATGCCCCTCTTTTTGCCAATGACAAAGGGGGAGAATATTTGGGAATAAAAATAAAATGTAATGACTTGGATGTGATTGATGTGATTTTTATAAATTATGAATATATCTATGTTTTGGAATATTTTGAAATTTGGAATGTGTACATGGTACTCTTGCTTATTTTACATTTGCTTATATGTTCCTATTTTTATTTACTTGGATTATTTGTCATCATCAAAAAGGGGGAGATTGTTGAGGAAACCTCCTCATATATTCCAAGCTATGTTTTGTTGATAACAAATAAAGCCTCTCTTAGACTAACATTTATGTAAGATGTTTTAGATGAGAGCATAGCACCAAGTGAGGGGGAGCATACACAAGAACAAACACAAGAGCATGTACAAGAGCATATACAAATATGTACAAAAATATTGCTCAAAATGTTTCCTAAGACATGGAAGTCAACAAGTCAAACTTTGAAGATTGAAGATTGAAGAATGAAGACATAATGAAGATTTTGTAATCTTGTATTTGTAATTTTAAGTCACAAATTGATGTAATGTACACACGCACGCATACATCCATTTAGAATGTCCTTAGGAGGTAATTTGACCCCTTAGACATGTGACCATTTGGGTTTGATACCCCCAAACCAAACCCTTATTGGAATTGGAATAATTTCCACTGAAATTGCCCAATCTGGCATACCAGATTAATGGGAATCTCAGCAAACTACTCACAGTAGCCCTCCGGAGTACGCTAGATCACCATCCAGCATATTGGATTCTTTTTAGCTTAGTTTTGCCTTGATCCGGCATACCAGATAGCCATCCAGCATACCGGATCAATGTGTGACTGTTAGTTTTTTACCGTTATTCTCCTATTCTATATGGAAATTAGGTAATCCTGCATACCAGATTGGAATCCAGCATACCGGATTATATACGACTTTTGGAATCCGATCCTAATCTAGATTTCTAATTAATTTAAGCAATCTAGCCTATAAATACCCACTTGTTTAAGGCTCTAAACACCACTACTAATAACAATTAAGAGCCTCCAAGAACAAGTCACTCTTAAGTGAGAATTCAAGCACTTATATAAGGCATTCACTCTCACTTAGCTCCCTTCATTCATATTTGCATTAAAGCTTCATAGCTTGAAAGGTAGCATATCTCTGCTAAGGTTTGAGGTAATTCTAAAATCCCTTAGTATCATTTTTACTTTATACAAGTAGGTTGAGTTCTCTTGCACGGAATCAAGAGTAGGTTGAGTTCACTTGCTCATTAACTCAAGATATATATGGATGTGATGTTGAGGGTCGTGACCTTTAAATCGAAACCTATTTCAACATATGTTCATTTTTGGTCCGTACCACAGAGAGTGGGTCATTTGGGGTTATTTGGGGGCATTTCAGTACTTTTTTTAGTTTGGGATTTTCTAAAAAGTGTCCTTATCTCTTATTAGATGTGTGGATGCGATGTTGAGGGTTGTGACCTTTGAATCAATACCAATTTTGACATATGTTCATTTTTTATTAAACCAGACCGGGTGGGTCGTTTAGGGTTATATATGGGCATTTCAGTACCTTTTTTGGTTTGGGATTTTCTAACAAGTGTCATTATCTCTTATTAGACTTGTAGATGGAATGTTGAGGGTCCTGATCTTCGGATCGATACCTATCTTGACATATGTTCATTTTTTGTTTAAACCAGAGAGAGTGGGTCGTTTGGGGTTATTTGGGGGCCTTTCTGCACTTTTTTGGGTTTGGGATTTTTTTAAAAGTGTCCTTATCTCTTATTAAATGTGTCGATGCGATGTTGTGGGTTGTGACCTTCGAATCGATACCTATTTCGACATATGTTCAGTTTTCGATTTAAACCAAATAGGGTGGGTCGTTTGGGGTTATTTGGGGGCATTTCTGTACTTTTTTGTGTTTGGGATTTTCTAAAATGTGTCCTTATCCCTTATTAGACATGTGGATGCGATGTTGAGGGTCGTGATCTTCAGATCGATACCTATTTTGACATATGTTCATTTTCGGTTTAAACCAGACCGGGTGGGTTGTTTCGGGTTATTCGGGGGCATTTTTATACTTTTTTGGGTTTGAGATTTTCTAAAAAGTGTCCTTATCCCTTATTAGACATGTGGATGCGATGTTGATGGTTGTGACCTTCGAATCGACACCTATTTGGACATATGTTTGTTTTCGGTTTCAACCAGACTTGTTTGGTCATTTGGGGTTATTTGGGGGCTTTTCTGTACTTTTTTGGGTTTGAGATTTTTGAAAAGTGTCCTGATGTCTTATTAGACGTGTGGATGCGATGTTGAGGGTTGTGACCTTCAAATCGACACTTATTTTGACATATGTTCATTTTTTGTTTAAACCTGACCAGGTGGGTCGTTTGGGTTATTTGGGGGCATTTCTGTACTATTTTGGGTTTGGGATTTTTTAAAAAGTGTCCTTATCTCTCATTAGACGTGAGGATGCGATGTTGAGGGTCGTGACCTTCGAATCGATACCTATTTTGACATATGTTCATTTTCGGTCCGAACCACAGAGAGTGGGTCGTTTGGGGTTAATAGTGGGCATTTCTGTACTTTTCTTAGTTTGGGATTTTCTAAAAAGTGTCCTTATCTCTTATTAGATGTGTGGATGCGATGTTGAGGGTTATGACCTTCGAATCAATACCAATTTTGACATATGTTCTTTTTTTATTTTAACCAAATCGGGTGGGTCGTTTAGGGTTATTTATGGGCATTTCAATATTTTTTTTGGTTTGGGATTTCCTTAAAAGTGTCCTTATCTCTTATTAGAAGTGTGGATGCGATGTTGAGGGTCCTGATCTTCGGATCGATACCTATTTCGATATATGTTCATTTTTCGGTTTAAACTAGACCGGGTGGGTCGTTTGGGGTTATTTGAAGAAAGTTGTGGCTTTCAAATCTTATGAAATAAGTGACGATGAAGAAGAGATTTCAGAGGACGAAATTGTGTATCTTACCAAAAAGTTCTCAAGGTTCCTAAAGAATAAAGGCAAGATCTCATTCAACAAAAGGAGGTTCTCAAAAGATCAGAAAGGTAAGAGTCTTTCAAAAGATGCCACTGACTCCTCTTCCAAAGATATTATTTGTTATGAGTGTAGGAAAACAGAACACTTTAGGGGAGATTGTCCCAAAATGAAGAAGTACAAACAGGCCTACAAAGCCGAACACACTCTTGATTCAAGCGATAAAGAAGAAGATGACGAAGTATCTCAAGATAAAGAAGAACAAACCAATCTCACACTCATCGCTACTGAAGACGAAGAATCTCAAAATGAGGTAACCCCCACTTCTCCATCTCATAAAGATAAAGATTTTTTGGAGCTAGAAGAGGCTTTTGAAGATCTCTATCAAAATAGTTTTGAACTAGCAACCACCAAAAAGAATCTCTTGAATGAGATCAACACTCTTAAAGACCAAAACACATTCTTAACTTCTCAAGTGAACAACTTAGAAGAAGAAAAGGAGAAATTGTGTAAAGCCCTAGAGTCATTCACAAATGGTAAAAAAACACTTGATATTCTACTTGAAAATGCCTCCAAAACACCTTTCAACAAAGAAGGGGTAGGCTATGATGTGAGCAAGAGTTCAAATCAAACCAAAGAGGCAAGTTCAAGTAAAATAGCAAGTAAGAAGGTAAAGAAGAATAAGTATTGCAACTATTGCAAAAAGAGAGGACACTCTATTGAGGAATGTTACATTAGGAAAAAAAGTTCTCAATCCAAGAACACCAATCTCAATAGGAAGACCTCAAATATTCCTCAAGTGGTTGTTTGGAATAATTGCAATAAGAAAGGACATACCATTTGGGAATGTCGTCACATGGACCAATCTTTCTTTCATCCTAAAAGACCCTATAATGGTCAAAATAGGAGAAATTATCCTAATAGGCAAAGCTCAACTAGAATCCCACTAAAAGTACAAAGACCACCTAAGAACCAAGGACCCTATAAAGCATCTCAAAGCCAAAGACTTTGGAAACCTCAATCATACACAAATTGGTATGAGATCCAAAAGGAAAATGGTAACCAAATGGTTTGAAAACCAAGAGGAATGTATGATACTAACAATTATGGACCCAACTCTTAATGGGGACCAAAATTTTATTGAGTATCTCTTATTTTGTAGAGCAATATGGAATGGTACATTGACAGTGGCTGCTCAAAACATATGACTTCCAACCCAAAGTTGTTCTCCGAGTTCAAGAAGCAAAAAGGAGGATGGGTATCCTTTGGAGACAATAGCAAAGATAGAATCATTGGAAATGGATCAATCAAGTTTGGAGGTACAGTGATTTCTAACGTCAGTCTAGTTGATAACCTCAAGTACAATTTACTTAGTGTAAGTCAACTATGCAACATTGGATATTATGTAAATTTTAATGCCTCTAAATGTGAGATCAAGGATTCAAAAGATAATGTGATTCTTGAGGGATGTAAGAAGAATAATGTGTATACTTGCATATTTAGTGTAAATTCTGTTGATGCATGCCTTATTTCTAAATCTGATGATGTTATTTTATGGCATAGGAAGTTGGGACAAATTAATTCTAAGACTATTAGATCCCTATCCTCAAAAAATTTGGTGAGAAACCTACCTAAGTTGAATTTTGATAAGCAACACACATGTAGAGCATGTCAAAGAAGTAAACTTACAAAGGTATCTCATAAGGCTATAAATTCTGTTGTTCCATCAAGACCTTTGGAACTACTTCACCTTGATTTGTTTGGACCTATCCAAACCACAAGCCTAGGAGGTAAGAAGTATACACTTGTAATTGTAGATGACTACTCTCGTTTCACCTGGACCCTCTTTCTCAAGCATAAAAATGATACTTTTGAAGAATTTGTGTCTCTTTGTAAGAGAGTACAAAATCAAAAGGGTTACATGATTACCTCTATCAAAAGTGATCATGGCGGTGAATTTGACAATATAGACGAATTTGGAGAGTTTTATCGAAAACAAGGTATAACTCATAATTTTTTGGCTCCTAGAACACCATAATCTAATGGTGTGGTTGAAAGGAAGAATAGAACTATCCAAGAAACGGCTAGGACAATGCTCAATGAGTACTCCTTACCTAAGTTTTTTTTGGCCGAAGCTGTTCACACAGCATGTTATGTGTTAAACCGAATTTTGATAAGACCTATTTTGTTAAAGCCCCCCTATAAACTTTTCCATAATAAGCTTCCTAAAGTTGATTACTTTAAAGTGTTTGGTTGTGCTTGTTTTATTCTTAACACTAAGAAAAACTTAAGAAAATTTGAGAAAAAGGCCGATGATGGTATTTTTCTATGCTATTCCACAAATAGTAGAGCTTATAGAGTCTTCAATAAAAGAACACTAGTTGTGGAAGAATCTATGAATGTTAAATTTGATGAATTTATGGCAAAAGAAAAATATAGAGACCTAGAAGAAGATGATGAGGATGAAGTACTTGAGATTAGCAAGAGAGTTGAAAAAGTCACTCTAGATAAACCTAATGATCAAGTACATCAACTTCCCAAAGAAATTAGAACTATTGTTTGAGTTTAAAAATTACCACAAGCGTACGGGTCAATCGTAGCTACGGGTCGAACACGAGGAGATATACGCCACTCTATTTAACTAACTTAAAAGTAATGCAAAGTGAACCAAATTAAAGTGTTAAATTAAACCAATTAAACTAATGAAAATTCATGCATCCTAACTTATAAGCATCTAACAAAATTAAGGGATTAAATTGGCGTCCTAACACATGAATATCTAACCTATCAAACTAACGTAAATTGGAAGGAATAACAAAAACGCAGCCACACTTCATAATCATATAAAAAGAAATAAGGAAATAAAAGTACATCCACATACCACAACCATATAAAAAAAATAAAAGAAATAGAGGGAGAAGAAGAAAAAGATAGAGAGAGACAGAGGAGAGGGAGAATGAGATTGAGAGTTTAGATAGTAAAACCTGGATGTGCTTGCATGAATGTAATTGAAAAGCTTGCATACTTGCATAAACTTACCATGGCCTCTTCTTCTAAATCTTCAAGTCTTGTCATCAACTTAAGAACTTTTAGACTAGAAGGCTTAAAACCTAAACTACAATTAAGAAATTACAACCCAATTGAAGACTTAAATTGAAATTAAAGCATAAACTAAACCTATTACAACCATTAAATGAAAATCAAAAAGCAAACTAGAACTTAGAAAAACCAAAAATCACAACTTTGAAGGAGGACAAGAAAAGAAATTTTACTAAGTGAATGAATTAAAAATTATACTAAAAACTGAATTAAAATTGAACTAGAAACTAACTAAAAACTGAACTAAAAAACTAACTTCTTACAATCGAAAGGGCAAGGGGTATTTATAGGGGGAAGAGAGGAGAAGAGAGAAGAGGGAAGTGTAGGAGAAATATTCCATAAGAAAAGAGAATATTCTCTTCCTCTTCCTCTTTTACAATGCCTTGAATCCTAAGAAAAAAAAGAAAAAAAAAAGAAAAAAAAAAGAAAGAAGAAGAAGAGAAGATTGTTTACATAGACCTTCTATTTCTAGAAAAGTAAACTTCCAATTCTATCAAGTGCTTCCTTTTCTTTGTAGATATCTTCTCCAAGCAATAAAATCAAAGCATCTTTGACTTTTCAACTTTTCATAGGTGAGAATATCTTTCAAAATAAATCTATCCCAAGTAGAATTTCAGAAGTGCCCTTGAGAAGTTGGAGGAGAGAGAGAGTAAGGGTGATGACTAGGATTCCTTTAAGAATAAATAAAATACCCATTTTGTCCTTCAGAAAACATGGAGCATGGGGTGCTTATATAGGCCTCACCATTGTGTTTCTTGCGAAAAATCACCCAAAATAGATCCAAATTTCGTCCAATTTGGAGTTCGAAAGCCCAAGATATCTCAAGTTGAAGTTGGATTATCCAGAGCCTTCCAAATGGAATCTCTCGGCTACAGCAAGGTTAACTTCTCATTATTGCGCTAAAACCCCTCGGATCCGAACTTCCGCTTTACTTTGTCCCCGGCCGACTATCAATAATTATAAACAAATCCCTACAGACCATTTTCGCGCGTCGTTACGGAAACGACCATAACTTCTTCGTTTCAACTTGGAATCAAGTGCCGTTTGAACCGTTGCGAAGCTGACTCGATGGGCTACGTATCCAAGCCATTAACACCTCTAAATAGCTTAAAAATATTTTTTTAGCATCATCTCCTCCATTTTCACAAGAGTTCACCTAAAACCTGAAAAGCACAAGAAAGCACCGAGTAATTCTGTCCAATGTGATAAAATGTATGCTTTATGCCCTAAGATTTTACACATAAATGTGCTCATCAGATTCCCCCACACTTGAACGTTACTTGTCCTCAAATAAAGCAAGAACAAAAACTAACCTAGAATGCAGAAAATCTTAACTCACTTTTGTAGGAATCACGGTTGCACTTAGCATGTGCAACAAGACTTTAAACCCCTAGGTTACCCCTAGTGGACGAGTTGTGTCTCGTGGATGTTTGCAGTGAATATACACCCAAAATTCAATTGTAAATGAATGCTGTAAATTTTAATTATGGCATAAGTAGGACAGTGCACATAATCCCAAAAAGTGTTCAACTAAAGATCAAGGAGCCAAAGGTTCCCCCACACTTGAATTTTATCACCCCATATCAATTCAAGTAACAAGCATGCATCAAGTTCAAGGGATCTCCTCATATTTTCTGAACACTACTCACCTTCAAGTAAACCCCCCCATAGCATCGATGGAACCAAAGACTTAGGCATTGAGTATTGTTGACCATACATTCTTTTTTTTTTTCAGGCATTAAGGCAAAAGTTTTTTCTTTCTCAACCACAAACTCTATTTCTACTACACTACTATTCTTTGAATGACATGGTGGAGCATACACCAGACACCCAAATACTTGGTAACTTCGCTTTTTGCATATATCCATAAGACATTGAGACATTGATGCAAGAGTTTTTTGAGTTTCCTTCCAAGGAATTTCGATCAAGTTACCCTGCTTCATGAGGCACAGTGCCCTGTCTAGTCCCAAGGAATGCCACTTTTTTTTTTTTTTTCACTTCCACTTTCATGCCTTGCCCTGCCACAAACAACTTGGTCTCAACTACTAGCCAAAAGATCAAAGGGTTCATAAAACACATAGAGGAATCTAACCATCAAATGAAATAACGCTCATATTTTCAAACTCAATCCCCATCACCGGATACAAACCAACTACCGTCCTTGAAAAGAGATTTTTTATTACTTCGCATGCTAGGACACCTAATTCCCTCTCTCTCTCGTTTTACAATCAAAGAGACATATGCACAAAACCAAACTATTGCTACAATCAAAATTCGTCAATTAAGCCCAACATCCCCCCCACACTTAATTCATGCAGTGTCCTCAATGCATGCATAAAAGAAAAAAATAAGGACAAGGGAGGAGATGAAGGGGCTTACCAGATATAATCAACAAAGAGGATCATGAAGAGTCATGAGCTCTACAAAAAGTGTTAGGAGCAGCAATAGAAATCTCAATCCATAGCCAGTAAATGGAGAAATAGCTTCAGAACCAGGAAACACTTGACCATGAATTTTACTAAAGCAAGAAATAATACGGAAGTTAAGCACAACTGAGAAATATCCAATAGAAAAATCTGTCCTCATGGGATAGTGAAAAATGAAAGCAATAAAACTCAGGCCAAAAATCCTTCCCTTCTCTCCCATTTGCAATGTAGAACACCTATCATTCTTTGAAAAACCAACAAAAAATGGATCACAATAAGCATAAAAAGGATTATGAATAACCTCATCTAAATAATCATAAAAAATTAGAGGTTTATTCAAATCAATCCTAGCAATACAACTATCCGCTCTTTGCATAACTTGGTTTGCCAAATAAGGATCATGGAAATATGCTTGAAAGGCATTATGACTAACATTGTCCTCCTCAATAAAATCGTCAAACCTAGGAGGTTTGGACAAATCAACATGTGAGACAATAGAATCCTCAAAATGACAATTATCTAAGTTTTCCAAAGAGAGAGGGGGATATCGAACTTTCTGGGTTTCTATGTTATCATGAAAATCTGATTCTAAATCAATACAAACACTAGGCTCACTAAAATCAAAAATTTCAAGAAAAAGTTGGACTTCCCCAGGTAGCTCATCAAATCTCGCTTCACTAATATCCTGAGGAGACTCAATCTCAACAAATAAATCATCATGAAAAGTAGCTTGTTGGGAATGACTCTCATTAACCTCAAACTGGGGTGGTGGACTTTCAATATCATTAAATTGGGGATGGGGTGGTTCATTCTGAACAGAAATCTGATAACATAGACTAGGTTTAGGCTGATTAGGTAATGTACTCATTTCCTCCTCCTGTAACATGGTGATCAGTTGAGAGAGTTGCTTCTCCATGGTATTGTGGTTTGTTGTGAGAAGGGTTATATTCCTCTCAAGCTCACTCAGTCTGGCCTCCTCACCCATGTTCTGAAATTCAGGGGGTTGGTGGTATGGTTCAAGGAGAGGTGGCCCATTGAGATTCAATGGAGGGTTGGGCATTGGAGGACCAAACTGACCATGATATTGGATATTGGGTGGTCCAGCTTGGTTATTCCATTGATCCCACGAGAAATAGGGATGATCACTCCACCCATGATTGTAAGTGCCAAAAGAATTGTATTGAAATTGAGGACTCACATTCTCATCACCACTACTACCCCCATAAAGATTAGGGCATCCTTCCATAACATGGATAGTCTTGGGATGTGACCAATCAAAATTTTTTGAAAGCCCATAGTTGGGTTGGGGAGCAAAATTGTACTGGGGTGGAGCAAAATTGTTCTCTATCTCACTACTTTTGGCTTCCCTAACCTGTTTAAACATTTCCTCCAAAATCATGGTTGCCTATATGTCCATCTTTCCCCCAAAGTCTTATATGGAGGTGTATCTCCCATTATTCTAAATTAATCACCTATCCCAAATTGAGGTCTCCCATAAAAAAAAATTTAAAGAAAAATAAAAGACTAAAAAAAAAAAAAAATACTAAAAACAAAAGGGAGCCCAAGATAGATAGTGCATCTATCCCTCAGAAATCGAAACAATGGTTCCAAAGCTGTAAGGTTGCCATATAGGTTGACAGCAAGGGAACTCGTATAGTCTTCACGAGCCACCTACGGGTGACTCCAAATGGATTCTGATGTAGGGTGGAGGACTACTATACGTTTATGTTTCCAACGCTCTCACTATGTCGCTTTCCTGTTATCAAGAGTGGTCACCTCCAAAGATAAGTCAAATGCCAATCCAAACCACCCAACGAATCAAGGGGCATCAAGATTGGCTGGGTTTGGGCATATGAAGGACTTTAGATTGGGCGCACACTATTTGAAACAGAAGAGAAACAAGAAGAGGTTTTCAAAAACCTTTTTTTTTTGTTTTTTTTTAAGAAAAGAGGAGAAAGATAAGAAACTAAAGCACTTCGAATTACTTAAAAATCAGAAAAATAAAGTGGTCAATAATCTCCCCGGCAACGGTGCCAAAAACTTGTTTGAGTTTAAAAATTACCGCAAGCGTACGGGTCAATCATAGCTACGGGTCGAACACAAGGAGATATATGCCACTCTATTTAACTAACTTAAAAATAATGCAAAGTGAACCAAATTAAAGTGTTAAATTAAACTAATTAAACTAATGAAAATTAATGCATCATAACTTATAAGCATCTAACAAAATTAAGGGATTAAATTGGCGTCCTAACACATGAACATCTAACCTATCAAACTAACGTAAATTGGAAGGAATAACAAAAACGCAGCCACACTTCATAATCACATAAAAAGAAATAAGGAAATAAAAGTGCATCCACATACCACAACCATATAAAAAAAATAAAAGAAATAGAGGGAGAAGAAGAAAAAGATAGAGAGAGACAGAGGAGAGGGAGAATGAGATTGAGAGTTTAGATAGTAAAACCTGGATGTGCTTGCATGAATGTAATTGAAAAGCTTGAATACTTGCATAAACTTACCATGGCTTCCTCTTCTAAATCTTCAAGTCTTGTCATCAACTTAAGAACTTAGACTAGAAGGCTTAAAACCTAAACTACAATTAAGAAATTACAACCCAATTGAAGACTTAAATTGAAATTAAAGCATAAACTAAACCTATTACAACCATTAAATGAAAATCAAAAAGTAAACTAGAACTTAGAAAAACCAAAAATCACAACTTAGAAGGAGGAGAAGAAAAGAAATTTTACTAAGTGAATGAATTAAAAATTATACTAAAAACTGAATTAAAATTGAACTAGAAACTAACTAAAAACTGAACTAAAAAACTAACTTCTTACAACCGAAAGGGCAAGGGGTATTTATAGGGGGAAGAGAGGAGAAGAGAGAAGAGGGAAGTGTAGGAGAAATATTCCATAAGAAAAGATAATATTCTCTTCTCCTTCCTCTTTTACAATGCCTTGAATCCTAAGAAAAAAAAGAAAGAAGAAGAAGAGAAGATTGTTTACATAGACCTTCTATTTCTAGAAAAGTAAACTTCCAATTCTAACAAGTGCTTCCTTTTCTTTGTAGATATCTTCTCCAAGCAATAAAATCAAAGCATCTTTGACTTTTCAACTTTTCATAGGTGAGAATATCTTTCAAAATAAATCTATCCCAAGTAGAATTCCAGAAGTGCCCTTGAGAAGTTGGAGGAGAGAGAGAGTAAGGGTAATGACTAGGATTCCTTTAAGAATAAATAAAATACCCATTCTATCCTTCAAAAAACGTGGAGCATGGGGTGCTTAAATAGGCCTCACCATTGTGTTCCTTGTAAAAAATCACCCAAAATAGATCCAAATTTCGTCCAATTTGGAGTTCGGAAGCCCAAGATATCTCAAGTTAAAGTTGGATTATCCAGAGCCTTCCAAATGGAATCTCTCGGCTACAGCAAGGTTAACTTCTCATTATTGCGCTAAAACCCCTCGGATCCAAACTTCCACTTTACTTTGTCCCCGGCCGACTATCAATAATTATAAACAAATCCCTACAAACCATTTTCGCGCGTCGTTACGAAAACGACCATAACTTCTTCGTTTCAACTCGGAATCAAGTGCCGTTTGAACCGTTGCGAAGCTGACTCTATGGGCTACGCATCCAAGCCATTAACACCTCTAAACAGCTTAAAAACATTTTTTTAGCATCATCTCCTTCATTTTCACAAGAGTTCACCTAAAACCTGAAAAGCACAAGAAAGCACCAAGTAATTCTGTCCAATGTGATAAAATGTATGCGTTATGCCCTAAGATTTCACATATAAATGTGTTCATCAACTATTAAAGACCACCCTCTTGACCTTGTCATTGGAAATCTTGATAAAGGTATACAAACTAGGAGTAAAATCTAAAATATTTGTTCCAATGTGGCTTTCATTTTTACCATCGAACCCAAGAATATCAAAGAAGCACTTTTGGATAGTAATTGGATAATTGCTATGCAAGAAGAGCTCAATCAATTTGAAAGAAATCAAGTTTGGGACTTAGTGCCAAGACCATCTAACACCAAAATTATTGGACCTAGATGGGTATTTAGAAATAAACTTGATGAAGATGGTAATATTATTAGAAACAAGGCTAGACTGGTTGCCCAAGGCTATAACCAACAGGAAGGTATTGACTTTGATGAGACATATGCACCTATAGCAAGACTAGAATCTGTTAGAATGTTGCTTGCGTTTGCTTGTCATAAGAATTTCAAGTTACATCAAATGGACGTAAAGAGCGCATTTTTAAATGGCTTCATCAATGAAGAAGTACACGTCATTCAACCACCTGGATTCGAAGACCCAAAGCATCCTGACTATGTCTACAAATTGAAGAAAGCTCTCTATGGCTTGAAACAAGCTCCAAGAGCATGGTACGACAGGTTGAGTAAGTTCCTGATAGATGATGGTTTTACTATGGGTAAGATAGATACTACTCTCTTTGTAAAACATAGAAATAAAGATCTAATCCTAGTTCAAATTTATGTAGATGACATCATTTTTGGCTCTACCAATGAATCTCTATGTCTTGATTTTAGCAAGAGTATGAGTAGTGAATTTGAAATGAGTCTTATGGGTGAATTGAATTTCTTTTTAGGACTTCAAATAAAACAGACAACTAATGGGATTTTCATTAGTCAAACCAAGTATCTTAAAGAACTGTTAAAGAAGTTTGACATCAATGGACAGAAATCATCCAGTACTCCAACGAGCACATCTGTAACTCTGTCCAAGGATGAAGATGGAATTCCAGTTGACCCAACTAAGTATAGAGGCATGATAGGTAACTTACTCTACATAACGACTAATAGATCGGACATTATGTTTAGTGTCTGTGCTTGTGCTAGGTTTTAAGCCCAACCTATGCAATCTCATTTGAGTACTGTAAAGAGAATCTTTAAGTACTTAAAAGGAACTCCAAGCATTGGCTTATGGTACCCTATGGACAATGACTTTAACCTTATTAGCTTCTCTGACGCCGACTTTACCGGGTGTCATATTGATCGAAAGAGTACAAGTGGTACCTATCACTTTCTTGGATCATGCTTAGTTTCGTGGTTTAGTAAGAAGCAAAATTCAGTCGCTCTATCTACCAATGAAGCTGAATACATCGCCGTTGGACGATGTTGTGCACAAGTGTTATGGATGAGGCAAACTCTCCAAGACTATGGAGTTAAGTTTGACACTTCCTCAATCCAATGTGATAACACCAGTGCTATAAATCTCAGTAAAAATCCGATTTTACACTCTCGAGCTAAACATATTGATATCCGTCATCACTTCTTACGTGATACTGCTCAAAGAGGTGAAATTAGTCTTGATTATATTGAGACCGAGAAGCAACTTGTAGATATCTTCACCAAACCCTTGAGTGAAGAGAGGTTTTGCTCTCTTAGAAGAGACCTAGGGTTATGCAATCCTTTTGATTAAAGTTTGGTTGTTATCCCTCCGAAGTGATCTTTATTGTTATTTCCTCCCTTGTCTCTTTTTGATAATGCCAAAGGGGGAGAGAAATTGGGTTTTGAATTTGAATTTGGATTTATGTTTGACTATGTTTTGCTAATGCTATGTAAACCTTTTCATTTCAATTAAGTCAATGCAACTCTTTCATTAATACAAATTGTGTTTCTTGATACTATCTTGATATTATAATATTAGGTACTAAGTTATTTGTCATCATCAAAAAGGGGGAGAATTTTGGGGTAAAATCCACACATCACCTTATATGGTTTTGATGATAACAAATAAGTTATTTGAACTAACTTGTGTTTTACTGTATAGAGACCTTACAAGAAATAAGCATCAAGTAAAGGGGAGCTTTCACAATATTATTGAACCTAGAAAAAGTATCAAAGTATGGTGTGAAGAAAACGACTGAGAGAAGGACTATGTTCAAAGATCATGATCAAGCATCTCAAATATAAGAGTTTTTATAAGCATGTGTTCAATGTTTTTTGTATTAAGATGTAGTTAAAGTTTAAGTCCATTTGTAATGCACACACTCACGCATGCATACATGTAGAGTGACCCTAGGAGGTGTTTTTACATAGACCTAACCTAAGCTAATGGCCCCACACTTATCCATACACGGACTTAGCCATTTTCAACAAAATCAGCTGATCCGACATGCCGAATCCATCTTGACCTGTTTGTTTGCAATCTCAAGGTTTGTTCACAGAGAGCAACCGGAATGTGATACATCTGATCCGACATACCGAATTGAGAATCCGGCATACCGAATCAGATCCAGCATACCGAATTGCAATATGTCTATTGGGAATTAGCCGTTTGACAATGGATAGATTTCATGATCCGGCATACTGAGCTGGAAAACAGCATACCAGATTAGGACAGAATTATGTCCTAAAATGGCAATGAACCTTAGATGCTTTGAACACCTTTGCCTATAAATAGGTAAGCTCATTTGGACTAATTACAATCAATTAAGACTAATCAAAAGCATCGCAAAGGCATTCGAACTTGAACATTCAAAGTTTTGAAGTATTCATTCATCAAAGCATTCAAGTTCACTTCCCTCTCTAGCTAATTATATTCACTTAGCATTAAAGCTTCAAAGTGGAAGCTAGCTACACATTCACTAAGGTTGCGGTAATCCTTACTTAGTAAAGTTCTCTTTATTACATGTTGTGAGTCCTCTCGAAATCAAGAGTAGTTAAATGTGTTGAGTCCTCTTGCTTGTCAATCAAGAGTAGTTGGTGATATGAGTCATCTTGCTCCTAATCAAGAGTTGTACGAGTTCTCTTGCTCATTCTCAAGATTCTTTTTAGTGGAATTCTCTCTAAGGTGAGAGGAGTGGACGTAGGCATAATTGGCCGAACCACTATAAAACGATTGTGTTACTTTTGTAATTTATTTGCTTTGTTTTATCAATTGTTTTATTTCTGCACTATTTCCACTAGCTTCACCTATTCAACCCCCCTCTAGGTGAATTTACAATCTCTTATTAGACATGTGGATGTGATGTTGAGGGTTGTGACCTTCGAATCGATACCTATTTTGACATATATTTATTTTTGATTTAAACCAGACCGGGTCGATCGTTTAGGGTTATTTGGGGGCATTTCTGTACTCTTTTTGGTTTGGGATTTTCTAAAAAGTGTCCTTATCTCTCGTTAGACGTGTGGATGCGATGTTGAGGATAGTGATCTTCGGATCAATACCTAGTTCGACGTATGTTCATTTTCGATTTAAACCAGACAAGGTGGGTCATTAGGGGTTATTTTGGAGCATTTCTGTACTATTTTGAGTTTGGGATTTTCTAAAAAGAGTCCTTATCTCTTATTACTAAACGTGTGGATGCAATGGTGAGGATCGTGACCTTCGAATCGATGCCTATTTCGACATATGTTCATTTTTAGTTTAAACCAAATAGGGTGGGTCGTTTGGAGTTATTTGGGGGTATTTCTGTACTTTTTTGGGTTTGGAATTTTCTAAAAAGTGTCATTATCTCTTATTAGACGTGTAGATGAGATGTTGAGGGTCATGACCTTCGAATCAATACCTATTTTGATATATGTTCTTTTTCGATTTAAACAAGACTGAGTGGGTCGTTTGGGGTTATTTATGGGCGTTTCAGTACTTTTTTTGGTTTGGGATTTTATAAAAAGTGTCCTTATCTCTTATTAGATGTGTGGCCGCGATGTTGATGGTTGTGACCTTCGAATCGACACCTATTTAGACATATGTTCATTTTTGGTTTAAACCAGTCTTGGTGGGTCGTTTGGGGTTATTTGGGGGCATTTCTATACTTTTTTGGGATTGGGATTTTCTAAAAAGTTTCGTCATCTCTTATTAGACATGTGGATGCAATGTTGAGTGTCATGACCTTCAAATCGATACGTATTCTGACATATGTTCATTTTCGGTCCGCATCAGACCAGGTGGGCCGTTTGGGGTTATGTGTGGGCATTTCTGTACTTTTTTGGGATTGGGATTTTCTAAAAATGTCCTTATCTCTTATTAGACGTGTGGATGCGATGTTGAGGGTCGTGACCTTCGAGTCGATGCCTATTTCGACATATGTTCATTTTCTGTTTAACCCAGATAGGGTGGGTCGTTTGGGGTTATTTGGGGGCATTTCTGTACTTTTTTGGGTTTGGGATTTTTCAAAAATTATCCTTATCTCTTCTTAGGCGTGTCGATGCGATGTTGAGGGTTGTGACCTTCGAATCGACACCTATTTTGACATATGTTCATTTTCGATTTAATCCTGACCAGGTAGGTCGTTTGGGGTTATTTGGGGGTAGTTCTGTACTTTTTTGGGTTTGGGATTTTCTAAAAAGTGTCCTTATCTCTTGTTAGACGTGTGGATGCGATGTTGAGGGGTCGTGACCATCAAATCTATACCTATTTTAAAATATGTTCATTTTCGATTTAAACCAGACCAAGTGTGTCATTTAAGGTTATTTTGGGGCATATCTGCACTTTTTTGGGTCTGGGATTTTCTAAATAGTATCCTTATCTCTTGTTAGACGTGTGGATGCGATGTTGGGGGTCGTGACCTTCGAATCGATACCTATTTCGACATATGTTCATTTTCAATTTAAACCAGACCGGGTGGGTTGTTTGGGGTTATTTGGGTGCATTTCTGTACTTTTTTCGATTTGGGATTTTTTAAAAAGTGTCCTTATCTCTTATTAGACATGTGGATGTGATGTTGAGGGTTGTGACCTTCGAATCGTTTCCTATTTTGATATATGTTCATTTGTCGATTTAAACCAGACCGGGTGGGTCGTTTGGGGGCATTTTAGTATTTTTTTGTGTTTGAGATTTGTTAAAAAGCTTACTTATCTCGTATTAAATGTGTGGATGCGATGTTGAGGGTCGTGACCTTCGAATCGATACCTATTTCGACATATGTTCATTTTCGGTCCGAACTACAAAAAGTGGGTCGTTTGGGATTATTTGGGGGCATTTCTTCTTTTTTTTGGGTTTGGGATTTTCTAAAAAGTGGCATTATCTCTTATTAGATGTGGATGCGATATTGTGGGTTATGACCTTCGAATCGATACCTATTTCGACATATGTTCACTTTCGATTTAAACCAGATCGGGTAGATCGTTTGGGGTTATTTGGGGGCATTTTTGTCCTTTTTTAGCATTGGGGATTTTCTAAAATGTGTCCTTGTCCCTTATTAGACGTGTGGATGCGATGTTGAGGGTGATGACCATAGAATCGATACCTATTTCGACATATGTTCATTTTCGGTTTAAGCTAGACTGGGCGTGTTGTGTGGGGTTATTTGGGGGCATTTCTGTACTTTTTTGGGTTTGGGATTTTCTAAAAAGTGTCCTTATCTCTTATTATATGTGTGGATGCGATGTTGAGTGTCGTGACCTTCGAATCGATACCTATTTCGATATATGTTCATTTTCGGTCCGAACTAGACCGGGTGGACCGTTTGGGGTTATTTGGGGGCATTTCTATACTTTATTCGGTTTGGGATGTTTCAAAAAGTGTTTTGATCTCTTATTAGACATGTGGATGCGATGTTGATGGTGTTGACCTTCAAATAAAAAACTATTTAGGCATATCTTCATTTTCGGATTAAACCAGACCGGTTGGGTCGTTTCGGGTTATTTGGGGGCATTTCTGTATTTTTTTACATTTGTGATTTTCTAAAAATTGTCCTTATCTCTTATTAGATGTGTGGATGCGATGTTGAGGGTCGTGACCTTTGAATTGATATCGATTTCAACTTTTGATCATTTTCGGTTTAAACAAGTTAGGTTGGGTCGTTTGGGGTTATTACGGGGCATTTCTATAATTTTATGGGTTTAGGATTTTTTAAAAACATGTTCTTATCTATTATTAGATGTGTGCATGTGATGTTGAGGGTCGGGACCTTCGAATCGATACCAATTTCGACATATGTTCAATTTCAATTTATACCAGACCGGGTGGGTCGTTAGGGGTTATTTGGGGGCATTTTTATACTTTTTTGCGTTTGGGATTTTCTAAAAAGTGTCCTTATCTCCTATTAGACATGTGGATGCAATGTTGAAGGTTGTGACCTTCGAATCGATACCTATTTTGACATATGTTCATTTTTTATTTAAACCAGATCGGGTGGGTCGTTTGGGGTTATTTGGGGGCATTTCTGTACTTTTTTTTGTTTGGTATTTTCTAAAAAGTGTCCTTATCTCTTATTAGACGTGTGGAAGAGATGTTGAGGGTGGTAACCTTCGAATCGATGCCTATTTTAACATATGTTCATTTTCGATTCAAATCGGACCCAGTGGGTCGTTTGGGGTTATTTGGGGGCATTTCTATCCTTTTTTGGGTTTGGGATTGTATAAAAAGTGTCCTTATCTCTTGTTAGACATGTGGATGTGATGTTGAGGGTCGTGACCATCGAAGCGATACCTATTTCAAAATGTGATCAGTTTCGATTTAAACCAGACCGGGTGTGTCATTTAAGGTTATTTTGAGGCATTTCTGCACTTTTTAGGGTCTGGGATTTTCTAAATAGTGTCCTTATCTCTTATTAGACATGTGGATGCAATGTTGAGGGTCGTGACCTTCGAATCGATACCTATTTCAACATATGTTCATTTTCGATTTAAACCAGATCAGGTGGGTTGTTTGGGGTTATTTGAGTGCACTTCTGTACTTTTTTCGATTTGGGATTTTCGAAAAAGTGTCCTTATCTCTTATTAGACATGTGGATGTGATGTTGAGGTTTGTGACCATCGAATCTTTTCCTATTTCGACATATGTTCATTTTTTATTTAAAACAGACTGGGTGGGTCGTTTGGGGGCATTTCTGTACTTTTTTGTGTTTGAGATTTTCTAAAAAGTTTTCTTGTCTCTTATTAGACGTGTGGATGCGATGTTGAGGGTCGTGATCTTCGAATCAATACCTATTTCGACATATGCTCATTTTTTGTTTAAACCAGATCGGGTAGATCGTTTGGGGTTATTTGGGGGCATTTCAGCACTTTTTTGGGTTTGGGATTTTCTAAAGAGTGTGCTTATCTCTTATTAGACGTGTGGATGCGATGTTGAGGGTCGTGACCTTCGAATTGATACCTCTTTCGACATATGTTCATTTTTTATTTAAACCAGACAAGGTGGGTCGTTTGTGATTATTTGGGGGCATTTTTGTACTATTTTGGGTTTGGGATTTTCTAAAAATTGTCCTTAATTCTCATTAGACGTGTGAAGGCGATGTTGAGGGTCGTGACCTTCAACTTGTCACCTATTTCGACATATGTTCATTTTTGGTCCAAACCTGACCAGGTGGATCGTTTGGGGTTATTTGGGGGCATTTCTATACTTTTTTCGGTTTGGGATTTTCCAAAAAGTGTCCTTATCTCTTATTAGATGTGCGGATGCGATGTTGAGGGTTGTGACCTTTGAATCAATACATATTTCAACATATCTTCATTTACGGTTTAAACCAGACTGGGTGGGTAGTTTTGGGTTATTTGGGGGCGCTTCTGTACTTTTTTCTGTTGGGATTTTCTACGCAGTGTCCTTATCTCTTATTAGACGTATGGATGCAATGTTGAGGGTCGTGACCTTCGAATCGATACCTATTTCAAGATATGTTCATTGTTGATTTAAACCAAACAGGGTGAGTCATTTGGGGTTAGTTGGGGGAATTTTTGTACTTTTTTGGGTTTGGATTTTCTAAAAAGTGTCTTTATCTCTTACTGGACGTGTGGATGCGATGTTAAGTGTCGTGACCTTCGAATCGATGGCTATTTTGACATATGTTCATTTTTTATTAAACCAGACTGGGTGGGTCATTTGGGGTTATTTGGGGGCATTTCTGTACTTTGGCTTTTGGTTTGGGATTTTTTAAAAAGTCTCCTTATCTCTCATTAGATGTGTGGATGCGATGTTGAGGGTCGTTACCTAAGAATCGATACCTATTTCGACATATGTTCATTTTCGGTCTGAACCTGACCGGGTGGGTCGTTTGGGTTTATTGAAGGGCATTTTTGCACTTTTTTCAATTTGGTATTTTCCAAAAAGTGTCCTTAGCTCTTTTTAGATGTGTGGATGCGATGTTGAGGGTCATGACCTTCGAATCGATACCAATTTCAACATATGTTCATTTTCGATTTAAACCAGATAGAGTGGATTGTTTGGGGTTATTTGGGGGCAATTCTATTTTTTTGTGGGTTTGGAATTTTCTAAAAAGTGTCCTTATCTCTTATTAGACCTGTGGATGTGATGTTGATGGTCGTGACCTTCGAATAGATACATATTTCAACATATGTTAATTTTTTATTTAAACCAAACAAGGTGGGTCGTTTGGGATTATTTTGGGGCATTTCTATACTACTTGTTGTTTGGGATTTGCTAAAAGTGTCCTTAACTCTCATTAGACGTGTGGAGATGATGTTGAGGGTCGTGACCTTCAAATCGATACCAATTTCGACATATGTTCATTTTCGGTCCAAACCAGACCGGGTGGATCGTTTGGGGTTTTTTTGGGGCATTTTTGTACTTTTTTTTGTTTGGGATTTTCTAAAAAGTGTCCTTATTTCTTTTTAGACGTGTGGATGCACTGTTGAGGGTTGTGACCTACGAATCGATACATATTTCGACATATCTTTATTTTTTGTTTAAACCAGACTGGGTGGGTCGTTTCGGGTTATTTGGGGGTGCTTCTGTACTTTTTTTCATTTGGGATTTTCTAAACAATGTCCTTATCTCTTTTTTGAAGTGTGGATGCGATGTTGAGGGCCGTGACCTTCGAATCGATACCTTTTTTGAGATATGTTCATTATCGGTTTAAACCAGGCAGGGTGGGTCGTTTGGGGTTAGTTGGGGGAGTTTTTGTACTTTTTTGGGTTTGGATTTACTAAAAAGTGTCCTTATCTCTTATTAGACTTGTGGATGCGATGTTGAGGGTCGTGACGTTTGAAACGATACCTATTTCGGCATATGTTCATTTTCAGTTCGAGCCCGAATGGGTGTGTTGTTTGGTGTTATTTTGGGGCATTTCCGTACTTTTTTGGTTTGGGATTTTCTAAAAAGTATCCTTATCTCTTATTAGATGTTTATATGCGATATTGAGGGTCGTGTCCTTCGAATCGATACCTCTTTCCGCATATGTTCATTTTCGGTCTGAACCAGACCGGGTAGGTCCTTTGGAGTTATTTGAGGGCATTTCTGTACTTTTTTGGGTTTGGGATTTTCTAAAAAGTGTCCTTATCTCTTATTAGACGTGTGGATGCGATGTTGAGGGTCGGGACCTTCGAATCGATACCTATTTCGACATATGTTCATTTTAGGTTTAAACCAAACTGGGTGGGTCTTTTGGGGTTCTTTGGGGGGCATTTCTCTACTTTTTTGGGTTTGGGATTTACGAAAAAGTGTCCTTATCTCTTATTAGACGTGTGGAAGCAATGTTGATGGTCGTGACCTTCAAATCGATACCTATTTCGGCATATGTTCATTTTCGGTTCGAACCAGACCGGGTGGGTCGTTTGGGGTTATTTGTGGGCATTTTCGTACCTTTTCTGGTTTTGGATTTTCTAAAAAGTGTCCTTATCTCTAATTAGACGTGTGGATGCGATGTTGAGGGTCGTGACCTTCAAATCGATACCTATTTTGGCATATGTTCATTTCTGGTCTGAACCAGAACGGGTCGGTTGTTTGGGGTTATTTTGGGGCATTTCCGTACTTTTTTTGTTCGGAATTTTCTAAAAAGTTTCCTTATCTCTTATTAGACATGTAGATGCGATGTTGAGGGTTGTGACCGTCGAATCAATACCTATTTTGACATATGTTCATTTTCGGTTTAAACCAGACCGGGTGTGTCGTTTGGGGTTATTTTGGGGCATTTCCGTACTTTTTTCGATTTGGGATTTTCGAAAAAGTGTCCTTACCTGTTAGTAGATATATATGGATGTGATGTTGCGGGTCATGACCTTCGAATCGATACATAATTTGACATATGTTCTATTTTCGGTCCGAACCAGGCCAGGTGGGTCGAATGGGGTTATTTGGGTGCATTTTTGTACTTTTTTGGGTTTCGAAATTTCTAAACAGTGTCCTTATCTCTTATTAGACGTGTGGATGCGATGTTGAGGGTCGTGACCTTCGAATCGATACCTATTTAGAGATATGTTCATTTTCGGTCCGAACCTTTGGATGCATTTCTGTACTTTTTTGGGTTTGGGATTTTCTAAAAAGTGTCCTTATCTCCTATTAGACGTGAGGATATGATGTTGAGGGTCGTGACCTTCGAATCGATAACTATTTCGTCATATGCTCATTTTTCATTTTAAACCAGACCGGGTGGGTCGTTTGGGGTTATTTGGGAGAATTTTTTTACTTTTTTGCGTTTGGGATTTTCTAAAATGTATCCTTATCTCTTATTAGACGTGTGGATGCGATGTTGAGGGTCATGTCCTTCGAATCGATACCTCTTTCGGCATATGTTCATTTTCGGTCCGAACCAGACCGGGTAGGTCCTTTGGAGTTATTTGGGGGCATTTTTGTACTTTTTTGGGTTTTGGATTTTCTAAAAAGTGTCATTATCTAATATTAGACGTGTGGATGCGATGTTGAGGGTCGGGATCTTCGAATCGATACCTATTTCAACATATGTTCATTTTAGGTTTAAACCAAACTGGGTGGGTCTTTTGGGATTATTTGTGGGGCATTTCTCTACTTTTTTGGGTTTGGGATTTACTAAAAAGTGTCCTTATCTCTTATTAGACGTGTGGAGGCAATGTTGATGGTCGTGACCTTTAAATCGATACCTATTTCGACATATGTTCTTTTTCGGATCGAACTAGACCAAGTGGGTCGTTTTGGGTTATTTGTGGTCATTTTCGTACTTTTTTGGTTTTGGATTTTCTAAAAAGTGTCCTTATCTCTTATTAGACGTGTGGATGCGATGTTGAGGTCGTGACCTTCAAATCGATACCTATTTCAGAATATGTTCATTTTTGGTCCGAACCAGAACGGATCGATTGTTTGGGGTTATTTTGGGGCATTTCCGTACTTTTTTTATTTGGGATTTTCTCAAAAGTGTCCTTGTCTCTTATTAGAAGTGTGGATGCGATGTTGAGGGTTGTGACCTTCGAATCAATACCTATTTTGATATATGTTCATTTTTTGTGTAAACCAGACCGGGTGTGTCGTTTGGGGTTATTTGGGAGTATTTTAGTACTTTTTTTGATTTGGGATTTTCTAAAAAGTGTCCCTACCTCTTAATAGATATATATGGATGTGATGTTGAGGGTCATGACCTTCGAATAGATACATAATTCGACATATGTTCTATTTCGGTCCGAACCAGACCAGGTGGGTCGAATGGGGTTATTTGGGGGCATTTTTGTACTTTTTTGGGTTTTGAAATTTCTAAAAAGTGTCCTTATCTCTTATTAGACGTGTGGATGTGATGTTGAGGGTCGTGACTTTCGGATCGATACCTATTTAGAGATATGTTCATTTTCGGTCCGAACGAGACTGGTGGGTCGTTTGGGGTTATTTGGATGCATTTCTGTACTTTTTTGGGTTTGATATTTTCTAAAAAGTTTCCTTATCTCCTATTAGACGTGAGGATACGATGTTGAGGGTCATGACCTTCGAATCGATAACTATGTTTACATATGCTCATTTTTCGGTTTAATCCAGACCGGGTGGGTCATTTGGGGTTATTTGGGAGCATTTCTGTACTTTTTTGGCGTTTGGGATTATTTACTTCGAATCGATACCCCTTTCGGCATATGTTCATTTTCGGTCTGAAGCAAACCGGGTAGATTGTTTGGGGTTATTTGGGGGCATTTCTCTACTTTTTTGGGTTTGGGATTTACTAAAAAGTGTCCTTATCTATTATTAGACCTGTGGAGCCGATGTTGACGGTCATGACCTTCAAATCGATACCTATTTTGGCATATGTTCATTTTCGGTTTGAACGAGACCGGGTGGGTCGTTTGGGGTTATTTGGGAGCATATCTACACTTTTTTGGGTTTGGGATTTTCTAAAAAGTTTCCTTATCTCTTATTAGAGTTGTGGATGCGATGTTGAGGGTTGTGACCTTTGAATCGATGACTATTTTGGCATATGTTCATTTTTCATCCGAACTAGAATAGGTGGGTTGTTTGGGGTTATTTTGGGGCATTTTTGTACTTTTTTGGTTTGGGAGTTTCTAAAAAGTATCCTTATCTCTTATTAAATGTGTGGATGCGATTTCGAGGGTCGGGACCTTCGAATCGATACCTATTTTGACATATGTTAATTTTAGGTTTAAGCCAGACTGGGTGGGTCATTTGGGGTTATTTGGGGCATTTCCGTACTTTTTTGCGTTTGGGATTTTTTAAAAAGTGCCGTTATCAATTATTAGACGCGTGGATGCGATGTTGAGGGTCGTGACCTTCGTATCTATGCCTATTTCGACTTATGGTCATTTTTAGTTTAAACTAGACCGGGTGGGTCTGTTGGGGTTATTTGGGGGCATTTCTGTACTTTATTTGGTTTGGGATTTTCTAAAAAGTGTCCTTATTTTTTATTAGACGTGTAGATGTGATGTTGAGGGTCGTGACCTTCGAATCGACACCTATTTTTACATTTGTTCATTTTTTATTTAAACCAGACCGGGTGGATCGTTTGGGGTTTTTTGGGGATATTTCTGTTCTTTAATGGGTTTGAAATTTTCTAATAATTGTCCTTATCTCTCATTAGAATTGCGGATGCGATGTTGAGGGTTGTGAGCTTCGATTTGATACCTATTTCGACTTATGTTCAATTTCTGTTTAAACCAGACCGGGTGGGTCGTTTGGGGTTATTTAGGGGCATTTGTGTACTTTTTTGCTTTTCGGATTTTGTAAAAAGTGTCCTTATCCCTTATTTGACTTGTGTGGGTGCAATGTTGGGGGTCGTGACCTTGGAATCGGTACATCTTTCGGCATCTGTTCATTTTTTATCCGAACAAACCAGCTGTGTCGTTTGGGGTTATTTGGATATATTTCTGTACTTTTTTGGGTTTGGGATTTTCTAAAATGTGTCCTTACCTATTATTAGACGTGTGGCTGCGATGTTGAGGGTTGTAACCTTTGAATCGATACCTATTTTGGCATATGTTCATTTTTTGTCTGAACCAGACTGGGTGGGTCATTTGGGATTATTTAGGGGCATTTCTGTACTTTTTTTTTTTGGGGAATTTCTAACAAGTGTGTTTATCTCTTATTAGACATGTGGATGCGATGTTGAGGATCGTGACCTTCGTATCGATACCTATTTCTACTTATGTTCATTTTCGGTCCGAACTAGACCAGCTGGGTCATTCGGGGTTATTTGGGGGCATTTCTTTACTTTTTTGGGTTTGCGATTTTCAAAAAAGTGTCCTTATCTCTTACTAGACGTGTGGGTGCGATGTTGAGGGTCGTGACCTTCGAATCGAACCCTATTTCGGCATATGTTCATTTTCGGTCCAAACCAGACCGTGTGGGTCATTTGAGATTATTTGGGGGCTTTTCTGTACTTTTTTGGTTTGGGATTTTCTAAAAACTGTGCTTATCTCTTATTAGACGTGTGGATGCGATGTCGAGGGTCTTGACCTTCGAATCGCTAACTATTTTGAGATATGTTTATTTTCGGTCCAAACCAGACCGGGTGGGTCATTTGGGGTTATTTTGGGGCATTTCTGTACTTTTTGGGTTTTGGATTTTCTAAAAAGTGTCCTTATCACTATTAGACGTGTGGATGCGATTTTGAGGGTTGTGACCTTCGAATCGATTCCTATTTCGACATATGTTCATTTTTTATTTAAACTAGACCGAGTGGGTCGTTTGGGATTATTTGGGGGCATTTCTGTACTTTTTGGGTTTGGGATTTTCTAAAAAGTGTCCTTATATCTTATTGGACATGTGGATGCGATGTTGAGGGTCGTGACCTTTGAATCGACACCTATTTTGACTTATGTTCATTTTCGATTTAAACCAAACCGAGTAGGTCGTTTGAGATTATTTTGGGGCATTTCTGTACTTTTTTTGGTTTACGATTTTCTAAAAAGTGTCCTTATCTTTTATTAGACATGTGGATGCAATGTTGAGGGTTGTGACCTTCGAATCGATACCTATTTCGACATATCTTCATTTTTGGTTTAAACCAGATTGGGTGGATCGTTTGGGGTCATTTGGGGGCATTTCTGTACTTTTTTGCGTTTGGGATTTTCTAAAAAGTGTCATTATCTCTTATTAGACGTGTGGATGCGATGTTGAAGGTCGTGACCTTCGAATCGAGACCTACTTCGACATATGTTCATTTTCGGTTTAAACCCGATAGAGTTGGTCGTTTGGGGTTATTTAATTTCATTTCTGTACTTTTTTTGGTTTGGGATTTTCCAAAAAGTGTCTTTATCTCTTATTATACGTGTGGATGAGATGTTGAGGGTTGTGACCTTCGAATCGATACCTATTTTGACATATCTTCCTTTTCGGTTTAAACCAGACCGGGTGGGTCGTTTGAGGTTATTTAAGTGCATTTCTGTATTTTTTTTGGTTTGGGATTTACTAAAAAGTGTCCTTATCTCATATTAGACGTGTGGATGCGATGTTGAGGGTTTTGACCTTCGAATCGTTTCCTATTTCGACATATGTTTATTTTTTGTTTAAACTAGACCGGGTGGGTCATTTGTGGTTATTTGGGGGTATTTCTGTACTTTTGCGTTTAGGATATTCTAAAAAGTCTCATTATCTCTCATTAGACGTGTGGATGCGATGTTGAGGGTCGTCACCTATGAATCGATATCTATTTTGACATATGTTCATTTTCAGTCCGAACCAGACTGGGGGGGTCATTTGGGGTTATTTAAGGGCATTTCTGTACTTTTTTTGGTGTGGGATTTTCCAAAAAGTGTCCTTATCTTTTATTAAACGTGTGGATGCAATATTGGGTGTTCTGACCTTCGAATCGATACCTATTTCGACATATCTTGATTTTTGGTTTAAACCAGACCGGGTGGATCATTTGGGTTTTTTTGGGGGCATTTCTGTACTTTTTTGCATTTGGGTTTTCTTAAAAGTGTCCTTATCTCTTACTAGACGTGTGGATACGATGTTGAGGGTTGTGAGCTTCATATCAATACCTACTTCGACATATGTTCATTTTTGGTTTAAACCAGATAGGGTTGGTCATTTGGGGTTATTTAATGGCATTTCTGTACTTTTTTTGGTTTGGGATTTTCCAAGAACTGTCTTTATCTATTATAAGATGTGTGGATGCGATGTTGAGGGTTGTGACCTTCAAATCGCTACCTATTTCGACATATGTTCATTTTCGGTTTAAACCAGACCGGGTGGGTCGTTTGGGGTTATTTAAGGGCATTCCTGTATTTTTCTCGGTTTGGGGTTACCAAAAAGTGTCCATATTGTGGTCAAGTATCTTGCGCACTTGGTAGCAAATGGTGCGTACAGGCCCATTACTACCGGGAGGTCTTGAGTTCAAGTCTCCTAGTTCACATCCTACACCCCCCCTACCTATAAAAAAAAATAAAGTCTCCTTATTTTTTATTAGAGGTGTGGATGCGATGTTGAGGGTCATGACCTTCGGATCGATACCTATTTCAACATATGTTCATTTTGAAATTAAACCTGATCGGGTGGGTCGTTTAGGGTTATTTGGGGGCATTTTTGTACCTTTTTCGGTTTGGGATTTTTAAAAAAGTGTCCTTATCTCTTATTAGATGTGTGGATGCGATATTGAGGGTTGTGACATTCGAATCGATTCCTATTTCGACATATGTTCATTTTTGGTTTAAACCAGATCGAGGCATTTCTGTACTTTTTAGGTTTTGGTATTTTCTAAAAAGTGTCCTTATCTCTTATTAGACGTGTAGATGCGATGTTGAGGGTTGTGAGCCTCAAATCAAGTCCTATTTCGACATATGTTCATTTTCAGTTTACACCGGACCGGGTGGGTCGTTTGGTGTTATTTGGGGGCATTTCTATTCTTTTTTACGTTTGAGATTTTCTAAAAAGTGTCATTATCTCTTATCAGACGTGTGGATGCGATGTTGTGGGTTGTTACCTTCGAATCGATACCTATTTTGACATATGTTCATTTTAGATTTAAACCAGACCGGGTGGGTCGTTTGGGGTTATTTGGGGGCATTTTCGTACTTTTTTTGGTTTGGGATTTTCTAAAATGTGTCCTTATCTCTTATTATACGTGTGGATGCAATTTTGAGCATTGTGACCTTTGAATCGATTCCTATTTCGACATATGTTCATTTTTTATTTAAACCTGACCGGGTGGGTCGTTTGGGGTTATTTGGGGGCATTTCCGTACTAGTTCGGGTTGGGATTTTCTACAAACTGTCCTTATCTCTTCTCAAACGTGTAGATGCGATGTTGAGTGTTGTGACCTTCGAATAGATTTTTGTTTTAACATTTGTTCATTTTTGGTTTAAACCAGACAGGGTGGGTCGTTTAGGGCTATTTGGGGGCATTTCTGTACTTTTTTGGGTTTGAGATTTTCTAAAAAGTTTTCTTATCTCTGATTAGACGTGTGGATGCGATGTTTAGGGCCGTGACAATCGAATCGCTACATATTTCGACAAATGTTCATTTTCGGTTTAAACCAGATATTGTGGGTCGTTTCAAGTTATTTGGGGGAATTTTTGTGCTTTTTGGGTTTGGGATTTTCTAAAAAGTGTCCTTATCTCTAATTAGATGTGTGGATGCGATGTTGAGGGTTGTGACCTTCGAATCGATTCCTATTTTGACATATGTTAATTTTTGATTTAAAACAGATCGGGTGGGTTGTTTAGGGTTTTTAGGGGGCATTTCTGTACTTTTTTACATTCGCGATTTTCTAAAAGGTGTCCATATCTCTTATTAGTCGTGTGGATTCGATGTTGTGGCTCGTGATCTTCAAATAGATACTTATTTCGACATATGTTCATTTTCGGTTTAAACCAGATTGGGTGGGTCGTTTGAGATTATTTTGGTGCATTTCTGTACTTTTTTGGGTTGGGAATTTTCTAAAAAGTGTCATTATCTCTTATTAGACGTGTAGATGCGATGTTGTGGGTCGTGACCTTCAAATCGATACCTATTTCGACATATGTTCATTTTTTGTTTAAACTAGACCGGGTGGGTCATTTGGGGTTATTTGGGGGCATTTCTGTACTTTTTTGCATTCGGGATTTTCTAAAAGGTGTCCTTATCTCTTATTAGTCGTGTGGATGCGATGTTGAGGGTCGTGACCTTCGAATCGATACCTATTTCGACATATGTTCATTTTCGGTTTAAACCAAATAGGGTGGGTCGTTTGAGATTATTTGGGTGCATTTCTGTACTTTTTTGGGTTTGTGACCTTCGAATCAACACATATTTTGACATATGTTCATTTTCGGTTTAAACCATATACGGTGGATTTTTTGGGATTTTCTAAAGGTGGCATTTCTGTACTCTTTTGGGTTTGGGATTTTCTAAAAACTGTGCTTATCTCTTATTGGACGTGTGGATGCGATGTTGAGTGTTGTGAGCTTCGAATCGATTCCTATTGAAACATATGTTCATTTTTTATTTAAACTAGACAGTGTGGGTCATTTGGGGCTATTTGGGGGCATTTTTGTACTTTTTTACGTTTGAGATTTTCTAAAAAGTTTCCTTATCTCTTATTAGACGTGTGGGTGCGATGTTGAGGATCGTCACCTTCGAATCGATACCTATTTCGACATATGTTCATTTTCGATTTAAACTTGACCGGGTTGGTCGTTTGGGGTTATTTGGGGGCATTTCCATACTTTTTTTAGTTTTGGATTTTCTAAGAACTATCCTTATCTCTTATCATACGTTTGGATGTGATGTTGAGTGTTGTGACCTTCGAATCGATTCCTATTTCAACATATGTTCATTTTTTATTTAAACTAGATAGGGTGGGTCGTTTGGGGCTATTTAGGGGCATTTCTGTACTTTTTTTTGCGTTTGATATTTTCTAAAAAGTTTTCTTATCTCTTATTAGATGTGTGGATGCGATGTTGAGGGCCGTGACCATCGAATAGGTGCGTATTTCGACAAATGTTCATTTTCGGTTTAAACCAGATATCGTGGGTCGTTTCATGTTATCTGGGGGCATTTATGTACTTTTTTGGGTTTGGGATTTTCTAAAGAGGGTCCTTATCCCTTATTAGACGTGTGGATGCGATGTTGAAGGTTGTGACCTTCAAATCGATTCCTATTTAGACATATGTTCATTTTCGGTTTAAAGCAGACCAGGTGCGTCGTTTGGGGTTTTTTGGGGGCATTTCTGTACTTTTTTGCATTCGGGATTTTCTAAAAGGTTTCCTTATCTCTTATTAGTCGTATGGATGTGATGTTGAGGGTCGTGACCTTCGAATCGATTCCAATTTTGACATATGTTCATTTTTGGTTTAAACCAGATAGGGTGGGTCGTTTGAGATTATTTTGGTGCATTTCTGTACTTTTTTGGGTTTGGGATTTGCTAAAAAGTTTCCTTATCTCTTATTAGACGTGTGGATGCGATCTTGAGGGTCGTGACCATCGAATCGATACCTATTTTGACAAATGTTAATTTTCAATTTAAACCAGACCGAGTGGGTCATTTGGGGTCATTTGGGGTTTTATGGAGGCATTTCTGTACTTTTTACGTTTTGGTATTTTCTAAAATGTGTCCTTATCTCTTATTAGACGTGTAGTTGCGATGTTGAGGGTTGTGAGACTCGAATCGATTCCTATTTCGACATATGTTCATTTTCAGTTTAAACAGAAATCGATTTGACGTGTGGATTCGATGTTGAGGGTCATTTGGGTTTATTTGGTGACATTTCTATACTTTTTACATTTTGGGATTTTCTAAAAAGTGTCCTTATCTCTTATTAGACGTGTGGATACGATGTTGAGGGTTGTCACCTTCGAATCGATACCTATTTTGACATATGTTAATTTTCTATTTAAACCAGATAGTGTGGGTCATTTCGAGTTATTTGGGAGCATTTCTGTACTTTTTTGAGTTATTTGGGATGCGATGTTGAGTGTTATGACCTTCAAATCGATTCCTATTTCGACATATGTTCATTTTCGATTTAAAGCAGACTGGGTGGGTCGTTTGGGATTTTTTGGGGGCATTTCTGTACTTTTTTGCATTCAGGATTTTCTAAAAAGTGTCCTTACCTCTTATTAGTCGTGTGGATGCGATGTTGTGGGTCGTGACCTTCGAATCGATACCTATTTCGACATATGTTCATTTTCGGTTTAAAGCAGATAGGGTGGGTCGTTTGAGATTATTTGGGTGCATTTCTGTATTTTTTTGTGTTTGGGATTTTCTAAAAAGTTTCCTTATCTCTTATTAGATGTGTGGATGCAATCTTGAGGGTCATGACCATCGAATCGATAACTGTTTTGACATTTGTTAATTTTCAATTTAAACCAGACCGAGTGGGTCATTTGGGTTTATTTGGTGGCATTTCTGTACTTTTTACGTTTTGTGATTCTCTAAAAAGTGTCCTTATCTCTTATTAGATGTGTAGATGCGATGTTGAGGGTTGTGAGCCTCGAATCGATTCCTATTTCGACATATGTTCATTTTTAGTTTAAACTGGACCTGATGGGTCATTTGGGGTTATTTGGGGGCATTTCTATACTTTTTTGCATTTGAGATTTTCTAAAAAGTATCATTATCTCCTATTAGACGTGTGGATGCGATGTTGAGGGTCGAGACCTTCGAATCAATACCTATTTCGACATATGTTTATTTTCGGTTTAAATCATATAGGGTGGGTCATTTAGAGTTATTTAGGGGCATTTCTGTACTTTTACGGGATTGGGATTTTTTTAAAAGTGTCCTTATCTCTTATTAGACGTGTGGATGAAATTTTTACGGTCGTGACCTTCAAATTGATACTTATTTTGGCATATGTTCATTTTTCAATTTTAACCCGACCGGGTGGGTCGTTTGGAGTTATTTGGGGGCATTTCTACACTTTTTTTGGTCAGGGATTTTCTAAAAAGTGTCTTTATCTCTTATTAGACGTGTGGATGCGATGTTGAGGGTTGAGACCTTCGAATTGATACCTATTTCGACATATATTCATTTTTTATTTAAACCAGACCGGGTTGGTCGTTTGACGTTATTTGGGGGCATTTCTGTACTTTTTTAGTTTGGGATTTTCTAAAATGTGTCCTTATCTCTCATTAGACGTGTGGATGCGATGTTGAGGGTCGTGACCTACGAATCGATACCTATTTCGACATATGTTAATTTTTTGTCCGAATCGAACCGGGTAGGTCGTTTAGGATTATTTAAGGGCATTTCTGTACTTTTTTCTTTTTGGGATTTTTGAAAAAGAGTCCTTATCTTTTATTAGACGTATGGATCCAATGTTGAGGGTCGCCACCTTCGAATCGATACCTATTTCGATGTATCTTCATTTTCGGTTTAAACCAGACTGGGTGGATCGTTTAGGGTTATTTGGGGGCATTTCTGCACTTTTTTGCATTTGGGATTTTCTGAAAAGTGTCCTTATCTCTTTTTAGACATGTAGATGTGATGTTGAGGGTCGTGACCTTCGAATCGATACCTATTTCGACATATGTGCAATTTCAGTTTAAATCAGATAGGGTTGGTCGTTTGGGGTTATTTAAGGGCATTTCTGTACTTTTTTTTGTTTGGGATTTTCCAAAAAGTGTCCTTATCTCTTATTAGACGTGTGGATGCGAGGTCGAGGGTTGTGACCTACGAATCGATACCTATTTCGACATATGTTCATTTTTTGTCCGAACCGGACCGGGTGAGTCATTTGGGGTTATTTAAGGGCATTTCTGTACATTTTTTGGTTTGGGATTTTTGAAAAAGAGTCCTTATCTTTTATTAGACGTATGCAAGCGTACGGGTCAATCGTAGCTACGGGTCGAACACGAGGAGATATACGCCACTCTATTTAACTCACTTAAAAGTAATGCAAAGTGAACCAAATTAATTTAAGCACTAAATTAATGATGATTAAACTAACGGACCTTAACTCACAAGCATCTAATAAATTACGCATCTACGGAATTAAGTTGGCGTCCTAACACATGAACATCTAACCTATCAAACTAACGCAAATTGGGAGTAATTAAAAATAAAATCCTATACTAACGCAAGCTGGAAGTAATAAAAAATGCAGCCACACATCCATATCCACATAAACAAAATAACCACATAAGAAAAATAAAAGAAATAGAGGAAGAAGAATGAAATAGAGGAAAGGGAGAATGCAATTGAGAGTTTAGAGAATGCAAACCTAGATGTGCTTGAACCGGATTAATTGAAGAAGCTTGAATGAATAATTGTATGAACTTACCATGGCCTCCTCTTCTATATCTCCAAGTCTTGTCATCAACATAGGAGCTTAGACTAGGAAGCTTAAAATTGAAACTATTACAACCATATTGAAGACATTAAAGCATAAACTAATCCTATTACAACCATTAACTAATCTTATGAAAGCAAAATTAAGAACTTAAAAAAACTAATCTTATGAAATCAAACTAAGAACTAAAGCCAAAAATAGGAAAAGAAGAGAAAATTTCACTAAGTGAATGAACAAAAAATTACACTAAAAACTGAATTAAAATTGAACTACAAACTAACTAAAAACTGAACTAAAAAACTAACTTGTTACAACCCAAAGGGCAAGGGGTATTTATAGGGGGAAGAGAGGAGAAGTGAGAAGAGGGAAGTGTAGGAGAAATATTCCCTAAGAAAAGAGAATATTCTCTTCTCCTTCCTCTTTTACAATGCCTTGAATCCTAAGAAAAAAAGAAAAAAATAGAAAGAAGAAGAAGAGAAGATTGTTTACATAGACCTTCTATTTCTAGAAAAGTAAACTTGCAATTCTAATAAGTGCTTCCTTTTCTTGTAGATATCTTCTCCAAGCAATAAAATCAAAGCATCTTTGACTTTTCAATCTTCCATAGGTGACAGAATATCTTTCAAAATAAATTTATCCCAAGTAGAATTTCAGAAGTGCCCTTGAGAAGTTGGAGGAGAGAGAGATTAAGGGTGATGACTAGGATTCCTTCAAGAATAAATAAAATACCCATTCTATCTTTTAGAAAACGTACAGCATGGGGTGCTTATATAGGCCTCACCATTGTGTTCCTTACGAAAAATCACCCAAAATAGACCCAAATTTCGTCCAATTTGGAGTTTGGGAGCCCAAGATATCTAAAGTTGAAGTTGGACTGTCCAGAGCCCTCAAAATGAAATCTTTCGGGTATAAGAAATATAACTTCTGGTTATTGCGTTAAGGCCCCTAGAATCCAAACTTTCACTTCACTTTATCCCCAAACAACTGTCAATAATTATAAATAAACCCCAATAGACCATTTTCGCGCTTCGTTACGGAAACGATCGTAACTTCTTCGTTTCAACTCGGAATCAAGTCCCGTTTGAACCGTTACGAAGCTGATTCGATGGGCTACGCATCCAAGCAATTAACACCTCTAAACAGCTTAAAAACATTTTCTTAGCATCATCTCCTCCATTTCACAAGAATTCACCAAAACCCTAAAAAGCACAAGAAAGCACTGAGTAACTCTATCCAATGTGATAAAATATATGCTTTATGCCGCAAGATTTCACACATAAATGTGCTCATCAGTGACATTCGAATAGATACCTATTTTGACATATATTCATTTTCGGTTTAAATCATATAGGGTGGGTCGTTTGGGGTTATTTAGGGGCATTTCTATACTTTTATGGGATTGGAATTTTCTGAAAGGTGTCCCTACCTCTTAGTAGACGTGTGGATGCGATTTCGACAACCGTGACCTTCGAATTGATACCTATTTTGACATATGTTCAATTTCTACTTAAACTAGATTGGGTGGGTCGTTTGGAGTTATTTGGGGGCATTTCTACACTTTTTTTGGTCTGGGATTTTCTAAAAAGTGTCATTATCTCTTATTAGACATGTGGATGAGATGTTAAGGGTCGTGACCTTCAAATCGGTACCTATTTTGACATATATTCATTTTCGGTTTAAACTAGACCGGGTGGGTCATTTGGGTTATTTGTGGGTATTTTTGTAATTTTTTGGGTTTGTTATTTTCTAAAAAAGTGTCCTTATCTCTTATTAGATGTGTGGATGCGATGTTGAGGATTGTGACCTTCGAATTGATACCTATTTCGACATATGTTCATTTTTGGTTTAAATAGGATGGGTCGTTTGAGGTTATTTGGGGGCATTTCTGTACTTTTTTTGGTTTGGGAGTTTCTAAAAAGTGTCCTTATCTCTTATTAGATGTGTGGATGTGATGTTGAGGGTCGTGACCTTTGAATCGATACCTATTTCGACATATGTTCATTTTCGTTTTAAATCAGATAGGGTGGGTCGTTTGGGGTTATTTGGGGGCATTTTTGTACTTTTTTGCGTTTGAGATTTTCTAAAAAGTGTCCTTATCTCATATTAGATGTGTGGATGCGATGTTGAGGGTCGTGAGCTTCGAATCAATACCTATTTTGACATATATTCATTTTCAATTTAAACCAAACCGGGTGAGTCGTTAAGGGTTATTTGGGGGCATTTCTGTACTTTTTTTGGCTTGGGATTTTCTAAAAAGTGTCCTTATCTCTTATTAAACATGTGGATGCGATTTTGAGCGTTGTGACCTTTGAATCGATTTCTATTTTGACATATGTTCATTTTTGGTTTAAACTAGACCGGGTGGGTCGTTTGGGGTTATTTGGGGGCATTTCTATACTTTTTTGCTTTTGAGATTTTCTAAAAAGTTTTCTTATCTCTTAGTAGATGTGTGGATGCGATGTTGAGGGTCATGACCTTCGAATCGATACATATTTTGACATATGTTCATTTTTGGTTTAAACCAGATACGGTGGGTTATTTGGGGTTAATTGGCGGCATTTCTGTATGCTTTTGGGTTTGGGATTTTCTAAAAAGTGTCCTTATCTCTTATTAGATGTGTGGATGCGATGTTGAGGGTCGTCACCTACGAATGGATACCTATTTCGACATATGTTCATTTTCAATTTAAACTTGACCGAGTGGGTCGTTTGGGGTTATTTGGGGGCATTTTCGTACTTTTTTTGGTTTGGGATTTTCTAAGAACTATCCTTATCTCTTATCAGACGTGTAGATGCGATGTTGAGTGTTGTGACCTTCGAATCGATTCCTATTTCGACATTTGTTCATTTTTTGTTTAAACCAGACAGGGTGGGTCATTTGGGGGCATTTCTGTATTTTTTTGCGTTTGAGATTTTCTAAAAAGTTTCCTTATCTCTTATTAGACGTGTGGATGCGATGTTGAGGGCCGTGACTGTCGAATCATACATATTTTGACAAATGTTAATTTTCGGTTTAAACCAGATAGTGTGGATCGTTTCGAGTTATTTGGGGGCATTTCTATACTTTTTTGGGTTCGGGATTTTTTAAAAAGTGTCTTTATCTTTTATTAGACGTGTGGATGTGATGTTGAGGGTTGTGACCTTCGAATCGATTCCTATTTCGACATATGTTCATTTTCGGTTTAAAGCAGACTGGGTGGGTCGTTTGGGGTTTTTTGGGGCATTTTTATACGTGTTTGCATTCGGGCTTTTCTAAAAAGTGTCCTTATCTCTTATTAGTCGTGTGGATGCGATTTTGAGGGTTGTGACCTTCGAATCGGTACCTATTTTGACATATGTTCATTTTCGGTTTAAACCAGATAGGGTGGGTCGTTTGAGATTATTTGGGTGCATTTCGTTACTTTTTTGGGTTTGGGATTTTCTAAAAAGTTTTCTTATCTTTTATTAGATGTGTGGATGCGATCTTGAGGGTCGTGACCATCGAATCGATACCTGCTTTAACATATGTTAATTTTTAATTTAAACCAGACTGAGTGGGTCATTTGGGTATATTTGGAGGCATTTTTGTACTTTTTACGTTTTGGGATTTTCCAAAAAGTGTCCTTATCTCTTATTAGACGTGTAGATACGATGTTGAGGGTTGTGAGCCTCAAATCGAATCCTATTTTGATATATGTTCATTCTCAGTTTAAACCAGACTGGGTGGGTCGTTTGGGGTTATTTGGGGGCATTTCTATACTTTTTTGCGTTTGAGATTTTTTAAAAAGTGTCCTTATCTCTTATTAGCCGTGTGGATACGATGTTGAGGGTCGTGACCTTTGAATCAATACCAGTTTCGACATATGTTCATTTTCGGTTTAAATCATATAGGTTGGGTCGTTTGTGATTATTTAGGGGCATTTTAGTACTTTTATGGGATTGGGATTTTCTAAAAAGTGTCCTTATCTCTTATTAGATGTGTGGATGCGATTTTGACGGCCGTAACCTTTGAATTGATACCTATTTTGACATATGTTCATTTTTTATTTAAAGAAGACCGGGTGGGTCGTTTGGAGTTATTTGGGGGCATTTCTATACTTTTTTTGGGTTTGGGATTTTCTAAAAAGTGTTCTTATCTCTTATTAGACGTGTGGATGCGATGTTGAGGGTCGTGACCATCAAATCGATACCTATTTCGACATATGTTCATTTTTTTATTTAAACTAGATCGGGCGGGTCATTTGGGGTTATTTGGGGGCATTTCTATAATTTTTTGGGTTTGGAATTTTCTAAAAAGTGTCCTTATCTTCATTAGACGTGTGGATGCGATGTTGAGGGTTGTGACCTTCGAATTGATACCTATTTCGACACATGTTCATTTTCAATTTAAGTAGGGTGGGTCGTTTGGGGTTATTTGGGGGCATTTCTGTACTTTTTTGGGTTTGGGATTTTCTAAAAAGTGTCATTATCTCTTATTAGTCGTGTGGATGCGATGTTGAGGGTCGTGACCTTCGAATTGATACCTATTACGACATATGTTCATTTTCATTTTAAACCAGCTAGGGTGGATCGTTTGGGGTTATTTGGGGACATTTCTGTACTCTTTTTAGTTTGGAATCTTCTAAAATGTGTCATTATCTCAAATTAGAAGTGTGGATGCGATGTTGAGGGTCTTGACCTACGAATCAAAGCCTATTTCGACGTATGTTCATTTTCGGTCCGAACTGGGCCGGGTGGGTCATTTTGGGTTATTTAAGGGCATTTTTGAACTTTTCTCAGTTTGGGATTTTTGAAAAAGGGTCATTTTCTTTTATTAGATATATGGATGCGATGTTGAGGGTAGTCACCTTCGAATCCATACCTATTTTGACATATATTCATTTTTTATTTAAACCAGACTGGGTGGATCGTTTTGGGTTATTAGGGGGCATTTCTGTACTTTTTTGCATTTGGGATTTTCTAAAAAGTGTCCTTATCTCTTATTAGACATGTGAATGCGATGTTAAGGGTCGTGACCTTTGAATCGATACCTATTTCGACATATGTTCAATTTCGATTTAAACCAAAAAGGGTTGGTCGTTCGGGGTTATTTTAGGGCATTTCTGCACTTTTTTCGAGTTCGGATTTTCCAAAAAGTGTCCTTATCTCTTATTAGACATGTCGATGCGATATTGAGGAATGTGACCTTTGAATCGAAACCTATTTTGACATTTTCATTTTCGGTTTGAACCAAACCGAGTGGGTCGTTTGGTGTTATTTAAGGGCATTTTTGTACTTTTTTCGGTTTGGGTTTCCCAAAAAGTGTCCTTATCTCTTATTAGATGTGTGGATGCGATGTTGAGGGTCGTGACCTTCGAATCGATACCTATTTTGATATATGTTAATTTTTGTTTTAAACCAGATAGGGTGGGTCGTTTGGGGGTTATTTGGTGGCATTTCTGTACTTTTTTGTGTTTGAGATTTTCTAAAAAGCGTTCTTATCTCATATTAGATGTGTGGATACGATGTTGAGTGTCGTGACCTTCAAATCGATACCTTCTTTGACATATGTTCATTTTCGATTTAAACCAGACTACGTGGGTCGTTAAGGGTTATTTGGGGGCATTTCCGTACTTTTTTTGGTTTGAGATTTTCTAAAAAGTGTCCTTATCTCTTATTAAATGCGTGGATGCAATTTTGAGCATTGTGACCTTTGAATTGATTCCTATTTCAACATATGTTCATTTTCGGTTTAAACTAGACCGGGTGGGTCGTTTAAGGTTATTTGGGGGCATTTCTATACTTTTTGGCATTTGAGATTTTCTAAAAAGTTTTCTTATCTCTTAGTAGATATGTGGATGCGATGTTGAGGATCATGACCTTCGAATCGATACATATTTCGACATATATTCATTTTCGATTTAAACCAGATAGGGTGGATGTGATGTTGAGGGTCGTCACCTTTGAATCGATACCTATTTCGACATATGTTCATTTTCGATTTAAACCTGACTGAGTGGGTCGTTTGGGGTTATTTGGGGGCATTTTTCGTACTTTTTTTGGTTTGGGATTTTCTAAGAACTGTCCTTATCTGTTATTAGACGTGTAGATGCGATGTTGAGTGTTGTGACCTTCGACTCGATTCCTATTTCGACATTTGTTCATTTTTGGTTTAAACCAGACAGGGTGGGTCGTTTGGGGCTATTTGGGGGCATTTCTGTACATTTTTGTGTTTGATATTTTCTAAAAAGTTTCCTTATCTCTTATTAGACGTGTGAATGCGATGTTGAGGGCCGTGACTATCGAATCGGTACATATTTCGGCAAATGTTAATTTTTGGTTTAAACCAGATGGTGTGGGTCGTTTCAAGTTATTTGGGGGCATTTCTGTACTTTTTTGGGTTTGGGATTTTCCAAAAAGTGTGTTTATCTTTTATTAGACGTGTGGATGCGATGTTGAGGGTTTTGACCTTCGAACCGATTCCTATTTTGACATAGGTTTATTTTCGGTTTAAAGCAGACCGGGTGGGTCGTTTGGGGTTTTTTTGGGGTATTTCTGTACTTTTTTGCATTCGGGATTTTCTAAAAAGTGTCTTTATCTCTTATTAGCCGTGTGGATGCAATTTTGAGGGTCATGACCTTCGAATTGGTACCTATTTTGACATATGTTCATTTTCGGTTTAAACCAGGTAGGGTGGGTCGTTTGAGATTATTTGGGTGCATTTCTGTACTTTTTTGGGTTTGGGATTTTCTAAAAAGTTTCCTTATCTCTTATTAGATGTGTGGAAGCGATCTTGACGGTCATGAGCATCGAATCAATACCTGTTTTGACATATGCTAATTTTCCATTTAAACCAGACCGAGTGGGTCATTTGGGTTTATTTAGAGGCATTTCTATACTTTTTACGTTTTGGGATTTTCTAAAAAGTGTCATCATCTCTTATTAGACGTGTAGATGCGATGTTGAGGGTTTTGACCTTCGAATCAATACCTATTTCGACATTTGTTCATTTTCGGTTTAAATCATATAGGGTGGGTCGTTTGGGGTTATTTAGGGGCATTTCAGTACTTTTATGGGATTGAAATTTTCTAAAAAGTGTCCTTATCTCTTATTAGATGTGTGGATGCGATTTTGATGGCCGTGACCTTCGAATTCATACCTATTTTGACATATGTTCATTTTTTATTTGGACTAGACCGGGTGGATCGTTTGGAGTAATTTGGGGGAATTTCTACACTTTTTTTGGTATGCGATTTGCTAAAAAGTGTCCTTATCTCTTATTAGACGTGTGGATGCGCTGTTGAGGGTCTTGACCTTCAAATAGATACCTATTTCGTCATATGTTCATTTTTGGTTTAAACTAGATCGGGTGGGTCATTTGGGGTTATGGGGGGGCATTTCTATAATTTTTGGGGTTTGGGATTTTCTAAAAAGTGTCCTTATCTCTCATTAGAAGTGTGGATGCGATGTTGAGGGTTGTGACCTATGAATTGATACCTATTTCGACATATGTTCATTTTCGATTTAATTAGGATTGGTCATTTGGGGTTATTTAGGGGCATTTCTGTACTTTTTTGGGTTTGGGATTTTCTAAAAAGTGTCCTTATCTCTTATTACTGGTGTGGATGCGATGTTGAGGGTCATGACCTTCGCATCGATACCTATTTTGACATATGTTCATTTTCGGTTTAAACCAGACCGGGTGGGCTGTTTGGGTTTATTTGGGGGCATTTCTATACTCTTTTCGGTTTGGGATTTTCTAAAATGTGTCCTTATCTCTCATTAGACGTGTGGATGCGATGTTGAGGGTCGTGACCTTTGAATCGATACCTATTTCGTCATATATTCATTTTCGTTTTAAACCAGATTGGGTGGGTTGTTTGGGGTTATTTGGGGGCATTTCTGTACTTTTTTGGGTTTGGGATCTTCTAAAAATTGTCCTTACCTCTTATTAGATGTGTGGATGCAATGTTGAGGGTCGTGACCTTCGAATAGATACCAATTTTGACATATGTTCATGTTCAATTTAAACCAGACCGGGTGGGCCGTTTGGGGTTATTTAAGGGCATTTTTGTACTTTTCTCGGTTTGGGATTTTCGAAAAAGGGTCCTTTTCTTTTATTAGACATATGTATGCGATGTTGAGGGTAGTCACCTTCGAATCGATACCTATTTTGACATATATTCATTTTCGATTTAAACCAGACTGGGTGGATCGTTTTGGGTTATTTGGGGGCATTTCTGTACTTTTTTACGTTTGGGATTTTCTAAAAAGTGTCCTTATCTCTTATTAGACATGTGAATGCGATGTTAAGGGTCGTGACCTTCGAATCGATACCTATTTCGACATATGTTCAATTTCGGTTTAAACCAAAAATGGTTGGTCGTTTGGGGTTATTTAAGGGCATTTCTGCACTTTTTTCGATTTGGGATTTTCCAAAAAGTGTCCTTATCTCTTATTAGACGTGTCGATGCGATGTTGAGGAATGTGACCTTCGAATCAAAACCTATTTTGACATATCTTCATTTCCGGTTTGAACCAGACCGGGTGGGTCGTTTGGTGTTATTTAAGGGCATTTTTATACTTTTTTCGGTTTGGGTTTTCCAAAAAGTGTCCTTATCTCTTATTAGATGTGTGGATGCGATGTTGAGGGTCGTGACCTTCGAATCGATACCTATTTTGATATATGTTAATTTTTGTTTTAAACCAGATAGGGTGGGTCGTTTGGGGGTTATTTGGTGGCATTTCTGTATTTTTTTATGTTTGATATTTTCTAAAAAGCGTTCTTATCTCATATTAGACGTGTGGATGCGATGTTGAGGGTCATGACCTTCAAATCGATACTTTCTTCGACATATGTTCATTTTCGATTTAAACCAGACCAGGTGGGTCATTAAGGATTATTTGGGGGCATTTTCGTACTTTTTTTGGTTTGGGATTTTCTAAAAAGTGTCCTTATCTCTTATTAAATGCATGGATGCAATTTTGAGCGTTGTGACCTTTGAATTGATTCCTATTTCAACATATGTTCATTTTTGGTTTAAACCAGACCGGGTGGGTCGTTTAAGGTTATTTGGGGGCATTTCTATACTTTTTTGCATTTGAGATTTTCTAAAAAGTTTTCTTATCTCTTAGTAGATATGTGGATGCAATGTTGAGGGTCATGACCTTCGAATCGATACATAGTTCGACATATATTTATTTTCGATTTAAACCAAATACGGTGGGTTATTTGGGGTTAATTGGCGGCATTTCTGTACTTTTTTGGGTTTGGGATTTTCTAAAAAGTGTCCTTATCTCTTATTAGACGAGTGGATGCGATGTTGAGGGTCGTCACCTTTGAATCGGTACCTATTTCGACATATGTTCATTTTTTATTTAAACCTGACCAAGTGGGTCGTTTGGGGTTATTTGGGGCATTTTCATACTTTTTTTGGTTTGGGATTTTTTAAGAACTGTCCTTATCTCTTATTAGATGTGTAGATGCGATGTTGAGTGTTGTGACCTTCGACTCGATTCCTATTTCGACATTTGTTCATTTTCGGTTTAAACCAGACAGGGTGGGTCGTTTGGAGCTATTTGGGGGCATTTTTGTACTTTTTTGAGGTTGAGATTTTTTAAAAAGTTTCCTTATCTCTTCTTAGATGTGTGGATGCGATGTTGAGGGCCGTGACTATCGAATCGGTACATATTTCGATAAATGTTAATTTTTGGTTTAAACCAGATGGTGTGGCTCGTTTCAAGTTATTTGGGGGCATTTTTGTACTTTTTTGGGTTTATGATTTTCCAAAAAGTGTCTTTATCTTTTATTAGACGTGTGGATGCGATGTTGAGGGTTGTGACCTTCGAATCTATTCCTATTTCGACATATGTTCATTTTCGGTTTAAAGCAGACCGGGTGGGTCGTTTGGGATTTTTTTGGGGCATTTCTGTACTTTTTTGCGTTCGGGATTTTCTAAAAAGTGTCCTTATCTCTTATTAGTCATGTGGATGCAATTTTGAGGGTCGTGACCTTCGAATTGGTACCTATTTTGACATATGTTCATTTTCGGTTTAAACCAGGTAGGGTGGGTCGTTTGAGATTATTTGGGTGCATTTCTGTATTTTTTTGGGCTTGGGATTTTCTAAAATGTGTCCTTATCTCTTATTAGATGTGTGGATGCGATGTTGAGGGTCGTGACCTTTGGATCGATACCTATTTTGAAATTTGTGCAATTTCGGTTTAAACCAGATAGGGTTGGTCGTTTGGGGTTATTTAAGGGCATTTTTGTACTTTTTTCTGTTTGGGATTTTCCAAAGTGTCCTTATCTCTTATTAGACATGTGGATGCGATGTTGAGGGTTATGACCTTCGAATCAAAACCTATTTCGACATATCTTCATTTTTGCTTTAAACTAGACCGGGTGGGTCGTTTGGTGTTATTTAAGGGCATTTTTATACTTTTTTTGGTTATGGATTTTTCAAAAAGTGTCCTTATCTCTTTTAGATGTGTGGATGCAATGTTGAGGGTCGTGGCCTTCGAATCGATACCTATTTCGACATATGTTCATTTTCATTTTAAACTAGATAGGGTGGATTGTTTGGGGTTATTTGGGGGCATTTCTGTACTTTTTTTCGTTTGAGATTTTCTAAAAAGTGTCTTTATCTCATATAAGACGTGTGGATGCGATATTGAGGGTCGTAACCTTCGAATCGATACCTACTTCGACATATGTTCATTTTTTATTTAAACCAGACCGGGTGGGTCTTTAAGGGTTATTTGGGGGCATTTTCGTATTTTTTTTGGTTTGGGATTTGCTAAAAAGTGTCCTTATTTCGTATTAAACGTGTGGATGCAATTTTGAGCATTGTGACCTTTGATACGATTCTTACTTCGACATATGTTCATTTTCGATTTAAACTAGATCGGGTGGGTTGTTTGGGGTTATTTAGGGGCATTTCTGTATATTTTTGCATCTGAGATTTTCTAAAAATTTTTCTTATCTCTTAGTAGATGTGTGGATGCAATGTTGAGGGTCGTGTCCTTCGAATCGATATATATTTCGACATATGTCCATTTTCGATTTAAACCAGATACAGTGGGTTGTTTGGGGTTAATTGACGGCATTTCTGTAATTTTTTGGGTTTGTGATTTTCTAAAAAGTGTCTTTATCTCTCATTAGACGTGTGGATGTGATGTTGAGGGTTGTGACCTTTGAATTGATACCTATTTCGACATATGTTCATTTTGGGTTTAAATGGGGTCGGTCGTTCGGGATTATTTGGGGGCAATTCTGTACTTTTTTGGGTTTAGGATTTCTAAAAACTGTCCTTATCTCTTATTAGACGTGTGAATGCGATGTTGAGGGTCGTGACCTTCGAATTGAAACCTATTTCGACATAAGTTCATTTTCAAGTTATACCAAACCGGGTTGGTCGTTTGGCGTTATTTGGGTGCATTTATGTCCTTTTTTCAGTTTGGGATTTTCTAAAATGTGTCCTTACTTCTCATTAGACGTGTGGATGTGATGTTGAGGGTCGTGACCTACGAATCGATACCTATTTTGACATATATTCATTTTCGGTTCGAACAGGACTGGGTGGGTCGTTTGGGGTTATTTAAGGGCATTTCTGTACTTTTTTTGGTTCGGGATTTTTATAAAAGAGTCCTTATCTTTTATTAGACGTATGGATGCGATGTTGAGGGTCGTCACCTTCGAATCGATGCTTATTTCGATATATCTTCGTTTTTGGTTTAAACCAGACTGGGTGGATCGTTTAGGGGTTATTTGGGGGCATTTCTATACTTTTTTTCGTTTGAGATTTTCTAAAAAGTGTCATTATCTCTTATTAGACGTGTAGATGCGATGTTGAGGGTTGTGACCTTCGAAACAATACCTATTTCGACATATGTTCATTTTCGGTTAAAATCATATAGGGTGGGTCGTTTGGGGTTATTTAGGGGCATTTCTGAACTTTTATGGGATTGGGATTTTCTAAAAAGTGTCATTACCTCTTATTAGAGTGTGGATGCAATTTTGATGGCCGTGACCTTCGAATTGATACCTATTTTGACATATGTTCATTTCCGACTTAAACCAGACCGGGTGGGTCGTTTGGAGTTATTTGGGGGTATTTCTACACTTTTTTTGGTCTGGGATTTTCTAAAAAGTGTCATTATCACTTATTAGATGTGTGGATGCGATGTTGAGGGTCGTGACCTTCTAATCGACACCTATTTCGACATATGTTCATTTTTTGTTTAAATAGGGTGGGTCGTTCGGGGTTATTTGGGGGCATTTCTGTGCTTTTTTGGGTTTGGGAGTTTCTAAAAAGTGTCCTTATCTCTTATTAGACGTGTGGATGCGATGTTGAGGGTCGTGACCTACGAATCGATACCTATTTCGACATATATTCATTTTCAATTTAAACCAGACCGGGTTGGTCGTCTGGCGTAATTTGGGGGCGTTTCTGTATTTTTTTTTGTTTTGGATTTTCTAAAAAATGTTCGTATCTTTTATTAGACGTGTGGATGCGATGTTGAGGGTTGTCACCTTTGAATCGATACCTATTTCAACATATCTTCTTTTATGGTTTAAATCAGTCGGGTGGATTGTTTGGGGTTATTTGGAGGCATTTCTGTACTTTTTTGCATTTATGATTTTCTAAAAAGTGTCGTTATCTCTTATTAGATGTGTGGATGCGATGTTGTGGTCGTGACCTTCGAATCGATACCCAATTCGACATATGTTCATTTTCGGTTTAAACCAGATAGGGTTGGTTGTTTGGGGTTATTTAAGGGCATTTCTGTACTTTTTTCGGTTTGGCATTTTCCAAAAAGTGTCCTTATCTCATATTAGGCGTGTGGATGAGATGTTGAGATTTGTGACCTTTGAATCGAAACCTATTTCGACATATCTTCATTTTCGGTTTTATCCAAATCGGGTGGGTCGTTTGAGGTTATTTAAGGGCATTTTTATACTTTTTTCGGCTTGGGATTTTCTAAAAAGTGTCCTTATCTCTTATTAAACGTGCGAATGCGATGTTGAGGGTCATGACCTTCGAATCGATACCTGTTTCGGCATATGTTCATTTTTTGTTTAAACCAGACCGGGTGGGTCGGTTATTTGGGGGCATTTCTATCCTTTTGTGAGCATGGTATTTTCTAAAAATTGTCCTTATCTCTTATTAGACGTGTGGATGCGGTGTTGAGGGTCGTGACCTTCGAATCGATACCTATTTCCACATATGTTCATTTTTAGTTTAAACTAGACCGGGTGGGTCGTTTGAGGTTATTTGGGGCATTTCTGTACTTTTTTGGGCTTGGGACTTTCTAAAAAGTGTCCTTATCTCTTATTAGACGTGTGGATGCGATGTTGAGGGTCGTTACCTTCGAATCGATACCTATTTTGACATATGTTCATTTTCGGTTTAAACCTGGTCGGGTGGGTCATTTGGGGTTGTTTGGGCCATTTCTGTACTTTTTTGGATTTGGTATTTTCGAAAAAGTATTCTCATCTCTTATTAGACGTCTGGATGCGATGTTGAGGGTCGTGACGTTCGAAACAATACCTATTCCAAATATGTTCATTTTCGGTTGAAACCAGACCGGGTGGGTCATTTGGAGTTATTTGGGGGCCTTTCTGTACTTTTTTGGGCTTGGGATTTTCAAAAAAGTGTCCTTATCTCTTATTAGACGTGTGGATGCGATGTTGAGGGTCATGACCTTCTAATCGATACCTATTTCGCATATGTTCATTTTCAGTTTAAACCAGACCGGATGGGTTGTTTGGGGTTGTTTGGGGGCATTTTGGTACTTTTTTGGGCTTCGGATTTTCTAAAAAGTGTCCTTATCTCTTATTCGACATGTGGATGCAATGTTGAGGGTCGTGACCTTCGAATCGATACCTGTTTCGACATAAGTTCATTTTTGGTTTAAACCAGACCGGAGGGGTCGTTCGGGTTTATTTGGGAGCATTTCTATACTTTTTTGTGTTTGGTATTTTCTAAAAAGTGTCCTTATCTCTTATTGGACGTGTGGATGCGATGTTGAGGGTCGTGACCTTCGAATCGATACCCATTCCGCATATGTTCATTTTCGGTTTAAACTAGACCGGTTGGGTCGTTTGGAGTTATTTGGGGGCCTTTCTATACTTATTTGGGCTTTGGATTTTCAAAAAAGTGTCCTTATCTCTTGCTAGACGTGTGGATGGGATGTTGAGGGTCGTGACCTTCGAATCGATACCCATTCCGCATATGTTCATTTTTGGTTTAAACTAGATCGGATGGGTCGTTTGGAGTTATTTGGGGGCCTTTCTATACTTATTTGGACTTTGGATTTTCAAAAAAGTGTTCTTATCTCTTGCCAAACGTGTGGATACGATGTTGAGGGTCGTGACCTTCGAATCGATACCTATTTCGGTATATGTTCATTTTTTGCTTAAACCAGACCGAGTGGGTCATTTGGGGTTATTTAGGGGCATTTCTGTACTTTTTTGGATTGGGATTTTCTAAAAAGTATCCATTCCACTTATTAGACGTGTGGATGCGGTGTTGAGGGTCGTGACGTTCGCATCGATACCTATTTCCACATATGTGTATTTTTGGTTAAAACTAGACCGGGTGGGTTGTTTGGGGCTATTTGGGGCATTTCTGTACTTTTTTGGGCTTGGGATTTTCTAAAAAGTGTCCTTATCTCTTATTAGACGTGTGGATGCGATGTTGAGGGTCGTTACCTTTGAATCGATACCTATTTTCTCATATGTTCATTTTTTAATTAAACCAGATCAGGAAGGTCGTTTGGGGTTATTTGGGGGCATTTCTATTCTTTTCTTGGTTTTGGATTTTCTAAAAAGTGTCTTTATCTCTTATTGGACGTGTGGATGCGATGTTGGGGGTCGTGACCTTCGAATCGATACCTATTTTGACATATGTTCATTTTTTATTTAAACCAGACCGGGTGAGTCGTTTGGGGTTATTTGGGAGCATTTATGTTCTTTTTTGGGTTTGGGAATTTCTAAAAAGTGTCTTTATCCCTTATAAGATGTGTGAATGCGATGTTTAGGGTCGTAACCTTCGAATCGATACGTGTTTTGACATATACTCATTTTTTGTCCAAACCGGACTGGGTGGGTCGATTGGAGTTATTTGGGGGCATTTCTGCACCTTTTTGAGTTTGGGATTTTTTAAAATGTGTCCTTATCTCTTATTAGATGTGTGGAGGCGATGCTGAGGGTTGTGGCCTTCGAATCGATACCTATTTCGACGTATGTTCATTTTTTATTTAAACCAGACCGGGTGGGTCGTTTGGGTTTATTTGGGGGCATTTCTGTATTTTTTTTGGGTTTGGGATTTTCTAAAAAGTATCCTTATCTCTTATTAGAGGTGTGGAGATGTTGAGGGTTGTGACCTTTGAATCAATACATATTTCGACATATGTTCGATTTAAACCAGACGGGGTGGTTTGTTTGGGGTTATTTGGGGGCATTTTTGAAATTTTTTTGGTTTGAGACTTTCTGAAAAGTGCCGTTATCTCTTATTAGATGTGTGGATCCGATGTTGAGGGTCGTGACCTTTGAATCGATATCTATTTCGGCATATGTTCATTTTCGGTCTAAATTTACCGGGTGGGTCGTTTGGGGTTATTTTTGGGTATTTTTGTACTTTTTTGGGTTTTGGATTTACTAAAAAGTGTCCTTATCTTTTATTGGACATGTGGATGCGATGTTGACGGTCGTGACCTCCAAATCGATACCTATTTTGGCATATGTTCATTTTCGATCCGAACTTGACCTGGTGGGTCGTTTGGGGTTATTTGGGGACATTTCCTTACTTTTTTGGTTTGGATTTTCTAAAAAGTGTCCTTATCTCTTACTAGACGTGTGGATGCGATGTTGAGGGTTGTGTCCTTCGAATCGATTCCTCTTTCGGCATATGATCATTTTCGGTCCAAACCAGACCGTGTAGGTCGTTTGGGGTTATTTGGTGGCATTTCTGAACTTTTTTGGGTTTAGGATTTTCTAAAAAGTGTCCTTATGTCTTATTAGACGTGTGGATGCGATGTTGAGGGTTGTGACCTTTGAATCGATACCTATTTTGACATATGTTCATTTTCGGTATAAACTATACTGGGTGAGTTGTTTGGGGTTATTTAGGGGCATTTCTGTACTTTTTTTGATTTTGGATTTTCTAAAAGTGTTCTTGTCACTTAGTAGACATATGGATGCGATGTTGAGGGTCGTGACCTTCGAATCGATACATATTTTGACATATGTTCATTTTTGGTCCGAATCAGATCGGGTGGATCGTTTGGGGTATTTGGGGGCATTCTATATTTTTTTTAGTTAGGGAATTTCTAAAAAGTGTCCTTATCTCTTATTAGTCATGTGGATGCGATGTTGAGGGTCGTGACCTTTGAATCGATAGCTATTTTGAGATATGTTCATTTTTTAGACCGGGTGGGTCGTTGGGGTTATTTGGGGGCATTTCTATACATTTTTGGGTTTGGGATTTTCTAAAAAGTGTCCTTATCTCCTATTAGACGTGAGGATGCGATGTTGAGGGTCATGACCTTTAAATCAATACCTATTTGGACATATGTTCATTTTCGGTTTAAACTAGACTGGGCGTGTCATTTGGGGTTATTTGTGGGCATTTCTGTACTTTTTTAGGTTTGGGATTTTCTAAAAAGTGTTGTTATCTCTTATTATATGTGTGGATACGATGTTGAGTGTCGTGACCTTCGAATCAATACCTATTTTGACATATGTTCATTTTTTATCCGAACTAGATCGGGTGGATCGTTTGGGGTTATTTTGGGGCATTTCAGTACTTCTTTCAGGTTTGGGATTTTCCTAAAAGTGTTTTTATCTCTTATTAGACATGTGGATGCGGTGTAGATGTTGTTGACCTTCGAATCGAAAACTATTTAGACATATCTTCATTTTTGGTTTAAACCAGACCGGTTGGGTCGTTCCGGGTTATTTGGGGGCATTTCTGTATTTTTTTATGTTTGGGATTTTCTAAAATTTGTCCTTATCTCTTATTAGATGTGTGGATGCGATGTTGAGGGGTGTGACCTTCGAATCGATACCGATTTCGACATATGATCATTTTTTGTTTAAACCAGTTAGGGTGGTCGTTTGGGATTATTTGGGGGCATTTCTGTACTTTTTTGGGTTTGGGATTTTCTAAAAAGTGTTCTTATCTCTTATTAGACGTGTGGATGTGATGTTGAGGGTCGGGACCTTCGAATCGATACCTATTTCGACATATGCTCAATTTTTGGGGGCATTTCTCTATGTTTTTATGTTTGGGATTTTCTAAAAAGTGTCCTTATCTTCAATTAGACATGTGGATGCGATGTTGAGGGTCGTGACCTTCGAATCGATACCTACTTCGATAAATGTTCATTTTCGATTTAAACCAGACCGGGTGGGTCGTTTGGGGTTATTTGGGGGCATTTCAGTACTTTTTCAGTTTGGTATTTTCTAAAAAGTGTCCTTATCTTTTGTTAGACGTGTGGATGCCATGTTAAGGGTGGTAACCTTCGAATCGATACCTATTTCGACATATGTTCATTTTCGATTTAAACCGGACCGAGTGGGTCGTTTGGGGTTATTTGGGGGCATTTCTGTACTTTTTTGGGTTTGGGATTTTCTAAAACGTGTCCTTATCTCTTTTGGGGTAAAATCCACACATCACCTTATATGGTTTTGATGATAACAAATAAGTTAGTTGAACTAACTTGTGTTTTACTGTATAGAGACCTTACAAGAAATAAGCATCAAGTAAGGGGGAGCTTTCACAACATTATTGAGCCTAGACAAAGTATCAAAGTATGGTGTGAAGAAAAAGACTGTGAGAAGGACTATGTTCAAAGACCATGATCAAGCATCTCAAATACAAGAGTTTTTATAAGCATGTGTTCAATGTTTTTTGTATTAAGATGTAGTTAAAGTTTAAGTCCATTTATAATGCACACACTCACGCATGCATACATGTAGGGTGACCCTAGGAGGTGTTTTTACATGGGCCTAACCTAAGCTAATGGCCCCACACTTGTCCAAACATGGACTTAGCCATTTTCAGCAAAATCAGCTGATCCGGCAAACTGAATCCTAATTCGGCATGCCAAATCCATCTTGACCTGTTTGTTTGCAATCTCAGGGTTTGCTCACAAAGAGCAACCGAAATGTGATACATCTGATCCGGTATACCGAATTGAGAATCCGGTATACTGAATCAGATCCAGCATACTGAATTGCAATATGTCTGTTGGGAATTAGCCGTTTGACAACGGATAGATTCCATGATCCGACATACCGAATTGGAAAATGGCATACCGAATTGGAAAATGGCATACCGGATTTGGACAGAATTATATCCTAAAATGGCAATGAACCTTAGATGCTTTGAGCACCTTTGCCTATAAATAGGTAAGCTCATTTGGACTAATTACAATCAATTAAGACTAATCAAAAGCATCGCAAAGGCATTCGAACTTGAACATTCAACGTGTTGAAGTATTCATTCATCAAAGCATTCAAGTTCACTTACCTCTCTAGCTAATTATATTCACTTAGCATTGATGCTTCAAAGTGGAAGTTAACTATAAATTCACTAAGTTTGAGGTAATCCTTACTTAGTAAAGTTCTCTTTATTATATGTTGTGAGTCCTCTTGCTCGAAATCAAGAGTAGTTAAATGTGTTGAGTCCTCTTGCTCGTCAATCAAGAGTAGTTGGTGGTGTGAGTCCTCTTGCTCCTAATCAAGAGTTGTGCGAGTTCTCTTGCTCATTCTCAAGATTCTTTTTAGTGGAATTCTCTCTAAGGTGAGAGGAGTGGACGTAGGCATAATTGGTCGAACCACTATAAAACGATTATGTTACTTTCGTAATTTTTTTGCTTTGTTTTATCAATTGTTTTATTTCCGCACAATTTCCACTAGCTTCACCTATTCACCTTCCCTCTAGGTGAATTTACATTTGGTATCAGAGCGGGAGCTCAAGACCGTGATTGTTCTCAATCCAACTAAGAATAAAGACTATGGGATCCTCTGTCAATCATAAGGTTGAAGGATACAATATTACCTGACCACCCTTCTTTGAAGGTGAAGGATTTTCCTGTTGGAAGAATCGCTTCAAGAACTTCGTTTGTGCCAACAATATCGATGCATGGGAAGTTATCAAAAATAGACCAAATACCATAGATAAGCCCAAAGAAGAATGGACCCCTTCTGAAAAAGGAAAGATGGAACTCAACTTTGTAGCTATAAGCTATATTCAATGTGCTCAAGGAGAAAAGGAGTACAATAGAACTTGCATGTGTAACTCCGCAAAGGAGATGTTTTACAAGTTAGTTGTTACCTATGAAGGTACATCTGAAGTCAAACAATCTAAAATCGATATGCTTGTAAACGAGTATGAATTATTTAAAATGAAAAATGATGAAGATATCTATGCAATGTTTACTCGTTTTACTAAAATTGTGAACAAGCTGAAGGGTTTAGGGAAAGTTTATTCTAATGGAGAAAATGACTAAAAGATATTGAGATCTCTTTCAAAAGAATGGAGATCCAAGACTACGACAATCAAAGAGTCCAAAGACATAGACAAGCTAAACCTAGATGAGCTTTTGGGATCTCTACAAACTCATGAAAGGGAGCTTAAACTTGAAACCAAGGAAGATGAGCCTAAGGAACCAAAGAAGAAAGTTGTGGCTTTCAAATCTTATGAAATAAGTGACGATGAAGAAGAGCTTTCGAAGGACGAAATTGCGTATCTTACCAAAAAGTTCTCAAGGTTCCTAAAGAATAAAGGCAAGACCTCATTCAACAAAAGGAGGTTCTCAAAAGATCAGAAAGGTATGAGTCTTTCAAAAGATGCCACTGACTCCTCTTCCAAAGATATTATTTGTTATGAGTGTAGGAAAATAGGACACTTTAGGGGAGATTGTCCCAAAATGAAGAAGTACGAAAAGGCCTACAAAGCCGAACACACACTTGATTCAAGCGATGAAGAAAAAGATGACAAAGTATCTCAAGATGAAGAAGAACAAACCAATCTCGCACTCATGGCTACTGAAGACGAAGAATCTCAAAATGAGGTAACCCCCACTTCTCCATCTCATAAAGATAAAGATTTTTTGGAGCTAGAAGAGGTTTTTGAAGATCTCTATCAAAATAGTTTGGAATTAGCAACCACAAAAAAAAATCTCTTGAATGAGATCAACACTCTTAAAGACCAAAACACATTCCTAACTTCTCAAGTGAACAACTTAGAAGAAGAAAAGAAGAAACTGTGTTAAGCCCTAGAATCATTCACAAATGGTAAAAAAACACTTGATATTCTACTTGAAAATGCATCTAAAACACCTTTCAACAAAGAAGGGATAGGCTATGATGTGAACAAGAGTTCAAATCAAACCAAAGAGGCAAGTTCAAGTAAAATAGCAAGTAAGAAGGTAAAGAAGAATAAGTATTACAACTATTGCAAAAAGAGAGGACACTCTATTGAGAAATGCTACATTAGAAAGAAAAGTTCTCAATCCAAGAACACCAATCTCAATAGAAAGACCTCAAATATTCCTCAAGTGGTTGTTTGTAATAATTGCAATAAGAAAAGACATACCATTTGAGAATGTCGTCACATGGACCAATCTTTCTTTCATCCTAAAAGACCCTATAATGATCAAAATAGGAGAAATTATCCTAATACGCAAAGCTCAACTAGAACCCCACCAAAAGTATAAAAACTTTGGAAACCTCAATCATACACAAATTGGTATGAGAACCAAAAGGAAAATGGTAACTAAATGGTTTGAAAACCAAGAGGAATGTATGATACTAACAATTATGGACCCAACTCTCAATGGGGACCAAAATTTTATTGAGTATCTCTTATTTTGTAAAGCAACATGGAATGGTACATTGACAGTGGTTGCTCAAAACATATGACTTCCAACTCAAAGTTGTTCTCTGAGCTCAAGAAGCAAAAAGGGGGATGGGTATCCTTTGGAGACAACAGCAAAGGTAGAATCATCGAAAATGGATCAATCAAGTTTGGAGGTACAGTGATTTCTAACGTCAGTCTAGTTGATAACCTCAAGTACAATTTACTTAGTGTAAGTCAACTATGCAACATTGGATATTGTGTAAATTTTAATGCCTTTAAATGTGAGATCAAGGATTCAAAAGATAATGTGATTCTTGAGGGATGTAAGAAGAATAATGTGTACACTTGCATATTTAGTGTAAATTCTGTTGATGCGTGCCTTATTTCTAAATTTGATGATGTTATTTTATGGCATAGGAAGTTGGGACACATTAATTCTAAGACTATTAGATCCCTATCCTCAAAACATTTGGTGAGAAACCTACCTAAGTTGAATTTTGATAAGCAACACACATGTAGAGCATGTCAAAGAAGTAAACTTACAAAGGTATCTCATAAAGCTATAAATTCTATTGCTACATCAAGACCTTTGCAACTACTTCACCTTGATTTGTTTGGACCTATCCAAACCACAAGCCTAGGAGGTAAGAAGTATACATTTGTAATTGTAGATGACTACTCTCGTTTCACCTGGACCCTCTTTCTCAAGCATAAAAATTATACTTTTGAATAATTTGTGTCTCTTTGTAAGAGAGTACAAAATCAAAAGGGTTACATGATTACCTCTATCAAAAGTAATCATGGCGGTGAATTTGACAATATAGACGAATTTGGGGAGTTTTGTCGAAAATAAGGTATAACTCATAATTTTTTGGCTCCTAGAACACCACAATCTAATGGTGTGGTTGAAAGGAAGAATAGAACTATCCAAGAAATGGCTAGGACAATGCTCAATGAGTACTCCTTGCCTAAGTTTTTTTGGGCCGAAGCTGTTCACACAGCATGTTATGTGTTAAATCGGGTTTTGATAAGACCTATTTTGTTAAAGACCCCCAATGAATTTTTCCATAATAAGCTTCCTAAAGTTGATTACTTTAAAGTATTTGGTTGTGCTTGTTTTATTCTTAACACTAAGAAAAACTTAGGAAAGTTTGAGGAAAAGGCCGATGATGGTATTTTTCTAGGCTACTCCACAAATAATAGAGCTTATAGAGTCTTTAATAAAAGAATACTAGTTGTGGAAGAATCTATGAATGTTAAATTTGATGAATCTATGGAAAAAGAAAAATATAAAGACCTAGAAGAAGATGATGAGGATGAAGTACTTGAAATTAGGAAGAGAGTTGAAAAAGTCACTCTAGATGAACCTAATGATCAAGTACATCAACTTCCCAAAGAAATTAGCACTATTAAAGACTACCCTCTTGACCTTGTCATTGGAAATCTTGATAAAGGTATACAAACTAGGAGTAAAATCCAAAATATTTGTTCCAATGTGGACTTCATTTCTACCTTCGAACCCAAGAATATCAAAGAAGCACTTTTGGATAGTAATTGGATAATTGCTATGCAAGAAGAGCTCAATCAATTTGAAAGAAATTAAGTTTGGGACTTAGTGCCAAGACCATCTAACACCAAAATTATTGGAACTAGATGGGTATTTAGAAATAAACTTGATGAAGATGGTAATATTATTAGAAACAAGGCTAGACTGGTTGCCCAAGGCTATAACCAACAGGAAGGTATTGACTTTGATGAGACATATGCACCTGTAGCAAGACTAGAATCTATTAGAATGTTGCTTGCATTTGCTTGTCATAAGAATTTTAGGTTACATCAAATAGACTTGAATAGCGCATTTTTAAATGGCTTCATCAATGAAGAAGTACACGTCATTCAACCACCTGGATTCAAAGACCCAAAGCATCCTGACTATGTCTACAAATTGAAGAAAGCTCTCTATGGCTTGAAACAAGCTCCAAGAGCATGGTACGATAGGCTGAGTAAGTTCCTGATAGATGATGGTTTTACAATGGGTAAGATAGATACTACTCTCTTTGTGATACATAGAAATAAAGATTTAATCCTAGTTCAAATTTATGTAGATGACATCATTTTGGCTCTACCAATGAATCTCTATGTCTTGATTTTAGTAAGAGTATGAGTAGTGAATTTGAAATGAGTCTTATGGGTGAATTGAATTTCTTTTTATGACTTCAAATAAAACAGACAACTAATGGGATTTTCATTAGTCAAGCCAAGTATCTTAAAGAACTGTTAAAGAAGTTTGACATCAATGGACAGAAGTCATCCAATACTCCAATGAGCACATCTGTAACTCTGTCCAAGGATGAAGATGGAATCCCAGTTGACCCAACTAAGTATAGAGGCATGATAGGTAGCTTACTCTACCTAACGGCTAGTAGATCGGACATTATGTTTAGTGTCTGTGCTTGTGCTAGGTTTCAAGCCCAACCTATGCAATCTCATTTGAGTACTGTAAAGAGAATCTTTAAGTACTTAAAAGGAACTCCAAGCATTGGCTTATGGTACCCTATGGACAATGACTTTAACCTTATTAGCTTCTCTGATGCCGACTTTGCCGGGTGTCATGTTGATCGGAAGAGTACAAGTGGTACCTATCACTTTTTTGGATCATGCTTAGTTTCGTGGTTTAGTAAGAAGCAAAATTCAGTCGCTCAATCTACCACCGAAGTTGAATACATCGCCACTGGACGATGTTGTGCGCAAGTGTTATGGATGAGGCAAACTCTCCAAGACTATGGAGTTAAGTTTGACACTTCCTCAATCCAATGTGATAACACCAGTGCTATTAATCTCAGTAAAAAATTGATTTTACACTCTCGAGCTAAACATATTGATATCCGTCATCACTTCTTAGGTGATACTGCTCAAAGAGGTGAAATTCATCTTGATTATATTGAGACCGAGAAGCAACTTATAGATTTCTTCACCAAACCCTTGAGTGAAGAGAGGTTCTACTCTCTTAGAAGAGACCTAGGGTTATGCAATCCTTTTGATTAAAGTTTGGTTGTTATCCCTCCGAAGTGATCTTTATTGTTATTTCCTCCCTTGTCTCTTTTTGATAATGCCAAAGGGGGAGAGAAATTGGGTTTTGAATTTGAATTTGGATTTATGTTTGACTATGTTTTGCTAGTACTATGTAAACCTTTTCATTTTAATTAAGTCAATGCAAGTCTTTCATTAATACAAATTGTGTTTCTTGATACTATCTTAATATTATAATATTTGGTACTAAGTTATTTGTCATCATCAAAAAGGGGAAGATTGTTGGGGTAAAATCCACACATCACCTTATATGGTTTTGATGATAACAAATAAGTTAGTTGAACTAACTTATGTTTTATTATATAGAGACCTTACAAGAAATAAGCATCAAGTAAGCGGGAGCTTTCACAACATTATTGAACCTAGACAAAGTATCAAAGTATGTTGTGAAGAAAAAGACTGAGAGAAGGACTATGTTCAAAGACCATGATCAAGCATCTCAAATACAAGAGTTTTTATAAGCATGTGTTTAATGTTTTTTGTATTAAGATGTAGTTAAAGTTTAAGTTCATTTGTAATGCACACACTCATGCATGCATACATATAGAGTGACCTTAGGGGGTGTTTTTACATGGACCTAACCTAAGCTAATGGCCCCACACTTGTCCAAACATGGACTTAGCCATTTTCAGCAAAATCAGGTGATTCGACATGCTGAATCCATCTTGACCTGTTTGTTTGCAATCTCAGGGTTTGCTCACAGAGAGCAACCGAAATGTGATACATCTGATCCGGCATACCGAATTGAGAATCCAGCATACCGAAACAGATTCAGCATACCGAATTGTAATGTGTCTGTTGGGAATTAGCCGTTTGACAATGGATAGATTCCATGATCCGGCATACCGAACTGGAAAACGGCATACCGGATTAGGACAGAATTATATCCTAAAATGGAAATGAACTTTAGATGCTTTGAGCACCTTTGCCTATAAATAGGTAAGTTCATTTGGATTAATTATAATCAATTAAGACTAATCAAAAGCATCGCAAAGGCATTCAAACTTGAACATTCAAAGTGTTGAAGCATTCATTCATCAAAGCATTCAAGTTCACTTCCCTCTCGAGCTAATTATATTAACTTAGCATTGAAGCTTCAAAGTGAAAGTTAGCTACACATTCACTAAGGTTGAGGTAATCCTTACTTAGTAAAGTTCTCTTTATTACATGTTGTGAGTCCTCTTGCTCGAAATCAAGAGTAGTTAAATGTGTTGAGTCCTCTTGCTCGTCAATCAAGAGTAGTTGGTGGTGTGAGTCCTCTTGCTCCTAATCAAGAGTTGTATGACTTCTGTTGCTCATTCTCAAGATTCTTTTTAGTGGAATTCTCTCTAAGGTGAGAGGAGTGGACGCAGGCATAATTGGCCGAACCACTATAAAACGATTGTGTTACTTTCATAATTTATTTGCTTTATTTATCAATTATTTTATTTCTACACTATTTCCACTAGCTTCACCTATTCACCCCCCCTCTAGGTGAATTTACAATCTCTTATTAGACATGTGGATGTGATGTTAAGGGTTGTGACCTTCGAATCGATACCTATTTTGACATATGTTCATTTTTTATTTAAACCAGACCGTTTCGGTCATTTAGGGTTATTTGGGGGCATTTCTGTACTCTTTTCGGTTTGGAATTTTCTAAAAAGTGACCTTATCTCTTGTTAGACGTGTGGATGCGATGTTGAGGATAGTGATCTTTGGATCGATACCTAGTTCGACGTATGTTCATTTTCGATTTGAATCAGACAAAGTGGGTAATTAGGGGTTATTTTGGAGCATTTCTGTACTTTTTTGAGTTTGAGATTTTCTAAAAAGAGTCCTTATCTCTTATTATTAGATGTGTGGATGCAATGATGAGGGTCGTGACCTTTGAATCGATACCTATTTTGACATATGTTCATTTTTAGTTTAAACCAAATAGGGTGGGTCGTTTGGAGTTATTTGGGGGTATATCTATACTTTTTCGGGTTTGGGAATTTCTAAAAAGTGTCATTATCTCTTATTAGACATGCAGATGAGATGTTGAGGGTTGTGACCTTCAAATCAATACCTATTTTGACATATGTTCATTTTTTATTTAAACCAGACCGGGTGGGTTGTTTGGGGTTATTTATATGTGTTTTAGTACTTTTTTTGGTTTGGGATTTTATAAAAAGTGTCCTTATCTCTTATTAGACGTGTGGCCGCGGTGTTGATGGTTGTGACCTTTGAATCGACACCTATTTAGACATATGTTCATTTTCGGTTTAAACCAATATTGGTGGGTCGTTTGGGGTTATTTGGGGGCATTTCTGTATGTTTTTGGGATTGGGATTTTCTAAGAAGTGTCCTTATCTCTTATTAGACATGTGGATGCGATGTTGAGGGTCGTGACCTTCGAATCGATACGTATTCCGACATATGTTCATTTTCGGTCCGAACCAGGCCGGGTGGGTCATTTAGGGTTATTTGGGGGCATTTCTTTAGTTTTTTGGGATTGGGAATTTTTTAAAAGTGTCCTTATCGCTTATTAGACGTGTGGATGCGATGTCGAGGGTCGTGACCTTCGAATCGATACATATTCCAACATATGTTCATTTTTGGTCCGCACCAGACCGGGTGAGTCGTTTGGGGTTATTTTAAGGCATTTTCTGTACTTTTATTGGATTGGGATTTTCTAAAAATGACCTTATCTCTTATTAGACATGGGGATGCGATGTTGAGGGTCGTGACCTTCGAATCGATGCCTATTTTGACATATGTTCATTTTTTGTTTAAACCAGATAGGGTGGGTCGTTTAGGGTTATTTGGGGGCATTTCTGTACTATTTGGGTTTGGGATTTTCCAAAAATTGTCCTTGTCTCTTCTTAGGCGTGTCGATACGATGTTGAGGGTTGTGGCCTTCGAATCGACACCTATTTTGACATATGTTCATTTTTTGTTAAAACCTGACCAGGTGGGTCGTTTGGGGTTATTTGGGGGTAGTTCTGTAATTTTTTGGGTTTGGGATTTTCTAAAAAGTGTCCTTATATTTTGTTAGAGGTGTGGATGCGATGTTGAGGGTTATGACCATCGAATCGATACCTATTTTAAAATATATTCATTTTCGATTTAAACCAGACCAGGTGTGTCATTTAAGGTTATTTTGGGGCATTTCTGCACTTTTTTGGGTCTGGGATTTTCTAAATAGTGTCATTATCTGTTGTTAGATGTGTGGATGTGATGTTGAGGGTTGTGACCTTCGAATCAATACCTATTTCGACATATGGTCATTTTCAATTTAAACCAGATGGGGTGGGTTGTTTGGGGTTACTTGGGTGCATTTCTGTACTTTTTTGGATTTGGGATTTTCTAAAAGGTGTCCTTATCTCTTATTAGACATGTGGATGTGATGTTGAGGGTTGTGACCTTCGAATCGTTTCCTATTTCGACATATGTTCATTTGTCGATTTAAACCAGATCGGGTGGGTCGTTTGGGGGCATTTCGGTACTTTTTTGTGTTTGAGTTTTGTTAAAAAGTTTCCTTATCTCGTATTAAATGTGTGGATGCGATGTAGAGGGTCGTGACCTTTGAATCGATACCTATTTCGACATATGTTTATTTTCGGTCCGAGCTAGAGAAAGTGGGTCGTTTGGGGTTGTTTGGGGGCATTTCTATTTTTTTTTGGGTTTGGGATTTTCTAAAAAGTGGCATTATCTCTTATTAGATGTGGATGCGATATTGTGGGTTATGACCTTCGCATCGATATCTATTTCGACATATGTTCACTTTCGGTTTAAATCAGGTCGGGTAGATCGTTTGGGGTTAATTGGGGGCATTTCTGTCCTTTTTTACATTCGGGATTTTCTAAAATGTGTCCTTATCCCTTATTAGACGCGTGGATGCGATGTTGAGGGTGATGACCTTAGAATTGATACCTATTTCGACATATGTTCATTTTTGGTTTAAACCAGACTGGGCGTGTTGTGTGGGGTTATTTGGGGGCATTTCTGTACTTTATTCGATTTGGAATTTTCCAAAAAGTGTTTTGATCTCTTATTAGACATGTGGATGCAATGTTTATGGTGTCGACCTTCGAATAAAAAACTATTTATACATATCTTCATTTTCGGTTCAACCAGACCGATTGGGTCGTTTCGGGTTATTTGGGGGCATTTCTGTATTTTTTTACGTTTGTGATTTTCTAAAAATTTTCCTTATCTCTTATTAGATGTGTGGATGCGATGTTCAGGGTCGTGACCTTTGAATTGATACCGATTTCAACATTTGATCATTTTCGATTTAAACAAGTTAGGTTGGGTCGTTTGGGGTTATTTGGGGGCATTTCTGTACTTTTCTGGGTTTGGGATTTTTTAAAAAGTGTTCTTATCTCTTATTAGACGTGTGGATGTGATGTTGAGGGTCGGGAGCTTCGAATCGATACCTATTTCGACATATGTTGAATTTCGATTTATACCAGACCGGGTGGGTCGTTAGGGGTTATTTGGGGGCATTTCTCTACTTTTTTGCGTTTGGGATTTTCTAAAAAGTGTCTTTATCTCCTATTAGACATGTTAATGCACTATTGAAGGTCGTGACCTTCGAATCGATACCTATTTCGACATATGTTCATTTTCGATTTAAACCAGACCGCGTGGGTCGTTTGGGGTTATTTGGGGGCATTTATGTACTTTTTTCAGTTTGGTATTCTCTAAATAGTGTCCTTATCTCTTATTAGACGTGTGGAACAGATGTTGAGGGTGGTAACCTTCGAATCGATACCTATTTTGACATATGTTAATTTTCGATTCAAACCAGACCGGGTGGGTCGTTTGGGGTTATTTGGGGGCATTTCTGTACTTTTTTGGGTTTGGGATTTTATAAAAAATGTCCTTATCCCTTGTTTGACATGTGGATGCGATGTTGAGGGTGGTGACCATCGAAGCGATACCTATTTTGAAATATGTTCATTTTCGATTTAAACCCGACCGAGTGCGTCATTTAAGGTTATTTTTGGGCATTTCTGCACTTTTTTGGGTCTGGGATTTTCTAAATAGTGTCCTTATCTTTTGTTAGACGTGTGGATGCGATGTTGAGGGTCGTGACCTTCGAATCGATACCTATTTTGAGATATGTTCATTGTCGGTTTAAACCAGATAGGGTGGGTCGTTTGGGATTAGTTGAGGGAATTTTTGTACTTTTTTGGGTTTGGATTTTTTAAAAAGTGTTCTTATCTCTTATTAGATTAATGGATGTGATGTTGAGCGTCGTGACCTTCGAATCGATTTCGACATATGATCATTTTCAATTAAACCAGACCTGGTGAGTCATTTGGGGTTATTTGGGGGCATTTCAGTACTTTGCTTTGGGTTTGGGAATTTTTAAAAAGTGTCCTTATCTCTCATTAGACGTGTGGATGTGATGTTGAGGGTCGTTACCCAAGAATCGATACCTATTTCGACATATGTTCATTTTCGGTCTGAACCTGACCGGGTGGGTCGTTTGGGGTTATTGAAGGGCATTTTTTAACTTTTTTCGATTTGGGATTTTCCAAAAAGTGTCCTTATCTCTTTTTAGACGTGTGGATGCGACGTTGAGCGTCGTGACCTTTGAATCGATACCTATTTCAACATATGTGCATTTTTGGTTTAAACCAGATAGGGTGGGTTGTTTGGGGTTATTTGGGGGCAATTCTGTTTTTTTTGGGTTTGGGATTTTCTAAAAAGTGTCCTTATCTCTTATTAGACCTGTGGATGCGATGTTGATGGTCGTGACCTTTGAATCGATACATATTTTGACATATGTTCATTTTCGATTTAAACCAAACAGGGTGGGTCGTTTGGGATTATCTGGGGGCATTTCTGTACTACTTTTTGTTTGGGATTTGCTAAAAGTGTCCTTAACTCTCATTAGACGTGTGGAGACGATGTTGATGGTCGTGACCTTCTAATCGATACCAATTTTGACATATGTTCATTTTTGGTCCAAACCAGACCGGGTGGATCGTTTGGGGTTATTTGGGGCCATTTCTGTACTTTTTTCAATTTGGGAGTTTCCAAAAAGTGTCCCTATTTCTTATTAGACGTGTGGATGCGATGTTGAGGGTTGTGACCTACGAATCCATACATATTTCGACATATCTTCATTTTTTGTTTAAACCAGACTGGGTGGGTCATTTAGGGTTATTTGGGGACGCTTCTATACTTTTTTCCATTTGGGATTTTCTAAATAATGTCCTTATCTCTTTTTTGAAGTGTGGATGTGATGTTGAGGGTCGTGACCTTCGAATCGATACCTATTTCAAGATATGTTCATTTTCGATTTAAACCTGATAGGGTGGGTCGTTTGGGTTTAGTTGGGGGCATTTGTGTATTTTTTTGGGTTTGGGATTTTCTAAAAAGTGTCCTTATCTCTTATTAGACATGTGGATGTGATGTTGAGGGTCGTGACTTTCGAATCGATACGTATTTTGACATATGCTCATTTTCGATTAAACCAGACCGGGTGGGTCGTTTGGGGCTATTTGGGGGCATTTCTGTACTTTTTTGGGTTTGGGATTTTCTAAAAAGTGTCCTTATGTCTCATTGGAGGTGTGGATGCGATGTTGAGGGTCATTACCTATGAATCGATACCTATTTTGACATATATTCATTTTTGGTCCGCACCTGACCGGGTGGGTCGTTTGGGGTTATTGAAGGGCATTTCTGCACTTCTTTCTATTTGGGATTTTCCAAAAAGTGTCCATATCTCTTATTCGACATGTGGATGTGATGTTGAGGGTTGTGACCTTCAAATCGATACCTATTTTGACATAACATCATTTTCGGTTTAAACCAGACCGTGTGGATCGTTTGGGGTTATTTGGGGGCATTTCTGTACTTTTTTGCATTTGGGATTTTCTAAAAAGTGTCCTTATCTCAAATTAGACATGTAGATGCGATGTTGAGGGTCGTGACCTTCGAATCGATACCTATTTTGACATATGCTCATTTTCGGTTTAAACCAGATAGAGTGCGTCGTTTGGGGTTATTTGGGGGCATTGTTGTACTTTTTTGAGTTTGAGATTTTCTAAAAAGTGTCCTTATCTCTTATTAGACGTGTGGATGTGATGTTGAGGGTCGTGACCAATCGATACCTATTTTGACATATGTTCATTTTTTGTTTAAACCAGTTAGGGGGGTCATTTAGGGTTATTTGAGGGCATTTCTGCACTATTTTGGGTTTGGGATTTTCTAAAAAGTGTCATTATCTCTTATTAGACGTGCAGATGAGATGTTGAGGGTCGTGACCTTTGAATCAATACCTATTTCGACATATGGTTATTTTTTATTTAAACCAGACCAGGTGGGTCGTTTGGGGTCATTTATGGGCGTTTCAGTACTTTTTTTGGTTTGGGATTTTATAAAAAGTGTCCTTATCTCTTATTAGACGTGTGGCCACGATGCTGATGGTTGTGACCTTCGAATCGACACGTATTTGGACATATGTTCATTTTCGGTTTAAATCAGTCTTGGTGGGTCGTTTGGGGTTATTTGGGGGCATTTCTGTATTTTTTTGGGATTGGGATTTTCTAAAAAGTGTCCTTATCTCTTATTAGATGTGTGGATGCGATGTTGAGGGTTGTGACCTTCGAACCGATATGTATTCCGACATATGATCATTTTCGGTCCGAACCAGACCGGGTGAGTCGTTTGGGGTTATTTGGGGGCATTTCTGTACTTTTTTGGGATTGGGATTTTCTAAAAATGTCCTTATCTCTTATTAGACCTGTGGATGCGATGTTGAGGGTTGTGACCTTCGAATCGATGCCTATTTCGACATATGTTCATTTTCTGTTTAAACCAGATAGGGTGGGTCGTTTGGGGTTATTTGGGGGCATTTCTGTACTTTTTTAGGTTTGGATTTTCTAAAATTGTCCTTATCTATTATTAGGCGTGTCGATGCAATGTTGAGGGTTTTGACCTTCGAATCGACACCTATTTTGACATATGTTCATTTTTTGTTTAAACCTGACCCGGTGGGTCGTTTGGGGTTATTTGGGGGCAGTTCTGTACTTTTTTGGGTTTGGGATTTTCTAAAAAGTGTCCTTATCTCTTGTTAGACGTGTGGATGCGATGTTGAGGGTCGTGACCATCGAATCGATACCTATTTTAAAATATGTTCAGTTTTTTATTTAAACCATACCAGGTGTGTCATTTAAGGTTATTTTGCAGCATTTCTGCACTTTTTTGGGTCTGGGATTTTCTAAATAGTATCCTTATCTCTTGTTAGACGTGTGGATGCGATGTTGAGGGTCGTGACCTTCGAATCGATACCTATTTCATCATATGTTCATTTTCAATTTAAACCAGACCGGGTGGGTTGTTTGGGGTTATTTGGGTGTATTTCTGTACTTTTTTTGATTTGGGATTTTCTAAAAAGTGTCATTATCTCTTATTAGACATGTGGATGTGATGTTGAGGGTTGTGACCTTCGAATCGTTTCCTATTTCGACATATGTTCATTTGTCTATTTAAATCAGACCGGGTGGGTCATTTGGGGGCATTTCGGTACTTTTTTGTGTTTGAGATTTGTTAAAAAGTTTCCTTATCTCGTATTAAACGTGTGGATGCGATGTTGAGGGTCGTGACCTTCGAATCGGTACCTATTTCGACATATGTTCATTTTCGGTCCGAGCTAGAGAAAGTGGGTCGTTTGTGGTTATTTGGGGGAATTTCTGTACTTTTTTAAATTTGGGATTTCTAAAAAGTTTCCTTATCTCTTATTAGATGTGTGGACACGATATTGTGGGTTGTGACCTCAAATTGATACCTATTTCGACATATGTTCATTTTTGGTTTAAACCAGATCGGGCAGGTTGTTTGGGGTTATTTTGGGGCATTTCTGTCCTTTTTTGCGTTTGGGATTTTCTAAAATGTGTCCTTATCACTTATTAGACGTGTGGATGCGATGTTGAGGGTGATGACCTTAGAATCGATACCTATTTCAACATATGTTCATTTTCGGTTTAAACTAGACTGGGCGTGTTGTGTGGGGTTATTTGGGGGCATTTCTGTACTTTTTTGGGTTTGGGATTTTCTAAAAAGTTTCCTTATCTTTTATTATACGTGTGGATACGATGTTGAGTGTCGTGACCTTCAAATTGATACCTATTTTGACATATGTTAATTTTCGGTCCGAACTAGACCGGGTGGACTGTTTGGGGTTATTTGGGGGCATTTCTGTACTTTATTCGGTTTGGGATTTTCTAAATAGTATTTTTATCTCTTCTTAGACATGTGGATGCGATGTTGATGGTGTTGACCATCGAATCGAAAACAGACCGGTTGAGTCGTTTCGGGTTATTTGGGGGCATTTCTATATTTTTTTACGTTTGTGATTTTCTAAAAATTATCCTTATCTCTTATTAGATGTGGGGATGCGATGTTGAGGGTCGTGACCTTCGAATTGATACGGATTTTAACATTTGATCATTTTCGATTTAAACAAGTTAGGTTGGGTCGTTTGGGGTTATTTGGGGGCATTTCTGTACTTTTTTGGGTTTGGGATTTTCTAAAAAGTGTTCTTATCTCTTATTAGACGTGTGAATGTGATGTTGAGGGTCGAGAGCTTCGAATCGATACCTATTTCGACATATGTTCAATTTTGATTTATACCAGACCGGGTGGGTCGTTAGGGGTTATTTGGGGGCATTTCTGTACTTTTTTACGTTTGGGATTTTCTAAAAAGTGTCCTTATCTCCTATTAGACATGCGGATGCAATGTTGAAGGTCGTGACCTTCGAATCGATACCTATTTCGACATATGTTCATTTTCAATTAAAGCCAGACCGGGTGGGTCGTTTGGGGTTATTTGGGGGCATTTCTGTACTTTTTTGGTTTGGTATTTTCTAAAAAGTGTCCTTATCTCTTATTAGACGTGTGGATGCGATGTTGAGGATGGTAACCTTCGAATCGATGCCTATTTCGACATATATTCATTTTCAATTCAAACCAGACCAAGTGGGTCGTTTGGGGTTATTTGGGGGCATTTCTGTACTTTTGTGGGTTTGGGATTTTATAAAAAGTGTCCTTATCTCTTGTTAGACGTGTGGATGCGATGTTGAGGGTCGTGACCATCGAAGCGATACCTATTTCGAAATATGTTCATTTTTTATTTAAACCAGACCGGGTGCGTCGTTTAAGGTTATTTTGGGGCATTTCTGCACTTTTTTTGGTCTGGGATTTTCAAAATAGTGTCCTTATCTCTTGTTAGACGTGTGGATGCGATGTTGAGGGTCGTGAGCTTCGAATCGATACCTATTTCGACATATGTTCATTTACGATTTAAACCAGACCGAGTGGGTTGTTTGGGGTTATTTGGGTGCACTTCTGTACTTTTTCAATTTGGGATTGTTGAAAAAGTGTCATTATCTCTTATTAGACATGTGGATGTGATGTTGATGTTTGTGACCTTCGAATCGTTTCTTATTTCGATATATGTTCATTTTCGATTGAAACCAGACCGGGTGGGTCGTTTGGGGGCATTTCTGTACTTTTTTGTGTTTGAGATTTTCTAAAAAGTTTTCTTGTCTCTTATTAGACGTGTGGATGCGATGTTGAGGGTCGTGATCTTCGAATCGATACCTATTTTGACATATGCTCATTTTTGGTTTAAACCAGATCGGGTAGTTCGTTTGGGGTTATTTGGGGGCATTTCAGCACTTTTTTGGGTTTGGGATTTTCTAAAAAGTGTCCCTATCTATTATTAGACGTGTGGATGCGATGTTGGGGGTCGTGACCTTTGAATCGATATCTCTTTTGACATATGTTCATTTTTTATTTAAACCAGAGAGGGTGGGTTGTTTGGGATTATTTGGGGGCATTTTTATACCATTTTTGGTTTGGGATTTTCTAAAAACTGTCCGTAACTCTCATTAGACGTGTGAAGGCGATGTTGAGGGTCGTGACCTTCAAATTTTTTCCTATTTCGGCATATGTTCAATTTCGGTCCAAACAAGACTGGGTGGATCGTTTGGGGTTATTTGGGGGCATTTCTATACTTTTTTCGGTTTGGGATTTTTCAAAAAGTGTCCTAATCTCTTATTAGATGTGCGGATGCGATGTAGAGGGTTGTGACCTTCGAATCGATACATATTTCGACATATCTTCATTTACGGTTTAAACCAGACTGGGCGGGTAGTTTGGGGTTATTTGGGGGTGGTTCTGTACTTTTTTCCGTTTGGGATTTTCTACACAGTGTCCATATCTCTTATTAGACGTCTGGATGTGATGTTGAGGGTCGTGACCTTCGAATCGATACCTATTTCGAGATATGTTCATTGTCGGTTTAAACTAGACAGGGTGGGTCGTTTGGGGTTAGTTGGGGGAATTTTTGTACTTTTTTGGGTTTGGATTTTCTAAAAAGTGTCCTTATCTCTCATTAGACGTGTGGATGCGATGTTGATGGTCGTTACCTAAGAATCGATACCTATTTCGACATATGTTCATTTTCGATCTAAACCTGACCGGGTGGGTCGTTTGGGGTTATTGAAGGGCTTTTTTACATTTTTTTCGATTTGGGATTTTTCAAAAAGTGTCCTTATCTCTTTTTAGACGTCTGGATGCGATGTTGAGGGTCGTGACCTTCGAATCGATACCTATTTCAACATATGTTTATTTTCGATTTAAACCAGATAGAGTCGGTTGTTTGGGGTTATTTGGGGACAATTCTGTTTTTTTTTGGGTATGGGATTTTCTAAAAAGTGTCATTATTTCTTATTAGACCTGTGGATGCGATGTTGATGGTCATGACCTTCGAATTGATACATATTTCGACATATGGTCATTTTCGATTTAAACCAAACAGGGTGGGTCGTTTGGGATTATTTGGGGGAATTTCTGTACTACTTTTGGTTTGGGATTTGCTAAAAAGTGTCCTTAACTCTCATTAGACGTGTGGAGACGATGTTGAGGGTCGTGACCTTCAAATCGATACCAATTTCGACATATGTTCATTTTCGGTCCAAACCAGACTGGGTGGGTCATTTGGGGTTATTTGGGGGCGCTTTTGTACTTTTTTTTGTTTTGGATTTTATAAACAATGTCCATATCTCTTTTTTGAAGTATGGATGCGATGTTGAGAGTTGTGAGCTTCGAATCGATACCTATTTTGAGATATGTTCATTTTCGGTTTAAACCAGATAGGGTGGGTCGTTTGGGGTTAGTTGGGGGCATTTGTGTACTTTTTTGGGTTTGGGATTTTCTAAAAAGTGTCCTTATCTCTTATTAGACATTTGGATGTGATGTTGAGGGTCGTGACTTTCGAATCAATACGTATTTCGACATATGTTCATTTTCGATTAAACCAGACCGGGTGGGTCGTTTGGGGCTATTTGGGGGCATTTCTGTACTTTTTTGGGTTTGGGATTTTCTATAAAGTGTCCTTAGCTCTTATTAGACGTGTGGATGCGATGTTGAGGGTCGTTACCTATGAAGCGATACCTATTTCGACATATGTTCATTTTCGGTCCTAACCTAACCGGGTGGGTCGTTTGGGGTTATTGAAGGGCAAAAACACTTCTTTCTATTTGGGATTTTCCAAAAAGTGACCATATCTCTTATTCGACATGTGGATGCGATGTTGAGGGTTGTGACCTTCGAATCGATACCTATTTCGACAAATCTTCATTTTCGGTTTAAACCAGACCGTGTGGATCGTTTGGGATTATTTGGGGGCATTTCTGTACTTTTTTGTGTTTGGGATTTTCTAAAAAATGTCCTTGTCACTAATTAGACGTGTGGATGCGATGTTGAGGGTCGTGACCTTCAAATCGATATCTATTTTGGCATATGTTTATTTTCGGTTTAAACCAGATAGAGTGCGTCGTTTGGGGTTATTTGGGGGCATTTTTGTACTTTTTTGCGTTTGAGATTTTCTAAAAAGTGTCCTTATCTCTTATTAGACGTGTGGATGCGATGTTGAGGGTCATGACCTTCGAATCGATACCTATTTTGACATATGTTCATTTTCGGTTTAAACCAGTTAGGGGGGTCATTTAGAGTTATTTGGGTGCATTTCTATACTTTTTTTGGTTTGGGAGTTTTTTGAAAAGTTTTCTTATCTCTTATTAGACGTATGGATGCAATGTTGTGGTAACCACCTTCGAATCGATACCTATTTCTACATATGTTCATTTTCGATTTAAACCAAACCGGGTGAGTCATTTGGATTTATTTGGGGGCATTTCTGTACTTTTTTTGGTTTGGGATTTTCTAAAAAGTGTTCTTATCTCTTATTAGACGTGTGGATACGATGTTGAGAGTTGTGACCTTCGAATTGATTCCTATTTCGTCATATGTTCATTTTCGGTTCAAACTAGGCGGGGTGGGCCGTTTGGGGTTATTTGGGGGCATTTCTATACTTTTTTACGCTAGAGATTTTCTAAAAAGTGTCCTTGATGAGTACATTTATGTGTGAAATCTTAGGGCATAAAGTATACATTTTACCACATTGGACAGAATTACTAGGTGATTTCTTGTGCTTTTCAGGTTTTAGGTGAATTCTTGTGAAAATGGAGGAGATGATGTTAAGAAAATGTTTTTAAGGTGTTTAGAGGTGTTAATGGTTTGGATACGTAGCCCATCGAGTCAGCTTCGTAATGGTTCAAACAGCACTTGATTCCAAGTTGAAACGAAGAAGTTACGGCTGTTTCCGTAACGAAGCACGAAAATGGTCTGTAGGAGTTTATTTATAATTATTGACAGTCGGCCAGGGACAAAGTGAAACGAAAGTTTGGATTCCAGGGGCCTTAACGCAGTAACCAAAAGTTATATTTCCTGTACCCGAAAGATTCTATTTGGAGGGCTCTGGACAGTCCAACTTCAACTTGAGATATCTTGGGCTCCCGATCTCCAAATTGGACGAAATTTGGGTCTATTTTGGGTGATTTTTCGCAAGGAACACAATGGTGAGGCATATATAAGCATCCCATGCTCCACGTTTTTTAAAGGGCAGAATGGGTATTTTATTTATTCTTGAAGGAATCCTAGTCATCACCCTTACTCTCTCTCTCCTCCAACTTCTCAAGGGCACTTTTGGAATTCTACTTGGGATAGATTTATATTTTCTCATCTATGGAAGGTTGAAAAATCAAACATGCTTTGATTTTATTACTTGGAGAAGATATCTACAAAGAAAAGGAAGCACTTGTTAGAATTGAAAATTTACTTTTCTAGAAATAGAAGGTCTATGTAAACAATCCTCTCTTCTTCTTTCTATTTTTTTTCTTTTTTCTTAGGATTCAAGGCATTGTAAAAGAGGAAAGAGAAGAGAATATTCTCTTTTCTTAGGGAATATTTCTCCTACACTTCCATCTTCTCTCTTCTCCTCTCTTCCACCTATAAATACCCCCTACCTCTCTTGTAAAAATTGCTCATTCACTTAGTGAAATTTCTTCTCTTCTTCTCCTTCTAATTTATGATTTTTGGCTTTTCTAAGTTCTAGTTTGCTTTTTTGATTTTCATTTAATGGTTATAATAGGTTTAGTTTATGCTTTAATTTCAATTTAAGTTTTCAATTGGGTTGTAATTTCTTAATTCTAGTTTAGGTTTTAAGCCTTCTAGTCTAAGTTCTTAAGTTGATGACAAGACTTGAAGATTTAGAAGAGGAGACCATGGTTAGTTTATGCAAGTATTCAAGCTTTTCAATTACATTCATGCAAGCACATCCAGGTTTTACTAGCTAAACTCTCAATTTCATTCTCGACCTCCTCTATCTCTCTCTTTCTTCTTCTTCTTCTCCCTCTATTTCTTTATTTTAATTTTATATGGTTGTGGTTTGTGGATGCATTTTTATTCTCTTATTTCTTTTTATGTGGTTAGTATGTGTGGATATATTTTTATTCCTTTCAATTCGCTTTAGTTTGATAGGTTAGATGCTCATGTGTTAGGATGACGATTTAATCCCTTAATTTTGTTAGATGCTTATGAGTTAGGATGCATTGATTTTCGTTAGTTTAATTAGTTTAATTAGTTTAATTTAACACTTTAATTTGGTTCACTTTCCATTATTTTTAAGTTAGTTAAATAGAGTGGCATATATATCCTCGTGTTCGACCCGCAGCTACGATTGACCCGTACGCTTGCAATTTTATTTTAACTCAAATAGTCCTCATCTATTATTAGGCGTGTGGATGCGATATTGAGGGTTGTGACCTTCGAATCGACACCTATTCGACATGTGTTCATTTTCGGTTTAAACCAGACAGGATGGGTCGTTTTGGGTTATTTGGGTGCATTTTTGTATTTTTTGGGTTTGGGATTTTCTAAAAAGTGTCCTTATATCTTATTGTACGTGTGGATGAGATGTTGAGGGTTGTGACCTTCGAATCAATACCTATTTTGACAAACTAGACGGGGTGGGTCGTTTGGGGGCATTTCTAGATTTTTTTGGGTTTGGGTTTTTCTATAAGGTGTCCTTATCTCTTATTAGACGTGTGGATGCGATGTTGAGGGTCGTGACCTTCGAATCGATACCTATTTCGACATATGTTCATTTTCAATTTGAACCAGACTGGGTGGGTCATTTGTGGTTATTTGGGGGCATTTCTGTACTTTTTTGGGTTTGGGATTTTCTAAAAAGTGTCTTTATCTCTCATTAGACGTGTGGATTCAATGTTGAGGGTCGTGACTTACGGACCGGCAGGTATTTCGACATATGTTCATTTTTGGTTTGAATCTAACCGGGTGGGTCGTTTGGGGTTATTTAAGGGCATTTTTGTACTTTTTTTGATTTGGGATTTTCCAAAAAGTGTCATTATCTCTTATTAGACGTGTGGATGTAATGTTGAGTGTTTTGACCTTCGAATCGATACCTATTTTGACATATCTTCATTTTCGGTTTAAACCAGACCAGGTTGATCGTTTGGGGTTATTTGGGGGCGTTTCTGGACTTTTTTCCGTTTGGGATTTTCTAAACAATGTCCTTATCTCTTTTAGACGTGTGGATGCGGTGTTAAGGGTCGTGACCTTCAAATTAATACCTATTTTGACATATGTTCATTTTTTGTTCAAACCAGATAGGGTGGGTCATTTTGTCACACCCCCATCTCAAAAAGGGATAAAATACGATAAAAGGTGGTCTGATTAGAATGACACGTGTCCCCCCACACCACCAGGATCCCGATGTAGTGGCTCGAATCATAGTCAACTCAATACAACTCATATGTATATCAGAGTACACGAAGGAATACATTTACACTAAAAGTAAATGTAGATGCAAAAGAATGGAAGCGTTTACAATAATAAAAGCGTTCAAAAGTCTAAGTGAAGACAAATAATATATTACATCCTTTCTCAAGATATTTACTAAGAACAATAGTAATATTAAAGAGTTTATACCATACAAATGATGAAATTTAAAAGGAACAAAAAAATAAGTGTCTCGATCCAAGTGCCCCATTGACACCGTCATTAACATCCAATCAACATTATAGATCGAAGTCACCGACAACACGTAAGCAACACCGAGCAAAATATATCCAAGAGAAAGAACCACAAAGATTTTCACCAAAACATCACCTGCAACGCATCTAAAAAGGTTGCGTAAAGAGGGGTAAGCTCCACTGAGCCTAGTGAGGGGATGGGGAACATACAAACAATAACACATAGTCTATGATGCATGAATTAATTAACAATATTAGCCACCTAGCAAACATGTCTAAGTCACTAGGTTCTTGCTACTGCAACAACTCGGGAAACATCACAGATCACTTATCTTATCACCATGATGCAACTTCAATTGTTACCTTGGGGCCCACGCCGGTAGAAGCCACTCGCCACCTAGAGGTAGACCCCGATAATCAATGATCATCCCTGACCTGGCCTCGTATCACTCCTCAGGCACACAGGGAGCCTTGGTTACCTAACACCTAAACCCCTGTTGGTAAGGGTCGTAGCAAGGGGAACATAACCCTAACCATACTATATGAACTGTCGTGTCGAGAGGTATTCCGGGTGCATCAACGTCCCATACCATCTATCACCCAGATACCAGCACGACACGGCGCATGACAAATCATATAATAGCACTAACCATATGATACAATATGATACTATCATATCGAGAGGTATTTCGGGTGCATCAACGTCCCATACCATCTATCACCCTGGTACCAGCATGACACGACACATGACAGACCAATTATAAACATGATGAAGACATTAACCAACCACATTCATAACACATACATTCGTAATTTCCACAAACATGGTTATAATAATGCAAGAATGAGTATACATGAGAAATGACATTCAAGCATAACATAATGCAAAACACTCCCAAATTAAATCAAATCCACACTCTCTCACCTATTAGTTAGCGATTCGATTATTAGGGCTCCTCATCGATCAACGTATGATAAGCCTCATCGTAAGAGTAATGTTGCCTAAAGAAGCGTGACAAAGCAAGTTAGGTAAGGTAGGAGGGTCCCAGAGGGTCTCCAAAGGCCAAGCTTTAAGGATTGATAACAGAGTCCAAATGGACTCTTGAGTGGAGGCACAATGCCTGGATCCAACCCGGGCAAAATAATCCAAAAACCAGGACCGGACTCTTGGGTGGATTCTGGTCTGGGTCCACCACTAGGTCTACTTGAAAACAGAATAGGTATGTACTCATATGCGGTTTCTGGCCTGATTCCTCCACTGGGTCCAGCATGAAGCAGTAAGCATGCGGACTCATGGGGCGAACTCTGGTTTGGGTCCACTCCTGGGTCCAGCGTGAACCAGCAAGCATGCGGACTCATGGGGTAGACTCTGGTCTGGGTCCACTCCTGGGTCCACTCCTCTGTTGAATCTGAAATTCTCAATGTTTGAGCTTCCCAACTTGATTTCACTTGGGTTTTAAGCCACAAGGACTTGGGGAAGGGGTCTTTGGGTCTACTTGGGTCACCATAACCTACTCCTATCAAGGAATTGATGGATCTATGGAATAAACTAGGGGTGTCAATGGGTCGGGTTGGGCCGGGCCTGCCTAAACCCTGACCCTGACCCTAGAGCCCTTAACCTAAACCCTGACCCTGACCCAACCCTGGTAGGGTCAAGAAACCCTCAACCCTGACCCGACCCTGTCAGGGTTTTCCCTAACCCGGCCTGGCCCGACCCGACCCTGATAGGGTCGGGCAGGGTCGGGTTGGCCCTGATTGACCCTGTCTTGACCCTGTTTTGCCCCTGATTGATATATATCAAAGAATATATCGAAAAAAAACCTGAGAAATTCTTTAAAGAAGAAGAATAAGAGGGGAAGAAGAGAAAGGGAGAGAGGGACTTGTAAATTTAAATAAAATAATTCACATACATCTATAAAAGTTCATAATAAAAATATTAGGGATAGGATTCTTTAAAATAGAATTCTAGAATTGACTACTAATAGCAGATTCTTAATGGGTTCAAACAAGAATCAAAAGTGCATCAAAAACACCAACGATTTTCAGCAAATAATATGAAGATAGTAATTTGAAACAGAAAATCAAATCTGATTTTAAAATAGAGTAGAACTGGAAATCAGACTTGGAATCACAGATGCAATCAATGGAGAAATTGAAATTGCAACAAGTAGGGTATTCACAAGAAGAGAATAGAAAACAAAACACTGACCAGATTTGATGGTGAACAGAATGAAGAAGAATGGAAGAGAAGTAAAAGGATATAGACCAAGCATCTCTCCTGGAACTAGATTGGAATCCCACTGATCCTCAGCATCTCACAACAATATTCTGAATCACATAGAATTAGAAGAAGGCAAAGCCAATCTTATTCAATAATCAAAACTGCGTAGGTTATGAGCTTCATGAACATTACCAGGACTCTATATTTATATGTATGCATTCAGTTGGTGAGCCACTTCAGAAAATATCTTGATCACTTGATCTAGAGCTAAATTTTGAGGTTTCAAAGACTACGGAGACGAGAATGATTTTCCTTATCGTTAACAAATGATGCCAAAGGGTTGGAAAAGGCATGCAAAATTCTCGATCTCAAGCAGATCATTCACCTCTTACAGATACGTTTTGGATATTTTGGAAAATTTTGCCATTGATTCCTCAAACAAATAGCTATTCATCTGTTAATACAACCCACCCATTTGACTTAAACAAAAAAATTTTTTAAAAAAATAACCACTGTCGATTCCCAGCGAAAACGCCCACCACCCCTATTTTTGTAGTACCAGCCAGAGATGGAAAGGAGGCGAAATCAATCTCCAGGAACTGCAAACGCAGCTGACTTGAATCAGATCGGCAAGACCTAACATCTCCAGAATTAAATCGAAAAGATCTTTGTGAAGCAATGACCAGTCACACTTCTTTTTCTGATGAAGATTTACTCTTTCTACTTCCATGGTTAAATGGGGAAGAACACGGAACTGAAACAGGCGCAAAAAAAAGTTACAAATTGAAGTCTGAAACTGTTAAATTTATAGGCAAATAACGGTCCTTTGAAACTTCGATTAACCCCTTCTAGGGTTCGACCCAGTGAAAAGCAAAAAAAAAAGAGAGGAGAAAGAGCAAAGAGAAGAGTGCGAGAGACAGAACCAAGAGCGAGATATAGAACAAGAAGAACAATCGGACATACCTAATGGGTCAAAACTCGCCTTGCAGCTCTCCTTGTCAGCCTTCTCCTTCAAAGTCCAAAAGAGAGCAATAGATGAGGCTAATCCAGACATTGCAGAGGGAAAGAGATGGGTTTTGGAGACTCCTCGTCAGCCTTCTCCTCCAAAGTCCAAACGAGAACGATAGATGAGGCTAATCCAGACATCGCAGAGGGAAAGAGATGGGGTTTGGAGACGGCACATGAAGGGAAAGAGAAGGGAAAGAGTGAAATGTGAATCGCCAGGCTAATCCAGACATCGCAGAGGGAAAAGAGATGGGATTTGGAAGGGAAAGAGATAGGGTTTGGGGATGGCGGGTGCAGGGAAAGAGAAGGGAAAGAGCGAAATGTGCATCGCTTTTAGGTTTCGAAGGGTTTTGAGTTTTTTTTTTATTATTTTTTGTTAGTATAAAGAAGAATATAATATTTATAAATATCTATATATCTATATATTGTATATATAAAAGTATATATATATACTTATAAACAATTCAGGGTCGAGTCGGGCCGGGCCGACTCAACCCGAGGCCTAAACCCGAGCCCGACCCGACCCTGCCAGGGTCAAGCTATTTCTAAACCCTAACCCGCCCTTTGAGTTGAAAAATCAGGGTCGGGTCCGGGCCGGGCTCAGGGCGGGTTCGGGCCGGGCCAAGCGGGTTTTATTGACACCCCTAGAATAAACCACCATAATGACCCAAATCTTAGGTTTTCCATTTGAAACCCTAGATTCAAGAGATGGGTTCAATAGAAAGCCATTAGGAGAATTAAAGGTGAGCATTAAGCTCCCCAATAAAGTAAGATACCTAAACCATAAACATCCTTGGGTTCCAAGTGGAACCCTAGGTCAAAACCCCCAACCTCAAAGGTTCTTCCCCAAACCCAAAAGAGATAAAGAAGATAGAGAGAGAGAGAGAGATGTTGTTCAAGAACTCACCTTAGCCAAGTGACCAGGTGCTCCAAAGGTTGAGCTCCACAGCCCAAATCTTCCTCCAATCTCCCTCCTTGCTTTCCTTCTCTTCTTTCTTCTTTCCTTTCTCCTCTTTTCTTTCCCTTCCACGATTTAGATAGGTTTGAGAAGTTATGACCATTAAATGTTCATAACCCCTATTTGTAGTGGCTTTAATTAAGGGCATGTTTGTTTGGTCCTTAAGTCTCAAAATCCATTTGTTTAGTTTAAGTTGAGTCTTTAGGACCCACTTTTAAGGCCCAACACAAATAGAATAGAAGAGGGTGGGGTCCACCATGACGAAAATCGAGACATAGAACAAGTGGATTCCACAGTACTTTACCCAAAATAAACCTTACAATAAGTGTGGACTCACCCCCGTGGGTCTAGCTCAGGGTCCATTCCTGCAGAAATAGGGTGAACCCAAGGTATTAAACTCCGGGCTTTGGCCCACCTTTTGAGAGTTACAAAGGGAGCACGTACACATGATTTAAGGATTAAATGCTCACCTTCACACGGTCACATCACCCATCACATCAAAATTCCACCATTTTATTCCAGTTATCTCCTTGACTGTCACGCCCCAAAGTCACAGGTGTTGACCGTTAGCAGCATCGCAACATCTACCAATGAAAGTTCAACGTGGTCCGAAGAATTAAGGTGTACTTTGGGTGTGGGTATAACATTCCCCCAACCTTATGAGAAATTTCGTCCCCAAATTTTTTTGTACCTTGTAACTCGAAAAGAGAGGGGTACCTCTTCCGCAATTGTACATAAGAGGAGTCATAAAGGTTAGGAACGAGTTGACCCCACAAAATGGGTCAAAACATAGGTGTTGGCCTAATCGGATTCTCGGTTGAATCTTCCTGGGAGATGATCTGATCGAAGATCCGACGAATTTTTGGCTAAAACTCCAATCCCAAATTTGAAGCTTTCACTTTCCAACCCAATTTCCAACCTTATAAATTTCTAGATTTTACTATTTTGGATTTATTTCCAATTCTCTTTGTTCATACCTGTAATGGACTAGGTTTGTGTTTTTCTTTCTTTTAAATCCATCCGCATCTAAGATGCTATTGCATGCTTTATATTTGATTTAGAAAAGTCCAAGAAAAAGGATTAAAGTAGCTTAGATTAGTAAGAAACTTTGTACTTCATACAAGAATGGATTTAAGAAGGTGTTTGTCCTAAAATTAGCCAAAATGTGGGATCGTAGTTACTTAGGCTATAGCTAGTTATCCAAATTTCTCTTAGATCGATCCCTTCTTTGAGAGCGTGTTTTAGAAAAGTCCAAGTTATTACATCAAGTTTGAGATAAAAAATTTATAATCCCAAAGTTGTAGAAAATTCTGCTGTCATGCTTTGTATATTTATTAAGGCATTGTATGTAGTTATGTCCCAACTTATTTGTATTATGGAGGCCTGGTTTAGCACTCCACTCACGGATTTTACCCTTCCAAACCAGTACCCTACTCCCTCAAAAGTCAACATAAGGTTCACCAGTCACAATAGGCTAAAACCTTGGTCAAAATTACACTAGGTAGTACTCACATACTCCCAAACTGTGTTCATGAACTTTGGGCAGAATTAGAGTGATTGAGGAAGAACTAAACTCTAACAGAAAAGACCAAAAATAAACATATGGAAGTTTCTCAACCATGACAGCAAGCAACCTCAAAATGAGCTCAAATCAGAATCTAGTTTCACTCCTAGTAGGTTAAAAATCCCAAAATCTCATCCTAATCTAACCTACATTGGATTTTGAAATTTGGGTTCTAAGCATTGCTCCAAAATTCTAACACATACTAGGTTTTCAAAGTAAGGAAAAATCAGAATTTTAGCCTTAAAACAGAATGGGTTCCAATGCAGCAAAATTCAAAAATTAACTTTAAATCAGAGTAAGTTCCAATGCAGCAAAATTCAAAAATTACTTTAAAGCAGAGTAGTTTTCAATGTAGTAAAAATCAGAAATCAGCTTTAAAACGTTATATATTTCAATGCAGTAAAATCAAAAATTAGCTTTACAATAGTGTAGCCAATCTAAACCATCAATATAAGTCAAATTTGGAAAACCCCCAACCGTACATGGATTCTCATTCTCTACCCGAATTGGACATGGTCTTGTGTTTTCTTTTCAGCTTCTTTCGTCAATTTTAGCCATTGTGAGCATTCCATTGATTTTTAAGCATTTTAAACTATGAACTCAACTTGAGGTCGAAAACTAAAATCCTTAGTTTGCAAAATTTCTTGCTGTTGTGCTTTATCTTCTATTAGTGCATTATTTTATGATTAAATCTTGACCCATTTGCTCTATATATGGTTTGTATAGCATTGACTCCATGTTTCTTGGCATGCTCACCAAGGGTTTCAAGCAATTTTGAGGAAAAGCCCCCTGCTTTAGGTCAAATCTTCCATAATTCTTGTCTTTTATAAAGAAACAAACACAAAAGACATCAATCCTATCATTGGAGATTGGTGTAATATTGCCTAGATCATCCATTTACTGATTTCAGAATTTTTATACTTAAATTGTAATGTATTGAAACTTTTCCCTTTTTCTCAAATCTCTACTTGAATGAGGCTTGATTTTTTTGTATTCCCCCTTTCCTTTAGTTTGCATTGATCATTCTTTGTGTAAGTATTTGTTTGACTCCAAGTCTTTAAAGCTATGCCCTCATGCTTGAGGTCAAAATTGATAAACCTCTCAAAACCTGCTATTGTGGTTTCGTTTCTATTAGGAATTTGTTTATAGCATAACATTAACCTATTTACACTATATAAGGTTTATATAATACTACTTTCATGGACTTTTCATTTCTAAACCAAGGATCTAGACAAGGTTTTAAGAAAGAAAACCCAACCCAAGGTTTAATTCTCAATTTTCTTTGTTATATACGGATTGGATTGTCAATGTAGAATTTTAATTATGTCTCTACCACTTGATACAAGTTGTATATGTTACACCTCCCTTGTTTCACCAATCGAAACCAGATTTTTTTTTTAAATAGCATATGTTAAAATTGCTAGGATGCTCTAGGTTGGATTTTTATTTCCTTTATATGGCATACCATGTCTTAAGCATATGTTAGCATTATAGTTTCAAATTAGTGGTGACATTTGATCATCACCTATACAAATCTCATTTTCCATAACTTTTAAGTGTTCTCTACTTATGAATCAAGGATTTTCACCTCTAAATTTACTTTTTATTTTTCAAATGGACTTAGAGATTTTGCACATGGGGTTGTTAGTCTTATTTATGTGTCTTACTAGGATTTTAGCTTCCAAATATGCAAATTCCATTTATTCTCTCCATTTACACTCTTCATACTTGTTATAACAGTGTACCATGTTCGATACATAGAATAGCATTAGAACTTCATATTTATGATTCCATTTGGTCATAGTATAAATATTTCTATTTTTAACAAAATTTTCTAGGTCTACCCCTTTGTAGTTTAAGGATTAAATCCCCGACTTGTTGAATTTTATGAAAAGATAGAGGAATTAGGTACTTGGGTTTGTATGGCATAGATCTATACTATTTTTTTTTACCAGAGTTTTACTCTGAAGACTTTCACTTCTGATTCTCCAATACCTAACTCAACTTTAGAATGAATAGGAATATTGATGGAATCCTTGCTGTTCGCTCCCAATAACGGAGGGAACATTTGGTGACCCATTACTCCACTCATACCCATTGTTGAGTAAAGTTTTGTTGAATCCTTCAGTTCCAGTTTTCATACTCTTACCCATACAAGACTACAAAACCAACACCCGACATAATACCATATACCAAATAAGCTTTTGGATCGAAAAGTTCTATCCATCGGTTGCAGGTACATAGCTTTATCGAAACTCAACTACGTGCCTACACAGCACGGAAGAGAAAGGTAAAACCTCCTCTCCAACCACTAGACTAAGTAACAAGCCCATCGGTGAGTCCCTCACTGACAGTCAAACTAAATACCAAGTGATTCTTAGCAACCTCAGCCGGCGGCTAAAAAGAATACAGCCCAAAAAAGATAACCCATGCACAGGTCATAGGTATAGACAAGGTACCTGTTATGGTGCCCGGTGTTGACTCTGTCTTCTCTATAGTCAAGGTGAAAGCTACCTTGGACCTACTAACTTATTGTGCCTGCTCGGGATACACGACATGTGGATCTGACACATACTTGGCTCCACGATATGGGCAAACCCTGGTTGTATCCCTAGCTGACTGCAGTCGTAACACGGAAGTTCGACCTAGACGACTGAAGTGTAACTTTGAATTGTGCTGTTTGGCTAGGTTGGTTTGCATCCCTTCTACCAGAGCTTGTTGGAGTCAAATCAGGCTAGAGTTTTCTGGGAGCCCTACTAGGTGTCTTAGACTTTTGCGAGGTCATAGGTTTCTTCTTAGATCCTTGTGTTCGAGGTGCCGGTACAGCTTGATCTTGAGGTGCATCGTTTATAGATGATGCAACAGCTATGAAGGAATCCACTGGCACGGTCTGTGTCTGTTGTGCTGATTGGATTCGTGCATTCATGCTGGCCATGAACTCTTATTGTTGCCTTCTCAAGGCCGCCAACATATCCTCCACATACTTATCTTGTTGTTGTTGAAAACTTCTCAGCATATCGTTAACTATGAAGATAACCTTCATCAGTAGTGAGGGAAGTTGACCAGAAGGTGCAGGAGGCACTGGTTGCCTTTCTCCTTCCAACATTATCGCTTGGAATAAGGCACTCATGGTTTGTATGAAGGTCCGATGTTCTTGTTTCATGATTCGCAACATACTCCCCAGTATTGCCATCACGTCTGCATTGCTTTGGGTAAGATGAGCGAGTGGTACAACCTTATCTGAGGCATCTGAGGCCTCATCACAGGGAGGGGAGAAATTCTCATCTGAACGAGTGTGAACCATTATAAATACCTATTCAAAATTCTCAACCCATCACGTACATTAGTAGGTTTCATAGCATGAAAGAGAAATCCAAGTCTATAGAGAGTCCTTACATATATATATATATATATATATATATATATATATATATATATATATATATATATATATATACGACAAATCAAAAGCAGAGAGGGAAGTCATAAGGAAAGAGTACTAAAATCTAGAGATGATTTGGCAGTGACAGTGACATGAAGCTAGGCTTAGGGTCCATGGCCCACCTTTATTATGTTTTATGTTCTTTACATTTATTAGTTTAAGTTGTAGTAGCTTATTTACTCCCTTCTATGTAAGACTAACAAGAAACCCAGCAGAACTTTTGAGAATTCAACCTTTGTGAACGCCTCAAGGGGAGGTCTACATAATCAAAGCTGAATCTAAGAATGGAACCCTAATTCACCACTACTATGTCATATTATTCTTGTTTTATTATTGATGTTATCGGCTTTCATGCCTATCTAGTCTTCTGCCTAGGTTTTGTTATACAATATCGTTGTCTTGCAAGTCTTTTAATTAAAACCTACTTGTGTAGAGTAAATTGATATTCCGCTCAACTGTGATTTCAAGTGCAGAGCATCACTCTCTGATACCATGTTGTCACACCCCCATCCCAAAAAGGGATAAAATACAACAAAAGGGGGTATGATTAGGATGACACGTGTCACCCCACACCACCAGGATCCCGATGTAGTGGCTCGAATCACAGTCAACTCAATACAACTCATACGTACATCAGAGTGCAGGAAGGAATACATTTACAATAAAAGTAAATGCAGATGCAAAAAAATGGAAGCGTTTACAATAATAAAAATGTTCAAAAGTCTAAGTGATAGACAAATAATATATTACATCCTTTCTCAAGAGATTCACTAAAACTAAGAACAACAGTAATATTAAAGATTTTATACCATACAAATGATGAAATTTAAAAGGAACAAAGAAATAAGTGTCTCGATCCAAGTGCCCCATTGGCGCCGTCATTAACATCCAATCAACATTATAGATCAAAGTCACCGACAGCACGTAAGCAACACCGAGCAAAATATATCCAAGAGAAAGAGCCACAAAGATTTTCACCAAAACATCACATACAACGCATCTAAAAAGGTTGCGCAAAGAGGGGTAAGCTCCACTGAGCCCAGTGAGGGGATGGGGAACATATAAATAATAACACATAGTCCATGATGCATGAATTAATGAACAATATTAGCCACCTAGCAAACATGTCTAAGTCTCTAGGTTCTTGCTACTGCAACAACTCGGGAAACATCATGGATCACTTATCTTATCACCACGATGCAACCTCAATTGTTACCTTGGGGCCCGTGACGATAGAAGCCACTCACCACCAAGAGGTAGACCCCGATAACCAATGATCATCCCTGGCCTAGCCTCGTATCACTCCTCAGGCACATAGGGAGCCTTGGTTACCCAACACCTAAACCCCTGTTGGTAAGCGTCATAGCAAGGGGAACATAACCCTAATCATACTATATGAACTATCGTGTCGAGAGGTATTCCGGGTGCATCAACGTCTCATACCATCTATCACCCAGATACCAGCACGACACGGTGCATGATAAACCATATAATAGCACTAACCATATGATGCAATATGATACTATCGTAACAAGAGGTATTCCGGGTGCATCAACGTCCCATACCATCTATCACCTAGGTACCAGCACGACACAGTGCATGACAGACCAATTATAAACATGATGAAGACATTAACTAGCCACATTCATAACGCATACATTTGTAATTTTCACAAACATGGTTATAATAATGCAAGAATGAATATGCATGAGAAATGACATTCAAGCATAATATAATGCAAAACACTCCCAACTTAAATCAAATCCACACCCACTCACCTATTAGTTCGTGATTCGATTACTAGGGTTCCTCGTCGATCAACGTATGATAAGCCTCATCATAAGAGTAATGTTGCCTAAAGAAGCGTGACAAAGCAAGTTAGGTAAGTAGGAGGGTCCCAGAGGGTCTCCAAAGGCTAAGCTTTAAGGAAGGATAACAGAGTCCAGATGGACTCTTGAGTAGAGGCACAATGCCTGGGTCCAACCCGGGCAAAATGTTCCAAAAACCAGGACTGGACTCTTGGGTGGATTCTAGTCTGGGACCACCACTAGGTCCACCTAAAAATAGAATAGGTGTGGACTTATATGCGGTTTCTGGCCTAGTTCCTCCACTAGTTCCAGCATGAACTAGCAAGCATGTGGACTCATGGAGTGAACTCTGGTCTGGGTCCACTCCTGGGTCCACTCCTCTGCTGAATCCAAAATTCTCAATGTTTGAGCTTCCCAACTTGATTTCACTTGGGTTTTATGTCAAACCTTACCCTTGACTGACTGGAATCTTGACTGAAGGATAGGAACCCCTGACATGGCTTCTAAGAACACTATGGAGTATCACTCCAGTGATTGAGATTGATGAAGAAACCCTGTGCATGTCTTCCTACATACCTGTCAGAAGATGGATAGCTGACCCCTGCAACTGCACAACTCATAGTGTTATGTATTGCCTGGACTCCAGGTATTCTCTCTCCTCTTCACAATTGTGGGACCCATCCCTAGAAATGTGTGTAAAAGACCCTAATTGACATTTTAGGACAAGGCCCTGATCTTAGGTCAAACTCCTGAGCAAGCCCACTGAGATTCAGCCTTGTTGAAATCCTTGGGCGATGCAGATATCACCCAGAGACATCGTCCAGAGTGCAAAACAGCATAATTAATTGATTTTAAATTTTGGGGACCACCCAAATTGGACATGGGCACCCTTCATAGGTTGAGGGGAGTCTAAGGGACCACCACATACCCCAGGATTACTATGGACCCCACCAGAGTGCCCAAAATGGCTGAGAATGCAGTAAAAAATGCATTCTGGAAAAGGGCCTTAACAGCCAAATAGGCCTTATTCAGGTTGGGCCTATAAATAGGGGTGCCTTAGCTCATTTAAGAGCTTTGGCTACTATTCAAATCGTGGGGGAAGGGAGAAGAAAGAAAGGAAAGAAAGGAGAGGAAGAAGAAGAAGGAAGGGTGCTGCCTTGCCCTCTGAGGCCCTGGAATCGAGCAGCCATAGACCTGTGTAGGTATACAAATCTCTGTTCATACCTGCTGCTCCCTTTGATGCTTGTATCTTGATGAATTCCTGCTCTCTGATAGCCCAAAACAGCTGGGAACTGCCAAGGACTATACCAGTTCTGCCATGCAAGTATGATGCATGGAAGATTAGGGAATTTTATGAGATTTTACACGTCTGTTTTGCTAATATTGGAACCGAAACCTAGCTGTGCATGGTTGTACTACCCAGTTACACAGAGAACAGGTTGTTTGGAGCCCTGAATGCAAGCCCTGGCTACATGGGACCTAGCCCTAGGTGGTAGCAGCCTTGGATTGTCATTTTACACCTGAATCTAGCTTTGCATGTAGCTGAAATTAAGTTTTATAACTGAGGAATACCCTGTGTTACTATTCACTAGACTATTTGGGCAGCCTCTGGCAGCCAAGTGGTGGGCCCAGTTGAAAATCCACTTGGACCAGTGCAAAGTGTGCCCCTAGGGGTCCAAGGTGATCTAACATGCATTGGGATAAGATCCATGCATAGCCCATGGTTCAAAACCTAGGAATCTCAGCCTGATTCCAATTTTGCAATCTCTGGGCGATGCAGTCATCGCTCAGAGCCATCACCCAGTGAAGGAAACTTTACTATTTTGATGCTCTGACCTAGGGATCCTCACCCTAGGGCCATGAAACAGTGTAGGGAGGTGTGAAATGTCCAGAATGCCCCTCCCCACATATGTCCTTGTGTGTGAGTGCTTGGGGTACCCAAGTGGGCCTGCAGGACTTGGAAACCCTACCTATGATTGGTCCTGCAGTACTGGCAAGTTGGGGATAGCACTGTAAGCCTATTGTAACCTAGAATCAAGTACCAACACTATAAATGACCATTTCACCCTAGGCCACCATCTCTGGATGATGCACCGGGACATAGGCCTAAGGCCCAGTACAAGGCCTAGAGAATACCAAGTGAAGACCAACTGTACACCGGGTCAACCCAGTGAGCTTAGATCTACCCTAGGACCTCCAAAAATAGATTGGAATATTAAAATGGTAATTTCTGATTTATATCCAGGATTTGATCCCACGCTCGAGGCCTACAGCCAGACTGCAGCCGAAACTGAATTTGTAACTGAGTTCTTAGAACCAGATCTAGGGGAGTGAAGTATTATCATATATGTATGTGTAACTGTATTACTATACCGGCAATTAAAATTCTAAATTTATAAATGCTGTGTTATTTAATTCTATTCAATTACTCAAATTATTACACATTGATTGTCTGTTGATCAACACTGTGATTCTTATCTGATGATTGTGAATGTTAGACTAGATGTCGTAGTCGGGTTGGAAATGAGGCCGGTGGTAGCCCATAGTATGGGATACGGTTGACACCACCCGACTCATATGATGCCATATAGACATGGGCTAGAGTTTCATCACCCGTGCTACGCACCCTTGCCAACTGGGGTTAAGGTGTTGGATAACTGTGAGGACTACCGTAAAACCCTAGAGGTGTTTACACCAGGAAGCCTCAGCACAGCTGGGATGCCCCAAGGCAGATTTGCTGGGAAGCCTCAAGCTAAAAGCTTGGGAAGCACCGAAAGTTGAATTTTTGGCGAAATGCCACATATGATGATTATGCACCGATTTGGGTGATTTGATATTGAGTCGATTACCTCACAGGAGTTATTCCAAAGGATCGGTCTGGCTGACCTGGGTAGGGAGATGCTGGAGCCGACTGATCTTCTCCGACAACTCAATGGGTGTATCGTGGGAAGGGGTAACCAACCCCGCATCAGGGATACATGTATTGGGGATTGTAGTAGCACTAACCTGACTTAGTTGTATTGCTAAGTGGCTAATAACTAATTTGGACTTGCATATCATGTAGGATCATGTGAATTGTGGTTGCACATGCATGCATGATGATATGTTTCGCTCACGAGCTCAGTGGGGCTCACACTCTGTTATACATGTTTTTTTTTTCTTTAGATGATTCTGCAGGTGGATGCCGTTGTGGCATGGAGGCTCATTAAGAGGAGGAGAGCCCTGGTTATTATGATCGATGATGCGTGCATTCTCGGTGGTCATGGATGAAGACTAGTGAAGAGTGTACTTGATGCTTTTTATCTTGGGGCTCCTTTTTGTTTTTGTTAGGAGTTTATCCCCATCTTGCTTATGGTGCAACTTTAGTTTTCTTTTCTTTTTGGGGTTGAGTTATCTCACCCTGTATATATATATATATATATGTATGTACTTCTTTTAGCTTTTGTCAGCTTTGTTTTTCTTTGTGGGTTGCATCTGGGTGGGAATGTTTTAGAACACTTTGTATATGTATATATCACCTTCATTCCCGTATTGCTACGCTTTCTCTCTGATTATTATAATTGTAGTTTATCTGCAGCACTCGGATCTTGCTTATGGTAAAGTGATGAATGTGAGAACATGAATGTAATGATTGCTTCTAGATCTGTGGGATTTGGTGGATTGCCATTACGTAATTCGGGTCACCTACCTAATCCTCCCAGGGGGTGGTTTGGGGTGTGACAGAGCTTGGTATCAGAGGTGAGGCTCTTCTTACATTCACCGGATGCAGATTAGGTCTGATAAGTTACTAATGTTAAAATAAGTAATAACTAAAAGCTACAGGGGAGGTAGATGTAAATAAATAAAAGGTGCATAATTTTGTTAACATAAAGACAATTGTGGCCGAGCCACTACATAAGCCTTGATAAGACAGTATTACATTTAGTATTTACATAAGCTGACAGAAAGAAACTACATATATTTCGAACAAATAAAAATATAGAAGCATAAACGAAAAAAAATATAGTTTGAACCACATAGTAGAAACATCAATGTTGTCTGAAAGAACTACTCCGGTGGAGGCTGAGTCTGGCATGAGTCAACACGGTAGAACCTGTCCCAAAAGTCCAAGTGTTGCTCTACAGATACTACTCTGCTCTCCAAAGATAAGAAACCTTGATCCATCTTGGTCGACATGTCAGAAAGCTGAGTGCTAAGACCCTGGAACTGTGACATCACCTGTGCCCACTCAGATGGCCCTGGCACATGCAAGCTAGTAGTACCCATCGCTCCATAAGCAGGCAAATCTGTGAACTGTGCATCAATGCCCTCGAAGTCGCCCTGCTCCTCGCCTTGAATGACTCCCTAGATGTCACCCTGCACCTCCTCACCATGCTCATCCCCACCCTGCACCTCATCCAGCTCCTCATCTCTCTGCTGCTCATCTCCTGGCATCCCCATCTGCTCATCCTCCAGTGGATCACCCCCTCGCACTTTCATCTTTAGCATCGAGGTCTTGTCAATAGGCCTGGATCTATCCCTCTCCACATACTCTCCCGCCAAAGGAACGTTGAAGTGCCAAAAGACTAGAGTGAGGAACTTTCCATATGGAAGGTTCCCATCAGATGGGTTTTGTGCATGATTATAGCATGACCTGAAGTAATAGGTATGGGAGGTTTATGACAGGACCCCCTCTGCCTGCTCCCAGTAAATAGTAGGTGATATATGCTCTCATCATAGAAATGCTACCCCTATTACCGCCCTTGGGATAGATGTTGTAGGTCACACACCTACTAATAACACGAGCACTAGGCTTGTAGGAAGCCTCTAATTTGGGTGTGCTCTCAAACCCAGTAAATGCCCTGAAGACCCTTCTCCTGGTCTCCAATGAGAACATCTCAGAAATGTCAACACGAGGCTTGTAGTAACACCTCTCCCCAGTGTTGGGTGGCTCCAATATCCCTGCTAATGAGGCAGTGGTCAACCTGATAACCACTCCTTTCACTCTGCTCTCCAACCCAAACTCTTGTGCCCCAGATGGCACCAAATTGCAATAGAAATACCGAACCAAGTTGGGATAACAAGGTTTAGTAGGAGTTAACATAGAGGCCCAACCTAAAGTGTTGAACCTAGTATACAGGTTATACTGATGGAAGTCATCCACCTGTACTACCCGACCATTGACTATCTTGAGGGACTTAAACTTGTCCGAATCCTTGAAATGCTCATACCTAGAGAAGAGGAATTAGTCAAACTCGGGCTCCTCCGATGATGAATCATCCCTAGGTGAAGAAGGAGGCACCGTAGATGATGATGATGATGAATTCTCACTCTCAATCCGAAGCCTCTTCTAGGCTACGGACTTCCTAGCTATGCGATGAATTGTAGACATTGGCCTACAAGGAGAAGAGAAAAAAAAAAAAAAGGGGTTAGGGTTATGAGAAAGTTGATAAAACCCTAACTAAAATAATAAGAGGCTAAGAAAAGTATTAGAATAGCAAAAATGATTAAGAAATCTTACCTAAGCTTGCGTAGATTGGCGAAAAATCCGAGGAAATGCAAGGATTTGGTGTGGAAATGGTCACACTACCCTCCAAAGAGCTGCCCTAGGTGTTTAGAGAAGTTTAGGAAAAGAATGGTACAAAATGGGCCCCTCTCAGACTATTATACCTGTGCCCCGATTCTTTGGGCGATGCATCCAACGCCCAGAGACATCGTCCAGTGATTATTTCTCTGCTGTTTTTGTGTTTCAACACATGGAAACTTTAGCATTACCTAAATTAACTTCAATGGACATGGAAATATGAATTTTCATAAAATAATCATAACGGGTATAAAAAAAAAATATATATATAATAATAATAATTAATTAAATTAATTAAACAAAATAAATACAATGGTATCCAATAATCTAGTTAGGAGAATACAACTCCTACTTAGGAATTTTAGTAAGACACATGGAAATGGGAATTCCTTACCTTTATGTTTAATTCAAGTATGTAATAATATATATATATATAAGAATTAATGTATGTATGTGTAAATAATTAAGACTATGTGCTTAATACTGTGCTATATGAAATGAGTGGTGTGACGCAATGCAAATTTGAACATAGATATGTAGGTATGTTGTAATACGTATTTACGACGCGTAGTGAGCATAGATCTTACCATACCCACAACCTAGGTCAGCCGAGATTAGGGTCTTATAGGTTGTCTAGTCAAACTGAGCTTTTTTTTAAACGCTAAGGTACCTCGAGCCAACCCAATTATATTCTTATTGATTTTAGTCATTTAAATTCCAGTAGACATGTACTTAATTCTTTTAATTAAGTATAACCTGATGCTTAGAACCATTTTCTATGATAGAACCCATTACCTCAGCCAAGGCTGGAGACCCCAGCATCATGATCTATATTAGACATCTATAAGAGAGACTAAGATGAATATGACTAGTACTACCTCGAGCCGAGAACCGCTTGGACTTTTATCTAGCCCTTGCTGCTATTAGTGGACTAGGGGAACAAGATTTCTATCTATCCTTAGCCGAGGAAGTTAGAGCTGACATAGAGTACCTGCTTGCAATGGAATTTGTGACCGGAAGGAAGTTGGAATTGCTTGCCTGTTAGACTAGGTAAATAATTAAAAGTCCTTTATTTAAAACCTTGAAGTCTCTCATATAGTGCCATGCATATCATACAATACATAAAATGCTTAAGAAAAAAACAAAAAAATGAAAGAAACACCTCATAACAAACAAAGATGACATATTTAACAATCCACCGTACTGGTGCGACTCATGAAATTCACTAGAACTATGGACTAGGTTTGTACCTGCACTAACTAGGAAATAATTGTTGACCCCGATGAGCAATATTGGAATATCGAACATGCTCCTCTTTTCAAAGAAGCAACAATGGTCAACACAAGAAGAAGTTCTCGTGGTGGTCGCAAAGGAAAACAACCTCGTTTTATACCGGAGGTTTTAATTGCCAAATGGGACTGAGGCCCAAAATTCTGAGGCATCACCTACTTCGTTAGAGGCACCAGCGGCTGCACAAGCCAATGCTGCAGCACCTCAACCGAATGTGGCAGCCGACAATGTAACTGCATTCATGACCATTATAATGCAGACCATGCAACAACAACAAGAATTGCTTGATCAGATGTCTGCACAGTTTGCAACCATGATGCATGAGCATGCGGCACCACCACCACCACCCAACCGGCTCGTACTATTTCCACCACCTATGCCTCAATACTTAGCAGAATACTCTACCGCCAAGGTTATGGAGAGATTCAAGAAACTCCAACTGCCTGCATTTTCCAAAATAACTTTCGAGGCAAAGTAGCCAAAATAGTGGATAGTGCCCTAGAGAAGGCATTTGAAGTACTTGAATGCACGGACGCACAGAAGCTGATATGTGCGAGTTATCAGTTACAGAATGAAGCCAAAGCATGGTGGAAGGCTACTAAGTCCAATTTGGAAGCCACTCACCTGAATCCCACGTGGGTGCAATTTAAAGAAGTTTTCTTCAAGAACTACTGCCCAGAGAGCTTTAGGGATAGGAAAGAAGTTGACTTCACCGTACTGGTGTAAGGGACCAAGTCAGTGTTGGATTACCAACAGTGGTTTGAAGACCTATTCCATTGTGCTCTAGAGCACCTGAGAGGGGAAGTTAGTAAGGCAAAGAAACTTGAAAAAGGACTCAAGACTGAAATCGGATCAGTATTATCAATCATGGACATCCAGGACTATGCTTAGATGGTCGACAAGGCAAAGACGATGGAAGATAGATTTAAAGAGAAAGAGAAAGAGAAGGCTACGACGTCGCCTGGGTTGAACAAAAAGCCAAATAATTTTCAAACTTTTGGGTGGCTAAATAAAGTTTATCGAGGAACAAGTTCAAGCCCTAATTCGACTCCGTATCATAGGCCGAAAGTGGGTCAGAACCCTTTCCGCCCCACTTTCAATTGACCTGCTGAACCAGCTACGAGTCAAGCGACAACAGCCGCTTCGCCAGCCCGACTAGCAACAAGTCAAGTGAGCCAAGCCTCAACACCTGTTGTTCCACCCTATAAGTGTTACCTGTGCAACAAGGAAGGGCACATGGCTAAGGAATGTAGATCGCGTGGGTATGGCAACAACTCACTGAATCAACCCTACGCTAGACCTTTCCAGCCACGGGACAATCGGACAAGAGGAAAGGTGTTCGCAATGATGAATGAAGAAGCTGAGGGGCAGCCTTCATTGCAGCAAACACATCTCCAACACAATCTTTATTCCACTGCCTAAGCTCCTTCTTGACATTTCTCAAGTGGGCAGCAAACCGAAGAATGGGATTAAGAGTCATGCTAATAGGCTGCTCCCAACCCACCTGATCGATTTTGGAAAATTGAAGAGATAAGTTTTCCGAGAGGAGAGAGAAGCTTCGGAGATTTTGAGAGTGGTGCTCTAGGTGTTTTCTCTTGGTGATGGCCGACAGGCCATTGGCTTCAGCTGATGGTCTTCTTCCTCCCCCCAATCCAGGAGTGGGGGAAGCTAGGGGTTCGGTGGATGGCGGTTCTAAGTCGACAGGGGGTGATCTTGGTGGTGGATCAAGGCCGAGAGAAGTTGCTGCAGGTTAGGGATCCTCCTCGGGTGGTGGTGATGTTTTGGTGGCAGGATCGGGAATGGATATGCATGGAGAAGCTGTTAGGAAGGGGGTATCCAGGACTTCATTCTTTCAATCTTCTTCAAGCTCTGTTAATACTAAAGGTTTGGAGTAAAGTTTCATTGAGCCTATTTGTATTGATGGTATGTGTGTTGTACAATGTTCTTCAGCCATGCTTAAGGCAGAATTATCTAAATGGAAGAACACTCTTCTTGGGCATTTCATTGGTCGTAGGCCAAGTTTTACTTATGTTAAGGAAGTGCTGCTGAAACAATGGAGCATTTCTGGGCATGTGGATGTTAATCTTTTAGAGAGTGGATTCTTTGTTTTCCGTTTCAATTTGGAGGAAGATAAAGTTAAAGTGCTAGAAGGAGGACCATGGACTGTGTAGCGAAGACCGTTGATCCTCTGGCCTTGGAAACCAGGAATGAAGCTTGAAAAGGTTGAATTAAACTCCATTCCTATCTGGATTACTTTCCCCAACCTTTCATTTCACTTCTGGAATGTGGAGGCTTTGAGTTCGATTGCTAGTGTTATCGGCAAACCGATTGCCACTGACAAAATGACAATGACTAAGGAACGGCTCTCCTATGCCCGCTTATGTGTGGAAATTGAGGCTACCCAAGATCTCCCGGAGCAAGTGGTTGTCCATGATGATGAAGGGTTGGTGTTCTTTCAAAAAGTGAAGTATGAATGGTGCCCTCCCCGCTGCAATAGCTGCATGATTTTTGGCCATGTCACTAGTCAATGTGGTGCTAATCAAGCTACACAGAAGGGTAACAGCCGAAAAGAGTGGAGGCTGAAAGCTGGTGCAGGTCATTCTCAGGTGGCCGGAGTTTGACGTGGTGGTGGTGCTCGGGCCATGCATGGTGGTGATGGGGTTGAGATTCAAAATTCAAATGTAGGTGCCAACATAGGTGAATGATTTGCTGGGATCACAAAATCTGTGGGGATTTCCAAATCTGCTGGTTCTAGAAATCTTCCTAATTCTCCAACCAAGATTGCAGCTGGTAAGGGGAAGGAAGTTGTTCATGTCAATGCATTTGCTTTGTTGGAAGATCTAATGGAGGAAGTTGCCTATGATCCAAAGGAGCTAATGTTGGATGCTGATTCTTGCAACATCTTATTAGGAGATGAGCTGGACGATGGACAGGATCCAAGGGATTCTTTAATTACGAAAGATGGGGAGAATCTTGGAAGAAAAGGTATAGCTGGCTTGGACAGCTGGGTCTTCTCCTTCTAAAGCCCATGCATTGACCATGAAGGAAAGAATTGGTGAGGGTGGAGAGAAGGAGAGTGGGGCACTTATGGAAGGTAATAAATCTTCCACTTCAGTTTTGGTAAGCAATGCTGATTGGGGGAGCTCTATTAGGGATTCTCTTTTGAAGATTCTTGATGAGGGGGCCACGTTGGATGGTGATGTCATTGAAGAAGGAGCTAAAGAAGTTGCCCAGCTAGATTTGATTTCCAAAATTGCTAGCCTCTCCACCAGAGGAAGAAAGGATTCAGCTAGCTTATCTTTGAAAGACCCCACATTTGAAGGTATGTGCAACCCCACTATCCCCATTGTTTTAAATTCAGATAAAGAGGGAAGAGGATTAAGGGAGTAGGGAAGGAGAAGATTTTTGTCTTCTTTCAAGCCTCAGCGTATTGAAATCACTGCCAATGCTAGTTCGGCTATGAAGGGGACTGAGATTGGATTGGCTTTGGGGGGTAAGAAGCTAGCTCCAACCCCGCCCCCTTCTAATCGTTCCTAATGAATAGTCTATGCTGGAATGTGAGAGGGCTGAATGCCCGTGAAAAACAAAGAAGTGTTAAAAGAATGCTTGCTGCCAAGGAGTATAGGTTGTCTATTCTTTTGGAGACAAAAGTTAAGGAGAATAATTTTAATACTACTTTTCAAAACCTTAAAAGGGATTGAAATTCACTCATAATTGTAGTCCAGAACACCATACCAGAATCTGGATTGGTTGGGATGAGGAGAGCTTAAAGGTTGAGATCATTAAATCTAAACCTCAATTTATTCATTTGAAAGTTGGAATTCTTGGTTCTTCTTTGGCCTTCCACTGCATCGCTGTTTATGCTTTTAATACTCTTGAGGGGAGGCTTGAGCTGTGGAAGGACATAGAGGAAATTATTGCTGGTATGATAGACCCCTGGGCTGTAATGGGGGATTTTATTATTGTTCGGCATCAAAATGAGAAGCTTGGAGGGGAGGCCATTCTTCATGGGGCTGTAGAGGACTTTAACGCTTGTATTTTCAATTCGGGCCTAGCTGATTTGAAGTGGAAAGGAGAAATGTTTACTTGGAGTAATAACCAAAGAGGCAGCAGCAGAATTTGTTGTAAACTTGATCGGGTCTTAGTTAACAGCCACTGGCTGGATAAACTAATTTTTTCAGAGGCGAATTTCCTTTGCTGGTATCTCTGACCATAGTCCGATCATCCTTAAGCTGTTGGACAATCTCAATTCAGGTTCAAAGCCTTTCAAGTTTTTCGATGCCTGGACTACTCATGGAGATTACTTGGAAGTGGTTAAGAAAGGTTGGGCTTTCCCTATAAAGCTACAGTCCAATCCTCTTCTTTGTTTCGCTGCAAAGTTAAGGAATGTTAAGCTTGAGCTGAAGAGGTGGAATAAGGAGGATTTTGGGGATGTTTTCACTCTGTCAAGGTGGCCAAAGGGGAACTTTCTAGAATTTAGGCTGATATATCTTTGAATCCGATGGATGATTCTCTAATTATCCTAGAGAGAGAGGCCAAGGGCAAGCTCTGGAGTGCTTTGCAAATGGAGGAGAGAGTCCTAAAGGAGAAATATAGGGTGAAGTGGCTCCAACTAGGAGATGGAAATAACAGTTTTTTTCATAAGTCCATGCGCAATAGATTCAATAGAAAGCATATTCTGGAGATTGTTGATCAGAATGGAGTGGTGGTTGATGAACCATAAAGGATTAAAGAAGAGGCTGTAAAGTTTTATTGTAATTTATTTGGGATTGATTCAATAGATGAGGGAACCTGCCCAAATTCTATCCACCTTTCGGGTGCTATTTCTGAATTTCAGATATTGGAATTGGAAAGGGAGATTAGTAGAGAGGAGATCAAGGGTGCGGTCTTTGCTATGAAAGATTCTAAGGCCCTAGGGCCTAATGGTTTCGGGGCTAGATTTTACAAAACAACCTGGGAGATTATTGAGGAGGACCTTATCAAGGCTATTAAATGGTTTTTTGAGAACTCCTTTATGCCCTATACTGTTAATGCTACCTTTATTTCTCTGATCCTTAAATCTGGAGGTGTTTCCTCCTTTGCGGGCTATAGACCCATTGCCCTTTGCAATCTGCTCTACAAGATCATTACTAAGATCATCTCTAATAGACTCCAGAATGTTATCGGCATGTTGATCAGTTTCAATCAATCAGCTTTTATCAAAGGAAGATCTATAGTTAATAATATTCTTGTTTGCCATGACATTGTGAGAGGAATTGAGCAGAAAGCAGCCAACCCCACTATGGTGTTGAAGGTTGATCTCCATAAAGCCTATGACTCCTTGAGCAGGAACTTTCTATTTGGAGTGATGGAAAGGATGGGCTTCATAGGGAAATTCCTTGGATGGGTTAAGGCTTGTGTTACCACACCCATGTTCTCTGTTCTCATTAATGGCAGCCCCACAGGTTACTTCAAGGGAGGTAGAGGTATCAGTCAAGGTGACCCGCTCTCTCCTTATTTGTTCACTATTGCCATGGAAGCTTTTTCAAGAATTATGCGAAGGCTGGAAGTAAATTGTCAAATCAAATTGCTGCCTAGATGTAAAGCTCTACATCTTTCTAACCTTATATTTGCGGATGACCTAATGATCTTTGTGAAGGCCAACCGCGAATCTATTTTGGCTAGTTTGGGGGGTCTTGACGAGTTTGCAGGTCTTTCAGGGCTGCATCTCAATAGATCTAAGTCCTCTATTATTGTAAGGAGCCTAACCCAAACTAGTAGTATGGAACTTTTGGAATTAACGGGTTTCTCTGAGACCACTCTCCCTATCAGGTACCTAGGCGTCCCTCTTGTCTCGGGCAGGCTGTCCTTGAAAGATTGCAGTCCTATTTTAGATTTGGTTCGAAGGAATTCAGAAGGATGGAAAGCCAGGTTTTTATCTTATGCTGGGCGTCTCCAACTTATCTCTTCTGTGCTCCAAGGATGCTACATTTACTAGGCTGGTATTTTTGGGCTGCCAGGTAACCTTATCTCACAGCTTGAGTCCATGTTTTCTAATTTCCTTTGGTCAGGCCCCTCGCTTGAAAGGAAAATGCACTTCATTTCTTCGGATGCGGTCTGCAAACCTAAAATTGAAGGAGGTCTTGGGCTTAATCGGGTTAAGGAGATGAATGTGGCTGGTATTATGAAGCAAATCTAGTGGATTGCCTCCAAGCAAAATCGACTTTGGGTGCATTGGGTCCAGCAGAGGTACCTCAAGCAGTAATCGCTTTGGACAGTTAAGGTGTTGCAAAATTGCTCTTGGGTTTGGAGGAAAGTTTTGAAATATAGAGATAAAGCATTGCCTTTAATTAATACCTTCACTGGCAATGGCAGATCTACCAAACTTTGGCTCGACAAGTTGCACCCAGAGGGAGTCCTTTTTAATAGGTTTGGCAGTAGGATTTGCTATGATGCGGGATCTTATGCGCTTGCAGCCCATCATGCACTTGTCAAGGAAATTGTTTGGGATGGAGACTGGCTGCCTGGCCCTTCAACCTCTTTTGACCTTATTGATGTGTGGAGAGCCCTCCCCTCTATTGATAAGTTACATGGTGACAACCCGGATTTGGTAGTCTGGACTGGCAATCCGACAGGTATCTTTTCAACCAAATCGGCTTGGAATGCCACCCGTGTGAAGGCCAACCTCGTGGATTGGAGTGAACCAGTTTGGTTTGAAGGCAGCATTAAGTCCGACTCTTTTGTTTCTTGGAGGTGTCTGGTCGATGCTCTCCCCACTAGGGATAATCTTCTTCACAGGGGGATCCTGGTTCAGCATAGTTGTGAGTTTTGTTGGGCTGGTATTGAGAGCAGAAACCATATTTTCTTTGCTTGCCCTTTTTCCATTGATATTTGGAGGAGGATCTTTGGTATGTGTTCTCTTCATGGACAAGCTCACATGAACATATTTGATGCTGCCATTTGGGTTTGGTATGCGGCAGGAAGAGTGGGGTGCTTAGGTGTGGTTTTAAAGCTTGCATTTTGTGCCACTGTCAAGCATATTTGATTTGAAAGAAATTTCAGAATTTTTTGCCAAAAGGCTAGATCTAAGAATCAGATTGTGGAAGCTATCAAGGGGGATGTTAGGACTGCAGTCACATCTGGTTCTTTGAGTGGGGATCCTAGTCCTGCTAATTCCCACATTGCTTTGGCCTGGAACTTGCAAGTTCATTGGACTATTAGGACTCCGAGACCATGCTCGTGGTTCTTACCACCTAACAATTTGTGGTCCCTTCACTGCGATGGTTCGTTGTCCGATGGTAGAGCTACTTTTGGAGGAGTGATTCGTAATGCAATTGGACAACCTGTAGTTGTATTTGCTAACCAAGGGCTGGAACTTTGCATTCTCTCCATGGAGCTGGCTGCTATACATAGAGGCATCTCCCTTTGCATAGAGAGAGGAGTCCTTGATGTTTCTATTAGATCCGATTCCAAGTTGGCGATTGACACCATTTCTAGCAAGGTTGTAGGACCTTGGAAAGTACAACCTATCAAGAGTAGAATCCTTGCTTTAGCTAATGATCTGAGAACGAAAGAATTCACCCATGTTTGGAGAGAACAAAATCGACAGACAAATTCTATGGCTGCAGTCCCTTGCGACTCACATGGGGTAGTTTGGGATCCTGGAGATTTCCCCCCTGCCCTTATTCACTACCTTAAGCAGGACTCGGATTTTGTTACTTATTATAGGCTGTAGCCTTTTTAGCTCGGTTCTTGCTGGATGGGGCCTGTCCCATCATGCTTTGGGTTCTCTTCCCCTTGTCGGGTTCTTAGAGAATGCCTTCTTTTATAATTTTTCCTCCTTTTCTAATACAATATTCTTACTTATCGAAAAAAAAAAAAAAAAAAGAAGTTGAGGCAAACTTTGATGTATTGACAGGTATGTTGCTGAACACTACCAAATTATAGGGAATAACTGATTTACTTCATGTGACCTAAATTATGTACGAACCCTGGGTACCCTGAGTGTCTCAACCATACCTTCACGAGTATTATTCGACTCGGGCGCATCCCACTCTTTTGTTTCTACCACTTTTACGAGTAGGATGAAAGATCAATAGAGAGACATTGGGCACGAGTTAGTAGTCAGCACACCGACAGGTAGTGTCGTGAGTTTAAAAGAGGTATACGACCCTTGCCAGATTGAGATTTGTGGGAAGAATCTAACCGCACGATTGATAAAGTTTGATATGAAGGATTTTGACGTAATACTAGGCATGGATTGGTTGTCCGCCTATGGTGCAAACGTCTTGTGTGCAGAGAAGAAGATAGTATTTAAGTTGGAAGATGGGTCAATTTTCACCTATCAAAGTGAACCAAGAGGGAAACCCAGAAGGATAACCTTATCTGCCCTCCAGGCGCGAAGGTTGCTAGATGATGGATGCCAAGGATTTTTAGCCACTGTGACAGACACGGAGGCGAAGATAAAACCCTTGGAGGAACTTAATATCGTCAGAGAATTTCCTGATGTTTTTCTAGAAGATTTGACACAGCTACCACCTGACTGCGACATAGAGTTTGCGATTGATCTAATTTCTGGTGTAGCACCTGTATCCAAGGCACCTTATTGGATGGCGCCAATCAAACTGAAGGAATTACAGGTTCAACTTCAAGACCTGCTAAAGAAGGGATTTATATGACCCAACGTATCACCCTAGGGAGCACCCATGCTATTCGTGAAGAAGAAGGATGGTAGTATGTGGCTGTGTATCGACTACCGCAAACTGAATAAGTTGACCATTAAGAATCGATATCCACTGTAGCGCATCGATGACCTATTTGATCAGCTACAAGGAGCAAGAGTTTTCTCCAAAATGAATCTTAGGTCGGGATACCATTAATTGAAGATCAAAAGCAGCGATATTCACAAAACGGCGTTCCAAACTCGATACGAACATTACGAATTCCTGGTTTTTTTCGTTCGGATTAACCAATGCCCCAGTAATGTTCATGGATATGATGAATAGAGTATTCCATGACGTGTTGGATAAGTTCATCCTTATGCTTATTGATGACATTTTGGTGTACTCTAAGAGTGAAGAGGAACACACTCGACACCTTACTTTTGTGTTGCAGCGGTTGCGGGAACACCAACTTTACGTCAAGTTCAGTAAATGTGAATTCTGGCTTCACTAGATTGGATTCCTGAGACACATCATCACCGAGGACGGCATCAAAGTAGACCTAGGAAAGGTGAAAGCAGTTCTCGAGTGGGAGACTCCGAAGAGTGCCACCGAGATTCAAAGTTTCTTGGGATTAGCTGGATATTACCAACGATTTATTGAAAATTTCTCTCGCATCTCGGCACCCATGACAAAACTTACAAAGAAAGGTGCCAAATTTGAATGGAATGAAGCATGCAAGAAAAATTTTTAGGAATTGAGAAACCGATTGGTAACAGCTCCAGTCTTGACCATTTCGGAGGGCACCGGAGGAATGGTGGTATATATTGACGCATCCAGGACAGGATTGGGTGGCGTCCTAATGTAGAAGGGTAAAGTAGTCGCCTACGCCTCCAAACAATTGAAGGAACAGGAAAAGAACTAACCCACTCATGATTTAGAATTGGCAGCGGTAGTCTTCGCATTAAAGATATGGTGGCATTACCTATACGATGAAAAGAGTGAAATCTTTAGCAATCACAAAAGTCTGAAGTATTTCTTCACCCAAAAAGAGCTGAACATGAGACAGAGGCGGTGGTTGGAACTGGTGAAAGATTATGATTGTGAAATCCAGTACCACCCTTGTAAGGCCAACGTTGTTGCAGATGCGTTAAGTAGGAAATCACAGACTGCATCTCTCGCTTCATTGGTTATAAGCAAATAGTTATATGAAGAAGCTTAGAAGCTTGATCTAGAACTCGTGATCGAAGGAATGGCTATACAATTAGCAGTTATGGATCTACAACCGTCGATACAAGAAGAGATAATAGCAAAGCAACCAGGAGTCCATAAGGACCTAGATTTTTCATTGGCTCAAGATGGCGCACTGAAGTTTCCAGATAGATTGTGCGTGCCTGATGATTATGATGTCCAAGATTGAATCCTTAAAGAGGCGCACAACTCACCCTATACAATTCACCCCGGAAGTACGAAGATGTACAAGGATTTGAAGAAGTATTACTGGTGGATGGGAATGAAAGAGACCATAGCAATATATGTGTCCAAGTGCCTCACCTGTCAACAGATAAAAGTAGAGAGACACCGACCGTATGGATTATTGCAGCCACTTCCTATACCTGAATGGAAGTGGGAAAGGATCACTATGGATTTCGTGACAAATCTGCCCAACACCAGAAAGGGCATGATACCGATTTGGGTGATTGTAGACGGACTGACAAAGGTAGCTCACTTTATACCAATCAAGATAAGTTATTCTATGGATAAGATTGCCCAACTATATATAGAGAATATAGTCCGCTTACACGGTGTGCCTGTCAGTATTGTGTCTGACAGAGATCCTCGATTTACCTCAAGGTTTTGGAGAAGTTTGCAAAAGGCATTGGGATCTCAACTGAACCTTAGTACAACTTTTCATCCGCAGACGGACGAACAGTCAGAAAGAACTATTCAGACTCTGGAGAACATGCTCAGAGCCTATGTATTAGAAATGAGCAATAGTTGGGATGCCCACATACCTTTTGTGGAATTTGCATACAATAATAGTTATTACTCCACCATTGGCATGGCACCATTCGAAGCCCTCTATGGTTGGAGATGCCGAACCTTGTTATATTGGGACGAGGTTGGTGAACGAAAATATCTTAGGCCTGAGATGATACAAGCAACCTGTAACAAGGTGGATGTCATAAGAGAGAAGATCAAGGCAGCCCAATCAAGACAGAAAAGTTATGTGGATAATCGAAGGAAAGACATTGAATTTGAAGTCGGAGAAAAATTGTTCCTCCGAGTGTCTCCAACAAAGGGGTTGCTACATTTCAACAAGAAGGGCAAATTGAGCCCAAGATTCATCAGTCCTTATGAAATTCTTAATAAGGTGGGACCCGTAGCATACCGACTAGCATTACCACCATCTTTGTTGGGCATCCACGATGTTTTCCATGTGTCGATGCTAAGAAAGTACATCAACAACCCGACGCATTTGTTGTCGACTGAACCTAAACAGTTGGATGTGGACATGACCTACGAAGAACAACCCACGGAGATATTGGACAGAAAGGAGCACAATCTCTGTAACCGCACAGTTGCCTTCGTAAAAGTTCGATGGGAAAACAATCCGATAGAAGAAGCCTCATGAGAACATGAAGAAGAAATGAAGGAAAAGTATCCTCAACTCTTCGAATTGCAAGGCAAGCAAATTTTGATGACAAAATTTTTGTAAGGTGGGGAGAAATGTCAAACCCTACCCTTAACTGATTGGAATCTTGACTGAAGGAAAGGAACCCCAGAGATGGCTTCCAAGAACACTGTGGAGTATCACTCCAGTGATTGAGATTGATGAAGAAACCCTGTGCATGTCTTCTTACATACCTATCAGAAGATGGACAGCTGACCCCTGCAACTGCACAACTCATAGCATTATGTATTGCTTGGACTCCAGGCATTCTCTCTCCTCTTCAAAACTGTGGGACCCACCCCTAGAAAATATGTGTAAAAGACCCTAAATGACATGTGGGGACAAGGCCCTGACCGTGGGTCAAACCCCTGTGCAAGCCCACTGAGATTCAGCCTTGCTGAAATCTCTGGGCGATGCAGACATCACCCAGAGACATCGCCCAGAGTGTAAAATAGCATTATTAATTGATTTTAAATTATGGGAACCACCCATATTGGGCATGGGCACCCTCCATAGGTTGAGGGGAGTCTGAGGGACCACTTCATACCCCTGGATTACTGTGGACCCTAGCAGAGTGCCCAGAATTGCTGAGAATGCAATAAAAAATGCATTCTGGAAAAGGGCCTTAACAGCCAAGCAGGCCTTAGTCAGGCTGGGCCTATAAATAGGGGTGCCTTAGCTCATTTTAGAGCTTTGGCTACTATTCAAACCGTGGCGGAAGGGAGAAGAAAGAAAGGAAAGAAAGGAGAGGAAGAAGAAGAAGAAAAGAGAAGGAGAAGAAGGAAGGGAGCTGCCTTGCCCTCCAAGGCCCGGGAATCGAGCAGCCATAGACCTATGCAGGTATACAAATCTCTGCTCATACCTGCTGCTCCCTTTGATGCTTGTACTTTGATGAGTTCCTGCCCTCTAACAGCCCAGAACAGCTGGGAGCTGCCAAGGACTGTACCAGATCTGCTAGGCAAGTATGATGCATGGAAGATCAGGGAATTTTATGAGATTTTACAGGTCTATTTTGCTAATCTTGGAACCGAACCTGGCTGTGCATGGCTGCACTGCCCAATTACACAGAGAACAGGTTGTTTGGAGCCCTGAATGCAAGCCCTGGCTGCATGGGATCTAGCCCTAGGTGGTAGCAGCCTTGGATTATCATTTTACACCTGAATCCAGCTTTGCATGTAGCTAAAATTAAGTTTTATAACTGAGGAATACCCTATGTTACTATTCACTAGGCTGTCTTGGCAGCTTCTAGCAGCCAAGTGGTGGGCCCAGTTGAAAATCCACTTGGACCAGTGCAAAGTGTGCCCCTGGGGGTCCAAGGTGACCTAACATGCATTGGGAGAAGATCCATGCACAGCCCATGGTTCAAAACCTAGGAATCTCAGCCTGATTCTGGTTTTGTAATCTCTGAGCGATGCAAACATCGCCCAGAGCCATCGCCCAATGAAGGAAACTTTGTTGTTTTGATGCTCTAACCTAGGGATCCTCACCCTAGGGCCATGATACAGTGTAGGGAGGTGGGAAATGTCCAGAATGCCCCTCCCCACATCTGTCCATGTGTGTGAGTGCTTGGGGTACCCAAGTGGGCCCCGCAGGACTTGGAAACCCTACCTATGATTGGTCCTACAGTACTGGCAAGTTGGGGATAGCACTGTAAGCCTAATGTAACCTAGAGTCAGGTACCAACATTGTAAATGATCATTTTACCCTAGGCCACCATCTCTGGATGATGCACTGGGATATAGGCCTAAGGCCCAGTGCAAGGCCTAGAGAATACCAAGTGAAGACCAACTGTACACCGGGTCAACCCAGTGAGCTTAGATCAACCCTAGGACCTCCAAAAATAGATTGAAATATTAAAATGACTATTTTTTATTTATATCTAGGATTTGATCTCGTGCTCACCTACAGCCAGACTGCAACCGGAATTGAATTTGCAATTGAGTTCAACCAGACCCAGGTGAGTGAAGTATTATCATATATGTATATGTTACTGTATTACTATGCTGGCAATTAAAATTCTAAATTTATAAATGCTATGTTATTTAAATTCTGTTCAATTACTCAAATTATTACACATTGATTGTTTGTTGATCAACACTGTGATTCTTATCTGATGATTGTGAATGTTAGACTAGATGTCGTAGTCGGCTTGGAAATGAGGCCGGTTGTAGCCCGTAGTATGGGATACGATTGACACCATCCCACTCGTACGATGCCATATAGACATGGGGCTAGAGTTTCATCACCCGTGCTATGCACCCTTGCCAATAGGGGTTAAGGTGTTGGATAACTGTGAGGACTACCGTAAAACCCTAGAGGCATTTACGTCGGGAAGCCTCAGCACAGCTGGGATGCTCTAGGGTAGATTTGCAGGGAAGCCTCGGGCTAAAAGCTTGGGAAGCACCGAAAGGTGAATTTTTGGCAAAATGCCACATATGATGATTATGCACCGGTTTGGGTGATTTGATATTGAGTCAATTACCTCACAGGAGTTAATCTAGAGGATCGGTCAGGCTAACCTGGGTAGGGAGATGCTGGAGCCGACTGATCTTCTCCGATAACTCAATGGGTGTATCGCGGGAAGGGGTAACCAAGCCCACACTAGGGATACATGTATTGGGGATTGTAGTAGCACTAACCTGACTAAGTTGTATTGGTAGGTGGCTAATAACTAATCTAGACTTGCATATCATGTAGGATCATGTGAATTGTGGTTGCACGTGCATGCATGATGATATATTTTGCTCACGAGCTTAGTGGGGCTCACACTCTGTTATACATGTTTTTTTTTCTTTAGATGATTCTGTAGGTGGATGCCATTGTGGCATGGAGGCTCATTACGAGGAGGAGAGCCTTGGTTATTATGATGATATTGGTGTGGATCCTAACGGAGGTCGTGCCGATGATGTGTGCATTCTCGGTGGTCATGGATGAAGACCAGTGAAGAGTGCACTTGATGCTTTTTGTCTTGGGGACTCCTTTTCGTTTTTGTTAGGAGTTTATCTCCATCTTGCTTATGGTGCAGCTTTAGTTTTCTTTTCTTTTTGGAGTTGAGTTATCTCACCCTATATATATATATATGTATGTACTTCTTTTAGCTTTTGTCAGCTTTGTTTCTCTTTGTGGGTTGTATCTGGGTGGGAATGTTTTAGAACACTTTGTATATGTATATATCACCTTCATTCCCGTATTGCTACGCTTTCTCTCTGATTATTATAATTGTAGTTTATTTGCAGCACTCTGAGCTTGCTTATGGTAAAGTGATGAGTGTGGGACCGTGAATGTAATAACTGCTACTAGATCCGTGGGATTTGGCAGATTGCCGTTACACAATTCGAGTCACCTACCTTCCTCCCAGGGGTGGTTTAGGGTGTGAAATTTTAAGCCACAAGGACTTGGGGAAGGGGTCTTTGGCTCTACTTGGGTCACCATAACCTACTCCTATCAAGGAATTGATGGATCTATGGAATAAACCACCATAATGACCCAAATCTTAGGTTTTCTGTTTGAAACCCTAGATTCAAGAGATGGGTTCAATAGAAATCCATTAGGAGAATCAAAGGTGAGCATTAAGCTCCCCAATAAAGTAAGATAGCTAAACCATAAACATCCTTGGGTTCCAAGTGGAACCCTAGGTCAAAACCCCTAACCTGAAAGGTTCTTCCCCAAACCCAAAAGAGATAAAGAAGATAGATAGAGAGAGAGATTGTTCAAGAACTCACCTTAGCCAAGTGACCAGGTGCTCCAAAGGTTGAGCTCCACAGCCTAAATCTTCCTCCAATCTCCCTCCTTGCTTTCCTTCTCTTCTTTCTTCTTTCCTTTCTCCTCTTTTCTTTCCCTTCCACGATTTACATAGGTTTGAGAAGTTATGACCATTAAATGGTCATAACCCCTATTTATAGGGACTCGGCTCTTGTGTAGCCGTGGCGGGAGCTGCACAATGCAGCACCAAAACCACCCCAAATATAGGGGGGGAGGTGGTCATTTCACATGTGGGGCCTAGGTGGGACCCACCTGTGAAATGATTACCTTACCCCTGATTTTGCTTTCGTTTAGCGGTGCTGCACATGTGCAACTCCCGCCACGGCTGCATAAAATCTTTTTCATGTGGCTTTAATTATGGGCATGTTTGTTTGGTCCTTAAGTCTCAAAATCCATTTTTTTAGTTTAAGTTGGGTCTTTAGGGCCCACTTTTAAGACCCAGCATAAATAGAATAGAAGAGGGTGGGGTCCACCATGTCCGGGAACACCATGACGAAAACCGAGACATGGGACAAGTGGGTCCCACAGTACTTTACCCAAAAGAAACCTTACAACAAGTGTGGACTCACCCCCGTGGGTCAAGCTCAGGGTCCAGTCCAATAGAAATAAGGTGAACCCAAGGTAACAAACTCTGGGCTTTGGCCCACCTTTCGAGGGTTACGAAGGGAGCTCATACACATGATATTTAAGGATTAAATGCTCACCTTCACACAGTCACATCACCCATAACATCAAAATTCCACCCTTTTATTCCAGTTATCTCCTTGACTGTCACAACCCAAAGTCACAGGTGTTGACCGTTGGCAGCGCTGCAACATCTACCAATGAAAGTTCAATGTGGCCCGAAGAATTAAGGTGTACTTTGGGTGTGGATATAACACGTTTGTGGTTAGTTGGGGGTATTTTTGTACTTTTTTGGGTTTGGTATTTTCTAAAAAGTGTCCTTATCTATTATTAGACGTGTGGATGCGATGTTGAGGGTCGTGACCTCCGAATCGATACTTAATTCGACATATGTTCATTTTTTATTTAAACCAAACCGAGTGGGTCGTTCGGGGTTATTTGGGGGCATTTCTATACTTTTTTAGGTTTGGGATTTTCTAAAAAGTGTCATTATCTCTCATTTTACGTGTGGATGCGATGTTGAGGGTTGTGACCTACGAATCGATACCTATTTCGACATATGTTCATTTTTTGTCCGAACCTGACCGGATGGGTCGTTTGGGGTTATTTAAGGGCATTTTTGCACTTTTTTCGGTTTGGGATTTTCCGAAAAGTGTCCTTATCTCTTATTAGACATGTGGATGTGATGTTGAGGGTGGTGAATTTTGAATCGATACCTATTTCGACATATGCTCATTTTTGAATTAAACTAGACCGGGTGGGTCGTTTAGGGTTATTTGGGGGGCATTTGTATACTTTTTTCGGTTTAGGCTTTTCTAAAAAGTGTCCTTATCTCTTATTAGATGTGTGGATACGATGTTGAGAGTTGTGACCTTCGAATTGATTCTTATTTTGTCATATGTTCATTTTTTGTGTAAACCAGGCCGGGTGGGCCGTTTGAAGTTATTTGGGGGCATTTCTGTACATTTTTGCGTTTGAGATTTTCTAAAAAGTGTCCATATCTCTTATTAGATGTGTGGATGCGATGTGGAGGGTCGTGACCTTCGAATCGATACCTATTTTGATATATGTTCATTTTCGGTTTAAACTAGATAGGGTGGTTCGTTTAGGGTTATTTCTGTACTTTTATGGGTTTGGGCTTTGCTAAAAAGTGTCCTAATATCTTATTAGATGTGTGGATGCGATGTTGAGGGTCGTGACCTTCTAATCAATACCTATTTTGACATATGTTCATTTTTTATTTAAGCCAGACAGGGTGGGTCATTTGGGGGCATTCCTGTACTTTTTGGGTTTGGGATTTTCTAAAAGGTGTCTTTATCTCTTATTAGACCTATGGATGTGAGGGTCGTGACCTTAGAATCAATACCTACTTTGACATATGTTCATTTTTAGTTGAACCATATCGGGTGCGTTGTTTGGGATTATTTAGGGGTATTTCTGTACTTTTTTGGGTTTGGGATTTTCTAAAAAGTGTCATCATCTCTCATTAGAGGTGTGGATGCGATGTTGAGGGTCGTGACCTACGAATTGGTACCGATTTTGACATATTTTCATTTTCGGTCCGAACCTTATCGGGTGGGTCGTTTGGAGTTATTTAAGGGCATTTTTGTACTTTTTTCGGTTTGGGATTTTTCAAAAAGTCTCCTTATCACTTATTAGACGTGTGGATGCGATGTTCAGGGTTGTGACCTTCGAATCGATACCTATTTGGACATATCTTCATTTTCGATTTAAACCATACCGGGTGGATCGTTCGGGGTTATTTGGGCGCTTTTTTGTACTTTTTTGTGTTTAGGATTTTCTAAAAAGTATCCTCATCTCCTATTAGACGTGTGGATGCGATGTTGAGGGTCATGACCTTTGAATCGTTACCTATTTGGACATTAGTTCATTTTCGATTTAAACCATATAGGGGGTCGTTTGGGGTTATTTGGGGGCATTTCCATATTTTTTTGGGTTTGGGATTTTCTAAAATGTTTCCTTATCTCTTATCGGACATGTGGATGCGATGTTGAGGGTCATGACCTTCGAATCGATACCTATTTCAGCATATGTTCATTTTCGATTTAAACTAGATCGGGTGGGCCGTTTAGGGTTATTTTGGGGCATTTCTGTATTTTTTTTGGTTTGGGATATTCTAAAAAGTGTCCATATCTCTTACTAGACGTGTGGATGCGATGTTGAGGGTTGTGACCTTCGAATCGATACCTATTTCAACATATGTTCGTTTTTTATTTAAACCAGACCGGGTGGGTCGTTTGGGTGCATTTCTATACTTCTTTTGGTTTGGGATTTATAAAAATGTGTCCTTATCTCTTATTAGGCGTGTAGATGCGATGTTGAAGGTCGTGACCTTCGAATCAATACCTATTTCGACAAATGTTCATTTTCGATTTAAACCAGACCGGGTGGATCGTTTGAGGTTATTTTGGTGCATTTGTGTACTTTTTTATGTTTGGGTTTTTCGAAAAAGAGTCCTTATCTCTTATTAGACGTGTGGATGTGATGTTGAGGGTCGTGACCTTCGAATCGATATCAATTTTGACATATGTTCATTTTTGGTTTAAACCAGATAGAGGGGTCGTTTAAGGTTATTTATGGGCATTTCTGTACTTTTTTTGGTTTGGGATTTTCTAATAAGTGTCCTTATCTCTTATTAGACGTGTGGACGCAATGTTGAGGCTTGTGACCATCGAATCGATTCCTATTTTGACATTTGTTCATTTTTGGTTTAAACCAGACCGGGTGGATCGTTTGGAGTTATTTTGGGGCATTTTCATACTTTTTTGTGTTTGAGATTTTCAAAAAAGTGTCCGTATCTCTTATTAGACTTGTAGATGCGATGTTGTGGGTCACGACCTTCGAATCGATACCTATTTTGACATAAGTTCATTATGGGTTTAAACCAGATAGGATGGGTCATTTAGGGTGATTTGGGGGCATTTCTATACTTTTTTGGGTTTGGGTTTTTCTAAAAAGTGTCATTATCTCTTGTTAGACGTGTGAATGCAATGTTCAGGGTCGTGACCTTCGAATCGATCCCTATTTTGACATATGTTCATTTTTTATGTAAACCAGACAAGTTGGGTCGTTTGGTGTTATTTGGGGGCATTTCGGTACTATTTTTTGTTTAGGATTTTCTAAAAAGTGTCCTTATCTCTCATTAGACGTGTGGATGCGATGTTGAGGGTCGTAACCTTAAAATCGACACCTATTTCGACATGTGTTCATTTTCGGTCCATACCAAACTAGGTGGGTCATTTGGGGTTATTTGGGGGCATTTCTGTACTTTTTTCAGTTTGGGATTTTCCAAAAATTGTCCATATCTCTTATTAGATGTGTGGATGTGATGTTCGGAGTTCTGAACTTCGAATCGATACCTATTTTGACATATCTTCATTTTTAGTTTAAACCAGAACGGGTGGGTCGTTTGGGGTTATTTGGAGGCGTTTCTATACTTTTCTCCGTTTGGGATTTTCTAAACAGTGTCCGTATGTCTTATTAGATGTGTACATACGATGTTGAGGGTCGTGACCTTCGAATCGATACCAATTTCGACATATATTAATTTTTTATTTAAACCAAATAGGGTGGATTGTTAGGGGTCAGTTTGGGGCATTTCTGTACTTTTTTGGGCTTGGGAATTTCTAAAAAGTATCCTTATCTCTTATTAGACGTGTGGATGCAAAGTTGAGGGTCGTGACCTTCAAATCGATACCTATTTCGACATATGTTCATTTTCGATTTAAACCAGACCGGGTGTGTCGTTTGGGGTTATTTGGGGGCATTTCTGTGCTTTTTTCTGTTTAGGATTTTCTAAAAAGAGTCCGTATCTCTTACTAGACGTGTGGATGCAACGTTAGGGGTTGTGACCTTCGAATCGATTCCTATTTCGACAAACGTTCATTTTCGGTTTAAACCAGATCGGGTGGGTCGTTTAGGGTCACTTGGGGCATTTCAGTACTTTTTTACGTTTGAGATTTTTTAGAAAGTATCCTTATCTCTTATTAGACGTGTGGATGCGATGTTAAGGGTCGTGACCTTCGAATCGATACCTGTTTTGACATATGTTCATTTTCGATTTAAACCAGACCGAGTGGGTCGTTTTGGCTTATTTGGGGGCATTTCTATACTTTTTTCAGTTTGGATTTTTCTAAAAAGTGACCTTATCTCCTATTAGACGTGTGGATGCGATGTTGAGGGTTGTGACCCTCAAGTCGATTCCTATTTCGACTTATGTTCATTTTTGGTTTAAACCAGACCGGGTGGGTTGTTTGGGGTTATTTGGGGGCATTCTGTACTTTTTTGGGCTTGAGATTTTATAAAAAGTGTCCTTATCTCTTATTAGACATGTGGAAGCGATGTTGAGGGTCGTCACCTTCAAATCGATACCTATTTTGACATACGTTCATTTTTTGTTTAAAGCATATAGGGTGGGTCGTTTGGGGTTATTTCAGGACATTTCTGTACTTTTAAGGAATGTGGATTTTCTAGGTTTGTGACCTTCAAATAGATACATATTTCGGCGTATCTTCATTTTCAGTTTCAACCAGACCAGATGGATCGTTAGGTGTTATTTTTGGGCATTTCTATACTTTTTTGCGTTTGGGATTTTCTAAAAAGTGCCCTTATCTCTTATTGACGTGTGGATACGATGTTAAGGGTCGTGACCTTCGAGTCGATACCTATTTCGACATAAGTTCATTGTCGGATTAAACCCGGTTTGGGGTTATTTATGGGCATTTCTATACTTTTTTGGGTTTGGATTTTCTAAAAAGTTTCTTTATCTCTCATTAGACATATGGATGCGATGTTGAGGGTCGTGACCTACAAATTGGTACCCATTTTGACATATGTTCATTTTTGCTTTAAACTAGATTGGGTGGGTCATTTGGGGTTAGTTGGGGGCATTTCTGTACATTTTTATGTTTGGGAATTTCCAAAAAGTGTCATTATCTCTTATTAGATGTGTGGATGCGAAGTTGAGGGTCGTGACCTTTGAATCGATACCTATTTCGACATGTGCTCATTTTCGAATTAAACCAGACCGGGTGGGTCGTTTGGGGTTTTTATGGGGCATTTTTGTACTTTTTTTTGTTGAGATTTTCTATAAAGTGTCCTTATCTCTTATTGGACGTGTAGATGCGATGTTGTGGGTCGTGACCTTCGAATCGATACCTATTTCGACATATGTTAATTTTTTGTCCAAACTAGACTGGGTGTGTCGATTGGGGTTATTTGGGGGCGTTTCTATACTTTTTTCCTTTTGGATTTTTCTACACAGTGTCCATATCTCTTATTAGACGTGTGGATGCGATGTTAAGGGTAGTGACCTTCAAATCGATACCAGTTTCGACATATGTTCTTTTTTGGTTTAAAGCAGATAAGGTGGGTCGTTTGGGCTCAGTTGGGGGCATTTCTGTACCTGTTTGGGTTTGGGAATTTCTAAAAAGTGTCCTTATCTCTTATTAGACGTGGGGATGCAAAGTTGAGGGTCGGGACCTTCGAATCGATACCTATTTTGACATATGTGCATTTTCAAATTAAACCAGACCAGGTGGGTCGCTTGGGGTTATTCGGGGGCATTTTTGTACTTTTTTCTGTTTAGGATTTTCTAAATTTAGCCTTATCTCTTATTAGAAATGTGGATGCGATGTTAAGGGTTGTGACCGTCGAATTGATTCCTATTTCGATATACGTTCATTTTTTGTTTAAACCAGACCGGGTGGGTTGTTTGGGGTCACTTAGGGGCATTTCTGTACTTTTTTGCAATCAGGATTTTCTAGAAAGTGTCCTTATCTCTTATTAAATGTGTGGAGGCGATGTTGAAGGTCGGGACCCTCGAATCGATACCTGTTTCGACATATGTTGATTTTTTATTTAAACAAGACTGAGTGGGTCGTTTTGGGTTATTTGGGGGCCATTCTGTACTTTTTTCGGTTTGGGATTTTCTAAAAAATGTCCTTATCTTTTATTAGACGTGTGGATGTGATGTGGAGGGTTGTGACCCTCGAGTCGATTCCTATTTTGACTTATTTTCATTTTCGGTTTAAACAAGATATGGTGGGTCATTTAGGCTCAGTTGGGGGCATTTCTGTACCTATTTGGATTTGGGAATTTCTAAAAAGTGTCCTTATCTCTTATTAGACGTGTGGATACAATGTTGAGGGTCGTAACCTATGAATATATACCTATTTCGACATATGTTCATTTTCGGTTGATACCAGACCGGGTAAGTCGTTTGGGGTTATTTGGGGACATTCTGTACTTTTTTGGGTTTGGGCTTTTCTAAAAAGTTTCCTAATACCTTATTAGACGTGTGGATATGATGTTGAGGGTCGTGACCTTCAAATCGATACCTATTTCGACATATGTTCATTTTCGATTTAAACCAGACCGAGTGGGTCGTTTGGGGTTATTTTTGGGCATTTCTGTACATTTTTTGGTTTGGGATTTACTAATAAGTGTCCTTACCTCTTATTACATGTGTGAATGCGATGTTGAGGGTTATGACCCTCGAATCGATTCCTATTTCGACATATGTTCATTTTCGGTTTAAACCAGACGTGGTGGGTTGTTTGGGGTTATTTGGGAGCATTTATGTACTTTTTTGGGTTTGAGATTTTCTAAAAAGTGTCCTTATCTCTTATTAGATGTGTGGATGCGATGTTGAGGCTAATGACCTTCGAATCGATACCTATTTCGACATATGTTTATTTTCGGTTTAAACCAGATAGGGTGGGTCGTTTGGGCTCAGTTGGGGGCATTTCTACACCTTTTTGGGTTTGGGAATTTCTAAAAAGTGTCCTTATCTCTTATTAGACGTGTGGATGCGAAGATGAGGGTCGTGACCTTCGAATCGATACCTATTTCGACATACGTTCATTTTCGATTTAAACTGGACCGAGTGGGTCATTTAGGGTTATTTGGGGGCATTTTCATACTTTTTCTATTTGGGATTTTCTAAAAAGTAACCCTATCTCTTATTAGACATGTGGATTCGATGTTAAGGGTTGTGACCTTCGAATCGATACCTATTTCGACATGTGTTCATTTTCGAATTAAACCAGACCGGGTGGGTCGTTTAGGGTCACTTAGGGGCATTATTGTACTTTTTTGCATTTTGGATTTTCTAGAAAGTGTCCTTATCTCATATTGGATGTGTGGATGCGATGTTGAAGGTCGTGACCTTTGAATCGATATTTTGATATGTTAATTTTGATTAACGGTGAGTGGGTGCTTAGGTTTTTATTTTGTACTTTTTTCGGTTTGGGATTTTCTATAAAGTGTCTTTATCTTTTATTAGACGTGTGGATACGATGTGGAGGGTTGTGACCCACAAGTCGATTCCTATTTTGAGTTATGTTTGTTTTCGGTTTAAACCAGACCGGGTGGATCGTTTGGAGGTAATTGGGGGCATTTTTATACTTTTTTGGGTTTGAGATTTTCTAAAAAGTTTCCTTATCTCTTATTAGACGTGTGGATGCGATGTTGAGGGTCGTGACCTTGGAATCGATACCTATTTTGACATAGGTTCATTTTCGGTTTAAATCATATAGGTTGGGTAGTTTGAGGTTATTTCGGGGCATTTCTGTACTTTTATGGGATTGGGATTTTCTAAAAACTATCCTTATCTCTTATTAGACGTGTGGATGCAATGCTGAGGGTCGTGACCTATGAATCAATACTTTTTTTTTGGATAGGTAAGATGTGTGTGTATAGAAGAAGAAAAGAAAGATACAAGAGAAGGTAGCCTACTTCCACCCCTTAGACAGACCTAAGGAGGAGGAAAAAGCCCCACACCCCCGAGGACAAACCCCTCGGAAATACAAGGAAATAATCACCCGACCCAATCACGGAGGCCTAAGCTGGAACTTACCTGAAGTATCATCATGGATCAGCCGCATCAGGTCATCCTGGAACTCAGGAGGATACAGAATGGTTTCCCCACCCTCACAATCAATGGAAGCAATAAAATCGGTCGGCTGGTTCAACTCCCTCCAAACATGCCTCACTTCATAGCGAGCCAACTGGTTTAGACTAGAGCTGATCTGGTTCTTCAACACATATACATTCCAAGGGCAATTGAACACACCTATAATAATCTCCACTGCCAACTTCGAATCAGATCTGATTGATACATGTCGAAGATTCCTCTCTAAGCACAGTGCCACCCCTCTGTGAATGGCTAACAACTCCATGCTAAGAACAGAAGTTTCCACACCTTTACCCGCATAAGCCAGGACCGGATCTCCTGTGGTATTAGAATAAGACCCCCATAAGCAGCTCTATCTCCATTCAAGGAGCCATCACAATGGAGCGTGACCAAGTGAGTAGAGGGTTTCGGCCAAGAACAACCTTTGGGAACTGAGACAGTCCACTGCACCTGGATCCCCCACATTTCAACCAAAAACTGATTTCTAGGGGTTTGGGCAGCCACAATCGGACAGTAAGAGCCTTTAGTGACCACATCAAACTTGATGTCTTGAAGGATTTTACCATAAGACCTTGATTGATTACTAAAGAGGCACTAATTTCTCTCCCACCTAACATGATAAACCGTCGCACAGAAAGCCAATTTGGGAATGACATCTAACTTGTCATTAGCACAAGCCACATGAGAGAGCCAATTAACCACATCTAACAGGCCAGCAGGACCTATTTCAACATATGTTCATTTTCGATTTATACCAGACCGGGTGGTTCATTTGGGGTTATTTGGAGACATTTATGTACTTTTTTGGGTTTGGGCTTTTCTAAAAAGTGTCCTAATATCTTATTAAACGTGTGGATGCGATGTCGAGGGTCGTGACCTTTGAATCGATACCTATTTCGACATATGTTCATTTTCGATTTAAACCAAACGGGGTGGGTCGTTCGGGGGCATTTCTGTACTTTTTTGGTTTGGGATTTTCTAAAAAGTGTCTTTATCTCTTATTCGACGTGTGGATGCGATGTTGAGGGTCGTGACCTTCAAATCGATTCCTATTTAGACATATATTAATTCTTTATTTGAACCGTACCCGGCGGATCGTTTGGGGTTATTTGGGGGCATTTCTGTACTTTTTTGGGTTTGGGAATTTCTAAAAATTGTCCTTATCTCTAATTAGATGTGCGGATGCAAAGTTAAGGGTCGTGACCTTCGAATCGATACCTATTTTGACATATGTTCATTTTCGATTTAAACCAGACCGGGTGGGTCGTTTGGGGGTTTTTGGGGGGTATTTTTGTAATTTTTTATGTTTGAGATTTTCTAAAAAGTGTACTTATCACTTATTAGATGTGTGGATGCGATGTTGAGGGTTGTGACCTTCGTATCAATTCCTATTTCGACATACATTCATGTTCGATTTAAACCAGACCAGGTGGGTCCTTTGGGGTCACTTTGGGGCATTTCTGTACTTTTTTGTGGTTTGGATTTTCTAAAAAGCATCCTTATCTCATATTAGACATGTGGATGCAATGTTGAGGGTCGTGACCATCGAATCGATACTTGTTTTGACATATGTTCATTTTCGATTTAAACCAGACCGAGTGGGTCGTTTGGGGTTATTTTGGGGCATTTCTGTACTTTTTTTGGTTCAGGATTTCCTAAAAAGTATCCTTATCTCTTATTAGACATGTGGATGCGATGTTGAGGGTTGTGACCCTCGAATTGATTCCTATTTTGACATATGTTCATTTTTGGTTTAAACCAGACCGGGTGGGTCGTTTGGGGTTATTTGGGGGCATTTCTGTACTTTTTTGGGTTTCAGATTTTCTAAAAAGTGTCCTTATCTCTTATTAGATGTGTGAATGCGATGTTGAGGGTTGTGACCTTCGAATCGATACCTATTTTGACATATGTTCATTTTCGGTTTAAATCATATAGGGTGCGTTGTTTCGGGTTATTTCGGGGTATTTCTGCACTTTTATGGGATTGCGATTTTCTAAAAAGTGTCCTTATCCCTCATTAGATGTGTGGATGCGATGTTGAGCGTTGTGACCTTCGAATCGATACCTATCTTGACATATGTTAATTTTCGATTTAAACCAGACCAAGTGGGTCGTTCGGGATTATTTTGGGGAATTTTTGTACTTTTTTTTGGTTTGGGACTTTCTAAAAACTGCGTTTATATCTTATTAGACGTGTGGATGCGATGTTGAGGGTCATGATCTTCGAATCGATACCTATTTTGACGTATCTTCATTTTCGGCTTAAACCAGACCGGGTGGATCGTTTGGGGTTATTTGTGGGCATTTCTGTACTTTTTTGCGTTTGGGAATTACTAAAAAGTTTCCTTGTCTCTTATTAGATGTGTGGATGCGATGTTGAGGGTCATTACCTTCGGATCGATACCTATTTCGACATATGTTCATTTTTTGTTTAAATTAGATAGGGGGTTGTTTGGGGTTATTTATGGGCATTTCTGTACTTTTTTGGGTTTGGGACTTTCTAAAAAGTTTCCTTATCTCTTATTCGATGTGTGGATGCGATGTTGAGGGTTGTGACCTTCGAATCGATTCCTATTTTGACATATGTTCATTTTCGGTTTAAACCAAACCTAGTGGGTCGTTTTGAGTTATTTCAGGGCATTTTTGTACTTTTATGTGTTTGAGATTTTCTAAAAAGTGTCCCTATCTCTTATTAGACGTGTGGATGCATGTTGAGGGTCGTGCCCAACGAATCGATACCTGTTTCGACATATGTTAATTTTCGATTTAAACCAGACTGAGTGGGTCGTTTGGGGTTATTTTGGGGCATTTTTGTACTTTTTTCTGTTTGGGATTTCCTAAAAAGTGTCCTTATCTCTTATTACACATGTAGATGAGATGTTGACGGTTGTGACCCTCGAATCGATTCCTATTTCGACGTATGTTCATTTTTTGTTTAAACCAAACCGGGTGGGTTGTTTGGGGTTATTTTGGGGTATTTCTATACTTTTTTGGGTTTGAGATTTTCTAAAAAGTGTCCTTATCTCTTATTAGATGTGTGGATGCGATGTTGAGGGTTGTGAGCTTCGAATCGATACCTATTTCAACATATGTTCATTTTCGGTTTAAATCATATAGGGTGCGTTGTTTTGGGTTATTTACGGGCATTTCTGCACTTTTATGGGATTGGGATTTTCTAAAAAGTGTCCTTATCCCTCATTAGACGTGTGGATGTGATGTTGAGGGTCATGACCTTCGAATCGATACCTATCTCGACATATGTTACTTTTCGATTTAAACTAGACCGGGTGGGTCGTTACGGATTCTTTGGGGGCATTTCTATACTTTTTTTTGGTTTGGGACTTTCTTAAAATTGTGCATATCTCTTATTAGACGTGTGGATGCGATGTTGAGGGTCGTGACCTTCGAATCAATACCTATTTCGACGTATCTTCATTTTCGGCTTAAACCAGACCGGGTGGATCGTTTGGGTTTATTTGTGGCCATTTTTGTACTTTTTTGCTTTTGGGATTTACTAATAAGTGTCCTTTTCTCTTATTAGACGTGTGGATGCGATGTTGAGGGTTGTGACCCTCGAATCGATTCCTATTTCGACTTATGTTCATTTTCGGTTTAAACCAGACCGGGTGGGTCGTTTAGGGTTATTTGGGAGAATTTCTGTACTTTTTTGGGTTTGAGATTTTCAAAAAAGTGTCATTATCTCTTATTAGATGTGTGGATGCGATGTTGAGGGTAGTGACTTTCGAATGGATACCTATTTTGACATATGTTCATTTTTGGTTTAAACCAGGTAGGTTGGATCGTTTGGGCTCGGTTGGGGGCATTTTTGTACTTTTTTGGGTTTGGGAATTTTTAAAAAGTGTCCTTATCTCTTATTAGATGTGTGGATGCGAAGTTGAAGGTCGTGACCTTCAAATCGAAACGTATTTTGACATATGTTCATTTTTGGTTTAAACTAGACCGAGTGGGTCGTCTGGGGTTATTTCGGGGCATTTCCGTACTTTTTTCTATTTGGGATTTTCTAACAAGTAACCTTATCTCTTATTAGACGTGTGGATGCGATGTTAAGGGTTGTGACCTTCAAATCGATTCCCATTTTGACATAGTTGATTTTCGGTTTAAACTAGACCGGGTGGGTCGTTTGGGGTCACTTAGGGGCATTTCTATACTTTTTGGCATTCTGGATTTTCCAGAAAGTGTCCTTATCTCTTATTGGACGTGTGGATGCGATGTTAAAGGTCGTGACCTTCGAATAGATACTAGTTTCGACATATGTTAATTTTTTATTTAAACCAGACCGAGTGGGACGTTTTGGGTTATTTGGGGGCATTTCTATACTTCTTTCGGTTTGGGATTTTCTAAAAAGTGTCCTTATCTTTTATTAGACGTGTAGATGCGATGTGGAGGGTTGTGACCCTCAAGTCTATTCCTATTTCGACTTATGTTCGTTTTCGGTTTAAATCGGATGAGTGGAGTCGGGTCGTTTGAGGTTATTTCGGGGCATTTTTGTACTTTTATGGGATTGGGATTTTCTAAAAACTGTTCTTATCTCTTATTAGACATGTGAATGTGATGTTGAGGGTCGTGACCTGTGAATCGATACCTATTTTGACATATGTTCATTTTTGGTTTATACCAGACCGAGTGGTTCATTTGGGGTTATTTGGGGACATTTCTATATTTTTTTGTGTTTGGGCTTTTCTAAAAAGTGTCCTAATGTCTTATTAGACGTGTGGATACGATGTTGAGGGTCGTGACCTTCGAATCGATACCTATTTCGACATATGTTTATTTTCGATTTAAACCAAACCGGGTGGGTCATTCGGATTTCTGTACTTTTTTGGTTTAGGATTTTCTAAAAGGTTTCTTTATCTCTTATTGGACGTGTGGATGCGATGTTGAGGGTCGTGACCTTCGAATCGATACCTATTTAGACGTATATCAATTTTCGATTTGAACCATACCTGGTGGGTCGTTTGTGGTTATTTGGGGGCATTTCTTTACTTTTTTGGGTTTGGGAATTTTTAAAAATTGTCCTCATCTTTTATTAGATGTGCGGATGCGAACTTAAGGGTCGTGACCTTCGAATCGATACCTATTTCGACATATGTTCATTTTTTATTTAAACCAAACCGGGTGGGTCGTTTGGGGGTTTTTTGGGGGTATTTTTGTAATTTTTTCTATTTTGGATTTTCTAAAAAGTGTACTGATCTCTTATTAGACGTATGGATGCGATGCTGAGGGTTGTGACCTTCGTATCGATTCCTATTTCGACATACGTTCATTTTCGATTTAAACTAGATCGGGTGGGTCTTTTGGGGTCACTTTGGGGCATTTCTGTACTTTTTTGCGGTTTGGATTTTCTAAAAAGTGTCCTTATATCTTATTAGACATGTGGATGCAATGTTGAGGGTCATGACCATCGAATCGATATCTGTTTCAACATATGTTCATTTTTTATTTAAACCATACCGATTGGGTCGTTTGGGGTTATTTTGGGGCATTTCTGTACATTTTTTGGTTTGGAATTTCCTAATAAGTGTCCTTATCTCTTATTAGACATATGGATGCGATGTTGAGGGTTGTGACCCGCGAATCGATTCCTATTTTGACATATGTTCATTTTCGGTTTAAACCAGACCGGGTGGGTCGTTTGGGGTTATTTGGGGACATTTCTGTACTTTTTTAAGTTTGAGATTTTCTAAAAAGTGTCCTTATCACTTATTAGACATGTGGATGCGATGCTGAGGGTTGTGACCTTCGAATTTGTACCTATTTTGACATATGTTCATTTTCGGTTTAAACCATATAGGGTGCGTCGTTTTGGGTTATTTTGGGGCATTTCTGCACTTTTATGGGATTGGGATTTTCTAAAAAGTGTCCTTATCCCTCATTAGACTTGTGGATGCGATGTTGAGGGTCGTGACCTTCGAATCGATACCTATCTCGACATACGTTAATTTTTTATTTAAACCAGACTGGGTAGGTCGTTAGGGATTATTTGGGGGCATTATGTACTTTTTTTTGGTCTGGGACTTTCTAAAAACTGCGCTTATCTCTTATTAGATGTGTGGTTGCGATGATGAGGGTCGTGACCTTCGAATCGATACCTATTTTGATATATCTTCATTTTCTCCTTAAACCAGACCGGGTGGATCGTTTGGGGTTATTTGTGGGCATTTCTGTCCCTTTTTGAGTTTGGGAATTTCTAAAAAGTTTCATTGTCTCTTATTAGATATGTGGATGCGATGTTGAGGGTCATGACCTTCGGATCGATACCTACTTCGACATATGTTCATTTTTTGTTTAAACAAGATAGGGGGGTCGTTTGGGGTTATGTATGGGCATTTATGTACTTTTTTGGGTTTGGGATTTTCTAAAAAGTTTCCTTATCTCTTATTCGACGTGTGGATGCGATGTTGAGGGTTGTGACCTTCGAATCGATTCCTATTTCGATATATGTTCATTTTTTGTTTAAACCAGACCTGGTGGGTCGTTTGGAGTTATTTCGGGGCATTTCTATACTTTTTTGTGTTTGAGATTTTCTAAAAAGTGTCCTTATCTCTTATTAGACGTGTGGAAGCGATGTTGTGGGTCGTGACCTTCGAATCGATACCTCTTTCGACACATGTTCCTTATCGGTTTAAACCAGATACGATGGCTCGTTTGGGGGCATTTCTGTTCTTTTTTGGGCTTGGGTTTTTCTAAAAAGTGTCCTTATCTCTTATTAGACGTGTGGATGCGATGTTGAGGGTCATGACCTTTGAATCGATACCTATTTCGACATATGTTCATTTTTTATTTAAACCAGATGGGGTGGGTCGTTTGGGGTTATTTGGGGGCATTTTTGTACTATTTTTGGTTTGGGATTTTAAAAAAAGTGTCCTTATCTCTCATTAGATGTGGGGATGCGATGTTGAGGGTCGTGACTTTTAAATCGATACCTATTTCGACATATGTTCGTTTTTGGTCCAAATGAAATCGGGTGGGTCGTTTGGGGTTATTTGGGGGCATTTCTGTACTTTTTTTAGTTTGGGATTCTCTAAAAAGTGTCCATATCCCTTATTAGACGTGTGGGTGCGATGTTGAGGGTTGTGAACTTTGAATCGATACCTATTTCGACATATCTTCATTTTCGGTTTAAACCAGACCGGGTGTGTCGTTTGGGGTTATTTGGGGTCGTTTCAATACTTTTTTCCATTTGGTATTTTCAAAACAGTGTCCATATCTCTTATTAGACGTGTGGATGCGATGTTGAGGGTAGTGACCTTCGAATCGATACCTATTTTGACATATGTTCATTTTTTGTTTAAACGAGATAGGGTAGGTCGTTTGGGCTCAGTTGGGGGCATTTCTGCACTTTTTTGGGTTTGGGAATTTCTAAGAAGTGTCCTTATCTCTTATTAGACGTGTGGATGCAAAGTTGAATGTCGGGACCTTCAAATTGATACCTATTTTGACATATGTTTATTTTCGATTTAAACCTGATCGGGTGGGTCGTTTGGAGATTTTTGGGGGTATTTTTGCACTTTTTTCTGTTTGAGATTTTTTACAAAGTGTACTTATCTCTTGTTAGACGTGTGGATGCGATGTTGAGGGTTGTGACCTTCAAATCCTTTCCTATTTTGACATACGTTCATTTTCGTTTTAAACCAGACCGGGTGGGTCGTTTGGGTTTACTTATAGGAATTTCTGTACATTTTTGCGTTATGCATTTTCTAAAAAGTGTCCTTATCTCTTATTAGACGTGTGGATGCGATGTTGAGGCTCGTGACCTTCGAATCGATACCTGTTTTGACATATGTTCATTTTCGATTTAAACCAGACCGAGTTGGTTGTTTGGGGTTATTTGGGGGCATTTTTGTACTTTTTTCGATTTTAGATTTTCTAAAAAGTGTCCTTATCTCTTATTCGACATGTGGATGCGATGTTGAGGGTTGTGAGCCTCGAATCAATTCCTATTTTGACATATGTTCATTTTCAGTATAAATAACACTGAGTGGGTTGTTTGGGGTTATTTGGGAGCATTCTATACTTTTTTGGGTTTTAAGCTTTCTAAACGGTGTCCTTTACTCTTATTAGACGTATGGATGCGATTTGAGGGTCGTGCCTTTCGAATCGATACCTATGTCGACATATGTTCATTTTCGGTTTAAATCATATAGGGTGGGTCGTTTGGAGTTATTTCGGGGCATTTCTGTACTTTAATGGGACTGGGATTTTCTAAAAAGTGTCCTTATCTCTTATTAGACATGTGGATGCGATGTTGAGGGTCGTGACCTTCGAATCAATACCTATTTCGATGTATGTTCATTTTTTATTTAAACTAGACCGGGTAAGTCGTTTGGGGTTACTTGGGGGTATTTTTGTACTTTTGGATTTTGGATATTCTAAAATGTGTCCTTATCTCTCATTAGATGTGCGGATGCAATGTTGAGGGTCGTGACCTATGAATCGATACCTATTTCGACTTATGTTCATTTTCGGTCCGAACCAGACTGGGTGGGTCATTTTGGGTTCTTTAAGGGCATTTCTATACTTTTTTTGGTTTGGGATTTTCCAAAAAGTGCCCTTAGCTTTTATTAGACATGTGGATGCGATGTTGAGAGTTGTGACCTTCGAATCGATACCTATTTTGACATATCTTCATTCTCGGTTTAAACCAGACCGGGTGGATCATTTGGGGTTATTTGGGGGCATTTCTATTCTTTTTAGCATTTGGGATTTTCTAAAAAGTGTCCTTATCTCTTATTAGACGTGTGGATGCGATGTTGAGGGTCGTGACCTTCGAATCGATACCTATTTCGACCTATGTTCATTTTTGGTTTAAACCAGATAGGGTTTGTAGTTCGGGGTTATTTAATGGCATTTCTGTACATTTTTTGGTTTGGGATTTCCCAAAAAATGTCCTTGTCTCTTATTAGATGTGTGGATACGATGTTGAGGGTTGTGATCTACGAATCGATACCTATTTCGACATAAATTCATTTTCGGTTTAAACCAAACCGGGTGGATCGTTTGGGGTTATTTAAGGGCATTTCTGTATTTTTTTCGGTTTGGGAATTTCTAAAAAGTGTCCTTATCTATTATTAGATGTGTTGATGTGATGTTGAGGGTTGTGACCTTCGAATCGATTCCTATTTCGACATCTGTTCATTTTCAGTTTAAACCAGACAGGGTGGGTCGCTTGGTGTTATTCGGGGGCATTTCTGTACTTTTTTGCGTTTGAGATTTTCTAAAAGTGTCATTATTTCTTATTAGACGTGTGGATGCGATGTTGAGGGTCGTGACTTTCGAATCGATACCTATTTTGACATAAGTTCATATTCGATTTAAACTAGACCGGGTGGTTCGTTTGGGGTTATTTGGGGGCATTTCTGTACTTTTTTCGGTTTGGGATTTTCTAAAAATTGTCCTTATATCTTCTAAGATGTGTGGATGCGATGTTATGGGTTGTGACCTTTGAATCTATTCCTATTTCGACAAATGTTCATTTTCGCTTAAAACCTGACCGGGTGGATCGTTTTAGTTATTTGGGGGCATTTCAGTACTTTTTTACTTTTGAGATTATCTAAAAAGTGTCCATATCACTTATTAGACGTGTGGATGCGATGTTGAGGGTCGTGACCTTTGAATCGATACCTATTTTGACATATGTTCATTTTTTATTTAAACCAGACCGGGTGGGTCGTTTGGGATTATTTGGGGGCATTTGTGTACTTTTTTTGGTTTGGGATTTTCAAAAAAGTGTCCTTATCTCTATTAGACGTGTGGATGCGATTTTGTGGGTTGTGACCTTCGAATCAATTCCTATTTCGACATATGTTCATTTTTTGTTTAAACTAGACCGAGTGGGTCGTTTGGGATTATTTGGGGGCATTTCTATACTTTTTGGGTTTGGGATTTTCTAAAAAGTGTCCTTATCTCTTATTGGACATGTGGATGCGATGTTGAGGGTCGTGACCTTTGATCGATACCTATTTTGACTTATGTTCGTTTTCGATTTAAACCAAACCGAGTAGGTTGTTTGAGATTATTTTGGGGCATTTTTGTGCTTTTTTTGGTTTGGGATTTTCTAAACAGTGTCCTTATCTTTTATTAGACGTGTGGATGGAATGTTGAGGGTTGTGACCTTCGAATTGACACCTATTTCGACATATCTTCATTTTTTATTTAAACCAGACCGGGTGGATCGTTTGGGGTCATTTGGGGGTATTTCTATACTTTTTTGCGTTTGGGATTTTTTTAAAAGTGTCATTATCTCTTATTACATGTGTGGATGCGATGTTAAGGGTCGTGACCTTCGAATCGAGACCTACTTCGACATATGTTCATTTTTGGTTTAAACCCGATCAGGTTGGTCGTTTGGGGTTATTTAATTGCATTTCTGTACTTTTTTCGATTTGGGATTTTCCAAAAAGTGTCTTTATCTCTTATTAAACATGTGGATGGGATGTTGAGGGTTGTGACCTTCGAATCAATACCTATTTCGACATATCTTCATTTTCAGTTTAAACCAGACCAGGTGGGTCGTTTGGGGTTATTTAAGTGCATTTCTGTATTTTTTTTGGTTTGGGATTTACTAAAAGGTGTCATTATCTCATATTAGACGTGTGGATGCGATGTTGAGGGTTTTGACCTTCGAATCGTTTCCTATTTCGACATATGTTCATTTTCGGTTTAAACTAGACCAGGTAGGTCATTTGTGGTTATTTCGGGGTATTTCTGTACTTTTGGGTTTCAGATATTCTTAAAAGTCTCATTATCTCTCATTAGTCGTGTGGATGCGATGTTGAGGGTCGTCACCTATGAATCGATATCAATTTTGACTTATGTTCATTTTCGGTCCGAACCAGACTCGGGGGGTCGTTTGGGGTTATTTAAGGGCATTTCTATACTTTTTTTGGTGTGGGATTTTCCAAAAAGTGTCCTTATCTTTTATTAAACGTGTGAATGCGATATTGGGTGTTCTGACCTTCGAATCGATACCTATTTCGACATATCTAGATTTTTATTTTAAACCAGACCAGGTGGATCGTTTGGGGTTTTTTGGGGGCATTTCTCTACTTTTTTGCGTTTGGGTTTTCTAAAAAGTGTCCTTATCTCTTACTAGACGTGAGGATACGATGTTGAGGGTCGTGAGCTTTATATCAATACCTACTTCGACCTATGTTCATTGTCGGTTAAAACCAGATAGGGTTGGTCGTTTGGGGTTATTTAATGGCATTTCTGTATTTTTTTTTTTTGTTTGGGATTTTTCAAAAAGTATCTTTATCTATTATAAGACATGTGGATGCGATGTTGAGTGTCGTGAGCTTCAAATCGATACCTATTTTGACATATGTTCATTTTGGATTTAAACCTGATCGGGTGGGTCATTTAGGGTTATTTGGGGGCATTTTTGTACTTTTTTGGATTTGGGATTTTTTAAAAAGTGTCCTTATCTCTTATTAGACGTGTGGATGCGATAGTGAGGGTTGTGACCTTCGAATCGATTCCTATTTCGACATATGTTCATTTTTGGTTTAAACCAGATCGAGGCATTTCTGTACTTTTTACGTTTTGGTATTTTCTAAAAAGTGTCCTTATCTCTTATTAGACGTGTAGATGCGATGTTGAGGGTTGTGAGCCTAGAATCGATTCCTATTTCGACATATGTTCATTTTCAGTTTAAACTGGACCGGGTGGGTTGTTTGGTGTTATTTGGGGGCATTTCTATTCTTTTTTACATTTGAGATTTTCTAAAAAGTGTCCTTATCTCTTATCAGACGTGTGGATGCGATGTTGTGGGTCGTCACCTTTGAATCCATACCTATTTCGACATATGTTCATTTTAGATTTAAACCTGACTGGGTGGATCGTTTGGGGTTATTTGGGGGCATTTCCATACTTTTTTTGGTTTGGGATTTTCTAAAAAGTGTCCTTATCTCTTATTAGACGTGTGGATGCGATTTTGAGCATTGTGACCTTTGAATCGATTCCTATTTTGACATATGTTCATTTTTTATTTAAACCTGATCGGGTGGGTCATTTTGGGTTATTTTGGGGGCATTTTCATACTTTTTCGGTTTGGGATTTTCTACGAATTGTCTTTATCTCTTATCAGACGTGTAGATGCGATGTTGAGTGTTGTGACCTTCGAATAGATTCCTGTTTTGACATTTGTTCATTTTCGATTTAAACCAGACATGGTGGGTCATTTGGGGCTATTTGGGGGCATTTCTATACTTTTTTGCGTTTGAGATTTTCTAAAAAGTTTTCTTATCTCTGATTAGACGTGTGGATGCGATGTTCAGGGTCGTGACAGTCGAATCGCTACATATTTCGACAAATGTTCATTTTCGGTTTAAACCAGACATTGTGGGTCGTTTCGAGTTATTTGGGGGCATTTATGTGCTTTTTGGGTTTGGGATTTTCTAGAAGTGTCCTTATCTCTTATTAGACGTGTGGACGCGATGTTGAGGGTTGTGACCTTCGAATCGATTCCTATTTCGACATATGTTAATTTTCGGTTTAAAGCAGATCGGGTGGGTCGTTTGGGGTTTTTTGGGGGCATTTCTGTACTTTTTTGCTTTCGGGATTTTCTAAAAGGTGTCCATATCTCTTATTAGTCGTGTGGATTCGATGTTTTGGGTCGTGACCTTCGAATCGATACCTATTTCGACATATGTTCATTTTCGGTTTAAACTAGATTGGGTGAGTCGTTTGAGATTATTTTGGTGCATTTCTGTACTTTTTTGGTCTTGGGATTTTCTAAAAAGTGTCCTTACCTCTTATTAGACATGTGGATCCGATTTTGACGGCCGTGACCTTTGAATGGATACCTATTTTGACATATGTTTATTTTTTATTTAAACCAAACGAGGTGGGTCATTTGGAGTTATTTGGGGGCATTTCTACACTTTTTTTGGTCTGGAAAATTTTAAAAAGCATCCTTATCTCTTATTAGACGTGTGGATGCGATGTTGAGGGTCGTGACCTTCAAATCATTACCTATTTCGATACATGTTCATTTTCGGTTTAAACTAGACCGGGTGGGTCATTTGGGGTTATTTGGGGGCATTTCTGTACTTTTTTGCTTTCGGGATTTTCTAAAAGGTGTTCTTATCTCTTATTAGTCGTGTGGATACGATGTTCAGGCCATGACCTTCGAATCGATACCTATTTTGACATATGTTCATTTTCAGTTTAAACCAGATAGGGTGGGTCGTTTGAGATTATTTGTGTGCATTTCTGTACTTTTTTGGGTTTGTCATTTTCTAAAGAGTTTCCTTATCTCTTATTAGACGTGTGGATGCGATCTTGAGGGTTGTGACCATCGAATCGATACCTATTTTGACATATGTTAACTTTCAATTTAAACCTAATCGAGTGGGTCATTTTTTGTTATATCGAGGCATTTCTATACTTTTTACGTTTTGGTATTCTCTAAAAAGTTTCCTTATATCTTATTAGACGTGTAGATGCGATGTTGAGGGCTGTGAGCCTCGAATCGATTCCTATTTTGACATATGTTCATTTTCAGTTTAAACCGGACCAGGTGGGTCGTTTGGGGTTATTTGGGGGCATTTCTGTACTTTTTTGCTTTTGAGATTTTTCAAAAAGTGTCCTTATCTTTTATTAGACGTGTGGATATGATGTTGAGGGTCATCACCTTCGAATCGATACCCATTTCAACATATGTTCATTTTAGATTTATACCAGACCGTGTGGATCATTTGGGGTTATTTGGGGGGCATTTTGGTACAATTTTTGGTTTGGGCTTTTCTAAAAAGTATCATTATCTCTTATTAGACGTGTGGATGCGATTTTGAGCATTGTGACCTTTGTATCGATTCCTATTTTGATATATGTTCATTTTTTGTTTAAACCAGACCGGATTGGTCGTTTGGGGTTATTTGGGGGCATTTCTGTATTTTTTTGCGTTTGAGATTTTCTAAAAAGTTTTCATATTTGAAAGTAGATGTGTGGATGCGATGTTGAGGGTCTTGACCTTCGAATCGACACATATTTTGACATATGTTCATTTTTGGTTTAAACCAAATACGGTGGATTGTTTGGGGTTAATTGGTGGCATTTCTTTACTTTTTTGGGTTTGGGAATTTCTAAACAGTGTCCTTATCTCATATTAGACGTGTGGATGCGATGTTGAGGGTCGTCACCTTCGAATTGATATCCATTTCGACATATGTTCATTTTTTATTTAAACCTGACCGGGTGGGTTGTTTGGTGTTATTTGGGGGCAGTTCCGTACTATTTTCGGTTTGGGATTTTCTAAGAACTGTGCTTATCTCTTATTAGACGTGTGGATGCAATGTTTAGTGTTGTGACCTTCGAATTGATTCCAATTTAAACATATGTTCATTTTTGTTTAAACTAGACAAGGTGGGTCGTTTGGGGCTATTTGGGGGCATTTCTGTGGTTTTTTTGTGTTTGAGATTTTCTAAAAAGTTTCATTATCACTTATTAGACGTGTGGATGCGATGTTGAGGGTCGTCACCTTCGAATCGATACCTATTTCGACGTATGATCATTTTTTATTTAAACCTGACCGGGTGGGTCATTTTGGGTTATTTGGGGGCATTTTCGTACTTTTTTCGGTTTGGGATTTTCTAAGAACTGTCCTTATCTCTTACCAGACGTTTGGATGTGATGTTGAGTGTTGTGACCTTCGAATCGATTCCTATTTCAACATATGTTCATTTTCGGTTTAAACCAGATAGGGTGGGTCGTTTAGGGCTATTTAGGGGCATTTCTGTACTTTTTTGCGTTTGATATTTTCTAAAAAGTTTTCTTATCTCTTATTAGACGTGTGGATGCGATGTTGAGGGTCGTGACCGTCGAATAGGTGCATATTTTGACAAATGTTCATTTTCAGTTTAAACCAGATATTGTGGGTCGTTTCGTGTTATTTGGGGGCATTTATTTACTTTTTTGGGTTTGAGATTTTCTAAAAAGTGTCCTTATCCCTTATTAGACGTGTGGATGCGATGTTGAGGGTTGTGACCTTCGAATCGATTCCTATTTCGACATATGTTCATTTTCGGTTTAAAGCAGATCGAGTGGGTATTTTGGGGTTTTTTGGGGGCATTTCTGTACTTTTTTGCATTCGGGATTTTCTAAAAGCTGTCCTTATCTCTTATTAGTTGTGTGGATGTGATGTTGAGGGTCGTGACCTTTGAATCGATTCCAATTTTGACATATGTTCATTTCTGGTTTAAACCAGATAGGGTGGGTCGCTTGAGATTATTTTGGTGCATTTTTGTACTTTTTTGGGTTTGGGATTTGCTAAAAAGTTTCCTTATCTCTTATTAGACATGTGGATACGATCTTGAGGGTCGTGACCATCGAATCGATACCTATTTTGACAGACAATAATTTTCAATTGAAACCAAACCGAGTGGGTCATTTGGGGTTTTATGGAGGCATTTCTGTACTTTTTACGTTTTGGTATTTTCTAAAAAGTGTCCTTATCTCTTATTAGACGTGTAGATGCGATGTTTAGGGTTATGAGACTCGAATCGATTCCTATTTCGACATATTTTATTTTTCAATTTAAACCGGACTGGGTGGATCATTTGGGGTTATTTGGAGGCATTTCTGTACTTTTTTACATTTGAGATTTTCTAAAAAGTGAACTTATCTCTTATTTGACATGTGGATGCCATGTTGAGGGTCGTGACCTTCGAATCAATACCTATTTTGACATATGCTCATTTTCGGTTTAAATCATATAGGGTGGGTCGTTTGGGGCTATTTAGGGGCATTTTTGTACTTTTATGGGATTGGGATTTTCTAAAAAGTGTCCTTACCTCTTATTAGGCGTGTGGATGCGATTTTGACGGCCGTGACTTTCGAATTGATACCTATTTTGACATATGTTCATTTTCGATTTAAACCAGATTGTGTGGGTCGTTCGGAGTTATTTGGTGGCATTTCTACATTTTTTTTGGTCTAGGATTTTCTAAAAAGTGTCCTTATCTCTTATTAGACGGGTGGATCGATTCCTATTTCGACATATGTTCATTTTCGATTTAAACCAGACCAGGTGGGTCATTTGGGGATATTTTGGGGCATTTCTGTACTTTTTTGTGTTTGAGATTTTCTAAAAAGTTTTCTTATCTCTTAGTAGATGTGTGGATGCGATGTTGAGGGTCGTGAGCTTCGAATCGATACCTATTTCGACATATGTTCATTCTCGATTTAAACCTGACTGGGTGGGTCATTTGGGGTTGTTTGGGGGCATTTCCATACTTTTTTTGGTTTGGGCTTTTCTAAGAACTGTCCTTATCTCTTATAAGATGTATGGATGCAATGTTGGGCGGTGTGACCTATGAATCGATTCCTATTTTGACATATGTTCATTTTTTATTTAAACCAGATAGGGTCGGTCGTTTGGGGATAATTGGGGGCATTTCTGTACTTTTATGCTTTTGAGATTTTCTAAAAAGTTTTCTTATCTCTTATTAGACGTGTGGATACGATGCCTAGGGCCGTGACCATCGAATCGGTACATATTTCAACAAATGTTCATTTTTTATTTAACCAGATAGTGTGGGCCATTTTGAGTTATTTGGGGGCATTTCTGTACTTTTTTGGGTTTGGGATTTTCTAAAAAGTGTCCTTATCTCTTATTAGACGTGTGGATGCGATGTTGAGGGTTGTGACCAACGAATCGATTCCTATTTCGACATATGTTCATTTTCGGTTTAAACCAAACCAGGAGGGTCGTTAGAGGTTTTTTGGGGACATTTCTATACTTTTTTGCATTCGGGATTTTATAAAAAGTGTCATTATCGCTTATTAGTTGTGTGGATGCGATGTTGAGGGTCGTGACCTTCGAATTGATACCTATTTTGACATATTTTCATTTTATATTTAAACCAAATAGGGTGGGTCGTTTGAGATTATTTGGGTGCATTTCTGTACTTTTTTGGGTTTGGGATTTTCTAAAAAGTTTCCTTATCTCTTATTAGATGTGTGGTTGCGATCTTGAGGGTCGTGACCATTGAATCGATACCTGTTTTGACATATGTTAATTTTCAATTTATACCAAACCGAGATGGTCATTTGGGGTTATTTGGAGGCATTTCTGTACTTTTTATGTTTTGGTATTTTCTAAAAAGTGTCTTTATTTCTTATTAGACGTGTAGATGCGAAGTTGAGGGTTGTGAGCCTCGAATCGATTCCTATTTCGATATATGTTCATTTTCAGTTTAAACCAGATCGGGTGGGTCGTTTGGGGTTATTTGGGGGCATTTTTGTATTTTTTTGCATTTGAGATTTTTTAAAAAGTTTTCGTATCTCCTATTAGACGTGTGGATGCGATGTTGAGGGTCGTGACCTTCGAATCAATACCTATTTCGACATATGTTCATTTTTTGTTTAAATCATATAGGGTGGGTCGTTTGGTGTTATTTAGGGGCATTTTTGTACTTTTATGGGATTGAGATTTTCTAAAAAGTGTCCTTACCTCTTAGACGTGTGGATACGATTTTGACGACCGTGACCTTCGAATTGATATCTGTTTTGACATATGTTCATTTTCGATTTAAACCAGACCGGGTGGGTCCTTCGGAGTTATTTGGGGGCATTTCTACACTTTTTTTTGGTCTGGGATTTTCTAAAAAGTTTCATTATCTCTTATTAGACATGTGGATGCGATGTTGAGGGTCGTGACCTTCAAATCGATACCTATTTCGACATACGGTCATTTTCGGTTTAAACTAGACCAGGTGGGTCATTTGGGGTTATTTGGGGGCAATTCTGTACTTTTTTGTATTTAAGATCTTCTAAAAAGTGTCCTTATCTCTTATTAGACGTGTGGATGCAATGTTGAGGGTCGAGACCTTCGAATCAATACCTATTTCGACATATGTTCATTTTCGGTTTAAATCATATCGGGTGGGTCGTTTGGGGTTATTTAGGGGCATTTCAGTACTTTTATGGGATCAGGATTTTTTTAAAAGTGTCCTTATCACTTATTAGACGTGTGTATGCGATTTTTACGGTCGTGACCTTCGAATTGATACCTATTTTGACATATGTTCATTTTCGATTTAAACCAGACCAGGTGGGTCATTTGGAGTTATTTGGGGGCATTTCTGCACTTTTTTTTGTCTGAGATTTTCTTAAAAGTGTGCTTATCTCTTATTAGACGTGTGGATGCGATGTTGAGGGTCGTGACCTTCGAATTGATGCCTATTTCGACATATGTGCATTTTTTATTTAAATAGGGTGGTTCGTTTGGGGTTATTTGGGGGCATTTCTGTACTTTTTTGGGTTTGGGATTTTCTAGAAAGTGTCCATATCTCTTATTAGGCGTGTGAATGCGATGTTGAGGGTCGTGACCTTCAAAGTGAAACCTATTTCGACATATGTTCATTTTTTATTTAAACCAGACTGGGATGGTCGTTTGGCATTATTTGGGGGCATTTTTGTACTTTTTTCGATTTGGGATTTTCTAAAATGTGTCCTTATCTATCATTAGAAGCATGGATGCGATGTTGAGGGTCGTGACCTACGAATCGATACCTATTTCGACATATGTTCATTTTCGGTCCGAACCGAACTGGGTGGGTCGTTTGGGGTTATTTAAGGGCATTTCTGTACCTCCTTCGGTTTGGGATTTTTGAAAAAGAGTCCTTATCTTTTATTAGACGTATGGATGCGATGTTGTGGGTCGTCACCTTCGAATCGATACCTATTTCAATATATCTTCAGTTTCGGTTTAAACCAGACTTAGTGGATCGTTTGGGGTTATTTAGGGGCATTTCTATACTTTTTTGCATTTGAGAATTTCTAAAAAGTGTCCTTATCTCTTATTAAATGTGTGGATGCGATGTTGTGGGTCGTGACCTTCGAATCAATACCTATTTCGACATATGGTCATTTTTGGTTCAAATCATATAGGGTGGGTCGTTTGGGGCTATTTAGGGGCAATTCTGTATTTTTATGGGATTGGGATTTTCTAAAAAGTGTCCTTACCCCTTCTTAGACGTGTGGATGCGATGTTGATGGCCGTGACCTTCGAATTGATACATATTTTGATATATGTTCATTTTCGATTGAAACCAGACCGGGTGGGTCGTTTGGAGTTATTTGGGGGCATTTCTACACTTTTTTTGGTCTGGGATTTTCTAAAAGTGTCCTTATCTCTTATTAGACGTGTAGATGCGATGTTGAGGGTCGTGACCTTCAAATCGATACCTATTTCGACATATGTTCATTTTCGATTTAAACTAGACCAGGTGGGTCATTTGGGGTTATTTGGGGGCATTTCTATAATTTTTTGGGTTTGGGATTTTCTAAAAAGTGTCCTTATCTCTCATTAGACGTGTGGATGCAATGTTGATGGTCGTGACCTTCGAATTGATACCTATTTCGACATATGTTCATTTTTTGTTTAAATAGGGTGGGTCGTTTGGGATTATTTGGGGGCATTTCTGTACTTTTTTGGGTTTGAAAGTTTCTAAAAAGTGTCCTTATCTTTTATTAGGCATGTGGATGCGATGTTGAGGGTCGTGACCTCAAATCGATACCTATTTCGACATATGTTCATTTTCATTTTAAACTAGATAGGTTGGGTCATTTGGGGTTATTTGGGGGCATTTCTATACTTTTTGCATTTGAAATTTTGTAGAAAGTTTCCTTATCTCATATTAGACGTGTGGATGCGATGTTGAGGGTCATGACCTTCGAATCAATACCTATTTCGACATATATTCATTTTTTATTTAAACTAGATTGGGTGGGTCATTAAGGGTTATTTGAGGGCATTTTTGTACTTTTTTCGATTTGGGATTTTTTAAAAAGTGCCCTTATCTCTTATTAAACATGTGGATGCAATTTTGAGCGTTGTGACCTTTGAATCGAGTCCTATTTCGATATATGTTCATTTTCGGTTTAAACCAGATACGTTGGGTTGTTTGGGGTTAATTGACGGCATTTCTATACTTTTTTGGGTTTGAGATTTTCTAAAAAGTGTCCTTTCCTCTTATGAGACGTGTGGATGCGATGTTGAGGGTCGTCACTTTTGAATCGATACCTATTTTGACATATGTTCATTTTCATTTTAAACTAGATAGGTTGGGTCGTTTGGGGTTATTTGGGGGCATTTCCATACTTTTTTCGGTGTGGGATTTTCTAAGAACTGTCCTTATATCTTATCAGACGTGTAGATGCGATGTTGAGTGTTGTGACCTTCGAATCGATTCTTGTTTCGACATTTGTTCATTTTTTTATTTGAACCAGACAGGGTGGGTCGTTTGGGGCTATTTGGGGGCATTTCCGTACTTTTTTGCATTTGAGATTTTCTAAAAAGTGAACTTATCTCTTATTTGACATGTGGATGCGATGTTGAGGGTCGTAACCTTGGAATCAATACTTATTTTGACATATGTTCATTTTCGGTTTAAATCATATAGGGTGGGTCGTTTGGGGTTATTTAGGGGCATTTTTGTACTTTTATGGGATTGGGATTTTCTAAAAAGCTTCCTTATCTCATATTAGACGTGTGGATGCGATGTTGAGGGTCGTGACCTTCGAATCGATACCTATTTCGACATATGCTCATTTTTTAATTAAACTAGACCGGGTTGGTCGTTTGGGGTTATTTGGGGGTATTTCTGTACTTTTTTCAGTTTGGGGTTTTCTAAAATGTGTCCTTATCTCTCATTTGACATTTGGATGCGATGTTGAGGGTCGTGACCTACGAATCAATACCTATTTCGACATATGTTCATTTTCGATCTGAACCGGACCGGGTGAGTCGTTTGGGGTTAATTAAGGGCATTTCTATACTTTTTTCGGTTTGGGATTTTTGAAAAGAGTCCTTATCTTTTATTAGATGTATGGATGCGATGTTGAGGGTCATCACCTTCGAATCGATACCTATTTCAACATATCTTCATTTTTTGTTTAAACCAGACTGGGTGGATCATTTGGGGTTATTTGGGGGCATTTCTGTATTTTTTTACGTTTGAGATTTTCTAAAAAGTGTCCGTATCACTTATTAGACGTGTGGATGCGATGTTGAGGGTCGTAACCTTTGAATCAATACCTATTTTGACATATGTTCATTTTCGGTTTAAATCATATAGGGTGGGTTGTTTGGGGTCATTTAGGGTCATTTCTATACTTTTATGAGATTGGGATTTTCTAAAAAGTGTCCTTACCTCTTATTAGATGTGTGAATGCGATTTTGACGGCTGTGACCTTCGAATTGATAACTATTTTGACATATGTTCATTTTCGAATTAAAGCAGACTAGGTGGGTCATTTGGAGTTATTTGGGGGCATTTCTACACTTTTTTTAGTCTGGGATTTTCTGAAAAGTGTCCTTATCTCTTATTAGACCTGTGGATGCAATGTTGAGGGTCGTGACCTTCGAATTGCTTCCAATTTTGACATATGTTCATTTTCGGTTTAAATAGGGTGGTTCATTTGGGGTTATTTGGGGGCATTTCTGTACTTTTTTGGGTTTGGGAGTTTCTAAAAAGTGTCCTTATCTCTTATCAAAAGTGTGGATGCGATGTTGAGGGTCGTGACCTTCGAATCGATACCTACTTCGACATATGTTCATTTTCAATTTAAACCAGACCGGGTTGGTCGTTTGACGTTATTTGGGGGCATTTCTGTACTTTTTTCGGTTTGGGATTTTCTAAACTGTGTTCTTATCTCTCATTAGACGTGTGGATGCGATGTTGAGAGTTGTGACCTACGAATCGATACCTATTTCGACATATGTTCATTTTTGGTCTGAACAGGACCGGGTAGGTTGTTTGGGGTTATTTAAGGGCATTTCTTTACTTTTTCGGTTTTGGATTTTCGAAAAAAAGTCCTTATCTTTTATTAGTTGTATGGATCCGATGTTGAGGGTCGTCACCTTCGAATCGATACCTATTACGACATATCTTCATTTTCGATTTAAACCAGACTGGGTGGATCGTTGGGGGTTATTTGGGGTCATTTCTGTACTTTTTTGCATTTGGGATTTTCTAAAAAGTGTCCTTATCTCTTATTAGACATGTGGATGCAATGTTGAGGGTCGTGACCTTCGAATCGATACCTATTTCGACATATGTGCAATTTCGATTTAAACCAGATAGGGTTGGTCGTTTAGGGTTATTTAAGGGCATTTTTGTACTTTTTTTGGTTTGGGATTTTCCAAAAAGTGTCCTTATCTCTTATTAGACGTGTGGATGCGATGTTGAGGGTTTTGACCTTCGAATCGTAACCTATTTTGACATATCTTCATTTTTTATTTAAACCAGACCGGATGGGTTGTTTAGTGTTATTTAAGGGCATTTTTGTACTTTTTTCAGTTTGGGATTATCCAAAAAGTGTCCTTATCTCTTATTAGATGTGTGGATGCGATGTTGAGGGTCGTGGTCATCGAATCGATACCTATTTTGACATATGTTCATTTTCATTTTAAACCAGATAGGGTGGGTCGTTTGGGGTTATTTCGGGGCATTTCTGTACTTTTTTCCGTTTGAGATTTTCTAAAAAGTGTCCTTATCTCATATTAGACATGTGGATACGATGTTGAGGGTCGTGACCTTCGAATCGATACCTACTTTGACATATGTTCGTTTTTTATTTAAACCAGACGGGTGGGTCGTTAAGGGTTATTTGGGGGGCATTTCCATACTTTTCTAAGTTTGGGATTTTCTTAAAAGTGTCCTTATCTCTTATTAAATGTGTGGATGTGATTTTGTGCGTTGTGACCTTTGAATCGATTCCTATTTCGACATATGTTCATATTTTGTTTAAACCAGACCGGGTGGGTCGTTTGGGGTTATTTGGGGGCATTTCTGTACTTTTTTGCGTCTGAGATTTTCTAAAAAGTTTTCTTATCTCTTAGTAGATGTGTGGATGCAATGTTGAGGGTTGTGTCCTTCGAATCGATGTATATTTTGACATATGTTCATTTTTGGTTTGAACCAGATACGGTGGGTTGTTTGGGGTTAATTGGCGGCATTTCTATACTTTTTGGGGTTTGGCATTTTCTACAAAGTGTCCTTATCTCTTATTAGACGTGTGGATGCGATGTTGAGTGTCGTGACCTTCGAATTGATACCTATTTTGACATATGTTAATTTTCGATTTAAACCAGACCGGGTGGGTCGGTAAGGGTTATTTGGGGGCATTTCCATACTTTTTCAGTTTGGGATTTTCTAAAAAGTGTAATTATCTCTTATTAAACGTGTGGATGTGATTTTGGGCGTTGTGACCTTTGAATCGCTTCCTATTTTGACATATATTCATTTTCGGTTTAAACCAGACTGGGTGGGTCGTTTGGGGTTATTCGGGGGCCTTTCTAAACTTTTTTGAGTCTTAGATTTTCTAAAAAGTTTTCTTATCTCTTAGTAGATGTGTGGATGCGATGTTGTGGGTCGTGTCCTTCGAATCGATACATATTTTGACATATGTTCATTTTTTGTTTAAACCACATACGGTGGGTTGTTTGGAGTTAATTGACGGCATTTCTGTACTTTTTTGGGTTTGGGATTTTATAAAAAGTGTCATTATCTCAGATTAGACGTGGGTATGCGATGTTGAGAGTCGTCACCTTCGAATCGATACCTATTTCAACTTATGTTCATTTTCGGTTTAAACTAGACCGGGTGGGTCATTTGGGGTTATTTAGGGGCATTTCTGTAATTTTTTAGGTTTGGGATTTTCGAAAAAGTGTCCTTATCTCTCATTAGACATGTGGATGCGATGTTGAGGGTTGTGACCTTCAAATTGATACCTATTTTGACATATGTTCATTTTTTGTTTAAATAGGGTGGGTCGTTTGGGGTTATTTGAGAGCATTTCTGTACTTTTTTGGGTTTGGGATTTTCTAAAAAGTGTCCTTATCTGTTATTAAACGTGTGAATGCGATGTTGAGGGTCGTGAGCTTCGAATCAAAACTTATTTTGACATATATTCATTTTCAATTTATACCAGATCGGGTTGGTGGTTTGGCTTTATTTGGGGGCCTTTACGACTTTTTTTGGTTTTGGATTTTCTAAAATGTGTCCTTATCTCCCATTAGACGTGTGGATGCGATGTTGAGGGTCGTGACTATGAATCGATACCTATTTCGACATATGCTCATTTCGGTCCAAACCGGACCGGGTGGGTCGTTCGGGTTATTTAAGGGCATTTCTTTACTTTTTTGGTTTGGGATTTTTAAAAAGAGTCCTTATCTTTTATTAGACGTATGAATGCAATGTTGAGGGTCGTCACCTTCGAATCGATGTTGAGGGTCGTGACCTATGAATCGGGTTGGTGGTTTGGCTTTATTTGGGGGCCTTTCTGTACTTTTTTTTGGTTTTGGATTTTCTAAAATGTGTCCTTATCTCCCATTAGACGTGTGGATGCGATGTTGAGGGTCGTGACCTATGAATCGATACCTATTTCGACATATGCTCATTTTCGGTCCAAACCGGACCGGGTGGGTCGTTCGGGGTTATTTAAGGGCATTTCTTTACTTTTTTTGGTTTGGGATTTTTAAAAAAGAGTCCTTATCTTTTATTAGACGTATGAATGCAATGTTGAGGGTCGTCACCTTCGAATCGATATGTATTTCGATATATCTTCATTTTCGGTTTAAACCAGACTGGGTGGATCGCTTGGGGTTATTTGGGGGGCATTTCTGTACTTTTTTCCGTTTGAGATTTTTTGAAAAGTGTCCTTTTCTTTTATTAGACGTGTGGATGCGATGTTGAGGGTCGTGACCTTCGAATCAATACCTATTTCGACATATGTTCATTTTCGGTTTAAACCATATTGGGTGGGTCGTTTGGGGTTATGTAGGGGCATTTCTATACTTTTATGGGATTGGGATTTTCTAAAAAGTGTCCTTACCTCTTATTTGACGTGTGGTTGCGATTTTGGCGGCCGTGACCTTCGAATTGATACGTATTTTGACATATGTTCATTTTTGACTTAAACCAGACCAGGTGGATCGTTTGGAGTTATTTGGGGGCATTTCTACATTTTTTTTGGCCTGGGATTTTTTAAAAAGTGTCATTATCTCTTGTTAGAGGTGTGGACGCGATGTTGAGGGTCGTGACCTTCAAATCGATACCTATTTCGACATATATTCATTTTCGGTTTAAACCAGACCGGGTGGGTCATTTGGGGTTATTTGGGGGCATTTCTGTAATTTTTTGGGTTTGGGATTTTCTAAAAAGTGTCTTTATCTCTCATTAGACGTGTGGATGCGATATTGATGGTCGTAACCTTCGAATTGATACCTATTTCGACATATGTTCATTTTTGATTTAAATAGGGTGGGTCGTTTGGGCTTATTTGGGGGCATTTCTGTTCTTTTTTGGGTTTGGGAGTTTCTAAAAAATGTCCTTATCTCTTACTAGACGTGTGGATGCGATGTTGAGGGTCGTGACTTTTGAATCGATAGCTATTTTGACATATGTTCATTTTTTATTTAAATCAGACCGGGTTGGTCGTTTGGCGTTATTTGGGGGCATTTCTGTATTTTTTTCGGTTTGGGATTTTCTTAAATGTGTCCTTTTCTCTCATTATACATGTGGATGCGATGTTGAGGGTTGTGACCTACGAATCGATACCTATTTCGACATATGTTTATTTTCGGTCCGAACCGGATCGGGTGGGTCGTTTGAGGTTATTTAAAGGCGTTTCTATACTTTTTTCGGTTTGGGATTTTTGAGAAAGAGTCCTTATCTTTTATTAGACATATGGATGCGATGTTGAGGGTAGTCACCTTCGAATCGATACCTATTTCGACATATCTTCATTTTCGGTTTAAACCAAACTGGGTGGATCGTTTGGGGTTATTTGGGGGCTTCCCTGTACTTTTTTGCGTTTGGGATTTTCTAAAAAGTGTCCTTATCTGTGAATGCAATGTTAAGGGTTGTGACCTTCGAATCGATACCTATTTGGACATATGTACAATTTCGGTTTAAACCAGATAGGGTTGGTCGTTTGGGGTTATTTAAGGGCATTTCTGTACTTTTTTCGTTTGGGGATTTTCCAAAAAGTGTCATTAGCTCTTATTAGACGTGTGGATACGATGTTGAGGGTTGTGACCTACAAATCGAAACCTATTTTGACATATCTTCATTTTCAGTTTAAACCAAACCGGGTGGGTCATTTGGTGTTATTTAAGGACATTTTTGTACTTTTATCGGTTTGGGATTTTTCAAAAAGTGTCCTTATCTCTTATTAGATGTGTGGATACGATGTTGAGGGTCATGACCATCGAATCGATACCTATTTCGACATATGTTCATTTTCGTTTTAAACCAGATAGGGTGGGTCGTTTGGGGTTATTTGGGGGCATTTCTATACTTTTTTACGTTTGGGATTTTCTAAAAAGTGTGCTTATCTCTTATTAGACGTGTGAATGCGATGTTAAGGGTCATGACCTTCGAATCGATACCTATTTTGACATATGTACAATATCGGTTTAAACCAGATAGGGTTGGTTGTTGGGGTTATTTAAGGGCATTTCTATACTTTTTTTGATTTGGGATTTTCTAAAAAGTGTTCTTATCTCTTATTAGACGTGTGGATGCAATGTTGAGGGTTGTGACCTTCGAATCGAAATCTATTTCGACATATCTTCATTTTCGGTTTAAACCAGACTGGGTGGGTCGTTTGGTGTTATTTAAGGGCATTTTTGTACTTTTTTCGGTTTGGGATTTTCCAAAAAGTGTCCTTAACTCTTATTAGTTGTGTGGATGCGATGTTGAGGGTTGTGACCTTCGAATCGATACCTATTTCGACATATGTTCATTTTCGTTCTAAACCAGATAGGGTGGGTCGTTTGGGATTATTTGGGGGCATTTTCGCACTTTTTTGGTTTGGGATTTTCCAAAAAGTGTCCTTATCTCTTATTAGATGTGTGGATGCGATGTTGAGAGTCATGACCATCGAATCGATACCTATTTCGACATATGTTCATTTTCATTTTAAACCAGATAGGGTGGGTCGTTTGGGGTTATTTGGGGGCATTTCTGTACTTTTTTGCGTTTGAGATTTTCTAAAAAGTGTCCTTATCTCATATTAGACGTGTGGATGCGATGTTGAGGGTCGTGACCTTCGAGTCGATAACTATTTCGACATATGTTCATTTTTTATTTAAACTGGACCGGGTGGGTCGTTAAGGGTTATTTGGGGGCATTTCCATACTTTTTTCGGTTTAGGATTTTCTAAAAAGTGTCCTTATCTCTTATTGAACGTGTGGATGTGATTTTTAGCATTCTGATCTTTGAATCGATTCCTTTTTTTTTTTTTGATAAGTAATTTGTATATGTATAGAAGAAGAAAAAAAAAGATACAAGAGAAGGGAACCTACTATCACCCCTTAGACAGACCTAAGGAGGAGAAAGAGGCCCCACACCCCCGAGGACAAACTCCTCGGTTATACAAGGAGAGCCACCCAAAACCAATTATGGAGGCCTAAACTGGGCCTTACCAACAGAATCATCATGAATCAGCCGCATCAGGTCCTCATGAAACTCTTGAGGATACATAATAGTTTCCCCATCCCCACTATTTATGGAAGCAATAAAGTCCGCCGGTTGGTTCAGTTCTTTCCAAACATGCCTCACTTCATAGCTAGCCAACTGGTCCAACATAGAGATGATCTGGTACTTCAAAGCATAAACATTCCAGGGGCAGCCAATCACATCTGTAACAGTCTCCATGGCCAACTTCGAGTCAGATCTGATAGAAACATAACGGAGGTTCCTCTCTAAGCACAAAACCACTCCTCTATGGATAGCTTTCAATTCCATGCTAAGAACCGAAGGTTCCAACCCTTTACCAACATAGGCCAGAATCAGATCACCTAAGTAATCATGATTGAGACCCCCATAACCAGCTCTATCTCCGTTCAAGGACCCATCACAATGGAGAGAAATCAATTGAGCAAGGGGCTATGGCTAGAAACAGATTTTGGGAGCTGTATGGGTCCACTGCACTTGGACCCCCCACTTGTCAACCAAATATTGATTCCTAGGAGTATGGGCAGCCAAAATCGGACATTGAGAACCTTTAGTGAAAACATCAAATTTGATGTCTTGAAGGATCTTACCATAAGACCTTGACTGAGTACTAAAGAGCCGTTGATTCCTCTCCCTCCAAACATGATAAATTGTCGCACAAAAAACAAGCTTGAGAATAACATCCATCTTATCTTTAGCACAAACCACATGAGAAAGCCAATTGACCACATCAGCCAGGGCAGCAGGTCCTTTGCCATTGAGAGAACACATAGAGCTAACCCTATCCCATATGGTATTAGAAAAGGGATAGGCAAAGAAGAGATGGTCATGGCTCTCCAAACCTCCCCAACATAGGACGCAATTCTGTCCTACAACAATATTCCTTCTAATGAGTTTGTCTTTAGTTGGCAACCCTCCCATCAGGCACCTCCAGGTAGTACAAGAGTGCCTAGGAAAAAAACCAGGAAACCGAACAAGCTTATGCCAATCCACCTTTATAGCACTACTTCTAATAAGATCCCAAGCCAACTTGGTAGTAAAGAGACCATTAGAAGTTTCCTTCCAAACAATAAGATCCTCCTCACCACTCATAATAGGAATACTAGGTAGATCCCTCAAAATAGTAATCAGATCAAAAGAACCCTGAGGGGGCAGATGCCAATGGCCATCCCTAATAAAGTCCAAAACCATGGCAAGCCGGTGAGAACCAGCATCATAACGGATCTGATCCCCAAATCTTTTAATCAAAACCCCTTTGGGATGTCAATTATCCAACCAAAGTCTAGTAGCTTGGCCATTCCCAATAATATGATGGATATGTGGCTCAATCTGATCTCTAAATTTGAGGACTTTCCGCCAAACCCAAGAGCAATTTTGGGGGATCTTTGCAGTCCAAATAGAATCATTCTTTAGGTAGTGGGTATTGACCCACCTAACCCAAAGACTGTCTTTCTTAGAGGCAATCCACCAAATTTGTTTAAAAATCCCCGCAATGTTCATATCAGAAATTCTCCTAATACCAAGACCCCCTTCGGCCTTAGGTTTGCAAATCTTATCCCAAGAGATGTAATGTACCTTACGATCAAGAGACGGGCCAGACTAAAGGAAGTTGGAGAAGATGGATTCCAGCTTATTCTTTAGAGCTCCAGGCAGCCCGAAAATCCCTGACCAGTAAATGTAATAGCCTTGAAGAGCAGAGCTTAAAATTTGAAGCCGCCCTTCGAAGGATAAGAGCCAAGCTTTCCAACCATCAAGCCTACTCCTCACTCGATCCAAAATGGAAGAACAATCTGCAAAAGCCAGCTTTCGAGCAATGAGAGGAACACCAAGATACCGGATAGGCAACTTGATATCCACAAAGTTCATTAATTCCAAAAGTTGCAGTCTAGCAGTGTGGGTGACGCCCCCTAAAATAATAGAGGACTTAGCCCTGTTGAGTTTCAACCTAGAGTAGGTATGAAAATCATCCAAGGCCCCCAGACAGGCAGAAACAGAATCCGTGGTGGCCTTCACGAAGATCATCAAGTCATCGGCAAAGATAAGTTGGGAAAGGTGGGAACACTTACACCTGGGAAGGAGGCTAATGCTGCCCTCCACCTCCAACTTCCTCATCAATGCTGAAAACCCCTCCATGGCAATAGTGAACAAATATGGAGAAATAGGGTCCCCCTGCTGTATTCCCCTTCCCCCTTTAAAAAAACTAGCAGGACTTCCATTCAATAAGATGGAGAAGCAAGGAGTATCAACACAAGCCTTCACCCAACCAATAAACTTCTGAGGGAAACCCATTCTTTCCATTATAACAAACAAGAACTTCCTACTAAGGGAGTCATACGCTTTATGAAGGTCAATCTTCAGCACTGCTGTTGGGCTAGATCCTTTCTGCTCTATACCTCGAACCACATCATAACAGACAAGGATGTTGTCCACAATAGACCTCCCCTTGATAAAAGCCGACTGGGAATCACTTACCACCTGCCCAACTACTCCTTGGAATCTATTAGATAAGAGTTTTGTAATGATCTTATAAAAAAGATTGCAAAGAGCTATGGGCCTATATCTAGCAAAAGTAGAGACATCACCCGTCTTAGGAATCAAGCTAATAAAAGTAGCATTAATCGACCATGGAAGGCGAGACTCCAAAAAGAACCATTTCACTGCCAAAGTCAAATCCTCACCACCAACTTCCCAAGAATGCTTGAAGAAAGCAGCCCCAAACCCATCCGGTCCGGGAGCTTTGGAATTTTTCATGGCAAACACAACCTCCACAATCTCCTTATTGGACACCCTCCCAATAAGACCTTCCTGTTGGGCATGGGATAACCCATATTGCAAGGGAACCGTGCTAGGAAAAAAACCACCATCAATCTAATTAGTCCCAAATAATTTCTTATAGAAAGAGACAGTTTCATCTTTAATCTGGTTGGAATCCTTAACAATGCCACCTCCTTCCCCTTGAATTTCCAAAATATGCTTCCCATTCTAAAGCTATTATTTGGGACTGAATCCTTAACAATTGAATCGATTCCTATTTTGACATATGTTCATATTCGGTTTAAACCAGACCGGGTGGGTCGTTTGTAGTTATTTGGGGGCATTTCTGTACTTTTTGGCATTTGAGATTTTCCAAAAAGTTTTCTTATCTCTTAGTAGATGTATGGATGCGATGTTGAGGGTCGTGACCTTCGAATCGATACATATTTCGACATATATTCATTTTCAGCTTAAACCAGATACGGTGGGTTGTTTGGGGTTAATTGGCGGCATTTCTGTACTACTTTGGGTTTGGGATTTTCTAAAAAGTGTCCTTATCTCTTATTAGACGTGTGGATGCGATGTTGAGGGCCCTGACCATCGAATCGGTACATATTTTGATAAATGTTCATTTTTGCTTTAAACTAGATAGTGTGGGTCATTTTGAGTTATTTGGGCGCATTTCTGTACTTTGTTGGGTTTGGGATATCCTAAGAGGTGTCCTTATCTCTTATCAGATGTGTGGATGCGATGTTGAGTGCTGTGACCTTCGAATCGATTCCTATTTTGACATATGTTCATTTTCGGTTTAAAGCAGACCGGGTGAGTCGTTTGGGGTTTTTTGGGGGCATTTCTATACTTTTTTGCATTCGGGATTTTCTAAAAAGTGTCCTTACCTCTTATTAGTCGTGTGGGTGCGATGTTGAGGGTCGTGACCTTCGAATCGATACCTATTTCGACATATGTTCATTTTCATTTTAAACCAGATAGGGTGGGTCGTTTGAGATTATTTGGGTGCATTTCTATACATTTTTGGATTTGGGATTTTCTAAAAAGTTTCCTTATCTCTTATTAGACGTGCGGATACGATCTTGAGGGTCGTGACCATCGAATCGATACCTATTTTGACATATGTTAATTTTCAATTTAAACCAGACCGAGTGGGTCATTTGGGTTTATTTGGTGGCATTTCTGTACATTTTACGTTTTGGGATTTTCTAAAAAGTATCCTTATCTCTTATTACACGTGTAGATGCGATGTTGAGGGTTGTGAGCCTCGAATCGATGCTTATTTTGACATACTTTCATTTTCAGTTTAAACCAGACCGGATGGGTCGTTTGGGGTTATTTGGGGGCATTTCTGTACTTTTTTGCATTTGAGATTTTTTAAAAAGTGTCCTTATCTCTTATTAGACGTGTGGATGCGATGTTGAGGGTCAAGACCTTTGAATCAATACCTATTTCGACATATGTTCATTTTCGGTTTAAATCACATAGGGTGGATCGTTTGGGGTTATTTAGGGGCATTTCTGTACTTTTATGGGATTGGGATTTTCTAAACAGTGTCCTTATCTCTTATTAGATGTGGATGCGATTTTTAAGGTCGTGACCTTCGAATTGATACCTATTTTGACATATGTTCATTTTCGATTTAAACCAGACCGGGTGGATCGTTTGGAGTTATTTGGGGGCATTTCTACACTTTTTTTGGTCTGGGATTTTCTAAAAAGTGTCCTTATCTCTTATTAGACGTGTGGATGCGATGTTGAGGGTTGTGACCTTCAAATCGATACCTATTTCGACATATGTTCATTTTCGATTTAAACTAGTCCGGGTGGGTCATTTGGGGTTATTTGGGGGCATTTCTATAATTTTTGGGTTTGGGATTTTCTAAAAAGTGTCCTTATCTCTCATTAGACGTGTGGATGCGATGTTGAGGGTTGTGACCTTCGAATTGGTACCTATTTCGATATATGTTCATTTTCGGTGCAAATAGGGTGGGTCGTTTGGGGTTATTTGGAGGCATTTTTTAAAAGTGTCATTATCTCTTATTAGATGTGTGGATGCAATGTTGAGGGTCGTGACCTTCAAATTGATACCTATTTTGACATATGTTCATTTTTTATTTAAACTAGACCGGGTTGGTCGTTTGGCATTCTTTGGGGGTCATTTCGTTACTTTTTTTGGTTTGGGATTTTCTAAAATGGATCCTTATCTCTCATTAGACGTGTGGATGCGATGTTGAGGCTCGTTACCTACGAATTGATACCTATTTTGACATACATTTATTTTCGGTTCGAACCGGACCGGGTGGGTTATTTGGGGTTATTTAAGGGCATTTTTGTACTTTTTTGGGTTTGGGATTTTCAAAAAAGAGTCCTTATCTTTTATTAGATGTATGGATGCGATGTTGAGGGTCGTCACCTTCGAATCGATACCTATTTCGACATATCTTCATTTTCGATTTAAACCAGACTGGGTGGATCATTTGGGGTTATTTGGGGGCATTTTTGTATTTTTTTGAGTTTGAGATTTTTTAAAAAGTGTCATTATCTCTTATTAGATGTGTGGATATAATGTTGAGGGTCGTGACCTTCGAATCAATGCCTATTTTGACATATGTTCATTTGCGGTTTAATCTAGATAGGGTGGGTAATTTGAGATTATTTGGGTGCATTTCTGTACTTTTTTGTGTTTGGGATTTTCTAAAAAGTTTCCTTATCTCTTATTAGACATGTGGATGCGATCTTGAGGGTTGTGACCATCAAATCGATACCAATTTTGACATATGTTAATTTTCAATTTAAACTAGACCGAGTGGGTCATTTGGGTTTATTTGGTGGCATTTCTATACTTTTTACGTTTTGGGATTTTCTAAAAAGTGTCCTTATCTCTTATTAGACGTGTAGATGTGATGTTAAGGGTTGTGAGCCTCGAATCGATTCCTATTTTGACATATGTTCATTTTCAGTTTAAACTGGACCGGATGGGTCGTGGGGTTATTTGGGGGCATTTCTGTACTTTTTTGCGTTTGAGATTTTCTAAAAAGTGTCCATATCTCTTATTAGACGTGTGGATGCGATGTTGAGGGTCGAGACCTTCGAATCAATACCTATTTTGACATATGTTCATTTTCGATTTAAATCATATAGGGTGGGTCATTTGGGGTCATTTAGAGGCATTTCTGTACTTTTATGGGATTGGGATTTTCTAAAAAGTATCCTTATCTCTTATTAGACGTGTGGATATGATTTTTATGGTCATGAGCTTCGAATTGACACCTATTGTGACATATGTTCATTTTCGATTTAAACCAGATCAGGTGGGTCGTTAGGAGTTATTTGGGGGCAGTTCTACACTTTTTTGGTCTGGGATTATCTAATAAATGCCCTTATCTCTTATTAGACGTGTGGATGCGATGTTGAGGGTTGAGACCTTCAAATCGATACCTATTTCGACATATGTTTATTATCGGTTTAAACTAGTCCGGTTAGGTCATTTGAGAATATTTGGGGGCATTTCTATAATTTCTTGGGTTTGGGATTTTCTAAAAAGTGTCCTTATCTCTCATTAGACGTGTGGATGCGATGTTGAGTGTTGTGACCTTCGAATTGATACCTATTTCGATATATGTTCAATTTCAGTTTAAATAGGGTGGGTCGTTTGGGGTTATTTGGGGGCATTTCTATACTTTTTTGTGTTTAGGCTTTTCTTAAAAGTTTCCTTATCTCTTATTAGATGTGTGGATGCAATGTTGAGGGTCTTGACCTTCGAATCAATACCTATTTCGACATATGTTCATTTATGATTTAAAGTAGACCGGGTTGGTCGTTTGGCGTTATTTGGGGGCATTTCTGTACTTTTTTTGGTTTGGGATTTTGTAAAATGTGTCCTTATCTCTTATTAGACGTGTGGATGCAATGTTGAGGGTCGTGACCTACGAATCGATACCTATTTCGACATATGTTTATTTTCGATCCGAACCGGACCGGGCGGGTCGTTTGGCATTATTTAAGGGCATTTGTGTATTTTTTTGGTTTGGGATTTTTGGAAAAGAGTCCTTATCTTTTATTAGATGTATGGATGCGATGTTGAGGGTCGTCACCTTCGAATCGATACCTATTTCGACTTATCTTCATTTTCGGTTTAAACCAAACTGGGTTGATCGTTTGGGGTTTTTTGGGGGCTTTTCTGTAATTTTTTGCGTTGAGATTTTCTAAAAAGTGTCATTATCTCTTATTAGACGTGTGGATGCGATGTTGAGGGTCATGACCTTCGAATCAACACTTATTTTGATATATGTTCATTTTAGGTTTAAATCATATAGGGTGGGTTTTTGGGGTTATTTAGGGGAATTTCTGTACTTTTATGGGGTTGGGATTTTCTAAAAAGTGTCCTTACCTTTTATTAGACCTGTGGATGCAATTTTGACAGCTGTGACCTTCGAATTGATACCTATTTTGTCATATGTTCATTTTCGATTTAAACTCGACCGGGTGGGTCATTTGGAATTATTTGGGGGCATTTCTACACTTTTTTTGGTCTAAGATTTTCAAAAATGTGTCATTATCTCTTATTAGACGTGTGGATGTGATGTTGAGGGTCGTGACCTTCGAATTGATACCTATTTCAATATGTGTTCATTTTCGGTTTAAATAGGGTGGTTCGTTTGGGGTTATTTGGGGGCATTTCTGTACTTTTTGTGGTTTGGGAGTTTTTAAAAAGTGTCGTTATCCCTTATTAAACGTGTGGATGCGATGTTGAGGGTCGTGACCTTCGAATCGATACCTATTTCGACATATGATCATTTTCGATTTAAACCAGAATGGGTTGGTCGTTTGGCGTTATTTGTGGGCATTTCTGTACTTTTTTCGGTTTGGGATTTTGTAAAATGTGTCCATATCTCTTATTAGACATGTGGATGCGATGTTGAGGGTTGTGACCTATGAATCAATACCGATTTCGACATATGTTCATTTTCGGTCCGAACCGGACCGAGTGGGTCATTTGGGGTTATTTAAGGGCATTTTCATACTTTTTTCTTTTAGGGATTTTTGAAAAAGAGTCCTTATCTTTTATGAGACGTATGGATCCGATGTTGAGGGTCGTCACCTTTGAATCGATACCTATTTCGACGTATCTTCATTTTCGGTTTAAACCAGACTAGGTGGATCGTTTGGGGTTATTTGGGGGCTTTTCTGTACTTTTTTACGTTTGGGATTTTCTAAAAAGTGTCCTTATCTCTTATTAGACATGTAGATGTGATGTTGAGGGTCGTGACCTTCGAATCGATATCTATTTTGACATATGTAGAATTTTGGTTTAAACCAGATAGGGTTGGTCGTTTGGGGTTATTTAAGGGCATTTTTGTACTTTTTTTGGTTCGGGATTTTCCAAAAAGTGTACTTATCTCTTATTAGATGTGTGGATGCGATGTTGAGGGTTGTGACCTTCGAATCGAAACATATTTTGACATATCTTCATTTTCGATTTAAACCAGATCGGGTGGGTAGTTTGGTGTTATTTAAGGGTATTCTTGTACTTTTTTCAGTTTAGGATTTTCCAAAAAGTGTCCTTATCTCTTATTAGAGGTGTGGATGTGATGTTGAGGGTCGTGGCCTTCGAATCGATACCTATTTCAACATTTGTTCATTTTCTTTTTAAATCAGATAGGGTGGGTCGGTTGGGGTTATTTAGGGGCATTTTTGTACTTTTTTCTGTTTAATATTTTCTAAAAAGTGTCATTATCTCATATTACACTTGTGGATGCGATGTTGAGGGTCGTGACCTTCGAATTGATACCAATTTTGATATATGTTCATTTTCGATTTCAACCAGACCGGTTGGGTCGTTAAGGGTTATTTGGGGACATTTCCGTACATTTTTCGGTTTGGGATTTTCTAAAAAGTGTCCTTATCTCTTATTAAACATGTGGATGCGATTTTGAGCGTTGTGACCTTTGAATCGATTCCTATTTCGACATATGTTCATTTTCGATATAAATCAGACCCGGTAGGTCGTTTGGGGTTATTTGGGGGCATTTCTGTACTTTTTTGCTTCTGGGATTTTCTAAAAAGTTTTCTTATCTCTTAGTAGATGTGCGGATGCGATGTTGAGGGTCATGCCTTCCGAATCGATACATATTTCGATAAATGTTCATTTTCGGTTTAAACCAGATACGGTGGGTTATTTTGGGTTAATTGGCGGCATTTCTGTACTTTTTTTGGTTTGGGATTTTTTAGAAAGTGTCCTTATCTCTTATTAGACGTGTGGATCCGATGTTGAGAGTCGTCACCTACGAATCGATACCTATTTCGACATATGTTCATTTTTTATTTAAACTAGACCGGGTGGGTCATTTGGGGTTATTTAGGGGCATTTCTATAATTTTTTAGGTTTGGGATTTTCTAAAAAGTGTCCTTACCTCTCATTAGACGTGTGGATGCGATGTTGAGGGTTGTGACCTTCGAATTGATACCTATTTCGACATATTTTCATTTTCGTTTTAAATAGGTTGAGTCGTTTGGGGTTATTTGGGGGCATTTCTATACTTTTTTGGGTTTGGGATTTTTTAAAAAGTGTCCTTATCTCTTATTAGATGTGTGGATGCGATGTTGAGGGTCGTGACCTTCGAATCAAAACCTATTTCGACATATGTTTATTTTCGATTTACACCAGACCGAGTTGGTCGTTTGGCATTATTTGGGGGCATTTTTGTACTTTTTTTCGTTTGAGATTTTCTAAAAAGTGTCATTGTCTCTTATTAGACGTGTGGGTGCGAAGTTGAGGGTCGTGACCTTCAAATTAATATCTACTTCGACCTATGTTCATTTTCGGTTTAAATCATATAGGGTGGGTCATTCGGGGCTATTTAGGGGCATTTTTGTACTTTTACGGGTTTGAGATTTTCTAAAAAGTGTCCTTACCTCTTATTGGACGTGTGGATGCGATTTTGACGGCCGTGACCTTGGAATTGATACCTATTTTTTCATATGTTTATTTTCAACTTAAACCAGATCGGGTGGGTCGTTTCGAGTTATTTGGGGGTATTTCTACATTTTTTTTGTTCGGGATTTTCTAAAATGTGTCCTTATCTCTTATTAGATGGGTGGATGCGATGTTGAGGGTCGTGACTTTTAAATCGATACCTATTTCGACATATATTCATTTTCGATCTAAACTAGACCGGGTGGGTAATTTGGGATTATTTGGGGGCATTTCTGTAATTTTTTGGGTTTGGGATTTTCTAAAAAGTATCCTTATCTCTTATTAGACGTTTGGATGCTATGTTGAGGGTCGTCACCTTCAAATCGATACCTATTTTGACATCTGTTCATTTTCGATTTAAACCAGACCTGGTGGGTCGTTTGGCGTTATTTGGGGGCATTTTCGTACTTTTTGGATTTGGGATTTTCTAGGAACTGTCCTTATCTCTTATCAGACGTGTAGATGCGATGTTGAGTGTTGTGACCTTCGAATCGATTCCTATTTCGACATTTGTTCATTTTCGGTTTAAACCAGATAGGGTGGGTCGTTTGGGAATATTTGGGGGCATTTCTGTATTTTTTGCATTTGAGATTTTCTAAAAAGTTTGCTTATCTCTTATTAGACATGTGGATGCGATGTTGAGGGCCGTGACTGTCGAATCGGTACATATTTCGACAAATGTTAATTTTCGATTTAAACCAGATAGTGTGGGTCGTTTTTTGTTATTTGGGGGCATTTGTATACTTTTTTGGGTTTGGGATTTTCTAAAAAGTGTCTTTAACTTTTATTAGACGTGTGGATTCGATGTTGAGGGTTGTGCCCTTCGAATCGATTCTTATTTCGACATATGTTCATTTTCGATTTAAAGCAGACCGGGTGGGTCGTTTAGGGTTTTTTTGGGGCATTTCTATACTTTTTTGCATTCAGGATTTTTTAAAAAGTGTCCTTATCTCTTATTAGTCGTGTGGATGCGATTTTGACGGTCGGGACCTTCGAATCGGTACCTATTTCGACATATGCTCATTTTCGGTTTAAACCAGATAGGGTGGGTCGTTTGAGATTATTTGGGGGCATTTTTGTACTTTTTCAGGTTTGGGATTTTCTAAAAAGTTTCCTTATCTCTTATTAGACGTGTGGATGCGATCTTGAGGGTCGTGACCATCGAATAGATATATGTTTTAACATATGTAAATTTTCAATTTAAACCAGACCGAGTGGGTCATTAGGGTTTATTTGGAGGCATTTTTATACTTTTTATGTTTTGGGATTTTCTAAAAAGTGTCCTTATCTCTTATTAGACGTGTAGATGCGATGTTGAGGGTTGTGGGCCTCGAATCGAATCCTATTTCGACATTTGTTCATTTTCAGTTTAAACCGGAACGGGAGGGTCGTTTGGGGTTATTTGAGGGCATTTATATACTTTTTTGCATTTGAGGTTTTTTTAAAAGTGTCTTTATCACTTATTAGACGTGTGGATGCGATGTTGAGGGTCGTGACATTCGAATCAATACCTATTTCGACATATGTTCATTTTCGATTTAAATCATATAGGGTGGGTCGTTTGGGGTTATTTAGGGGCATTTCAATACTTTTATGGGATTGGGATTTTCAAAAACGTGTCCTTATCTCTTATTAGACGTGTGGATGCGATTTTGAGGGCCGTGATCTTCGAATTGATACCTATTTTGACATATGTTCATTTTCGATTTAAACCAGACCGGGTGGGTCATTTGGGGTTATTTGGGGGCATTTCTACACTTTTTTTGGTATGCGATTTGCTAAAAAGTGTCCTTATCTCTTATTAGACGTGTGGATGCGATGTTGAGGGTCGTGACCTTCAAATCGATACCTATTTCGACATATGTTCATTTTCGATTTAAACTAGATCAGGTGGGTCATTTGGGGTTATTTGGGGGCATTTTTATAATTTTTTGGGTTTGGAATTAACTAAAAAATGTCATTATCTCTCATTAGACGTGTGGATACGATGTTGAGGGTTGTGACCTTCGAATTGATACCTATTTCGACATATGTTCATTTTTGGTTTAAATAGGGTGGATCGCTTGGGGTTATTTGGGGGTAGTTCTGTACTTTTTTGGGTTTGGGATTTTCTAAAAAGTGTCCTTATCTCTTGTTAGTCGTGTGGATGCGATGTTGAGGGTCGTCACCACCGAATCGATACCTATTTCGACATATGTTCATTTTTTATTTAAACTAGACCAGGTTGGTCGTGTGGCGTTATTTGGGGGCATTTCTGTATTTTTTTTAGTTTGGGATTTTAAAAAATGTGTCTTTATCTCTCATTAGACGTGTGGATGCGATATTGAGGGTCATGACCTACGAATCGATACCTATTTTGACATATGTTTATTTTCGATCCGAACAGGACCGAGTGGGTCGTTTGGGGTTATTTGAGGGCATTTCTGTACTTTTTTTGGTTTGGGATTTTTGAAAAAGAGTCCTTATATTTTATTAGATGTATGGATGCGATGTTGAAGGTCATCACCTTCGAATCAATACCTATTTCGACATATCTTCATTTTCGGTTTAAACCAGACTGGGTGGATCGTTTGGTGCTATTTGGGGGACTTTCTGTACTTTTTTACGTTTGAGATTTTCTAAAAAGTGTCCTTATCTCTTATTAGACGTGTGGATGCGATGTTGAGGGTCGTGACCTTCGAATCAATACCAATTTTGACATATGTTCATTTTCGGTTTAAATCATATAGGGTGAGTTGTTTGGGGTTATTTAGGGACATTTCTCTACTTTTTTGGGATTGGGATTTTCTAAAAAGTGTCCTTACCACTTATTAGAAATGTGGATACGATTTTGACGGCCGTGACCTTCAAATTGATACCTATTTTGACATATGTTCATTTTTTATTTAAACCAGACCGGGTGAGTCATTTGTGGGCATTTCTACTCTTTTTTTGGTCTGGGATTTTCTAAAAAGTGTCCTTATCTCTTATTAGACGTGTGGATGCGATGTTGAGGGTCGTAACCTTCGAATTGATACCTATTTCGACATATGTTCATTTTTGGTTTAAATAGGGTGGTTCGTTTGGGGTTATTTGGGGGCATTTCTATACTTTTTTGGGTTTGGGAGTTTCTAAAAAGTGTCCTTATCTTTTATTAAACGTGTGGATGTGATGTTGAGGGTTGTGACCTTCGAACCGATACCTATTTCGACATATCTTCATTTTTGGTTTAAACCAGACTGGGTGGATCATTTGGTGCTATTTGGGGGCATTTCTGTACTTTTTTACGCTTGAGATTTTCTAAAAAGTATCCTTATCTCTTATTAGACGTGTAGATGCGATGTTGAGGGTCGTGACCTTCGAATCAATACCAATTTTGACATATGTTCATTTTCAGTTTAAATCATATAGGGTGGGTTATTTGGGGTTATTTAGGGACATTTCTGTACTTTTTTGGGATTCGGATTTTCTAAAAAGTGTCCTTACCACTTATTAGAAGTGTGGATACGATTTTGATGGCTGTGACCTTCAAATTGATACCTATTTTGACATATGTTCATTTTTTATTTAAACCAGACCGGGTGGGTCATTTGGGGGCATTTCTACTCTTTTTTTGGTCTGGGATTTTCTAAAAAGTGTCCTTATCTCTTATTAGACGTGTGGATGCGATGTTGAGGGTCGTAACCTTCGAATTGATACCTATTTCGACATATGTTCATTTTTGGTTTAAATAGGTGGTTCATTTGGGGTTATTTGGTTCTTTGGAGATTTTCTAAAAGTGTCCTTATCTCATATTAGACGTTGGATGCGATGTTGAGGGTCACCTTAATCGATACTATTTCGATATATCTTCATTTTGGTTTAAACCGTGGATTGTTTGGGTTATTTGGGGCATTTTGGTATTTTTCCGTTTTTTTGAAAAGTGTCCTTATTTTTGAGGTCTAAAATTGATACCTATTTACATATGTTCATTTTTGGTTTAAATAGGTGTTCATTTGGGGTTATTTGGGGCATTGATTTATCCGTTGAGATTTTCTAAGTGTCCTTATCTCATATTAGACGTATGGATGCGATGTTGAGGGTCGTCACCTTCGAATCGATACCTATTTCGATATATCTTCATTTTTGGTTTAAACCAGACTGGGTGGATTGTTTGGGGTTATTTGGGGGCATTTTGGTACTTTTTTCCGTTTGAGATTTTTTGAAAAGTGTCCTTATCTCTTATTAGATGTGTGGATGCGATGTTGGGGGTATTGACCTTCGAATCGATTCCTATTTTGACATATGTTCATTTTCGATTTAAATCATATAGGGTGGGTCGTTTGGGGTTATTTAGGGGCATTTCTGTACTTTTATGGGACTGGGATTTTCTAAAAATTGTCCTTACCTTTTATTAGACGTGTGGATGCAATTTTGACGTCCGTGACCTTCCAATTGATATCTATTTTGACATATATTCATTTTCGACTTAAACCAGATCGGGTGGGTCGTTTGGACTTATTTGGGGGCATTTCTACACTTTTTTTGTTCTAGGAGTTTTTTAAAATGTGTCCTTATCTCTTACTAGACATGTGGATGCGATGTTGAGGGTCGTGACCTTCAAATTGATACTTATTTCGACATATGTTCATTTTCGGTTTATACTAGACCGGGTGGGTCATTTGGGTGCATTTCTATAATTTTTAGGGTTTGGGATTAGCTAAAAAGTGTCCTTATCTCTCATTAGATGTGTGGATACGATGTTGAGGGTTGTGACCTTCGAATTGTTACCTATTTCGACATATGTTCATTTTCGGTTTAAATAGGGTGGGTCGTTTGGGGTTATTTGGGGGTAGTTCTGTACTTTTTTGGGTTTGAGATTTTCTAAAAAGTGTCCTTATCTCTTGTTAGTCGTGTGGATGCGATGTTGAGGGTCGTGACCTTTGAATCGATACCTATTTCAACAAAAGTTCATTTTCGGTTTAAACCTAGACCGAATGGGTCATTTGGGGTTATTTGGGGGCATTTCTGTACATTTTTGGGCTTGTGATTTTCTAAAGAGTGTCCTTATCTCTTATTAGACGTATGGATGCGATGTTGAGGGTCGTGACCTTAAAATCGATATCTTTTTTTTCGATAGGTAAGTTGTGTGTGTATAAAAGAAGAAAAGAACGATACAAAAGAATTCAAATTGATACCTATTTCGACATATGTTCTTTTTTGGTTTAAACCAGACTGGGTAGGTCATTTGTGGTTATTTGGGGGCATTTCAATACTTCTATGGGTTTGGTATTTTCTAAAACGTGTCCTAATCTCTTATTAGACGTGTGGATGCGATGTTGTGGGTCGTGACCTTCGAATCGATACCTATTTAGGCATATGTTCAACTTTGGTTTAAACCAGACAGGGTGGGTCTTTTGGGGTTATTTGGGGGCATTTCTGTACTTTTTTGGGCTTGAGATTTTCTAAAAAGTGTCCTTATCTCTTATTAGACATGTGGATGCGATGTTGAGGGTCGTGACCTTCGAATCGATACCTATTTTGACATATGTTCATTTTCAATTTAAACCAGACCGAGTGCGTTGTTTGGGGTTATTTGGGGGCAATTCTGTACCTTTTTTAGCTTGGGATTTTCTAAAAGGTGTCCTTATCTCTTATTAGGCATGTGGATGCGATGTTGAGGGTCGCGACCCTCAAATCAATACTTATTTCGACATCCATTCATTTTTTATTTAAACTAGACCGAGTGGGTCGTTTGGGGCTATTTGGGGGCATCTCTGTACTTTTCGGGGGTTGGAATTTTCTAAAAAGTGTCCTTGTCTCTTATTAGACGTGTGGATACGTTGTTGAGGGTCGTGACCTTCAAATCGATACCTGTTTCGACATTTGTTCATTTTCGGTTTAAACCAGACCAGGTGGGCCATTTGGGGGCATTTCTGTACTTTTTTGGGTTTGGTATTTTCTAAATTGTGTGCTTATCTCTTATTAGACGTGAGGATGCGATGTTGCGGGTCGTGACCTTCGAATCGATACCTATTTTGGTATATTTTCATTTTCGATTTAAACCAGACCGAGTGGGCCGTTTAGGGTAAATTGGGGGCGTTTTGGTACTTTTTTGGGTTTTTCGATTCTCTAAAAAGTGTCCTTATCTGTTATTAGACGTGTGGATGCAATGTTGAGGGTGGTGACCTTCGAATAGATACCTATTTCGACATATGATCATTTTCAGTTTAAAAAAGATCGGGTGGGTTGTTTGGGGTTAGTTGGGGGCATTTCTGCACTTTTTTGGGCTTGGGATTTTCCAAAAAGTGTCTTTATCACTTATTATACGTGTGGATGCTATGTTGGGGGTCGTGACCGTCGAATCGATACCTATTTGACCATATGTTCATTTTCTGTTTAAAGTAGATCGGGTGGATGGTTTGGGGTTTTTTGGGAGTATTTCTGTACTTTTTTGGGTTTAGGATTCTCTAAAAAGTGTCCTTATCTCTTATTATATGTGTGGATGCGATGTTGAGGGTCGTGACCTTCGAATAGGTACCTATTTCGACATAAGTTCATTTTTGGTTAAAACCAGACCGAGTGGGTCATTTGGGGTTATTTCGGGGCATTTGTGTACTTTTTTGGGCTTGGGATTTTCTTAAAAGTGTCCTTATCTCTTATTAGACGTATGGATGCGATGGTGAGGGTCGTGACCTTCAAATCGATACCTATTTTGACATATGTTTATTGTCGGTTTAAACCAGACCGAATGGGTCGTTTGTGGTTATTTGGGGGCATTTCAGTACTTTTTTGGGTTTGGTATTTTCTAAAACGTGTCCTAATCTCTTATTAGACGTGTGGATGTGATGTTGTGGATCGTGACCTTCGTATCGATACCTACTTCGGCATATGTTCAATTTCGATTTAAACAAGATCGGTGGGTCGTTTGGGGTTATTTGGGGCATTTCTATACTTTTTGGATTTTGGATTCTCTAAAAGTGTCCTTAGCTCTTATTAGGGTCGATGCAATGTTGAGGATTGTGACCTTCGAATCGATACCTATTTTGACATATGTAAATTTTCAAACAAGATCGGTGGGTTGTTTGGGGTTAGTTGTATTTCTATACTTTTTGGGCTTGGGTTTTCTAAAAGTGTCTTTATCTCTTATTAGACATGTGGATGCTATGTTGAGGTCGTGACCTTGAATCGATAGCTATTTCAACATATGTTCATTTTCTATTTAAAATAGATCGGGTGGGTCTTTTCGGTTTTGGGGGTATTTCTGTACTTTTTTGGGTTTGGGATGGTCTAAAATGTGTCCTTATCTCTTCTTGGACATGTGGATGCGATGTTGAGGGTCGTGACCTTCGAATCGCTACCTATTTCAACAAAAGTTCATTTTCGGTTTAAACCTAGACCGAATGGGTCATTTGGGGTTATTTGGGGTATTTCTGTACACTTTTGGGCTTGTGATTTTCTAAAGAGTGTCCTTATCTCTTATTAGACGTATGGATGCGATGTTGAGGGTCATGACCTTAAAATCGATATCTTTTTTTTCGATAGGTAAGTTGTGTGTGTACAAAAGAAGAAAAGAATGATACAAAAGAATTCAAATTGATAACTATTTCGACATATGTTCTTTTTCGGTTTAAACCAGACCGGGTGGGTCGTTTGTGGTTATTTGGGGGCATTTCTGTACTTCTATGGGTTTGGGACTTTCTAAAACATGTCCTAATCTCTTATTAGGCGTGTGGATGCGATGTTGTGGGTCGTGACCTTCGAATCGATACCTATTTAGGCATATGTTCAACTTTGGTTTAAACCAGATAGGGTGGGTCATTTGGGGTTATTTGGGGGCATTTCTGTACTTTTTTGGGTTTGGGATTTTCTGAAAAGTGTCATTATCTCTTATTAGACGTGTGGATGCGATGTTGAGTGTCGTGACCTTCGAATCGATACCTATTTCGACATATGTTCATTTTTGATTTAAACTAGATCGAGTGGGTCGTTTGGGGTTATTTGGGGGCATTTCTGTACTTTTTTGGGCTTGGGATTTTCTAAAAAGTGTCCTTATCTCTTATTAGACATGTGGATACGATGTTGAGGGTCGTGACCTTCGAATCGATACCTATTTCGACATAAGTTTATTTTCGATTTAAACCAGACCGAGTGGGTCATCTGGGGTTCTTTGGGGGCATCTCTGTACTTTTTGGGGGTTGTGATTTTCTAAAAAGTATCCTTATCTCTTATTAGATGTGTGGATGCGATGTTGAGAGTCATGACCTTTAAATCGATACCTGTTTCGACATATGTTCATTTTTTGTTTAAACCAGACCGGGTGGGTCGTTTGGGGTTCTTCAGGGCATTTCTGTATTTTTTTGGGTTTTTTGTTTTCTAAAATGTGTCCTTATCACTTATTAGACTTGTAGATACGATATTCTGGGTCGTGACCTTCGAATGGATACCTATTTTGGTATATATTCATTTTCGATTTAAACCAGACCAGGTGGGTCGTTTGGGGATATTTGGGGGCATTATTATACTTTTTTGGGTTTGGGATTCTCTAAAAAGTGTCTTTATCTCTTATTAGACGTGTGGATTTGAGGGTCGTGACCTTCGAATCGATACATATTTCGACATAAGTTCATTTTTGGTTTAAACCAGATCGAGTGGGTCGTTCGGGGTTATTTGGTGGCATTTCTATACTTTTTTGGGCTTGGGATTTTCTAAAAAGTGTCCTTATCTCTTATTGGACGTATGGATACGATGTTGAGGGTCGTTACCTTCAAATCGATACCTATTTCGACATATGTTCATTTTCGATTTAAACCAGACCAGGTGGGTCATTTGGGGTTATTTGGGGGCATTTTTGTACTTTTTTGGGTTTGGGATTCCCTAAAAAGTGTTTGTATCTCTTATTAGACGTGTGGATGCGATGTTGAGGGTCATGACCTTCGAATCGATACCTATTTTGACATATGTTCATTTTCGATTTAAACCAGACTGAGTGGGTTGTTTGGGGTTATTTGGGGGCAATTCTGTACCTTTCTTAGCTTGGGGTTTTCTAAAAGGTGTCCTTATCTCTTATTAGGCATGTGGATGCGATGTTGAGGGTCGCGACCTTCAAATCGATACCTATTTCAACATCAGTTCATTTTCGATTTAAACCAGACCGAGTGGGTCTTTTGGGGTTATTTGGGGGCATCTCTGTACTTTTTTGGGGTTGGGATTTTCTTAAAAGTGTCCTTGTCTCTTATTAGATGTGTGGATGCGTTGTTGAGGGTCGTGACCTTCAAGTCAATACCTGTTTCGACATTTGTTCATTTTTGGTTTAAACCAGACCGGGTGGACCATTTGGGGGCATTTCTATACTTTTTTGGGTTTGGTATTTTCTAAAATGTGTGCTTATCTCTTGTTAGACGTGAGGATGCGATGTTGCGGGTCGTGACCTTCGAATCGATACTTATTTTGGTATATTTTGATTTTTGATTTAAACCAGATCGGGTGGGTCGTTTGGGGTAAATTGGGGGCATTTTTGTACTTTTTTGGGTTTTCGATTCTGTAAAAAGTGTCCTTATCTGTTATTAGACGTGTGGATGCAATGTTGAGGTGGTGACCTTCGAATAGATACTGTTGCGTCAAGAAATCGTCGAGCGGTCCTGCGAGTGCCGTCACCTGCAAGTGGACCAAAGGGGTCAATCAGAGAGAACCGGTGTGGTCCCGGCCTAGGGCTCTCCGATGCCAAAGTTAGATCTCCTGGCGCAAACAGATGAATAGTGATTATTCAGTATGAGTTTTTATGTCCCCGATGGGGTTGTGTACCTTGCCTTTTATAGTAGCATATGGCAGTGTGGAGAGTCCTAGTTTGATGGCGATTGTGCCGTTGAGTGGATAGAGGCTCTGGGTAACGGGGCTCTATCCTGATTGGCCATCTCCCCGCGGGAGGGAGTGCCCTGGTGGCATCAGGATCCTTGGTGGATAGATATCCGCGTGTGGTGATAACGTCCTTGGTGCTTGAATCCGTCTGGATGACGTTACCTCTGAGGGTCTAGAGTCCTGGTAGTGACATGAGTCTTGTAGCGATACGATCGGGTCATAGGTGAGTGGCCCCCACCTCACGTTTGTGCCCACGATGCTGTGCCTGGGTGAGGCCGCGCCGATGTGTAGCCGCGCCTAGGTGAGGTCGCGCCTGAGTGGTGGCCGCGCCTGGGTGAGGCCGCGCCTGGGTGTGGCCGTGCCTGGGTGAGAGGCCGCTCCTGGATGTGGTCGCGCCCGGGTGAGGCCGCCTGGGTGAGAGGCCGCTCCTGGATGTGGCCGCGCCTGGGTGGTGGTCGCGCCTGGGTGAGGCCGCGCCTAGGTGAGAGGCCGCGCCTCGGTGTAGCCACGCCTGGGTGAGAGGCCGCGCTGGATGTGGCCGCACCTAGGTGAGGCCGCGCTGAGTGGTGGCAGCGCTGGGTGTGGCCGCGCTGGGTGTGGCCACGCCTTGGTGAGGCTGCGCTGAGTGGTGGCCGTGCCTGGGTGCAGGCCGCGTGGGTGCGGGCCGCGCTGGGTGCGAGGCCGCGCTGGTGCGAGGCCGCTTGGGTGCGGAGCCCGCTGGGTGCGGGCCGCTTGGGTGTAGGCCGCGCTGGGTGTGGCGCGCTGGGTGCGGCCGCGCTGGTGTGTGGCCGCGCTGGGTGAGAGGCCTCCTGGTTGTGGCCACGCCTAGGTGAGGCAGCGCCGAGTGGAGGCCACGCCTTGGTGCCGGCCGCGCCGGGTATTGGGACCCTGGTTCGTTTCCTTTGGTTACGGAGCGGGTCGCCCTGTGACACATGGCGGCCACGATTGGCCCGATGAATATTGGATGTATCATTTGCCCCCACTCTCTTGGGATAGGATGTCCAAGAGAGTAGATGCCTTTACATAGTGAGGGGTCCGCTGCAAACAGACTTTCCTTGCAGGGCTTGCCTGTAACTCTAGTAATGAGGTAGGAGAGGTTGGGGGTTCAAACCTTACCTCCTACACTTTTTCTTTTTGTTTTTTGTAGGTATATGTTCCTTTCTCTCCCTTCTTCTTTCACTTCTCATTTCTCTTTCTTACTTCTTGTCTCCCCTTTTGCTCTCCTTTAATTCCCCTTTTTTGTCTTTTGTCTTCTCTTTGGTGCCCACCATGTGCTTGTTTTTGGGTCACCTCCACTAGTATCCATTTTGCTTGATTTTGGGTCCTTGTGTTGAGGTTGTGTTGTCTTGGTGCCTTGGTTTGCTTGGAAAGCTTGAGTGGTGCTTGGCTTGAGTGCCTTCCCTCTTGTGATCTCTATTACTTGATCGTGCCCCAGGTGGTGTGAGGCCGCGCCTATGGTGGCCACAGCGTGGGTGTGATGGACCCTCATGCTTGTCCACTCCCCTTCTTCTTGTCTCGTGATGGATCTGCTTGTTTATACTTTGCGGTGGTCTTCATTTTATTTTTCTTGCTTTGGCTTCTTGTCTAGGAGATCGTTGCTCACGAGCAAGTAGCTAGTCTCGCTTCATTATTTTATCCATGTCATCACCTAATGACTCGATCCATTGCGGTCGTGGTTGGATCCCTTGAGGAGTCTTCTTCCCCGCGGATACTTTTTCTTTTTTGCCTTCCCCTGTTGGTAGTGAAGGGGAGGAGGAGGTTTCTGGAGATTCCACCCCTAGTAGGGGTCGTAGGGCCTCCAGAGCTTCTATTTCTGTTGGTGACCTTAGGAGTAAGTTGGCTTTCATTCCTAGCGTCTTGACTTCTTCGGACTTGGCGGTTCGCATCCTGGAGAAGACCCGTGATTATGACTTCTCAAGGTTCCCTGAGGTCACTCTGTTGCTACCCGAGACTGCTATAGTGGCTCGTGTCTCTCCCGAGGATGATGTTGTGGTGACGAGAGGAGGGTGCCGTCTTACCGAGGAGAGTGTTGCTTGTCCGACTGAGGCTGATATGATGTCTCCTTCGGATCGGAGGCTGCTCCTCCATTAGATGCCCCCTGATTTTATAGATGTTCTTTCTGGATGTTGACTTTTTTGATGATAACTTTTGGATTGTGATGCTTACTTTTGTATGTCCTTGACTCTTTCTTTAGATGTTGATATGGTTTGATCCTTGTCGCCTTGATATTGATTGCATTGTCTCCTGGTGATCGTTTGCGCGTTGATGCTTTCTGACCCTTGATAGTCATAGGATTTTGGTAGTGGCGTCGTGCCTTGGTGATCCTTGGACCTTGGTGGGTTAACGCCTTAGGCGTAGAGCCTCAGTGTTGGTATGACGCCTTAGGCATACAGCCTCAGTGGTGGCACATCGCCATAGGCATACAGCCTCAGTGGTGGCACATCGCCTTAGGCATGAAGCCTTGGTGTTGGCATGTTGCCTTAGGCATAAAGCCTCAATGTTGGCATGTCGCCTTAGGCATGAAGCCTCGGTGTTGGCATGTTGCCTTAGGCATAAAGCCTCAATGTTGGCATGTCGCCTTAGGTATGAAGCCTCAGTGTTGGCATGTTGCCTTAGGCATAAAGCCTCAGTGTTGGCATATCGCCTTAGGCACGAAGCCTCAATGTTGGCATATCGCCTTAGGCACGAAGCCTCAGTGTTGGCATATCGCCTTAGGCACGAAGCCTCAGTGTTGGCATGTCGCCTTAGGCACGAAGCCTCAGTGTTGGCATATCGCCTTAGGCACGAAGCCTCGATGTTAGCATATCGCCTTAGGCACGAAGCCTCGATGTTGGCATACCGCCTTAGGCACGAAGCCTCGATGTTGGCATACCGCCTTAGGCACGAAGCCTCAGTGTTGGCATATCGCCTTAGGCACGAAGCCTCGATGTTGGCATACCGCCTTAGGCACGAAGCCTCGATGTTGGCATACCGCCTTAGGCACGAAGCCTCGATGTTGGCATACCGCCTTAGGCACGAAGCCTCAGTGTTGGCATATCGCCTTAGGCACGAAGCCTCGATGTTGGCATACCGCCTTAGGCACGAAGCCTCGATGTTGGCATACCGCCTTAGGCACGAAGCCTCGATGTTGGCATACCGCCTTAGGCACGAAGCCTCAGTGTTGGCATATCGCCTTAGGCACGAAGCCTCGATGTTGGCATACCGCCTTAGGCACGAAGCCTCGATGTTGGCATACCGCCTTAGGCACGAAGCCTCAATGTTGGCATATCGCCTTAGGCACGAAGCCTCAATGTTGGCATATCGCCTTAGGCACGAAGCCTCAGTTGAGTAGTAGAAGAAGCCGAGTATTCCCGAATTTTTTTCAATTCATCCTTGAAACGTAATGCCATCTTGCTTGTTGGTGGTGCCAAACTCCGTTGTTACTTCTGCGATAGTACTTCTTCAAGTATAGTGAGTTCAGTGCGGTCTACCTTCTTGCCCCACGGAGTCTTCAAGCGGTAGGTCCCAGGGCGTATTTGCTTGGAGACTATGTAGGGTCCTTCCCGGTTGGGTGACGCTTCCACGCCTTCGTGGTGTGATGCACTTGCCCTTCGTAGTACTAAATCTCCCCTGGTGGAATAGCCTTTCATTGACCTGTTGCGTCATGGTACACAGCGATGCGTTCTTTGGTAGGCGACGTTCCTTAGTAGTGCTCTTTCGCGGACCTCATCTATAAAGTCTAGGTTCGCCGCAGATCCGTCGACATAGGTGCGTTCATTGAAGTGCGAGAATCCTATGGGACATGGAGCAGAGACTTCTACCGGCGCCAATGTTTCGAGTGCCATATGCTAGGCGGAATGGGCTCTCTCCGTGGGCGTCCGTCTTGTAGTTTGGTATGCCCACGGGGACGCTTGGTAGCTCTTCTACCCACTTGCCTTTGGCTCCTTCTAGCCTTTTCTTGACTCCTTCCATGGCGTTACATTGGTGACCTCCACCGACCATTGGCTTGTGGGTATGCTACCGACACGGCCGATAGTCGATGTTGTAGCTGTGACGAAATGCTTGGAATTTAGGGTTGTTGAATTGTTTTCCATTGTGAAGTAGTCGATCGCGACGACCCAGGTACTTTCGTTTCTGGTGCTGCGGTGAAGTTGCCTAAGATGTCTAGTCCCCACATGGCAAAAGGTATGGGGTTGAGGATTGATGTCGGCTTGGTGGCGGGTAGATGGGGTCTTTGGGCGAACAAGCGACATTGCTCGCACTTCTTGGCATATTGGATGGCCTCCTCTTGCATTCGTGGCCGATATAGTCCCTGGCGGAGGATTTTGTAGGCTAGGGCTCGTCCCCATGTGGCTTCCACCTATCCCCTCATGGACTTCGGCTAGGGCGTACTCTGTCCCCTTGGGTCCTAGGCACCGGAGTAGTGGTCTGTGTGCCCCGCTTATACGACCCCTTCTAGGACGGTGTGCTTTGCAGCTCTCATCCTGACCTTCCTTGCCTCGGCCTTGTCTTACGGTAAGACGTCGTCCGTAGGTAGTTGAGTATAGGGTCCATCTAGCTAGGCCCCTCCTCAATCTCATTAACTTGCTTCTCCGGCATGTTAGCTCATGTAATATTTCCACGTACCTTTGCATTGGCCAGGTTTGAGTTCATCATTGGCTAGCACAGGACGGTGCATCAACGATTGCATTCTCGATCCTTAGAACTCGAACCATCTCGAACTTCCCGACCTCGGACCTCAAACCTCGAACCTCGAACCTTGAACTTCTACCATGGTTTTTCGATTGTGGTCCTTGGCCATGGCCAAAGACCCCCATTTTATTTTTCTTTCTTCTCTCTTTTCTTCTTTGCTTTTGGGCAGCGGCCTTTGACGGATGGCACCCAAAATATTATTTTTTTTTTTTCTTGATAGGTGACGACCATAGCCCTTTGGCCGTGGCCTCTTGGTCGTGGTCTTTTGGCCATGGCCTCTGGGCTGTAGCCACTTGGCCTCTCTCTCTTCCTTTTTTTTTTTTTTTTTTTTTCCTGGCTCTGTCTCTCAGTAAGGTGCATTCAACGACGAAGTACGCCAAGCTTGGCCTTTGATGGTAGTCTGGGTTGGAACCGATGTCATGCTCACTTAACTCCACCGCCCATGCTATCAATCTCCCGGAGGCGTCCGGCTTGTGTAGTATCTTCTTCGGGGTAGGTGCAGTGAGGACTATGATGGTATGGGCTTGGAAGTATGGTCGTAGCTTCCTGGCTGCCATTACCAATGCATAGGCTACCTTCTCGATCCTAGTGTACCTGGTATCTGCATCGATCAGGACATGGCTGACGTAGTAGATGGGCCTCTGGACTTTGTCCTCTTCCTTTAGCAGTACTGCGCTGACCGTGACCGGGGTGGCGGCCAGGTAGAGCTGCAACTCTTCGTTAGGTTTCGGTCGCCCAAGCAAGGGTGGGCTCTCTAGGTACTCCTTCAATTCTCCGAACGCCTTTTGGCACTCTTCCGTCCATGTGAAGTCCTTAGGGCTTCGGAGGTTCTTCAATGTTTTGAAGAATGGTAAGCACTTATCACACGATCGTGACACGAACCTGGAAAGGGCGGCGACCCTCCCATTCAACCTCGCACTTCCCGGCCGTTCGAGGAGGTGCCGTCTCTTGGATGGCCTTGATCTTGGATGGGTTAGCTTCTATTCCACGGACCGAGACCCCAGAACCCGGGAATTTTCCTGACGTTACAGGCGCACTGCGGGGTTTAGCTTCATCTGGTTCCTCCTCGGTACTACGAAGGCTTCCTCTAGGTCGGTCGGTGTTGGTTGGTGTGGACTCTTTTCACAAGCATGTCATCCACATATACCTCCATGTTGCGCCCGATCTGCTCCTCGAACATCTTGTTGACCATTCTCGGTAGGTGGCCCCTGCATTCTTTAACCGAACGGCATGACGTTGTAGCGGTAGTTCTCTTTGTCCGTCCGAATGCGGTGTAAGACTCATCATCCTCATACATGAGGATCTGGTTGTATCCGGAGTAGGCGTCCATGAAACTCGGCATCTCATGGCCGGCGGTGGCGTCGATCGATGGGTCGATCCGGGCGAGTGGGTATTCATCTTTTGGGCATGCCTTGTTTAGGTCGGTGTAGTCGACACACATCCTCCACTTCCCACTTGGCTTTGGTACCATGACCACGTTGGCGAGCCAGGTTGGGAACTTCTCCTTTCTGATGAACCCTGATCGGCTTAACTTCTCGACCTCCTCCTTGATTGCTTGCTTGTCGGTCGAGGCGAGATTACGCCGCCTGGCGAACGGGCTTCTGGTTGGGTCGACATGTAGTCGATGTTCCACTATGGAACGTGGTATTCCTGGCATGTCGGAGGTCGACCATGCGAAGACATCCATGTTCGCTTGGAGGAGGTGTCCAAGCCCTTCTTTACGTTCCTTGCTTAGCGCGAGCCGACTGAACGACCTTGGAGGGGTCATCTGGCTGAGGGCCATGGGATGAGGTCTTCCACTGGCCTTCCTCTTCTCTCTGTCGGTTCATCTCTCGGTCAGCGATCATGCTCTCTAGGCGAGTGCCATTCCACGGGTGTTGCCATTATTCTTTTTCATGAAGGTGGCGTAGCACTCCTTGCTTTCTTCGATCTCCTCGGACTTCGCCTACCCCATTCTCGGTGGGGAACTTCATCTTCAGGTGAAGTGGTGATATGACTCCTCTAAGGGCTGTCAATGATGGTCGCCCTAAGAGGCCTTTGAAGGACACCACGGACTTGACTACCATGAAGTTTACCATGATGGTTACTTGTTGAGGGTGTACCCCGAAGGTGACGGGTAGCTCTATGGTACCTCGATGGAGCGGTGGCACTGAGAATCCATGGAGATAAGTGGGCTCTGGTTTGAGCTGGTCGTCCCGAACCCGAGCGTCGATAGGCGTCCAAGGAGAGTACGTCAACGGACGCCCTGTGTCTATCAATACCACTGTATGCAGGTCGATTGGCTACCTCCACTGTACTACCAGGGCATCTTCATGCGGGAAGTTTAGTCCTTCCAAGTCTTCATCGAGAAGGAGATCACCGCCTCGATCTTGGCTATCTTCTTTGGGCTTCTCTGCCACTCCCACGAACTGGCATGAGCTTTAGCTTTTCGGTGGACTCTTGCCCTGGTCCTCCAAGTATGGTGAGGATGGGAGGTCCCTTGGTGCCACTAGGTTCTGTGGCATCTCTCCGCTCTTCTGGGCGGTCTCTCTCTCGATCTGTTCTTCTTTCTTCTCGTCTCGGATCCACTCTGTCTCCGTCGCGACCTCTATCTCCTTGGCCTGAGCGGTTGTCACGTCTCCCCTTCACATACTTGTTCAAGCTTCCTGCTTTTACCAGTTGTTCTATCTCTCTCTTCAATTGATAGCACTCCTCTGTGTCGTGCCCATTCTCTTTGTGGAAGAGACAATATTTGTTAGGGTTTCGCTTCTCTGGCGCTGCTAGCATGGGTCGTGGCCAATGGAGTAGGTCACGGTCTGGATCTGCATGAGTATCGGGACTGGTGGTGTTCGATGGTGTGAACTCGGGAGTGCTTGCCCTCTCACTTCTCTGCGGCGGCGGTCTGTCCTCCTGGATGGGCGGTCGCTCTGCTCTTGTCGGCGCTCTGTCCTCGACCTCTTACCCTCTTTGCGGTCATCAGGTGCTGGCCTCTTGTTGTCCTGTGGCTTGGCCTCGATTATTTTTGTTCTAGCTTGTAGTACCTCGGCCATATTTGCAAACTTGTTGCACCGCTCCAGGAGCTCTTTCATAGTCCTGGTCTCATGACGTGTCAGGTCCTTGATCAAGTCCAGGTCCCTAATACCTCCTGCTAGGGCTGCATCTTTGTGTCCGGTCATCCAAGTCTCGAACCTCCGGGGACTCCTTGGTGAACCTGTAACGTATTCCCGAGAGATTCCCGGGGTTACGTACCACGTTTAGTAGATTGACGGTGGTCTTCTTACGCTTGCGCTGCTTTGGAAAGCGGGTGACGAAGCTGTTCACATAGCTCGCAAACGAGCATATAGATCTCGGTCGTAGCACTGGAGAACCATGATGTGGCTGCTCCCTTAAGGGGCGCAGGGAATGCCGACAGGATACCACATCCGACCCCATACAGCGTCATCATGCCATTAAAGTAGTTGATGTGGTCATTAGGGTCGGTGGTACCACAGTAGAGTTCAAAGGTTGGTAGTCGAAACACGGAAGGTAGTGTGGTGACATGATCTCTGCCGAGAAGGGGTGTTGTCCGGGTATGGAATGTGTCTCGCCTTTGGTTTGCTTCTTCAACCCTTCCAGCTTCTCATCCGGTCGCGGAGTCTTTGATCGAGCTCCTCGTCCCTTGTCGCCCCCCACGCTGGCCGGACGTTCGCTGCGACCTCGTTCACGCTCTCTCCTGGATGTCCCCTCCCGCCTTGAGTGTTGGTAGGATGGGGAATGGTCACGCCGTGATGAATCCAGTCGTGAAGGTGAGGGCTTTCTTCTCTGTAGGTCCGGCTTCGTCGTGGTATGTGACTTTCTTCCGGTCGTCAGTCGAACACGGACCTCGGACCGATCTCTGCGGGCTAGACACCCTCGCCCGGGTGTTGGCGTCCTCCCACGTTCGGCCGTGGTGAGAGGTCTCTTGTTCTCTGGAATCTTGGGAAGGCTCCCCCGCTGCGGAGTGGGGTTGCTGTCGCGCAAGTCTCTCGATCTCGCGCCCACGGAGATGATCTCCTAGGGTTTGGCTCTTGTGGAGGTATGGACTCCACCCTTGCTTCTTGGTGAAGTCCTCAGACGGTGAGATGTCGCATCTTGCGTCGGTATTCTCGAAAGAGTCGTTGTTCACCGAGGATGCTGTCGTTGCGGTCGTTGATCGACCCACGATGGGCTTGGAGCATTGGGGTCAAGTGTCACCTCCACCACCACATCGTTGGCCTCGTCATTATTGGGCTCGCGATCACGAACTGGTCATTAAGGGGGATCTCCTCCTCCAGAGGGACATGGTCCTGGTCGTTGGCTCTGCGGCGAGAGCCCTCTGGGGGTGGTGATCCATTCCTTGCTCCGTTGTTGGTGGTGGTAGTCTTCCTTCGTGCCATTGAATGAGTATGGAAGCGAGCTAGTAGCTGTAATGGCTAGCGTCGTTCCCACAGACGGCGCCAATCTATTGCGTCAAGAAATCGTCGAGCGGTCCTGCGAGTGCCGTCACCTGCAAGTGGACCAAAGGGGTCAATCAGAGAGAACCGGTGTGGTCCCAGCCTAGGGCTCTCCGATGCCAAAGTTAGATCTCCTGGCGCAAATAGATGAATAGTGATTATTCAGTATGAGTTTTTATGTCCCCGATGGGGTTGTGTACCTTGCCTTTTATAGTAGCATATGGCGGTGTGGAGAGTCCTAGTTTGATGGCGATTGTGCCGTTGAGTGGATAGAGGCTGCAGGGTAACGGGGCTCTATCCGATTGGCCATCTCCCCGCGGGAGGAGTGCCCTGGTGGCATCAGGATCCTTGGTGGATAGATATCCGCGTGTGGTGATAAGTCCTTGGTGCTTGAATCCGTCTGGATGACGTGACCTCTGAGGGTCTAGAGTCCTGGTAGTGACATGAGTCTTGTAGCGATACGATCGGGTCATAGGTGAGTGGCCCCCACCTCACGTTTGTGCCCACGATGCTGTGCCTGGGTGAGGCCGCGCCGATGTGTAGCCGTGTCTAGGTGAGGTCACGCCTGAGTGGTGGCCGCGCCTGGGTGAGGCCGCGCCTGGGTGTAGCCGTGCCTGGGTGAGAGGCCGCTCCTGGATGTGGTCGCGCCCGGGTGAGGCCGCTGGGTGAGAGGCCGCTCCTGGATGTGGCCGCGCCGGGGTGGTGGTCGCGCCTGGGTGAGGCCGCGCCTAGGTGAGAGGCCACGCCTCGGTGTAGCCACGCCTGGGTGAGAGGCCGCGCCTGGATGTGGCCGCACCTAGGTGAGGCCGCGCCTGAGTGGTGGCCGCGCCTGGGTGTGGCCGCGCCTGGGTGTGGCCACGCCTTGGTGAGGCTGCGCCTGAGTGGTGGCCGCGCCTGGGTGCAGGCCGCGCCTGGGTGTGGCCGCGCCTGGGTGCAGGCCGCGCCTGGGTGTGGCCGCGCCTGGGTGAGAGGCCTCCTGGTTGTGGCCACGCCTAGGTGAGGCCGCGCCCGAGTGGAGGCCACGCCTTGGTGCTGGCCGCGCCCGGGTATTGGGACCCTGGTTCGTTTCCCTTGGTTCTGGAGCGGGTCGCCCTGTGACACGTGGCGGCCACTGATTGGCCCAATGAATATTGGATGTATCAGATACCTATTTCGACATATGATCATTTTCAGTTTAAACAAGATCGGGTGGGTTGTTTGGGGTCAGTTGGGGGCATTTCTGCACTATTTTGGGCTTTGGATTTTCCAAAAAGTGTCTTTATCACTTATTAGACGTGTGGATGCTATGTTGGGGGTCGTGACTGTCGAATCGATACCTATTTGACCATATGTTCATTTTCTATTTAAAGTAGATCGGGTCGGTGGTTTGGGGTTTTTTGGGGGTATTTTTGTACTTTTTTGGGTTTAGGGTACTCTAAAAAGTGTCCTGATCTCTTATTAGACGTGTGGATGCGATGTTGAGGGTCGTGACCTTCGAATAGATACCTATTTGGACATAAGTTCATTTTCGGTTAAAACCAGACCGAGTGGGTCACTTGGGGTTATTTGTGGGCATTTCTGTACTTTTTTGGGCTTGGGATTTTCTTAAAACTATCCTTATCTCTTATTAGACGTATGGATGCAATGTTGAGGGTCGTGACCTTCAAATCGATACCTATTTTGACAAATGTTCATTTTCGGTTTAAACCCGACCGAATGGGTCATTTGTGGTTATTTGATGGCATTTCTGTACTTTTTTGGGTTTGGTATTTTCTAAAACGTGTCCTAATCTCTTATTAGACGTGTGGATGCGTTGTTGTGGATCGTGACCTTCGAATCGATACATGTTTCGACATAAGTTCATTTTTTATTTAAACTAGACCGAGTGGGTCATTTGGGGTTATTTGGGGGCATTTCCATACTTTTTTGGGCTTGGGATTTTCTAAAAAGTGTCAATATCTCTTATTAGACGTATGGATGCGATGTTGAGGGTCCTGACCTTCAAATCGATCCCTGTTTCAACATATGTTCATTTTCGATTTAAACCAGACCGGGTGGGTCGTTTGGGGTTATTTGGGGCATTTCTATACTTTTTTGGGTTTTTTATTTTCTAAAATGTGTCCTTACCTCTTATTAGACGTGTGGATGCGATATTGTGGGTCGTGACCTTCGAATCGGTGCCTATTTTTGCATATGTTCATTTTCGGTTTAAACCAGACCGCGTGGGTCGTTTGGGGATATGTGGCGGCATTTCTGTACTTTTTTGGGTTTGAGATTCTCTAAAAAGTGTCCTTATCTCTTATTAGATGTATGGATTTGAGGGTCGTGACCTTCGAATCGATACACATTTCGACATAAGTTCGCTTTTGGTTTAACCAGATCGAGTGGGTTGTTTGGGGTTATTTGGGGGCATTTCTATACTTTTTTGGGCTTGGGATTTTCTAAAAAGTGTCCTTATCTCTTATTGAACGTATGGATGCAATGTTGAGGGTCGTGACCTTCAAATCGATACCTATTTCGACATATGTTCATTTTTTATTTAAGCCAAACCGAGTGGGTCGTTTGGGGTTATTTGGGGGCATTTCTGTACTTTTTTGGGTTTGGGATTCTCTAAAAAGTGTCCGTATCTCTTATTAGACGTGTGGATGCGATGTTGGGGGTCGTGACCTTCGAATCGATACCTATTTCGACATATGTTCATTTTTTATTTAAACTAGACTGAAGGGGTCATTTGGGGTTATTTGGGGGCGATTCTGTACTTTTTTTATCTTAGGATTTTCTAGAAGGTGTCCTTATCTCTTATTAGAGATGTGGATGCGTTGTTGAGGGCCGTGACCTTCAAATCGATACTTATTTTGACATATGTTCATTTTCGATTTAAACTAGGTCGGGTGGGTCGTTTGGGGGCATTTCTGTACTTATTTGGGTTTGGTATTTTCTAAAATGCATGCTTATCTCTTATTAGACGTGAGGATGCGGTGTTGTGGGTCGTGACCTTCGAATAGATACCTATTTTGGCATATTTTCATTTTCGATTTAAACCAGACCAGGTGGTTCGTTTGGGGTAAATTGGGGGCATTTTTGTACTTTTTTGGGTTTTCGAATCTCTAAAAAGTGTCCTTATCTCTTATTAGACGTGTGGATGGAATGTTGAGGGTGGTGAGCTTCGAATAGATACCTATTTTGACATATGATCATTTTCAGTTTAAACAAGATCGGGTGGGTTGTTTGGTGTTAGTTGGGGCATTTCTGTACTTTTTTGGGCTTGGGATTTTCCAAAAAGTGTCTTTATCACTTATTAGACGTGTGGATGCTATGTTGGGGGTCGTGACCTTTGAATCGATGCCTATTTCGACATATGTTCATTTTCTATTTAAAGTAGATCGGGTGGGTGGCTTGGGGTTTTTTGGGGGTATTTTTGTACTTTTTTGGGTTTAGGATTCTCTAAAAAGTGTCCTTATCTCTTATTAGACATGTGGATGCGATGTTGAGGGTCTTGACCATCGAATAGATACCTATTTTGACATAAGTTCATTTTCGGTTAAAATCAGACCGAGTGGGTCATTTGGGGTTATTTGGGGGTATTTCTGTACTTTTTTGGACTTGGGATTTTCTTAAAAGTGTCCTTATCTCTTATTAGACCTATGGATGCGATGTTGAGGGTCGTGGCCTTCAAATCGATACCTATTTCGACATATGTTCATTTTCGGTTTAAACCAGACCGAATGGGTCATTTGTGGTTATTTGGGGGCATTTCTGTACTTTTTTGGTTTTGGTATTTTCTAATAGGTGTCCTAATCTCTTATTAGACTTGTGGATGCGATGTTGTGGGTCGTGACCTTCGAATCGATACCTGTTTCGACATAAGTTCATTTTCGGTTAAAACCAGACCAAGTGGGTCATTTGGGGTTATTTGGGGGCATTTTTGTATTGTTTTGGGCTTGGGATTTTCTTAAAAGTGTCCTTATCTATTTTTAGACGTATGGATGCGATTTTTAGGTTCGTGACCTTCAAATTGATACCTATTTCGAAATATGTTCATTTCCGGTTTAAACTAGACTGGGTGGGTCGTTCGGGGTTATTTGGGGGTATTTCAAAACTTTTTCGGGTTCGGTATTTTCTAAAACATGTTCGAATCTCTTATTATATGTGTGGATGCGATGTTGTGGGTCGTGGCCTTTGAATCGATACCTATTTCGGCATATGTTCAGTTTCGGTTTAAACAAGACCGGGTGGGTCATTTGGGGTTATTTGGGGGCATTTTTGTACTTTTTTGGGTTTTGGATTCTCTAAAAAGTGTCCTTATCTCTTATTAGACGTGAGGATGCAATGTTGAGGGTCGTGACCTTCGAATCGATACCTATTTTGACATATGTTCATTTTCGTTTTAAACCAAATCGAGTGGGTCGTTTGGGGTTATTTGGGGGCATTTCTGTAATTTTTTGGGCTTGGGATTTTCCAAAAAGTGTCATTATCTCTTATTGGACATGTGGATGCGATGTTGAGGGTCGACCTTGGAATCAATACCTATTTTGACATAAGTTCATTTTCGATTTAAACCAGACACGTGGGTCATTTGGGGTTGTTTGGGGGCATCTCTGTACTTTTTGGGGTTGGGATTTTCTAAAAAGTGTCCTTATCACTTATTAGATGTGTGGATGCGATGTTGAGAGTCATGACCTTCAAATCGATACCATAGTTTGTGTTACATATGTTTATTTTTTTCGGTTTAAACCAGACACTGTGGGTCATTCGGGTTTATTTGGGGGCATTTCTGTAGTTTTTTTAATTTGGTATTTTCTAAAATGTGTCCTTATCTCTTATTAGACGTGTGGATACGATGTTGTGGGTCGTGACCTTCGAATCGATACCTATTTTGGCATATGTTCATTTTTGGATTTAAACTAGATCGGGTGGGTCATTTGGGGTTATTTGGGGGCATTTCTATACTTTTTGGGTTTGAGATTCTCTAAAAAGTGTCCTTATCTCTTATTAGCCGTGTGGATTTGAGGGTCGTGACCTTCGAATCGATACCTATTTCGACATATGTTCATTTTTTGTTTAAACCAGATCGAGTGGGTCGTTTGGGGTTATTTGGGGGCATTTCTGTACTTTTTTGGGATTGAGATTTTCTAAAAAGTTTCCTTATCTCTTATTGGACGTATGGATGCGATGTTTAGGGTCGTGACCTTCAAATCGAAACCTATTTCGACATACGTTCATTTTCGGTTTAAACCAGACCGTAGGTCGTTTGGGGTTATTTGGGGGCATCTCGTACTTTTTGGGTTTGAGATTCTCTAAAAGTGTCTTTATCTCTTATTAGACGTGTGGATGCGATGTTGAGGTCGTGACCTTCGAATTGATACCGGTTTCGACATATGTTCATTTTTTGTTTAAACCTGGTCGGGTGGGTCATTTGGGGGCATTTCTGTACTTTTTTGGGTTTGGTATTTTCTAAAACATGTTCTAATCTCTTATTAGATGTGTGGATGTGATGTTGCGGGTCGTGACCTTCGAATCGATACCTATTTTGGTATATTTTCATTTTCGATTTAAACCAGACGGGGTGGGTTGTTTGGGGTAAATTGGGGGCATTTTTGTACTTTTTTGGGTTTTCGATTCTCTAAAAAGTGTCCTTATCTCTTATTAGACGTGTGGATGCAATGTTGGGGGTCGTGACCTTCGAATAGATACCTATTTCGACATATGATCATTTTCAGCTTAAACAAGATCGGGTGGGTTGTTTGGGGTTAGTTGGGGGCATTTCTGTACTTTTTTGGGGTTGGGATTTTCCAAAAAGTGTCTTTATCACTTATTAGACTTGTGGATGCTATGTTGGGGGTCGTGGCCGTCGAATCGATACCTATTTCGACATATGTTCATTTTCTATTTAAACTTCACCGGGTTGGTCGTTTGGGGTTATTTGGGGACATTTCAGTAGTTTTTTGGGTTTGGGATTCCCTAAAAAGTGTCTTTCTCTCTTATTAGACATGTGGATGCTATGTTGAGGGTCTTGACCTTCGATTCAATAGCTATTTCGACATATGTTCATTTTCTCTTTAAAGTAGATCAGGTGGGTCGTTTGGGGTTTTTTCTGGGTATTTCTGTACTTTTTTGGGTTTGGGATTGTCTAAAAAGTGTCCTTATCTCTTATTAGATGTGTAGATGCGATGTTGAGGGTCGTGACCTTCAAATTGATACCTATTTCGACATATGTTCATTTTTGGTTTAAACCAGACCAAATGGATCGTTTGTGGTTATTTGGGGGCATTTCTGTACTTTTTTGGGTTTGGTATTTTCTAAAACGTGTCCTAATCTCTTATTAGACGTGTGGATACGATGTTGTGGGTCTTGACCTTCGAATCGATACATGTTTTGACATAAGTTCATTTTCAGTTAAAACTAGACCAAGTGGGTCATTTGGGGTTATTTGGGGGTATTTCTGTAATTTTTTCGGCTTGGGATTTTCTGAAAAGTGTCCTTATCTCTTATTTGACGTATGGATGCGATGTTGAGGGTCGCAACCTTCAAATCGATACCTAATTCGACATATGTTCATTTTCGGTTTAAACTCGACCGGGTGGGTCGTTTGTGGTTATTTGAGGGTATTTCTATACTTTTTTGGGCTTGGTATTTCTAAAATGTGTTCTAATCTCTATTAGATGTAGGGATGTGATGTTGAGGGTCGTGACCTTTAAATCGATACCACTTTTGGCATATTTACAATTTCAGTTTAAACCAGACTGGGTGGGTCGTTTGGGGTTATTTGGGGGCATTTCTGTACTTTTTTGGGTTTGGGATTCTCTAAAATGTGTCCTTATCTCCTATGAGACGTGTGGATGCGATGTTGAGGGTCGTGACCTTCGAATCGATACCTATTTTGGCATATGTTCAATTTCGATTTAAACCAGGACCGGGTGGGTTGTTTGGGGTTATTTGGGGGCATTTCTTTACTTTTTTGGATTGGGATTTCTAAAAAGTGTCCTTATCTCTTATTAGATGTGTGGATGCGATGTTGAGAGTCATGACCTTCAAATCGATACCAATTTCAACATATGTTCATTTTTGGTTTAAACCGGACCGAGTGGGTCGTTTGGGGTTATTTTGGGCATTTCTATACTTTTTGGGCTTGGGATTTTCTCAAAATTGTCCTTATCTCTTATTAGGGTATGGATACGATGTTGAGGGTCGTGACCTTCGAATCGATACCTATTTTGACATATGTTCATTTTCAATTTAAACCAGGCCGGAGTTGGTCGTTTGGATATTTAGGGGGCATTTCTGTATTTTTTTGGCTTGGGATTTTCTAAAAAGTGTCCTTATCTCTTATTAGACATGTGGATGTGTTGTTGAGGGTCGCGACTTTCTAATCGATACCTATTTCGACATAAGTTCATTTTTATTTACACCAGACCGAGTGGATCGTTTGGGGTTCTTGGAGGCATCTCTAAACTTTTTGGGAGTTGGAATTTTCTAAAAAGTGTCCTTATCTCTTATTAGATGTGTGGATGTGATGTTGAGGGTCATGACCTTCAAATCGATAACTATTTTGACACCAGTTCATTTTTTGTTTAAACCAGTCCAGGTGGGTCGTTTGGGGTTATTTTGGGGCATTTTTTGTAGTTTTTTGGGCTTGGGATTTTCTTAAAAGTGTCCTTATCTCTTAATAGACATGTGGATGCGATGTTGAGGGCGTGACCTACAAATCGATACCTATTTTGACATATGTTCATTTTCGGTTTAAACCAGACCGAATGGGTTGTTTGGGGTTATTTGGGGGCATTTCTGTACTTTTTTGGGTTTAGTATTTTCTAAAATGTGTCCTAATCTTTATTAGACATGTGGATGCGATGTTGTGGGTCGTGACCTTCAAATCGATACTTGTTTCGACATAAGTTCATTTTCGGTTAAAACTAGATCGAGTGGGTCATTTGGGGTTATTTGGGGGCATTTTTATACTTTTTTGGCTTGGGATTTTCTTAAAAGTGTCTTATCTCTTATTAGACGTGACGGATGCGATGTTGAGGGTCGTGACCTTCAAATCGATACCTATTTCCACATATGTTTATTTTTGGCTTAAACCAGATGGGTGGGTCGTTTGTGGTTATTTGGGGGCATTTTTATACTTTTTTGGGTTTGGTATTTTCTCTAAAAGTGTTCTAATCTCTTATTAGACTTGTGGATGCGATGTTGTGGGTGGTGACCTTCGAATCGATATCTATTTCGACATATGTTCAATTTCGGTTTAAACCAGACCGGGTGGGTCATTTGGGGTTATTTGGGGGCATTTTTATACTTTTTTGGGCTTGGGGTTTTCTTAAAAGTGTCCTTATCTCTTATGAGACGTATGGATGTGATGTTGAGGGTCGTAACCTTCAAATCGATACCTATTTCAACATATGTTCATTTTCGGTTTAAACCAGATCGGGTGGGTCGTTTGTGGTTATTTGGGGGTATTTATGTACTTTTTGGGGTTTGGTATTTTCTAAAATGTGTTCTAATCTCTTATTAGACGTGTGGATGCGATGTTGTGGGTCGTGACCTTTGAATTGATACCTATTTCGGCATATGTTCAATTTCGATTTAAACAAGACCGGTGGGTCATTTGGGGTTATTTGGGGGCATTTACGTACTTTTTTGGATTTTGGATTCTCTAAAAAGTGTCCTTATCTCTTATTAGACGTGAGGTTGCAATGTTGAGGGTTGTGACCTTTGAATCGATACCTATTTCGACATATGTCCATTTTCAGTTGAAACAAGATCGGGTGGGTTGTTTGGGGTAAGTTGGGGGCATTTCTGTACTTTTTTGGGCTTGAGATTTTCTAAAAAGTGTCTTTATCTCCTATTAGACATGTGCACGCTATGTTGAGGGTCGTGACCTTCGAATCGATAGCTATTTCGACATATGTTCAATTTTGGTTTAAACTAGACCGGGTGGGTCATTTGGGGTTATTTGGGGGCATTTCTATACTTTTTTGGGTTTGAAATTCTCTAAAAAGTGTCCTTATCTCTTATTAGACATGCGGATGGGACGTTGAGGGTCGTGACCTTCGAATCAATACCTATTTCGACATATGTTCATTTTTTATTTAAACTAAATCGAGTGGTTCGTTTTGGGTTATTTGGGGGCATTTCTATACTTTTTTGGGCTTGGGATTTTCTAAAAATTGTCCTTATCTCTTATTAGACATGTGGATGCAATGTTGAGGACCGTGACCATCAAATCGATACTTATTTCGACGAGTTCATTTTCGATTTAAACCGACCGAGTGGGTCGTTTGGGGTTCTTTGGGGCATCTCGTATTTTTGGGGTTGGGATTTTCTAAAAAGTGTCTTTATCTCTTATTAGATGTGTGGATGCGATGTTGAGAGTCATGACCTTCAAATCGATACCTGTTTTGACATATGTTTATTTTCGGTTTAAACCAGACTGGGTGGGTCGTTTGTGGTTATTTGGGGGCATTTCTATACTTTTGTGGGTTTGGTATTTTCTAAAACGTGTTCTAATCTCTTATTAGACGTGTGGATGCAATGTTGTGGGTCGTGACCTTCGAATCGATACCTATTTCGGCATATGTTAAATTTCGGTTTAAACCAGACCGGGTGGGTCGTTTGGGGTTATTTGGGGGCATTTCTATACTTTTTTGGGTTTGGGATTCTCTAAAAAGTTTCTTTATCTCTTATTAGACTTATGGATGCGGTGTTGAGGGTCGTGACCTTCGAATCGATACCTATTTCAACATATGTTCATTTTCATTTTAAACCAGACCGAGTGGGTTGTTTGGGGTTATTTGGGGGCATTTTTGTACTTTTTTGGGCTTCAGATTTTCTAAAAAGTGTCCTAATCTAATATTAGACATGTGGATGCAATGTTGAGGGTCGCGATCTTCGAATCGATACCTATTTCGACATAAGTTCATTTTCGATTTAAACCAGACCGGGTGGGTCGTTTGGGGTAAATTGGGGGCATTTTTGTACTTTTTTGGGTCTTCGATTCTCTAAAAAGTGTCCTTATCTCTTATTAGACGTGTGGATGCAATGTTGAGGGTGGTTACCTTCGAATAGATACCTATTTCGATATATGATCATTTTCAGTTTAAACAAGATCGGGTGGGTTGTTTGGGGTTAGTTGGGGGCATTTCTGTACTTTTTTGGGCTTGGGATTTTCTAGAAAGTGTCTTTACCTCTTAATAGACATGTGGATGCTATGTTGAGGGTCGTGACCTTCGAATCGATAGCTATTTCGACATATGTTCATTTTCTGTTTAAAGTAGATTGGGTGGGTTGTTTGGGGTATTTTGGTGGGATTTTTGTACTTTGGGGGTTTGGGATGGTCTAAAAAGTGTCCTTATCTCTAATTAGACATGTGGATGGGATGTTGAGGGTCGTGACCTTCGAATCGATACCTATTTCAACATAAGTTAATATTCGGTTTAAACCAGACTGAGTGGGTCATTTGGGGTTATTTGGGGGCATTTCTGTACTTTTTTGGGCTTACGATTTTCTAGAAAGTGTCCTTATCTCTTATTAGACGTATGGATGCGATGTTGAGGGTCATGACCTTCAAATCGATATCTTTTTTTCGATAGGTAAGTTGTGTGTGTATAGAAGAAGAAAAGAAAGATACAAAAGAATTCAAATCGATACCTATTTCGACATATGTTCATTTTCGGTTTAAACCACACCTGGTGGGTCATTTGTGGTTCTTTGGGGGCATTTCTGTACTTCTAGGGGTTTGGTATTTTCTAAAACGTGTCCTAATCTCTTATTAGACGTCTGGATGCGATGTTGTGGGTCGTGACCTTCGAATCGATGCCTATTTCGGCATATGTTCAATTTTGGTTTAAACTAGACCGGGTGGGTCATTTGGGGTTATTTGGGGGCATTTCTATACTTTTTTGGGTTTGAAATTCTCTAAAAAGTGTCCTTATCTCTTATTAGACATGCGGATGGGACGTTGAGGGTCGTGACCTTCGAATCAATACCTATTTCGACATATGTTCATTTTTTATTTAAACTAAATCGAGTGGTTCGTTTTGGGTTATTTGGGGGCATTTCTATACTTTTTTGGGCTTGGGATTTTCTAAAAATTGTCCTTATCTCTTATTAGACATGTGGATGCAATGTTGAGGACCGTGACCATCAAATCGATACTTATTTCGACAGAAGTTCATTTTCGATTTAAACCAGACCGAGTGGGTCGTTTGGGGTTCTTTGGGGGCATCTCAGTACTTTTTGGGGGTTGGGATTTTCTAAAAAGTGTCTTTATCTCTTATTAGATGTGTGGATGCGATGTTGAGAGTCATGACCTTCAAATCGATACCTGTTTCGACATATGTTTATTTTCGGTTTAAACCAGACTGGGTGGGTCGTTTGTGGTTATTTGGGGGTATTTCTATACTTTTGTGGGTTTGGTATTTTCTAAAACGTGTTCTAATCTCTTATTAGACGTGTGGATGCAATGTTGTGGGTCGTGACCTTCGAATCGATACCTATTTCGGCATATGTTAAATTTCGGTTTAAACCAGACCGGGTGGGTCGTTTGGGGTTATTTGGAGGCATTTTTGCACATTTTTGGGTTTGGGATTCTCCAAAAAGTGTCCTTATCTCTTGTTGGACGTGTGGATACGATGTTGAGGGTCATGACCTTTGAATCGATACCAATTTTGACATATGTTCATTTTCGATTTAAACCAGACCGAGTGGGTCGTTTGGGGTTATTTGGGAACATTTCTATACTTTTTTGGTCTTGGGATTTTCTAAAAAGTGTCCTTATCTCTTATTAGTGGTGTGGATGCGATGTTGAGGGTTGTGACCTTCGAATCGATACCTATTTCGACATATGTTCATTTTCGATTTTAACCAGACCGAGTTGGTCGTTTGTGGTTATTTGGGGGCATTTCTGTACTTTTTTGGGCTTGGGATTTTCTAAAAAGTGTCTATATCTCTTATTAGAGATGTGGTTGCAATGTTGAGGGTCGCGACTTTCGAATCGATACCTATTACAACATAAGTTCATTTTTTATTTAAACCAGACCGAGTGGGTCGTTTGGTGTTCTTGGGGGGCATCTCTGTACTTTTTGGGAGTTGGGATTTTCTAAAAAGTGTCCTTATCTCTTATTAGATGTGTGGATGCGATGTTGAGAGTCATGACCTTCAAATCGATACCTGTTTCGACATATGTTCATTTTCGGTTTAAACCAGACCAGGTTGGTCGTTTGGGGTTATTCAGGGCATTTCTCTACTTTTTTGGATTTGGTATTTTCAAAAATGTGTCCTTATCTCTTATTAGAAGTGTGGATGCGATATTGTGGGTCGTGACCTTCAAATCGATACCTATTTTACCATATATTCATTTTCGATTTAAACCAGATCGGGTGGGTTGTTTTGGGGATATTTGGGGGCATTTCTGTACTTCTTTGGCTTTGGGATTCTCTAAAAAGTGTCCTTATCTCATATTAGACGTGTGGATTTGAGGGTCGTGACCTTCGAATCAATACATATTTCGACATAAGTTCATTTTCGATTAAAACCAGACCAAGTGGGTCATTTGGGGTTATTTGGGGGCATTTCAACACTTTTTTGGGCTTGGGATTTTCTTAAAAGTGTCCTTATCTCTAATTAGATGTACGGATGTGATGTTGAGGGTCGTGACCTTTAAATCGATACGTATTTCGACATATGTTTATTTTTTGTATAAACCAGACTGGGAGAGTCGTTTGTGGTTATTTGGGGGTATTTCTATACTTTTTTGGGTTTGGTATTTTCTAAAACAAATTCTAATCTCTTATTAGACGTGTGGATACGATGTTGTGGGTCGTAACCTTCGAATCGATACCTATTTTGGCATATGTTCAATTTCGGTTTAAACCAGACCGGGTGGGTTGTTTGGGGTTATTTGGGGGCATTTCTGCACTTTTTTGGGCTTGGGATTCTCTAAAAAGTGTCCTTATCTCTTGTTAGACGTGTGGATGCGATGTTGAGGGTCATGACCTTCGAATCGATACCAATTTCGACATATGTTCATTTTCGATTTAAACCAGACCGAGTGGGTCGTTTGGGGTTATTTTGGAACATTTCTATACTTTTTTGGGCTTGGGATTTTCTCAAAATTGTCCTTATCTCTTATTAGGGTATGGATACGATGTTGAGAGTCGTGACCTTCGAATCGATACCTATTTCGACATATGTTCATTTTCAATTTAAACCAGACCGAGTTGGTCGTTTGTGGTTATTTAGGGGCATTTCTGTATTTTTTTTGGCTTGGGATTTTCTAAAAAGTGTCCTTATCTCTTATTAGACATGTGGATGTGTTGTTGAGGGTCGCGACTTTCGAATCGATACCTATTTCGACATAAGTTCATTTTTTATTTACACCAGACCGAGTGGGTCGTTTGGGGTTCTTGGAGGGCATCTCTGTACTTTTTGGGAGTTGGAATTTTCTAAAAAGTGTCCTTATCTCTTATTAGATGTGTGGATGCGATGTTGAGAGTCATGACCTTCAAATCGATAACTGTTTTGACATCAGTTCATTTTCGGTTAAAACCAGACCGGGTGGGTCATTTAGGGATTATTTGGGGGCATTTTTGTAGTTTTTTGGGCTTGGGATTTTCTTAAAAGTGTCCTTATCTCTTAATAGACGCATGGATGCGATGTTGAGGGGCGTGACCTACAAATCGATACCTATTTTGACATATGTTCATTTTCGGTTTAAACCAGACCGAATGGGTTGTTTGTGGTTATTTCGGGGCATTTCTGTACTTTTTTGGGTTTAGTATTTTCTAAAATGTGTCCTAATCTTTTATTAGACATGTGGATGCGATGTTGTGGGTCGTGACCTTCGAATCGATACTTGTTTCGACATAAGTTCATTTTCGGTTAAAACTAGATCGAGTGGGTCATTTGGGGTTATTTGGGGGCATTTCTATACTTTTTGGGCTTGGGATTTTCTTAAAAGTGTCCTTATCTCTTATTAGACGTACGGATGCGATGTTGAGGGTCGTGACCTTCAAATCGATACCTATTTCCACATATGTTTATTTTTGGCTTAAACCAGACTGGGTGGGTCGTTTGTGGTTATTTGGGGGTATTTCTATACTTTTTTGGGTTTGGTATTTTCTAAAACGTGTTCTAATCTCTTATTAGACTTGTAGATGCGATGTTGTGGGTCGTGACCTTCGAATCGATATCTATTTCGACATATGTTCAATTTCGGTTTAAACCAGACCGGGTGGGTCATTTGGGGTTATTTGGGGGCATTTTTATACTTTTTTGGGCTTGGGGTTTTCTTAAAAGTGTCCTTATCTCTTATGAGACGTATGGATGCGATGTTGAGGGTCGTGACCTTCAAATCGATACCTATTTCGACATATGTTCATTTTCGGTTTAAACCAGATCGGGTGGGTCGTTTGTGGTTATTTGGGGGTATTTATGTACTTTTTGGGGTTTGGTATTTTCTAAAATGTGTTCTAATCTCTTATTAGACGTGTGGATGCGATGTTGTGGGTCGTGACCTTCGAATCGATACCTATTTCGGCATATGTTCAATTTCGATTTAAACAAGACCGGGTGGGTCATTTGGGGTTATTTGGGGGCATTTCTGTACTTTTTTGGATTTTGGATTCTCTAAAAAGTGTCCTTATCTCTTATTAGACGTGAGGTTGCAATGTTGAGGGTTGTGACCTTTGAATCGATACCTATTTCGACATATGTCCATTTTCAGTTGAAACAAGATCGGGTGGGTTGTTTGGGGTAAGTTGGGGGCATTTCTGTACTTTTTTGGGCTTGAGATTTTCTAAAAAGTGTCTTTATCTCCTATTAGACATGTGCACGCTATGTTGAGGGTCGTGACCTTCGAATCGATAGCTATTTCGACATATGTTCATTTTCTTTTTAAAGTAGATCGGGTGGGTCGTTTGGGGTTTTTTGGGGGTATTTCTGTACTTTTTTGGGTTTGGGATGGTCTAAAAAGTGTCCTTATCTCTTCTTAGACGTGTGGATGCGATGTTGAGGGTCGTGACCTTCGAATCGATACCTATTTCAACATAATTTTATTTTCGATTTAAACTAGACCGAGTGGATCATTTGGGGTTATTTGGGGGCATTTCTGTACTTTTTTGGGCTTAGGATTTGCTAAAAAGTGTCCTTATCTCTTATTAGAAGTATGGATGCGATGTTGAGGGTCGTTACTAGCAAATCGTGTCTTTTTTTTCGATACGTAAGTTGTGTGTGTATAGAAGAAGAAAAGAAAGATACAAAAGAATTCAAATCGATACCTATTTCGACTTATGTTCATTTTCTGTTTAAACCCGACCGGGTGGGTTGTTTTTGGTTATTTGGGGGCATTTCTGTACTTCTATGGGTTTGGTATTTTCTAAAATGTGTCCTAATCTCTTATTTGACGTGTGGATGTGATGTTGTGATTCGTGACCTTCGTATCGATACCTATTTCGGCATATATTCAATTTTGGTTTAAACCAGACCGGGTGGGTCATTTGAGGTTATTTGGGGGATTTCTGTACTTTTTTGGGTTTGGGATTCTCTAAAAAGTGTCCTTATCTCTTATTAGACGTGTGGATACGATGTTGAGGGTCGTGACCTTCGAATCGATACCTATTTCAACATATGTTCATTTTCGATTTAAGCTAGACCGTGTGGGTTGTTTGGGGTTATTTGGGGGCATTTCTGTACTTTTTTGGGCTTGGGATTTTCCAAAAAGTGTCTTTATCTCTTATTAGACGTGTGGATGCTATGTTGGGGGTCGTGACCGTCGAATCGATACCTATTTCGACATTTGATCATTTTTTGTTTAATGTAGATCGGGTGGGTGGTTTGGGGTTTTTTGTGGGTATTTCTGTACTTTTCTTGGTTTAGGAATCTCTAAAAGGTGTCATTATCTTATTAGACGTGTGGATGCGATGTTGAGGGTCGTGACCTTCGAATAGATAACTATTTTGACATAAGTTCATTTTCGGTTAAAACCAAACCGAGTGGGTCATTTGGGGTTATTTGGGGGCATTTTTGTACTTTTTTTGGCTTGGGATTTTCTAAAAAGTGTCCTTATCTCTTATTAGACATGTGGATACGATGTTGAGGATCGCGACCTTCGAATCAATACCTATTTCGACATAAGTTCATTTTTTATTTAAACCAGACGGAGTGGGTCGTTTGGGGGTCTTTGGGGGCATCTCTATACTTTTTGGGGGTTGGGATTTTCTAAAGAGTGTCCTTATCTCTTATTAGAAGTGTGGATGTGATATTGTGGGTCATGACCTTCGAATCAATACCTATTTTGGCAAATGTTCATTTTTTGTTTAAACCAGACTGAGTGGGTTATTTGGGAATATTTGGGGGCATTTCTGCACTTTTTTGGCTTTTGGATTCTCTAAAAAGTGTCCTTATCTCTTATTAGACGTGTGGATTTGAGGCTCGTGACCTTCGAATCGATACATATTTCGACATTAGTTCATTTTTTGTTTAAACCAGATCGAGTGGGTCGTTTGGGGTTATTTGGGGGCATTTCTAAACTTTTTTGGGCTTGGGATTTTCTAAAAAGTGTCCTTATCTCTTATTGGACATATGGATGCGATGTTGAGGGTCGTGACCTTCAAATCGATACCTATTTCGACATATGTTCATTTTTGGTTTAAACTAGGTCGGGTGGGTCGTTTGGGGTTATTTGGGGGTATTTTTGTACTTTTTTGGGTTTGGGATTCTCCAAAAAGTGTCTGTAACTCTTATTAGACGTGTGGATGCGATGTTGTGGGTCGTGACCTTCGAATCGTTACCTTTTTCAACATATGTTCATTTTTTATTTAAACCAGACCGAGTGGGTCGTTTGGGGTTATTTGCGGGGAATTTTGTACTTTTTTGGGCTTGGGAATTTCTAAAAGGTGTCCTTATCTCTTATTAGAAATGTGGATGCGAGGTTGATGGTCGCGACCATCAAATCGATACCAATTTCGACATCAGATCATTTTCGATTTAAACCAGACCGAGTGGGTCGTATGGGGTTATTTGGGGGCATCTCTGTACTTTTTTGGGGTTGGGATTTTCTAAAAAGTGTCATTATTTCTTATTAGACGTGTGGATGCGATTTTGAGGGTCGTGACCTTCAAATCGATACCTGTTTCGACATATGTTCATTTTCGGTTTAAACCAGACCGAGTGGGTCATTTGGGGGCATTTCTGTATTTTTTTGGGGTTGGTATTTTCTAAAATGTGTGCTTATCTCTTATGAGACGTGAGGATGCGATGTTGCGGGTCGTGACCTTCGAATTGATACCTATTTTGGAATATTTTTATTTTCGATTTAAACCAGACCGGGTGGGTTGTTTGGGATAAATTGGGGGCATTTTTGTACTTTTTTGGGTTTTGGATTCTCTAAAAAGTGTCCTTATCTCTTATTAGACGTGTGGATGCAATGTTGAGGGTCGTGACCTTCGAATAAATACCTATTTCGACATATGATCATTTTCAGTTTAAACAAGATCGGGTGGGTTGTTTGGGGTTAGTTGGGGGCATTTTTGTACTTTTTTGGGCTTGGGATATACTAAAAAGTGTCTTTATCACTTATTAGACATGTGGATGCTATATTGGGGCTCGTGACCTTCGAATCGATACCTATTTCGATATATGTTCATATTCTATTTAAAGTAGATCGGGTGGGTGGTTTGGGGTTTTTTGGGGGTATTTCTGTACTTTTTTGGGTTTAGGATTCTCTAAAAAGTGTCCTTACCTCTTATTAGACGTGTGGATGCGATGTTGAGGGTTGTGACCTTCGAATTGATACCTATTTTGACATAAGTTCATTTTCGGTTAAAACCAGACTGAGTGGGTCATTTGGGGTCATTTGGGGGCATTTTTGTACTTTTTTGGGCTTGGGATTTTCTTAAAAGTGTCCTTATCTCTTATTAGATGTATGGATGCGATGTTGAGGGGCGTGACCTACAAATCAATACCTATTTCGACATATGTTCATTTTCGATTTAAACCAGATCGAATGGGTCGTTTGTGGTTATTTGGGGGCATTTTTGTACTTTTTTGGGTTTGGTATTTTCTAAAATTTGTCCTAATCTCTTATTAGACATGTGGATGCGATGTTGTGGGTCGTGACCTTCGAATCGATACCTGTTTTGACATAAGTTCATTTTCGATTAAAACCAGACCGGGTGGGTCATTTGGGGTTATTTGGGGGCATTTTTGTACTTTTTTGGGCTTGGGATTTTCTTAAAAGTGTCCTTATCTCTTATTAGACGTTTGGATGCGATGTTGAGGGTCGTGACCTTCAAATCGATACCTATTTTGACATATGTTCATTTTTTGTTTAAACTAGACCAGGTGGGTCGTTTGTGGTTATTTGGGGGTATTTCTGTACTTTTTTGGGTTTGGTATTTTCTAAAACGTGTTCTAATCTCTTATTAGACATGTGGATACGAAGTGGGTCATGACCTTCGAATCGATACCTATTTCGGCATATGTTCAATTTCGGTTTAAACAAGACCGGGTGGGTCATTTGGGGTTATTGGGGGGCATTTTTGTACTTTTTTTAATTTTGGATTCGCTAAAAAGTGTCCTTATCTCTTATTAGACGTGAGGATGCAATGTTGAGGGTCGTGACCTTTGAATCGATACCTATTTCGACATATGTTCATTTTCAGTTTAAACAAGATCGGGTGGGTTGTTTGAGGTAAGTTGGGGGCATTACTGTACTTTTTTGGGCTTGGGATTTTATAAAAAAATGTCTTTATCTCTTATTAGACATGTGGATGCTATGTTGAGGGTCGTGACCTTCGAATCGATAGCTATTTTGACATATGTTCATTTTCTTTTTAAAGTAGATCGGGTAGGTCGTTTGGGGTTTTTTGGGGGTATTTCTGTACTTTTTTGGGTTTGGGATTCTCTAAAAAGTGTCCTTATCTCTTATTAGACGTGTGGATGCGATGTTGAGGGTCGTGACCTTCGAATCGATACCTATTTCAACATAAGTTTATTTTCGGTTTAAACTAGACCGAGTGGATCATTTGGGGGCATTTCTGTACTTATTTTGGCTTGGGTTTTTCTAAACAGTGTCCTTATCTCATATTAGATGTATGGATACGATGTTGAGGGTCATGACCTTCAAATCTATGTCTTTTTTTCGATAGGTAAGTTGCGTGTGTATAGAAGAAAGAAAGAAAGATACAAAAGAATTCAAATCGATACCTATTTCAACATATGTTCATTTTTAGTTTAAACCAAATCGGGTGGGTCGTTTGTGGTTATTTGGGGGCATTTCTATACTTCTATGGGTTTGGTATTTTCTAAAACATGTCCTAATCTCTTATTAGACGTGTGGATGCGATGTTGTGGGTCGTGACCTTCGAATCGATACCTATTTCGACATATGCTCAATTTTGGTTTAAACCAGACCGGGTGGGTCATTTGGGGTTATTTGGGGGCATTTCTATACTTTTTTGGGTTTGGGATTCTCTAAAAAGTGTCCTTATCTCTTGTTAGATGTGTGGATGCGATGTTGAGGGTCGTGACCTTCGAATCGATTCCTATTTCGCCATATGTTCATTTTCAATTTAAGTTAGACCGAGTGGGTCGTTTGGGGTTATTGGGGGGCATTTCTGTACTTTTTGGGCTTGGGATTTTCTTAAAAGTATCCTTACCTCTTATTAGACATGTGGATGCGATGTTGAGGCTCGCGACCTTCTCATCGATACCTATTTTGACATAAGTTCAGTTTCGATTTAAAGCAGACCGAGTGGGTCGTTTGGGGTTCTTTGGGGGCATCTTTGTACTTTTTGGGGGTTGGGATTTTCTAAAGAGTGTCCTTCTCACTTATTAGATGTGTGGATGCGATGTTGAGAGTCATGACCTTCAAATCGATTCCTGTTTCGACATATGTTCCTTTTCGATTTAAATAAGACCGGGTGGGTCGTTTG